>NW_024100417.1:5234532-5859299 GCF_016545835.1 Crotalus tigris | reverse complement strand
AGCAGCAATTCTGTGACAGGTGACTGTTGTCTTCTTTAACCTTACTTTTATCTTGTCACCATTATTCCACTTAGCTTGGAGATGTATCTGATACATAAGCAAAACAAAAATTAATATTTTTGAAGTATAATTCTCAGAAAGGTTGTCTGCTTCTTCTCTATGTAAAGAAAAGCAATGCATTTAAGCTATTTTATTTTCCTAGCCAATGTTCCTGACTAAAACTCTTCTTGCCTGTCAACACAATTTCAACCCAAGTCCTTAGGAAGGATTTCCCCAAACTTACCCTTTATTTCTTCTTTCCATCTCAAGCCTCAAACACCTGCATCTACTTGTCACTTCAGATCACTGGATTACAGCTTGCAAAACTCTAAGCATCCATTGAGCTGATACAAATGTTCAAAATATTTCAACTGCAAATAAGAAAGACTAAGTCCCTCCATAAGAGCACAACCAGAACAGAATGCGATTTTTACTGACTAGATATGCATCCAATCTGTGCTTTAACTTAGCTTTGGAACATAGCTTATCTGTATTTTTAAAAAATATATTTGAAATTTACAGAATATAGTATATGCATCAGTTGAACTTGAGTTAGTAGACAAACAGTACTTTTGTTTTGCAAAAGAATGATTAGATTATTCCTTTTTGAAACTAAAGTTTCAAAGTTCCCATCCATCACATCTTGTTCAATTTATTTCACTCATGGAATGCATTGGTGGCTAATATTTTTTTCCCACAATCAAGGTGTCACTTACCATTTTTCATGAACAACTTAAGGCCCTATAGCATGTTATGTTAAGTAGGTAGTTTGCCCTTGAGTGCTTTTTTCCCTTTATAAAAATCTTTTAAGACAGACATGTCAAACTCGCGAAGTCATGTGACGTCATGAGACGTATCGGGACTATTTTGCCATTGCTGGCAATGGGGTGGGTGCGGCTACGGTATGATGAAACCGGCCCGCGGGCCAGCAGTTTGACACCCCTGTTTTAAGGTGATCAGTATAGGTATCACGGCCTAGGAAAGATGAATGCAACTTTTGTTATTTTCATTGGATTCATTAAACCAAAGAAATAGACATACTTTCTTTCTATCATCCATTTTTTAAATCTTTTTGCTGTTTCCCTTTTTCTTTCTCATTTCTTCCCTACCGCTAAGATTGCTGGAGAAGGGAAGATCATTCATGTCTTAAGACTAAACTGATTACTTGCTACATGTGTTTAAAACTGACCCAAGAGCTTCACGTGGCCCCATGAAAGGTTATCCATCCCAGCACTAAGTATAGATATGAAAAAAGCACGTGTATGCTTGTCATACACAGCTTACACACTGTTTTTATATAATACATGTATGGTAATGTGTTAAAACCATCAATTGGTCAAGTGACTTTTCAGTAAGGTGGCGCGTTCTACTGCATTTAAAATTCCTGATGCTATAATTTTGTACCTGCAAATTATAGTAAGTAAATTGCTACTTGTAACTCCTTCACTGTATTGCCTTCCAAATGAAATTTGTATTGTTCATGAAATAACTTTTTAAGAATTTTGGGTAAGCCTAAGTTGAAATACTAAAAAGAAATATACAAAAACTGCTGAAAATGGGGTAAAAACAGACATAAGTTGGTCTTTCTCATAGGATCAAATAAACTTTCTTTTCACTTTTGACTGAAAACTCCTGAAATTTTGCCCAGTTGTTAAGCAATGAAAAGATCTATGGAGAACTTCCACAGGTTTACTGTTCATCTACCTGTTATGTTCCTCTCTATTAAATCAAACCTGATAGCAACAGATTCATTTCAGCTCTTTGCTTAAAGCCTGCAAACAACATGGAGGTACTAATATAACTAGTAGCTAGGTTACTCACATTTTCATACTGTATTGGATTTAAATCAGAGTGGTTTAGATTTTCTTTCCTGATAATCAGGATGAAACATTTATACTTGAGCCAAATAACCATCTTGGAAATAAAATAAACAAGGATTTCCTAATTAATTAGAGAAATAGAAAGTGAAGACCTTATGAATTTTGGGGGAAATGAAGTCGTTGTCTTCTTCTTGAAATAGGAAATGGGATGTGTCTTTGCTATTGCAACCTACTAGACTCAAATGAAGTCTACTAGATTGGGGAAGGGAGTTGGATTGAAGTGAGGGGAACACCTGCGTCCTTCCTCCTGTTCACCTGATTGAATTTGCAGTCCACTGCTCATTCCTTTTGCAGCTGCAAGGCATGAATGCCCAGCTGCCAACCCCATACTTTTCCTTTCAAAAGAGGAGCTAATTCAATTATCCAAGTGGCATTAGCTTCTATGAAGGATAGCTCGCCAGCATAGGCTATGTGCCTGACATAATATTAAAGGCCCTACTACCTTGCTTAGGGCAGATTAAATTCTATTCATTGCCTTAATGCTGGGCTCCCCACAAGATTCTGTACCTTAACTCTATTACCCCCTGCTTGGAACTGCCTGACCCACTGTTACCACTCCCTCTGATAATTCACCTCTCTAGAAACTTTGCCTTCTTGACCTCCTCATAGAGCAGCAAAATGAGGCTGAATCATATGTTCTATGGCACACGCAGAGCCATACCTCCCTCTGTCTACTTTCTTAACAGCTGCCCCACATCTCAGGTAAGGTCCACTGTAAGTGATGAGTTTTCTCCTTTGTCTCAAGGGCTCTAAGGGATAAACTCCTGCCTAGAATGGAACATGTTAATATGCAGCCATACTAAAATGAAAAGAGGAAGAGCAGGGAAAGAAAAATGGGGTGCAATGTGTTTTGTGTCAAAGCGAAAGGAAATAAGACTAGTACAAATCTAGCTGGGCTGCCCCCAGAGCATATTTCCTGCCGTTCATCAACAATTATTGCTCTTAATATTTTTAACCTACGGGGTTCCAACAAAGCATGCCCTTTAAATTCCAATCAACTTTAGTTGAGGAATAGAACTGAGGCTAACGTTAAGTTTCAGCTTTTCTCAGAGATATATCTGTGAGATTTTATGAGCTGTCCTAGGTACTGCAGATATACTGATAAAATAACTGTTCTAAACTGTGAGCTGTTTAATCAAGTTGTATTGAATATATTATAAGCATTCACAAATATATTACACTACACTAAGCAAGCTCCTCTGTGGCTTACAGCTATGCATGAAGCCCAAGTCATCTTATGTAATGGTCTCTTTGCTCCCACTGAATTCTTATACTTTATATGGCTTCTATCAGACATATAGCAGTCTGCCTGATGAACACCAAGAAGCGTCAGCTACTGCACATATAGCTTATCTCCCTGACAAGAAATGGGTTTCTTGGCATACAATCCCACGAACCTTAAGTAAAACAAGATCATGAACAATATGGATCAATTTCAAAAAAGAAAAACAAAATGATTCCCAACATCAAAATAAGCTCTGTGGACTTTCTCAGTGGTGCTTATCAAGCAATCTATAGAAAGACCCTTGAATGCTCCAATATTAGATTCTTTTTTTTTTTTACTGGAGTTATTGTTCATATTTAAAAATTATGGATATACAGCACATAAAATGTTTGTTCTTCTCCCAAGTTACATTCCGGTTTCTGTAACAATGTATTGTCATCTCTCTTTAGCCATTTACTTCTAGTTCAGCTGTAGTGTAAGAGGAAGTCAGTTTTCATCTAGAAAATCCTAAGTTTTGTGGCACTTGGAAGCAAGCCACTTCCTCATTAGAGGAGTCTTACCTTACTCCTCCTCCTTTTTCCTGAATTTCAGTTGTACAGTTGTAAGAAGATGGTGGCCTGATACCTCTACATTTCCTTCTTAGTATCCCTAGCAATAAAGCAAACTGAGATTGTCAAGAATGCTAGATTCTTCCCTGTAGGATATACCTAATGTGCAAAGCACCAGGTTACTGGGGTTTTAGTTATCCTTCCCCTGTCCCCCAGCTGCCCAACTTTCTTTTAAAATTTTCTGGAGCCAGGATGAAAAGACCTTAAGGCAATGTAGTGATTTTTGCTCTGTATTCTCAATGCTGTAAGTTTGGTAGCAGAAAATATGATTGTGGATTATTTTCAAGCAGTTTTTAATGAACTGGAGAGTTGAAATGGTGATAGTGTGGAAGTGCTCTGAATAATTAAACATTGTTAACGTGAAGAAGAACCACAAGGCATATTGAATACTAGGTAGGTGGCAGTTACGTCTCATCACAGCCATCCACTCTTCAATCAATAGAAACAAAGGCTGAATGAGAAGTAGCTAAAGTAACAGGAAATAAAGCCTTGCACAGTGGAGAACAGAAAATGACTAGAAGTTAACACAAAGGGAGATTGCAGTAATAAGTCTAAGGGTGTAAATTAGACTCTTGGGCACATGAACGTCCTTCGCTTTTCACTGCAATATAGCATGTAGAAGGTTTACCATATGCTGCTTCTATGCTTTGGAACCTCTAGCGAAGAGGAATTTGAAGGTACATCTCTACCCCCATAAATGATCTCATAAAAATAACAGAAAGACACTCATAAGATCCTTGTTAAAATTTTATTACTAATCGCATCCAAAGTCAGCAGCTATATTTTAACTGGAGCAGAGAAGGAAACAGGTAACAGGGAAGCAAACAGGGAATTAACTATGAGAAGAATGAAAGTAGTCAATTACTGTATCCTGAGAACACAAACAAATACCTGTATCTTTTCCTGAAGCAATCAGCAATCACATGTTTATGAGAACCGCTTCAATCAAGTCAATCTTAAGGATACTAGCTTTTCTGTTATCAGTATCAACTACCTACATCTAATCATTTTGAAAATCTAGAACTTTTAAAACCATAACTTTTCCATAAGGTTGCAAGCTCCATCCCAAATTCTTCCTTTTCTCTTTCTCTCCCCTGTCCCTCAAGTATCTGAATACTAATCTTCCCATTCATCCATCTTAAAAGCACTATGCCTGCACACACACATCTCTGAAAAGCTTCCTAGCTTGTCATATATCTGTCTAATTAATGTTATTTCTAGCCCAGCACAGTCTTTTCCCCTTAATAAGCAAAGTGCTGACTTTATTACAGGCTTCTTCCTCACTTATTACTTTAAATCATATTCAGAAAATAGCTTAGAGAGACAAATTCTATCTCCTAGCCCAAATGCCACTCCAGTCAGCACCTTCATCCAAAACTTATCTAGACTCACTACAAAAGGAGGAAAAAAAAGTCTAGCAGGATGCATTCCAAGAGTTCCCAGCTGCGAAGGGCTTCTCAACTGAACAGAAAGGTCAATAGGTTACTGATGTGTTGTCTGGTCCAAGCAAAACAAGATGTTAAATGTACACTAATTAGATGGGGTTCAATATGGCTGCCTCAGCAAAACTGGTTTAGGTCATAAAATGCAAGGAAGAAATTTGTAGCAGATGTACACAGGAATAGTATTATTACATTATTGAGATATGGAAGAGGAATCATTAATCTGTCAAACTTAACCTATACCTCACTTTCCAATAATGCCCATGAATACAGACCTTGGTAAGCATGGGAATAAAGGCATATAACTCATGTGACCTCCTTAAACCATGCCCATTTTTCCATAGGCACTTGGTATCGTTACTAAGTATTTTGATATTATAGCCTGCTACTTATAAAGCAGCATGACAAATGGTGTAAGCAATCAGTCCTCATAATACCAGAAATCAATACTTTCTTTAGTTGGAATGATGTATCTTGAGGGCAGTACCATTCTAACCGTGGCACTACCCTTTCACAAGATAGATAGATAGCCCCACTTCATTTCCAATTTTTTAAAATTTTTATTTATTAAATTTATTTGCTGCCTATCTCGCCACAAGGCAATTTTTTAAAATTTTGTTTAGATTTTAAAAATATTTAATTATTTAGTATTTGCTGACAAAAATCTCTATTCATATTTTGTCCTAGCACATGGTTTAACTGAGTAAACCATGGGTGCATTAACAATAATGTCCAAAAAGGGGCAAAACATTGAACTCACCTTGTTGTTTTCAGTAACCAGCATATCTTTGGGCCCCACTAGGCCGGGAATACTGTTTAAGAAAGAGCAAAAGTCACCTGCCAAAAATTCATTAAAGTAGTGAAGGCACCCTATTACTTGATAAGATCAGAGACACTACACTACAGTCTCAAAGAAAGACAACTGATACTGTGGTGAAATTTCAGACAGAAAGTCTGCGACTGGGCTCAATAACCATTTGGTTACAATGTGATGGCTAATGTGATTACTTATGGTTTAATGCTGTGTAAACCCAGGTACCTGGACTTAATTTAGTAACAAGATGCTAGAGAAATAATCCAGGATGGATTTGAGGAAAATGATTTAGCAACAGAAAGAAATAACTTTGTGGAGAAAAAGAATGATGAATTCAGAGGAGTGGGGTTGTTTGGGAGACCAAACAATATGTCTATGATATATTCTAATGTTTGAGTAAGTTGCTTTTCTTTTAAAAATTACCTTTATATCTTTCTGCAAAACAGCTATTTTATGACTAGCTGTTGTTACCACACAATCACATGCAGAACACTCCACTTGACCTCTAGCCATGTTGTGTTGAGCTGCCTATGTTATCTTTCCAAAATTCCAATTCCATCTAGACCCAATTTTTGCATAACAAAGTATAGTCACAGAAGGCATAATAAGAAATGATTAACATCATAACATCTACTTTTAAATTTTGTACTGACCAAATAGCACAGAACACTTTTTAATCTTTGGTTTCTTCAGTAAGTAGCATGTCCCTACTCCTGAATGACTTAAGGTTCCCAGTCTGGGTGTTAAGGTGAAAGGGTTATATGTGTTGGGCTTGGATCTTCTGGTTGTAATGCAATTTCTCAGCTCTCACATCTATATTTATTCAGTTTTGTAACACCACTCCACACCACCACCATCACACTTGGGCAGCAGTTATTGATCAGTCTAATGGAAGAGATCCAATTGCACACACTCTGGCGTGTCTCTGCATAGCCTCTCCCACTCCAGGCCAGCCAATCAATGCTGTGTTGCTTCTGAAAATTTGAGATAATCCAATTTGAAGATGTGCTCTAGCTTAATAAATCTGTGCTTTTTCCTTCCTCTTTAAAGCACATGCTTGGATCTTTCCAAGTCAGCTGCAAATCCTATCAATGCTACTAGTGCACTCTCTCAGAAACATGAACCAAACAGGCCCAAGAGAAAAGGGCCTAGACATAATGAGTGCAGTGGACATGGCTCTTGGTGAATGGAAAGCTATTCAGTCCCCTGTCATATATAAAAGAATATCCAAGTGTTTACTCTGGCTAAAATTCCACATCCAGATGGGTAAAATGAAACCTCAATAGAGAATCTCAGTGTATCAATTACAGACATCTCTCAATAGTTTTAACAATTCCTTTAGTATTGTTGTATGCCCAGACCAGGCCATCTTTGTTAGTATTTACTGATATTTCATTTTTGTTAATTTACAGTCAGTTATCTTTTTTCAGCCAGTATCAGATATGATAGCAGAAAATTCTGAAGCTGTGTAACAGGAGAAAAAGCAGGAGAATTTGTGGCTTCCTTTATATTGGTTGTAAATGCAACATAGTATAACATATGCTATCCAAAATCTGTATATATTCCCACAGTAATTTCTACATGATTATTTAATAAAATAGGGCAATATTGCTATTGCAAAGGGAAAGCTGAAGCTAAGAGATAACTTCCCTCTGAACCTCATAAACTAATGACAGAGCACCAGGGATTTGTTGGCACACAGCTTATACTTAACCACTATTTTATAGTCAGTACTGCATGACAATTCTAATTGGGGAGGGAAAATGCCATCACATGGTAACTACGTAATGAAAAATATATTTCTTCAAGGTAATTATTTCTTGACTTTCATCCTACTTCAGACATCTACTAATTGTTAATCATCTAATTACTGTAATTGCCTTCCCTTTCAAATATTAAGAGTGAAACATTCCTAAGAAAAGTAAATGTACAAGCTCCAAAAAGTCCTCTTATGACAAAAACATTTACCAATGCTGTAAATGGGAGTTAACACCCCACACCAAAAAATTGGGTGCTTCTGTAATTACACTTCACCTAATTTTTATTTTTTTGCATTACTTGTTTAGATAATGATAAAGATAACCGAGTCAATACAGATCGTGGAAATGTATATGGAATTTTCTGGGATAGATTCTGAATAGGATAGAATAATTTATCTTATTTTTGTATTTCTTAATTTTTTCTTACAAAAACAAGCGTCAGAAACATATTGCTACAAACAAGAAGAAAAAAAATAAGTCACATGATTAGAAAGTGTATGTTATACATTAATTTTAAATATCTGACTAAATGATTAATAATCCTATAAAAAGAGCAAAACAATTTAAAAATTCTGAAGAACAAAACTATACATTACAAAGCTACAAGAATGTGTAGCTACAAGTTCTACCTGGACCATGGCTTTTCCCTTGCAATGTGTTCCCAGAAGAAAATGAACCATAGCAGGGCAACTATTGGAGGGGAAACGTTTACAGGTAGTCCTAACTTACAACCACAATTGGGACCTGGATTTCCACTGCTAAGCAAGGTGGTTGTTAAATAAGTCCCGCCTGATTTTATGATCTTTTTCGCCACAGGTAAGTGAATAACTGCAGTTGTTACGTGAATCATGCAGTCATTAAGCAAATCTGACCTTCCCCATTGACTTTGCTTGTTGGAAGGCGGATAGGAAAGGTCACAAAGATCACATGACCCTGGGACACTGCAATTGTCGTAAACGCATGCTGGTTGCCAAATGTCTGAAATTTACTATATGACCATGGGGAGTCTGTGACAGTCATAAGTATAAGTACTGGCTGTAACTCACTTTTTTCTGTACTATTGTAACATCAAACTGTCACTAAACAAATGATTGTAAATTGAGGACTACCTGTAATATGTGATTGTATTGTACAATGGATGTAGAATAAGAACATGAGTCAGAAACGCAAATTTTATGCAGCCGTTGCTTTGTGCCAGTGATGGATGAAAAGTACTACTAATAAAGGAAGTATAGTTTATCCAAGACGCTAATCCAGCCTCCTGCTCCAATTGTAATGGTGCAGAAGGGGCGTTGTCTTACCTGAACGCCTTTTCTCAGTACAGAGATGGAGAATCCACCAATGGGTTTTCTCTGTCTGTCTGCTCTTGAGACCAAGTAGCCAAATTTGACACGCCCCCTCTTACTAGGAGATCCAGTCTTGACGAGGGTGAAAGTGGCTGATGCTAAGACGAGGTATTGGCTCTCTAACCCCTAATAACGGCCTGACTGACCTAAGGGTGGGTGTGGATTCTCCATCTCCGTACTGAGAAAAGGCATTCCGGTAAGACAACGCCCCTTCTCCAGTACAGGAGATGGAGAATCCACCAATGGGACATACCAAACCCTCACTGTCCCAGTGGGTGGGAAACAGATAAGGCCAGCTCTACCTCCCCGGAAACCACCTGCTGGAGGACCCTCCTACCAAAGGAGGCATCCGCAGAAGCGAAGCGGTCAATTCTATAATGGCGTACAGATGGGGAGGGAAAAGACCATGTTGCAGCCCTGCAAATCTCCTCGATGGACGCCTGAGTGGCCCATGCCGCAGATGTCGCAGCGCTGCGAGTGGAATGGGCTGTGACATGACATGGAGTCGGCAGGGAAGAGGACTGGTATGCCTCTGCGATGCAGGCCCTAATCCATCTGCCTATGGTGGAAGCAGACATCTTCTGCCCCAGGGAAGCCGGGCAGAAGGAAACAAAGAGGGCCTCAGACCTTCAAAAAGGTGTCATGCACTTGATGTAGCACCGCAAAGCCCTGCGGACATCCAGTGTGTGCCAGGTCATGAGAAGGATCGGGGCAAAAATTAGGCAAGATGACTTCCTGAGTCCTGTGAAAGAGCAAGTTGATCTTGGACACAAAGGTGGAACCAACCAAAGGACCACCCAGTCCTTGTGGAAGATGCAAAGATCGTTCCTGATCGAAAGGGCAGCCAGCTTGGAAATACATCTGGCAGACGTGATGGTGATCAGAAACGCGACCTTGAGAGATAAGGCCCGTAACGGCACAGTATTAATGGGCTCAAAGGGTGGTTTGGTGAGTGCGCGAAGCACACGAGGTAACTCCCAAGAGGGGTACCGGTGTACCACAGGGGGTCTAGTGTTGGATGCGCCCTTAAGGAATGCGCGTATTCTAGGATGGTGAGCTAGAGCAGTGGTGGTGAACCTATGGCACGGGTGCCAGAGGCGGCACTCAGAGCCCTCTCTGTGGGCACGTGCGCCGTCGCCCCAGTCCTAGGCCTTTAGTTGGGTTTTATAAAACCTTTTCATTTTAGGCCTCCACTGCCGTGTACAAAAAAAAAGGTTCAATCAATCAGTCAATTTCAACTTCTCGCGGGAAAAAAAAGATCTTGCAAAGTTGGAATTGATTGATTGAACTTTTTAGTCCCACCCAGTCTGCTGTTACCACCACAAAAATGCCCACCCAATGGGCCACACTCACCCGGCATCCAACGATACATAAATGGGTTTTGGGTTGCAGCTTGGGCACTTGGTCTCTAAAAGGTTCGCCATCACTGAGCTAGAGGAACTAAATTCACGCAAGACAGCAACGTTGATAGGGCTGCCACCTGCCTACGAATGGTCGCAGGGGACAGGCCCCTATCCAAACCGTCGAGAAGGTAGTCTACAATCTGAGGAATGGTCAATTTGTAGACATCCAGTTGCCACCTTCCACACCAATGGCAAGACAGCAACGTTGATAGGGCTGCCACCTGCCTACGAATGGTTGCAGGGGCCAGGCCCCTATCCAAACCGTCGAGACGGTAGTCTACAATCTGAGGAATGGTCAATTTGTAGACATCCAGTTGCCGCCTTCCACACCAATGGCAAACGTTTTTCCAGGTGGAATTGTAAATGCGATTGGTTGCGGGTCTACAGGCAGCCTGAATCAAAGTGATTGCCCGTGGCGAGAGCAGTTCCTATGTCATGATGCGGTGCTCAAGCACCATACGGCTAACTGTAGTCACTAAGGGTCCGGGTGTTGGAGGACCCCCTGTTGTAGGGACACGCAATGTGGGGGAATCTGCCATGGAGGAGAGAGGGAGAGATTCATTAAGTTGGCAAACCAAGGTCTCCACGACCAGTACGGGGCCACAAAGACTACTTCCGCCCGCTCCTGGAGCAGATTGCGTATGGTCGCCGGAATGAGCAGGAGGGGAGGGAAGGCATAAAGTAGGCCCTCCGGCTATGGAGTTCTCAGGGCGTCCATCCTCTCCGCCCCTGGGAGGTAATAGTGGGAGAAGAGCCTGGGGAATTGGGCATTGCTCGACGACGCGAACAGGTCGAGGACCGGTTGGCCGAACCTTTAGGTTATCTCTGAGAAAAGATCCGGATGTAATCCCCATTCCGAGGGATCTATCGTGGCTCGATTCAGAAAGTCTGCCTGCCAGTTCTTGTCCCCTGAGATATGCTCGGTCCTGAGGGAGGCCAGGTTGGTCTCTGCCCAGGGCCCCAGCAACTGGGCCTCGGACATGAGGGACCTGGACCTGGTGCCTCCCTGTCGGTTCACGTGGGCCTTGAATGCCACATTGTCCGTAAGGACCAACACATGACGTCCTTTGATCCGGTGGTGGAATTGATGGAGAGCTAAGTGAATGGCCCTGTGTTCCAGGCAATTGATGTTGTGTCTCAAGTCTGCGCAGGACCAACGCGGCTGATTGATGGGTCTTGCGGAAGGTCAGGTCCCATTTCCTGTCCTCCACCTTAAGTGCCTCAGCCATGTCTCTGGAGACCACTGTCTGGGATACCAGAGGGGTCCAGGCTTCGTCTACCTTTGGTACCTCCAATGCCTCAGTGAGGTGTTTGGAGGTGCTAAATAGTTTTTTGTCCGTTCCGCCAATGGAGGGGGAGAAAGACGGGGACACCCATTGTTTCTTGATCCCGGTGAGGAATATGGAGGGGCAGGGAACATGGTGCTGGGTCGCCACGGTTTCAAAGAAAACCGGGTTCGGACTCACCTTGATGTGGCTTGTGGCTGAGGGAACTGATCAGACCCTATGTTAACCATAATAGTGGCCTTGCAAAGCAAGGGGAGAAACAAAGCCGGGTTAAACAGGCCTCCAGATGGAGAGGGATCCGGGGGAAGCTCTTCCTCCTCTGATCAATTAAATTCCGGCTGGTCACCTCCCGTGGGGGATGAATAGCAACTGATTGAGGAGTGGTCAGGAGATGAAGGTTCCTGAAACAGGGGAATCCTCATTGGAGGGGCAGAAAGAGGAATGGCCGATGTAGAGGCCTCCTGCCCGGGCGGGTGGTAAGACCTTTCCGTGAGTGTCTGGTCCACAACTTTGGAGAGCAGGGCCTCAAAGCGGTCGTCGGAGAATATATCTCCTAGTTCTGGCCCCCTGAGACCGGCAGCCGTTGGAGTGAAGGTGGCCTCAGGGGCTGAAGAAAATGACGGTGGGTTGGTGGCTGTGTGCTGGGCTGCCAGAGTGATGGAGTTGTCTGCCAAGGACCACACGCCTTGAGCTGAAGTGGAAGGACCCAAAGGGAGATCGAATTCCGGGGCCACCAATTGATCCCTCTCATTCCTTGCCGGTTTCTGCGCTCTGGAGAACTCCTTCTCCAGAGCCTGGTGCCTATGGCTGGCCTGCTTCTCTGCCAACTTGGAAGGCTTCTTGAGGGTGGCCTTCGCCTTGTTTTTGAGCTTGCCTGCTGCCTCCTGGTTGGAGGTTTTGCATTGGCCGTGAGTTGAGGATGGGGATACGCTCATGGGTTGAGGTACCATGGAGTCCTCCATCCTGGTTCGAGCTATTTCAGGAAACCTGAGGGGGAGCTCTGGCAGGCAAGCGGTTGGCGGGAAGAGTAGTTGGAGCAAGTAATGAGGACTGCTCCCGACCACCTGACCAAGTAATAGGTCTCTCTGGGAAGTAGGTCACAGCTGTGAAAACAAGGCCGAAGGCATGGTTGGAACCCGCTCTGGGCTCTGCCCAGAGGCCTTAGGTGGTCAGTCAAGGTGCACCAGAGGCCCCTATGAAGGGCGCAGAGTCCTGAAAGGAAGGCCTGGCAAGGGAATGGTGAAAGCGCAAAATGGCGACTGAGGATTGAAATGGTGGCCTGAGTGTATTGGGCGTGGTTGTAACTATGTAAGGATGATTGAAATCCCCTGAACTTCGGCCTGGTGAGTTACTGGGGCTGCAGCCACTGTGGCAGGCGTTTGTGCGACCTACTGGAAGAACCACGTGGCGCGCCCAAAATGGCGGCCACGGTAAATTCCAGGGGAGTTTCTGGGCTATTCAGGGTTCTCATTGTAGCCTGGAACCTAGACCAGAGGGAGTGATGGAATTAATCAAGCCTCCGAGTCCAAGGCAACGACAGGGAGCTCCATTAGGGCCTCCATTGCCTTGGGCATCAAACAAAATGGCGCCTGCTATCAGACCGAGGTGGACGATGTCCGGATGCCTCAAAGGCAAGTTGCTAGTATGTGAGGGGGCTGTAGCAGCAGCGCCAGGCACTGTGCTGGATCGGTAAAAATGGCGAGCCGCCTGCAATTTGTATTGGGAGTGAGCTCCTAGGTCGGTGTCTGAACCTAGTTGCTTTTAGCGGCCGCCAAAATTGGAACAGCTCCGGAGGACTTGGGAAGATTGAGGGGCCATAGCAGCAGTACCAGGTGCTGTGCAGGATCGGCGAAAAAAGGCGAAAAAAGGCGAGTTGCCTGCGATCATTGCTTTTAGCGGCAGCAAAAATGGTGGCCGCGGCTGTTTGGGACGGCTCCAGAGGACTTGAGAGGCCTCCGGAGGGGAATTGGAGTGCTCAGGGAGAGCTGACGAAGGGAGGATGGCTGAAAAGATTTCCCTAGAGCCCTGGGGAAGGAAAAATGGGGAAGCTGCAGCTGCCCCCCCTATCTTCCAAGCCTCAAATCGTCCGATTTGAGGCAGCGCTGATCCCAGCGCTGCAGGGGAAGAGGAGGGAGAAGTTCCCAAGCTTCAATTACTGACCTGAAGTGTTAGAAGGTATTAGTAAGGAGAATTCACTAATGGATTTCTAATCTGCTATTATGCTCCGAGAGCCAAACCTGACACGTCTTCAAGAGCTTGAGACCAAATCAAGACTGGGTCTCCTAGCAAGAGGGGGCGTGTCAAGTTTGGCTACTTGGTCTCAAGAGCAGGCAGACAGAGAAAAACCCATTGGTGGATTCTCCATCTCCTGTACTGGAGAATACTCAATCCAGTTCCTATATACAGTATGGACAGTATACACACTTATCACATGACACAGCCAGGAAAATGTATTGGATCTAAATCAAGTTACATCTGCATCTCCCTGTATAACATACCAACACACACTAACAGCAGGATATACAGTTTCTTCCCAGAAAAAAATGGATTCAAATATTGCTTGTTCTACTTGAATAGATAGGAATGCTGTAACACCTGTCTCTCTATTCCTGATGCAATTAACAGTCCACACTGATGCACGTATTCCCTTGAAACAACCAGAGATCATGCCTGTTTTTCTGTACAATGAAGGAAAAACTACTGTAAGCTGAGACAGCAACAACTCACTCAGGAATAGGGTCACACAGGCTGCCAGTTGAACTTGAGCCCTCTGGATCAATGGTGTGCCCCATTCATGTCCACCAGGGCTGAAACTCAATACCAATGCTCAATACTTTCAGAGGGAAGAGCAGGAGTGAGGCTACTGATGACTTCTCAGCTCTTCAAAGAAAATAGCAAATTGAAAGGCTTGTCAGGAGTCAAAACAAAGCAGGGCAGGGATGTGCTGAATGTCAGAAAGGTTACAACCAGATGTAGAAAAGAGAGGCAGGGCAGATGGACCAAAGGATGTAACTATCGCTACCAATCTATTTCATCAGCATTTTTTATGTGCAACAATTGTACCATTAAACAAGAATTATTAGTATTCAATTACTCTGCACTATGCAATTTTTAGAAAAATGTATATGATTTTTTTCATTCTTTCCTATTTTATTACCTTATGTTTAATTCAATTAATTTTTATTAAGAAACACTATTGTTTTAAAAAATGTATAACCACATATTATATTAATTAGAAAAAATACTCATTTTTTTCCTAAATTATGATAGGTTGAAATATAAGCTTATTTTTCTTAGGAATTGCATTAACCGTACTGGCACATGCATGCAAATAATATCCTAAATACAAGTCACATCCTACTACAAAGCATGAGCTGTGAAAACTCAGTCTTTTCATTAGTTTCTTTTGCAAAGCACACAAAATTATATCCTTTGCCCTCTCATGTACACTACTTCCTTCTATTATAAAAGTGCCACAATAAATAGTAATATTTCAAAAGACGCAGGTATGATAATGAAGAGTTATCCTTTTTTCACAAAGTTCAATTGTGGAATTAAATATTTATAAATGATGTTTAGTACACCTTTTGTTCTGTAGATAATATATGTTGACACTGGAGAACCAACCCAATTCAGTGTGATTAAATGACATGATTCACAGTTCTTTCTTACAAAACCTGTAAGGCTTTCAGTATATTCTTGAAAATTGTAACTAAAAATTGTAACTTTCTATATAGAGTAGATACATACAGGATTTGGAAAGTACATAAATCAGGATTTTGGATGAACCAATATCTGTCAGGTGTGAAACACGAAATCCACATGTGAAGGTACAATTAAACTGATTTATGGCCTATGCCCAGGAATCAACTTGGTCAACAGAATAGATAAGGGTCAACAGAATTCAAGGAGGGGAGGTGTTGGACTTAGTCTGCTCGTGGCTACATAGGAAATCTAGACTGATCCCTCTTTGAACTCTGCCCCCAGGTTCTGCCACCCCTTCTCCTACAATATCCCCTCCATTGAACAGGTTTTTGAAGAGGGAATCTGTTATTAAATCTTCACCCAGGGAACAAATTGCACCTGCTCTAAATCTGATGAAATTTAGTTTAATTTCTGGATGGAAGATTTGCTGGAAATTCTATATTTATTGTTTTGAGATTCATAAATGAAAGAGGGAATATAAACATGTGAAACAATTATCATAGACACTAAAAAAATTAAACTAATGGCATTTAAAAAAATATCAACAGGTAAGATCTTCAACAAATATTGTTTCAGTTTTCCTATGGACTGAGAAATATGATTACATCTGTAAGTTAATGGAAATCTAGTTTTATAATTGATGTAACAAAAGAAACAGACATACCAGATCTCTGATTTCTAAAAGGTTATTTTACACAAAGTTTATTGACAATGTTCATGGGTTGAACATCACTGAAATCAAATGTTGAAGAACCTTTTACTACATATCATCTAGAACTGGTGCACAATTGTTCTAATATTTTTATGAATATAATGCAAATTTGCTTCTTTTGAAAAGATCACAGTCAAATTGCTAATTCTGGCTCATGTTAGGATGATCTAAACAGTTAATAAAGAAAGTTGGTTGGACAAGAAAACATCTTTTCTTCACACTAAACATTTTAATTTGCTGAACAGAGAAATGAGGAACTGGAGCAAAGGCATAAGATCAGTAGAACCTTCATATAATAGAATGAAGCAAGAAAGTATCAGTTTAGAAGGGTGTAATTAGTGAGGCACTCATAGATTTACCAAAGATACCCATCACTAGCCCCCCCCAATCAAAAGTGATGCCTTTCCAGGATTCTTGGGCTGATTGTTGGTGTAATCAAAGTTGAAAGGCAGAAAAAGACTAAGCTTACAAAGATAAACATCATGATTCAAGACAACATGCAAAGTTCTATCTGCCATAATATGTATCATCAATGAACTCACATCATGTGACTGGTATAAAATAAATACCATTTCTTTGCAAATGATTCTTTTAGAGAAAAGGACTAGGTAGTATTTTGCAACTGTCTCCACCCTCTTTCCCATCTCCACGCTGGCACAAATGCTTATCAAAGAGTAAAAGCACTGAATGACAACATACACCTTATAAAACTGCCTGGCTGAGCAGATCGGGCATCTTGTTGAAAAGAATCTTAGTGCCCTGATCTCCATGTGTAGATAACAAGCATAAAGTGGCTGTGCAAATCAAAGGTTCAAAACTGATGATAAAGTAGCATTCCAAAGGACTGAATTTGAGGGTCTAATGTTTTGCAGCAGCAAAGAAGTTGGTGCTAAGATTATTTAGAAATTGTCATTTGCAGCTGCCAGAAGGGCAAGGCAGGCCCTTAAAACAAAGGATCAGATTTAAAAGGAATTACTTGGAACTGGTGGGACTGGAAATCTAGCATCAGCTCAGGGTTGAACATTTTCTGGAACCTTTCCTTCTATTGTAGTCAAATAGCCTCCTCTAGTTCCTGGGAACAATACTAATTTTCTTCTCCATCTGTTCCCAATTGCAGAAGGCACATGGCCTTGACAGTCCTGAATTACGTGAAGAAAACAAGGCTTGGCAGAGCCTTGGGGAATTAGTTTTTCCACACACCTGAACTGTAGAACTCACAGACCTAAAGAGGAGAAGATAACAGAATACCAGAGCTGGAAGAGACCTTGGAGGTCTTCTAGTCCAACCCCCTGCTCAAGCAGAAAACCCTGTACCATTTCAAATCAATAGCTGTCCAGTCTCTTCTTAAAAGCCTCCTGTGTTGGCCCATCCACATCTTTTGGAAGCAACTCATTCCACTGATTAATTGTTCTAACTTCTCCTTAGTTCTAGGTTGGTTCTCTCCTTGATTAGTTTCCATCCATTGCTTCTTGTCCTGCCTTCAGGTGCTAGGCTTTCTTCCCAGTTGTCTTGAAAAGATATATCATCTTTCATATAGGAGTTTAATGATTGGTATACGGTCCTTCCTCCTCTTATTTTTCCACATAACATATACATGGAAGTTGGGGGAGGGGGGAAATGCATAACATTTTACACACCTTTCCAATGAACTCCATTTGTGTGTTAGAGGTTCCAGCCAGCTTCAAGAGTACTATTTGGAGCTCTCCATAGTTACTTTCTACATTTATTTACCCAAACAATTTGGTATTATCAGCAAATCAGGCCATTTCACTAATCAGCCATAAGTCCAGATTTTTTATAAATGAATTAAAAACTACTACGCACAGAGAATATACTCATTCTGCATATTCCTCTACTGTGAAACATATTCATTTATTCCAATTCTGGTTCTTTTCCTTAACCAGTTATCAAGCGATGAGCCACTTCTGATCCCCTAGAGATTGTATTTGATTATTTTCTCTTTCATAACATTTTCTATCATTTTATTCTGAACGGATATTAAGCTAAGTGGCCTATTATTTCACAAGTCCCTACTTGATCCCTTTTTAAAATTGCAGTCATATTGGTTATTTTCCAAACCTCAGACATAAAAGAGATACTACATATTTCTATCAAATATAAGTCCTTGCACATTTTTAGTTCTCTAAGAACTCTCAGATGGGTCCTGTCTGGACCAAGTGATTTATTTATTTTTAATCTATCAAGTGAGAAAATGTATACTCTTCACATTTTGTTGTTTCTGTTTGCCACAGTATGAGTCCACTCCTGAAAAAAGCCAGCTCAAGCACAGGCATCTGTCAGCAATAAAAAGACAAGCAAAATGTTCATTCAAATTCTTTGTCATTTCCCTATCCTCTCTCAGCACATTTTATGAGCCTCCTCCCTCAATCGTCATATAGCCTCCCTATTCTTTTTCCTGTTTCAAATCTATTTTGAAAATATTTGTCATTGTCTTAATGTTCCTTTTTATATCTTTTTGTGCTGTCTTTTATTCTCTTTGTGTATTTCTTTTACCAAACTTTATGTTCTTCTTTATTCTTTTCATTTGGTCACAAATTATCTTTTAAAAAAGATATGTTCTTGCTTCTCATAGATTCTTTGTCCCTGCTGTGATTATCCAGTCATCACTGAAATGCTGCCTGAACTGGTACTAGTAGAAGACCTAGTTAACTATCCAAATGTTCTGTCATTGGTGAGTGGCTGGAAGAAGGTAAATGTAAAACAGATTTACTCAGCTGCTTTAAGCAATGACCCAAAGAACAGGAACTGAGCATTTCCTCCTTCCAGCTGCTGTTTTTTTCTCATGGTCTCCTGCTTACCTCCTGCCCTTTCACCCTGGACTCCACCTATCAGGACCTGGGGTTTGAATGAAGGAGGAAGAGAGAAAAAAGAGGAAGGTAATCTCCAGCTGCTGCTTCTCTCTAGCATATGGTCAACTGCTTGTTCATTCAAGTGATCTATCACAATTAAGCTGCCAGCTTCTGCCTTCTCATTCTAGGTATTGCCAGCAGATTTGATTCATGCTCTGATGGCCTACGCCATGCTAGTTTTGACTATACAAACTTGTTATTGATTGGCAAAGGAAAAAAAAACCCTCCATCCTGGTTTATAAAAGATAACTGAGTTTTGACTTTTGAAATTGCACCTATTTTTAAAATTAAGTTCTTCAGCAATGATCCACAGGGCCTAAAGATTTAGTTTCATTGTCTAGTTAGAGATGTAAAATAAGACTGACAAGAATCACACATGATCTAACTGAGGTAAAACATTTCTTTTTTTTTTTTAAAAAAAAGGAAAAAATGGCTACTAAAATCTTAACTCATAAAAATTAGCAGATTTTGGTAATAAAAAAGCAAATGTGTTAAATAATACTGGTAAAGCCCTTTGGGATGCCACTTAATAATTATAGCAACAGTGTAAATTCCAGTATAAGACAGTGATTAAAAGCTGGACTGAGTCTGGGGAAGTTAAAGTATGCAATGTTTGTTCCTAGAGAAAAGGTGAGATATAACGGTAACTAATACATGTGATGCACAAATGCCTAACCTTAACATAGTCTGGAAGTTGTCACCCTCAGTACATCTGTACAACACCAACTGACAACATTAGTTTTAAACCATCAAATCTAAGGAACGCTTCTTTAAATCTTTAAATGCTTCTTTAAACCTGCAATCGCTGTCTGTAGTGTCTTTTTTTTTCCCAAAAAGTTTTTATTTTTCAATTATGAATTACATAAACAAAAAAGAAGAAATTTCACATTTGACAAGATAGAATGAATACACCTAGATGTCGCTTGCCCACCCACCCACCCCCCGAAACTGCATCCGCCCTCTCTTATACTCTCCCTTATTTCCCTCCTCCTTCTCCCTCCCCTCACCTCTCTCTCCCTTCCTCCTCTCCTCTCGCCATCCTACTTCCTCCCAAACCTTTCTCCTCCTCTCTCTCTCCCCTCCCCCTCTCCTCTCATCATCCTACTTCCTCCCTAACCTTTCTCCTCCTCTCTCATCCCTCTTCAGATACAGTACCGGGGAAATGCCCAAGCAACATCTCTCTCATAAGTTATCCCTTATTATCTTACTTTGATCCTATCATCTAACCTACCTACCCCCCCACCCCGACCCCCTCCCTCCCAGTCCCAAAAACCCACCCACCACAACCTCCCCTCCCCCCCACTTCCCAGAGCTTGGCACAGGATTTTCAAACATATTAAACAAAATCTACTTAACTTTAACTAATGCAAACTAAATCTAACTAAACCTATCCAACTATACAAATAACAAAATCAATAAGTTACTTTGACTCAAATACAAAACAAATTTAAACAAATTAAAGAAAATCAACTATCAAAATCAAATAATGCCAAATTTAAAACAAAAATTGTTCATAATCAAGACAATACTTTTAATCATATCTACTCTAATTAAAGTTTACCCATTTTTTTTCAAGCATATTAAACAAAATCTACTTAACTTTAACTAATGCAAACTAAATCTAACTAAACCTATCCAACTATACAAATAACAAAATCAATAAGTTACTTTAACTCAAATACAAAACAAATTTAAACAAATTAAAGAAAATCAATTATCGAAATCAAATGCCAAATTTAAAACAAAAATTGTTCATAATCAAAACAATACTTTTAATCATCTCTACTCTAATCAAAGTTTACCCATTAAATCCCATATTTATTTTAACTTTAACTAATACAAACTAAAGCACAATAAGTAAAACGAAAATTATTCATAATCCAAACAATACTTTTAATCATATCTACTCTAATCGTAATTTACCCATTAAATCCCACATTTATTCTTCATATAATTTATCCACCTTCTCCACACCGAGATGTGTATTTCTTTTGAACAATATAAACTTAGCTCTTAACTCTTTCCCCCCAAATCCAAATAAATTTTGTGATAACCTTTTCTCCCAAATCAAAACCTTACAACATTCTTATCCAATTTTAATATATCATAATATATAAGTACTCTCAAATATTAAATCACCAAATTAAAACCTATCAACTATTCTCTCGAGCAGAAATCATAATTTAAAAAAAAATAAATTATGATTGCTGTCTGCAGTGTCTGAAGCTGGAAGTAACTGAAAAGAGCTCCTTGAACTTGATATGGCTTCATTGGGAATTATATTAGCTGTTTTGGAACTGAAGAAACTAGGCATATCACTGTCTTCAGCTAGCCTTTTGTCTACAGCTCTATCTCAAAAGCACTTAATGATTTTCTTGGAAATTAGCTTTCCCAGAACTGACAGTTATCAAGCAATTATATTGTTTCAAAAGATGAAACATTTAGCACCTCTCAAACACTGAGATGAGTGGAAATCTACTTTTCAAAATTCTTCTGCGTCCAAGTACAAACAAGGATGTGAAGAATATCACGTCAAGCTCATGCATTTTGCCCGCCTTAAGAAAGCAGGAACATTAAAAACCGTGCTATGACCTACATAGCTAGTCGTGGGAATTCAACCATGCGGCTTCTCCTTTATACACAGCCACTTTTATTTCAAGGAATACTTCTATGCTTTTCCCAACTGCATGTTTGCAGGCTCTCTCCTGGTGGCTTTGCAGCAGCTCCCGTTTGATGTTGGACCAGATGGGAGCCTGGCCCAAAGATAAATAAACCTATCAAGTCTGAGAAAACAATCCCACAATTCTTCTGACCTCCTGCTCACATCAATGCAGGGGGAAGGCCCATTGAAATACTATGATATAGGAATCATCCCCCTCTCTCTAACCTTAAAAGCTCCTCCTCTGTTTGCCTTGGTATGCTCTATTTGTTCAGGATTTGTTTTTATAACATGGCGAACACATGGACTCTCCAAACTCCATTTATTTTACCTTAGGAATCCTGCCGCTTTCAGCCCAAAGTCTTGCGAGATACTTTTGCACATATATTTTATCTTCCCAAGAAAGAGGAGAAATCCATGCAATGGTAACTGTAACAAAGAACATCTTGGACTTGCCTTATTTTGGCCATAACATAACCTACTCACATTTGCTTCACTGCTAAAGAGGATCAGAAGCCAAAAGATGTAATTCCATTTTCTACATGCTTTATGGCACTAACAGGAAGGAAAGAATATCTTGTTCAGTCGACATTTTGAAAAGAACTTACAAGTTTACATTTCCCAAATTAATCAGTGAAGTGAAGCAGAATTATCCCCCATCATTATGTTTCTCAGAATTTTTGCAGTTTATTTATTAATCAAATATGTATAGTAGCCCATCTCATCAAAAGTAACTCTGAAGAATTTATCCTTCTTTTAAAACGCCCACAATTTGTTTGTTGGTTTATCATAATTTCTATAATACCTCCACTGTAAGACTCTGGTTATTTATATCATCTACTTACTAAAGGGTCTCTTTCCCTTTTTTCAAAGAGCATTTCTACTTGCCTGGCAACTGGAAGCATTGCAAAAATGCAGACCAGGTCTTTCTGGTTTGAGTTGCCTTATTATCTCACATTTTCCCATATTACTTTTGGAGCTGTGTGAAGTTTCACAAAAGTACAGGCAGTCCTCAACTTACAACAGTTCATTTAGTGACCGTCTGAAATTACAACAGCACTGAAAAAAATGACTTGACTGTTTTTCACAGGACGGATGCAGCATCTGTTCAACTAGTTCATGTGATCACCGTCTGCAACCTTTTGAACAAGCAAAGTCAATGGGAGAGCCAGATTCACTTAAGAAACATGTTACTAACTTAACAATTGCACTGATTCACTCAACAACCATGGCAAGAAAGGTTAATTCACTTAACAAATATCTTGCTTAACAACAGAAATTTTGGGGTCAATTGTGGTCGCAAGTTCGAGGACTACCTGTACATAAGTATTCTGAGAAATCAAAAAGAAACAAACACACAAAATCAAAGTAGTTGTCTGCAGTGACTCCAACTCTTCCAGAAGAAAAGTGGCTGAGCAGGGAAAAATAGATTTTACCCCTTACCAATAGCTGGTAAGTCACTAGCACTTAGAGTGGGGAAGGAGCAATGGGTGGAGGAGAAAGTTTCAGGGGGACAGGGACTATGAAGAGGAGGGTGTGTGATAATGAAATGAAGCTGGAAACACCCACCATTTGTAGAACAATCGTATCACTTGAAGAAAAGCTGAGAGCAGCAAGTGGGGAAGCTGGGAAGGTAGAAATGAGAAAGTGTAGGTAATCTTCGATTGACAATTCGACTTTGTTTAATGACTGTTCAAAGTTATGACAGCTTCAGAAAAAGTGACTTCCAACCCGTCCTTGAATTTATGACCATTACACCCGCTCCCATGTTCATCTGATCATAATTCGGCATTTGGCCACCGACTTCCATTTATGATAGTTGATAAGCATCTTGCACTTACGCAATTCCAATTTGTGACCTTTCCAGACAGCTTCCAGCAAGCAAAGTGAATTGGGGAAGCCAAGTTCACTGAACAACTATATGGTTCACTTAACAACCACAGAAAAAAGGTTATAAAATCAGGTTTGGTCAAGTAATGACTCGAGATGCTTAGCAACTGAAATTCCAGTTCCAAATTGTGAGTGTAAGTGCAGGGTGAAATTAGGCATATTATCTGCTATCATATGTGTGCATATGTTCCAGTAATGTAACAAAGACACATTTAAGAAAAAGAAGGAAAGAGACTGCAGTCTGTAATTGTGAATAGCTGACAATTCATATACTGTATAAGAAAGTATACATATGGATCAGTAATGATGAGATGAGAAAGATAGGAAAAAAATATGGAGGCTGAGCTGGATGACAAAAGATTATCTGTATGGATTTTATATATAAAATATATAAAAGGTTATATATGGATTTTTGGAAAAGAAAGCTCAAGATCGTATAGGTTGGAAACATGCGGAAGAGGCCTTCATCCTGCAGTGGATAGATAATGGCTAAAATGATGATGATGATGATGATGATGATGATGATGATGATGATGATATAGATGTACATAATACAATACTTAATTTATGGGCAAGGAACGATTTCTTACTGCAATAGAATCTCTTCATCTAACTAACCCAACAATATATGTGCACTTATACTTATTTGAGCAAGAAGACACAGTTGAGACAGGAATGCAATGCATCTTAGGGTAACCTGATCTCTTAACACAAGCTCCCTGTTGATGTGGACAGCCTGCTCTTTATAGCATTAAGGGAGCAACATTTCATGGAAAATTCAATAAATAGCCTCTTGTCCAGCCAGATGTCTGTAAACAAAGGCTTCCAAATTCAATCAGGCTGTGGCCTCACCATCATGTTCATGAGTAAAGAGTAGAGACATGAAAAACAAAATGGGTCCTGTACTTTAAGTGTAGATACCCTAGTGAAAGTATAAGAGAAAGGAAAAGCAAATTCCAGATATTTTACATATGCAAAGAATGGTCTGAATTCCTTTTTGGAAGAGGGAACCAATTCTGGACCCAACATCAGGAGTGGATCCATGGTACAAGTGGGAAAAGAGAATCCTTCCAAGTGGATTTAACATAGAAATTAAAACCTCTGTTGTAATAAATAATCAACAGCCCCAGAGAGCTACCAGCAAAACAAATTTTTATAAAATCTTATTCAGTTCATTCAGTAAGAAGAAGAGACTTTGTTATCAGGAATTTGCAAATAGGATCTATGTAAAGTATTTCTGTTCAGGATTATAATCATCCATCATGTCCACTCTCATGACTGCCTGTTCCACTGACTGTCGCACTTGGTTTTCCATCCTCTTCCTCCCACAAACATCAATCAGCCACAGTTCCAAGACCATTAAGCTTTTTCTGAGCATTTTCTTCCTTTTCCTTAAGAACATGTGTGACAGTTTTCAACTGTACAGTGCTTTCCAGGTTCAAAAATTCTTGGCCATTGTGGTGCAAAGTGGCTACGTTCCTTTACACTGGTTTGAAGATATAGAGAATAACCACCACACAAAATAACCAGTCTCCCTCTAGGCCAGTGGTTCTCAACCTTTCTAATGCCGCGACCCCATAATACAGTTCCCCATGTTGTGGTGACCCCCAACCACTTATACATCACTGGGTGCCAGGGGCGTGGCCAAAGAAAAGGGGGAAAAATGGCGGACAGCCTTGTTTGGCGACCCCCGTGAAATGGTCGTTCAACCCCAAATGGGGTCCTGAGCCACAGGTTGAGAACCACTGCTCTAGGCCATTTAACCTAGATGGGCACAGCTGCTACTGTATTAAGGGATTGGAAAGAATTCCAGAAGCCATGCTCTGCATGATTTTCCTAGTTTGTCATTCTTTCCAACTCATTGAGATGTTAGAAATAGATTATAATTCTGTCAGTTTGTCCTTCAATAGGATTAATGTTCCAAAAATGGATCAGATTTGATGTGGCAGGAAAATCCAGAAAAAGCAAATTTAAAAAATGGATTGGATTAGGGGCTACAGATAAAAAAAGATTTCCCTCAATGCATTGGTATGAATAAGGCAGTTTAGTCAATGTCCTGGAATACTGCTGTCTGCTCCATTCTAAGCCCCCCTTTTTCCTGGTCATAGAGTAAAGCACATGCAGCACACATAACCATTCTGCCCAAGAAACACAGAGATTCAACATATATGTACTCACCTTTATTACACACACACACACACACACACACACACGGATCTGCTCTAACCCAGCCATTAATGTACACACATAAACAG
This sequence comes from Crotalus tigris, assembly GCF_016545835.1. Classification (NCBI taxonomy): domain Eukaryota; kingdom Metazoa; phylum Chordata; class Lepidosauria; order Squamata; family Viperidae; genus Crotalus; species Crotalus tigris. Next base: position 5,833,405 of record NW_024100417.1, on the reverse strand, counting down.
AGCCAACTTATTTATTTCTAATATTTGTATGGCCACCCATCTTAGAGCACAACAATAAAACCATAAAAACTATAAAAACAAAATATAAAGTCTGACGCCTGAATCATCCTCTTGGATATCCCTACAACCATTCATAGGTTCCCATCATTCTGCCAGAGAATCTGGAGGAACAACCAGGTCTTTATGGCCTCCTAGAGGGCTTAGAAGGTGGGGTGCTGGCCCACTCGCCAGGCAGAGAATGTGCCACAGGATAAGGGCCGCCACATAAAAGGGCATGTTTACTAAACCCATTATTAGATAGCAATATTTTAGAGACGAGATCTCAAGTAAGCCCACAGTGGGATAAACAAATATCATCAGGGAGAAGCAGTCCCAGAAATAAACTGGCTCCATGTCACATAGAGCTTTAAAGATAATAATCAGCACCTTGAATTGTACCCAGAAGAAAACTGGGAGCCAATGCAGCTCAGGCAACAGTGATGGGACATATGCAAACTGACAGGCACCCAACACTGTAGGTGCTGCTTTTTTCTTTATCAGTTGTAATTTCTGAATGAGCTTGATGGCAGTGCCACATACAGCATTTTACAGTAGCCCAACCAAGACTATGTACCTCTCCTGATTAGACCCCCTCTTCCATACACCAGTAAAGAGATTGGAAAAAATTCTAGAAGCTATGCTGTGAACACTTCCTTAACACTTTATTTAAAGAATTATGACTCAAAGTTCCTTGTACTTCATGACAATTCTATTTCATTTAATATGAGAATTTCTTTCCTGCTTGAGGGTGGGATGCTATTGGGGAAGATCTTATAAAAGCTAATGCATGGATTTTAAAATAATACATAGCCAGGCCCTCCTGAAGATTAATTACAGTATAACAAGGCAAAGGGCAACACTAATTCTTAAGTTCAGAATGTTAGGATGCATCATCCCATGAAGCACATAGAGAGTGGTAACTAGCTAGACAACTTCTAATTCTGAAACCATTCTTCTGTAATCAAGAACCAAACCATTTCTGACCAAAATTATCAAAAATTAACGATCTGGTTTCTTGCCATTCTGAGGTAGAAAGCATACCTTAAACTATAAAAGAGGCTTAAATGTAATTTATGTAACTAAATCCTCACTCAAATATCTACAATCGCCCCCTCCAGAAAAACCACTCCACTCATTTTGCATCATCTCCCTACCATCTGTAGCCTCTGAATATCATCAAACAGTGCAGTCCAGGATATCAAAAGATTGCCTTAGGCTTGGTGATCACAGGTTACAAAAAATGAAAATGAGTGGAAGGAGACAGAATACAGGTAATCCTCGACTTACAACCACAATTGAGCCCAAAATTTCTGTTGCTAAGTGAAACAGTTGTTAAGTGAGCATTGCCACATTTTACGACCACTCTTGCCACACTTGTTAAGTGAATCGCTGCAGTCGTTAAAGTTAGCAACACAATTATAAAGTGAATCTGGATTCCCTGTTGACTTTGCTGGCCAGAAGATGGCAAAAAGTGATCACATGAGCCCCGGACACTGCAACCATCATAAATATGAACCGGTGGCCAAGCATCCAAATTTTAATCATGTGACCATGGTAGGGTGGATTTGATTTAAATCAAGGGTGGATCTGATTTAAATCAAGTCAAATCACTAGTAAAAAGGCTTGATTTAAATCAACTCAATTTAAATCATAATTTTTAAAGAGCCACTGTCATCTCTGTCCTGCAGCAGCTCCTCCTCTGACGCGCTGTTGACTCACCGACAGTCCCATTCACTTTAATGGGACGGCTGGTGATGCAGCAGTGGCACAACAAGGTGAGGGACGTGGCGGCAGCAGGTGAGTGGATGCCTGCTAACATGCCATTTGCGCTGCCATGATGGATCTGAAATGACAGGTGCTCTTTAAATATAAGGACTCATTCTTGCTGATAGAATCTTTAATATTATTATTTGCAAACAAAATGAAGGTTTCCTATTTAGAATAATAAGCTGCCAGGTTAGTAAAACAGTGATATCAGAACCGATTTTAGGTTAATAGGTTCATCACACATAGTTGGAGAACTACTCAAATTCTTTTATTTAACTAAAACACTTAGAGCCTGGTACAGATGCATTTCTCTTCAAACAATCATAGTTTGTAGTGTACATAGATTTGCAAAACAATGGGATAAAGGAATATTCCTGAACTTTGTTTTATGATTTACCTCATGGTTACTGTGATATTGTGTGAATGCATCAATGCAGTACATGTTATCTCAGCTTGCAGAGCTTGGATTCATTGAATGCGTTTACCAAAAATGTAAATATTGCAGAATATACAGCCTCATACTACATAACTAAGATCCATTTCATGCTGAATAAACTAAATTATTAATGTAACTTAAGAAGAAAACTATATTTACTCCAAAAACATTTTATTAAAATAAATTTGATTTAAATAAAAAAATCCGATTTAAATAAAAAATCCGATTTAAATTAAAAAAAAAACCCTATTTTTTATTTATTTATTTATTAAAAACATCAATTATTATCCACCCTGGACTATGGGGATACTGCAATGTTCATAAGTGTGAAAAACAGTCATAAGTCACTTTTTTCAGTGCCTCTGTAATTTTGAACAGTCACTAAATTAATGGTTGTAAGTCCATTCCATCTTTCAAAACAGATATGCTTAAGAATATCCATTTGCCTTTCAGTTTTCAACACATACTTAAAGCTAGTTAGATTATAAGCCTGAAGCTATAATACAGTAAATAAAGCTGCCCTTACATTCAGATATGTATAAACACATTATCTAGGGGAGGAGTCATTAAGCATCACACCTGGTCAAAAAGAGTGATCTTGTTCTGTACCTATATCTCTTATCTCTTTCTGAGGATATAATCACCCTAAAGCTTTTCATTTGCTTTCAGCAACATACTTAGAGAAGAGGAAGTGCTTGAAGCTTTGTAAAATTCATGCTTGCCTTCAGAATCAGTGCTAAAAGCCTTCTAATCCATGGTAACCTTAGCTCTCTTTCCCTGCTCTGGCACTCAGCAACCTGACATCCCTTTTCGCCTCTACTGTCCTCTTCTGGGAAGTCAGGACAAGCTTCCCAGAGTTTAGTGTGATTAGATAGAAAAAAACCAAAACAAAATTACAATCATTACTGAGGGAAAATGAGCGTGGAAGAGAAGAATGATCCATTTTATTTTATTTACACAGTTCAGTATTTTGCCTTTTAGATCGATTACAATACTCTGGACAGCATTATATTACCAGATTAAAAAGAGGAACAGAATATAAAGAAGGAATCAGAAGCAAACAGCAGGAAACACAGGCAAAAAATTAACAGATAGATAAGTTAAAGAGATTTTAGTTTCTGGTAAGGCAAGGACAGTGACTTGATGCCAGTCATTCTCTTACTTAAAATGACTCAAAAGTGATCCACCATCAGTGTGTGGTTGTTTTTCTACTCCAAGCTCGCTTTCAAAGCATGCAGAGAAGGGTCTCTGAATATGACTTCAATATTCTGAAATACTCTGAAAGGATCAAATTGAAGCACTGTAGTAGATGTTTAATATACTGAGGTTAAAAACCAGACTTTAAATTGTTTGGAAAGGACCATCACCAACCATAACATTTACACCACGGAAGTGTGTAATATGTTTTGCATGAACATTCATTAATCAGCAATATTATAGATCAAAGTTTCCTACAAATCTTCAGAGTTTTAATCTACAATTAGAGCACTCAACTCTTTCCTTCAAAACAGCAACGCAATGCTAGCATCACCTTCTACCCAGCACTTCCTCCCACGTTGGAAATGACCGCTTCACACATAAGGTCTCTAGTATGGATCCTAGCTCCTTCGTTCCCTAGAAAACAGGCAGGTCACAAGAAACACACCATAATAATTTATAGTGCTTCTTGCTTACAGGAAACTATCTTTTCATTCCCAAAAGGGTCTGTGTAGTCCAGACTGATATTAGAAAGGCTACTTTAGGAGGTAAACTTTATAATAGAAGAATTATCCCAGGCTTTGCAATGAGAAAGGAAAATCCCTTTCAAAGTTAAACAAGCGCTTAGTGAAGCCCCTTCTTCCTTGTCCTTTGCTGCTTGGAGCCGATAGGATCCATCTCTACCGAAAAGTGTTCAATTTGTCATGTCATGCCCAGCTGTTAACCTCCTGCAGTGGAACCACAGGGAAGACTTGCTTTCTCCTATTTATTTATTTGCTACTTAGACAATGGGAGTTCAGGGCCTGCTGAGTTCTTTATAATAAAGCCACCAACAACTCTCCCTCCCTCCACCACTCTCCTCCCAGAAACCCCCCTCCTTGTCATGTCAACAGTACCCTCCAAACTGCAGGTGTCACTCGGCATTAACCCTTCCTTTACTGGAAGCTCCACTGAAAGACAATTGTACATCATGGGAGGGAAACAGAAAAGCCAAGAAAGGGTAGAACAAGAGAGCACTTGGGTTTGGTACAAAGAGTAAAAGGCCAACTGATAACCATTGCTCCGGAAAGCTTACTGCATCAATGCAGGGGTGCTTAGCAAAGGAAGAGCCAGGCCAAAACAAGGAGGAGAGGGGGGATAGCCTAGCCACCCAAAGAGATAGGGGGAAGGTTGGCATGTCACTACAGCTCTAGGAACCCTTAGCAACAGAGTCCTGGAACCTGGCAAAAATAAATGATAGTGGAGTAAGACTGAGAGTATTGCTTATTCTAATCAACTACAGCTCAAGATTTATTATAAATTAAACTATGATTATTGATGTTATTTCATGGCTGCTATTGCCACTATGCAATGCACAGGGGAAAAACAATCTAAGAAGAATAAATGAACCCACAGTGAATGCGTGTGCACACACCATAAAGAGGTTACACATACCCATGAATAAGCACCAAGGGCAAGAGTAAGCTTTGTGTTAAAAAAAAAAAAGCACAAGAAAATGATAATTAAAAAATGATAAAATACTTTTCCACTATTTTATTTTGACAATGAACATTGTAAGGGAAAACTTAGGGCATGAGAAATGCAACAGAATTCTCTTTTAACTGGAGGATGCGAATTTCTAAATATAGCCACCTCATTACAACTTTCACCATTCACTTCTGAAATTGTCCAATTTTTTTTGAAAAGTTAAAAGTAGAAAATCAGTGTGAGCAGATAACTATATTTTTGGTTTGAATTTGACAAAATTCGCTATTTCAGGTTTTGGAGCATGCAAAAGAAAAAAACCATAATCTTAAATTGCAGTACAAAATTTGAGAAGGAGAGGGGAATCTATCAATTCTGCATGAAATGGTGAAAGGAGTAGAAATGTTCTTGTCATGCACTACAAAAGAATCTGACTATAAAATCTTTATAGAGAATTTCTTTGTTTAGCTTCTAAAAATGTAAGGCGGTAATCTGATAAAGTTTGAAGACTGTCAAATGGAAAAGTACATACTGTAGCCCTCAAACAGCAATAATAATAATAATAATAATAATAATAATAATAGTAGTAATAATAATAATAATAATACCGTACTTTCCGGTGTATAAGACTTTCGCAAGCTTTAAAATTGGCGCCGAAGACGGGGGTTGTCCTATACGCCGAGTCGTTTTATACGCCGGAAATAACAGTAGTTTCTGGCGTATAAGACGACTTTCTAGGCATGTGACTCGGCGCCGAAGATGGGGGTCGTCTTATATGCTGGGTCGCCTTATACGACGGAATATATGGTAATAATAATAATAATTTATGAAATGTATATTGTACATTTATATTCAAAACTAAATATCAAGAGGAGGTTAGCAGAGAGGAAAGACTACATATGTTAGGATTATGATGTTTTGTGAATTTATTCATTTTTAAACTGATGCCTACATTAGCTTCTGGACAAGAAGAGTTCCTTCTAAATGCATCTTTTCATTCAAAAGACCCTGCTCCTGAAAAAAAGCAAGCTAATGAGCTGTTAATTATTGTCATAAATATAGCGGATTGCTTGATAAATAGAGACAAAACTGAAGTGTCTTTGTAAATTGTTCCAACCTTAAAATATAGGAGCAATCCACTGCATTTCTCACAACCACTATTCCCACACACATACATACATGCACACATATAACTCAGATTAAAGCTATCCCATTTAGCTTTTATTTCTGTAAGAGTCATAGCATTTTCTGCTAACTCCACATTCTTCTCTATATTTTGCTATTACAGTTTTAATTTTTTAATTGTTTTAAAATAAACACTGCAAACTACATACAAAAGAATAATAAATTATAGAAGCAGCCAAGTTCCACTATCTACACCAGCAGAGCAATGGAATAGTAAATTTCTTCAGGCTCCCATTCTTTTTACTTTATGTAAGGCAGGAACCCTCAACAGGATGAATAGAAAAATCTGCACTTTGGGTAGTCCACAAAGGGTCCAGGTATGAGAGAATGTATTAGAGAAAAGAATGTGAAGAGTCCTTGGTGCTCTCTGAATTTGGTTGTTCTCTTGCAGACCTTTCATTACCCAAACTAGGTAACATCATCAGTTTTCTTCTGACTAAACAGAAGAAACTTCTTGGATGAGAAACAAACCATTTTCAAAGAAAAAATCTGGGAGGCTGGACCTGCTAACCAGAAATGATTGACATTCTGGTGGTTTGACTCCTATGGTAGTAGGACCACGGGATGGGTCATTGGCCACTAGCTTCTGTCATGCCCACCCAGCAGTTCAAAAGTATTATTGCAAGTAAATTAATGGGTATCACTTTGGTCGGAAAGTCTAGCTGCATGAGGTGAATGGGAACCAGTGCTGGACCTGCCTGGATATGAGGCGAGATCAATGGAAAAGGCCCCAGAAGATGTCATCAACCTAAATTCCACTAGCCAGATAGTTTAAGTTAGGTCAATGAATCAGTGAATAAGCGTGTTGTTGCAAAACCAAATGAACTAGCAACCAGGCTGTCAGGACTACTTTGTAAAGCAGGGGTTTTCAAACTTGCCCTTTTGAAGTCCACAAGTCATAAAAGGGCCAAGTTTGAAGACCCCTGCTGTAAAGTGTAGATCTCCTTGAGAAATGTATGCCAAGAAAGAAAGAAAGAGACAGAGAGATAGAGAGAGAGAGAGAAAGAAAGAAAGAAAGGAAGGAAGGAAGGAAGGAAGGAAGGAAGGAAGGAAGGAAGGAAGGAAGGAAAAGAAAGAAAGAAAGAAAGAAAGAAAGAAAGAAAGAAAGAAAAAAAGAAAGAAAGAAAGAAAGAAAGAAAGAAAAAGAAAGAAGTCCCATGATCCAATCTGAGTCGGTCACTGGGACCAGAGACCGACTTAGACTTTCAAGCTTTTGGACTCGTGCAGGAATCCATCCTCAGGCAACTTCTCTCTCTATGTCACTGACTCAGATTGGATCCTGAAACGTTACCCTGAGACACATATATTTGCCTTCATTTGTCAAGAAAGTCTGATTGCCTTTTGGAAAAACCAGCTTTGGTACAATCATGGAGAAAAAACTTTCTGACTCTAAAATAGTTTAAACTAATCAGCCAAGTATTATAAATGCAATGCTTTTTAGGCATCACAAGTTAATTAATTAATAGACTGCAATTTATCTATGAGAGTGCTTCAGGATAAAAATATATTGTATTTCACTCTAAGATTTGGATTGACCAGTTCAAATAAATCTTTGGATGAAAATAATATGACATAACTCAATAGTTTGGAAGCCACTTGCATATATCTAGTTCTGGATATCACATTTAAGAATGATTCAGAGAAACTGAACAGGGTCAGGGAAAGGCAATGAGAAGACATAGAATATTTCATATACAATTCAGGATTGAGCATCTGAAACATCTGGCGGAGGGAGAATCAGGCAGAATCAGGCAGGCAGAGATCCTGTCCACAACTTCAGCCCAGTATCCCATCTTTCAGTCTTGAGCAATAGCAGCAAATCATATGTCCCAGGTTGTATTTTTTAAGAAAAGTCACTCACCTTCTAGACAGGCTTCATGGAAGATGCAGACAACCCCAATATACTTTTTATTCCTGTGAATCTGCTTCTATTAATCTATCACAGATTCAAGCCTATTGGCTTCAATTATACAGAAAGCAAATACTCAATTTGATATAAAAAAGAGGCATGTAAGAAAACAGAAAAAAATTCATATTCTTAGCGTTTACCTCTGCTCAGATGTGTCTACAGAGGGTAAGCCACAAGCAGAGATAACTTAAATGTTCAATAAGCATCCTAATTCTGCTGAATGATTATAGTAAATATGATAGACATAATAAAAAGATTTTCACATCAAACATTGGGCCTATTTTTAGGATAAGAAATATGCTTAAAATGATTTGAGGACTACAGAGTAATTTTATGTTGTTCTATCAGTAGGGATCATTAATGTTACTGTAGATCAAATCATACTGGCATTTTGAGATACTGAGCATAAAATTCCCGTAAGTATTTTAAAAACCAGAAGGAAGTAATGATTGTACATATCTGAAAGGATTTAAAATCACAGCTTCAGTTACAGGCTAATTTTAGAAAGAATACAGAAATTAAGCTGCAGCAATGTTCTTTTAAGGGAAGCACAGCTTGTCTAAGAAGTTATTTCAGTGTTTGCTACATCCCATCAGTGTTTAGGACTTGTAAAAAAGGTCTTACGGTATGTTTAATAGAAACTGGGAAAACAATAACAAGGGCAAGGGGTTGGGAACTGAATGTATTTTATTAAAGCCAGGCAGTTTATGGTAGCAACAGCTTCCCTGTTTCTCACTAAAGGCCTAGTGCCATAATAAATAATTTCCCTGCATGAAGACAGAGGAAAGTGAGGATGCAACAACATGAAATTTTTCATTTTTCCCCATAAATCACCACAGTGTGTAATAATATTTGTTTTTTCTAATGAGTCTCCTGTGATCCATTCTGGGAGCTAACATCAGGGCCTGTCAGAGGGTGATGTGTGGTGTACTTCAGTGCTTTGCAAAAACTGCCAGCTATACAGATTCTTTCCCTTCCCTGCATGTATTTTATGCTGAATATTAATGCAGGCAGGATTTCTGAGCACTTGTGGCTCTCTAGCTTGCTCTTCAGTGGGTTTCTAAGAGTTTCAAAACCCATTTATAGGAATGTAACAAAGCTATTCATTCTTTAGAAGAACAATCTGTCCTACAGCATGTTGTCTTGTTGGATAACACATGGACGTGGAAAATCTAAGTACAAGAAGGGAAATCACAGTCCCCACGCACAGAACAGCCTGTTTAGGAGGTAAAAGGAACTATTTTGGGTGGTATAATATACCAAAGCACTACAGTGAAATGCTGGTAAACCTCTATAAACGATAGTATAGAGCAGGGGTGTCAAACTGCCGGCCCATGGGCCGGATGTGTCATGGCAAAACCTGGCCCATCTCATTGCCAGCAATAGAAAAAAAGTCACAATACGTCACAACACGTCACGTGATGTTGCGAGTTTGACACCCCTGGTATAGAGCATTAAAATACAGCTGACAAAAACAGTTCCATATAAGAACATTATTCAGTATGTCTGTGACAGAATGGTTTCTCTACATAAGGCAAAAATCTTTACTAACAGCTCTAGGGATCCTGGATTTCACAATAAAAAATGGTCATATCTTTCTAAAGATATGTTTTAATACTTTCAAGAACCTTTCAGTGTACTAATGGGAAACTATTAATTTTATTGATTTTGCCAACAACACTGCTACTTCTAAGATTTCCTCTTATTCCATCATCCTTTAGCCAACAGGTTTTTCCCTTTCGTTTGTCTGCGTTCAGCGCCAGAGTTGCACGCCGTCTGAAATCAGAACTCTTTAGAAACCTTCCTAAGATTGGCAAAATGGCTTCATCAATGACACAACTCAGATAGCTCTTCTGGCATACACGGCAAGTAAAAGTTTTTGAAATGCTTTTTTGTATAGCCAGCTGCTACAACAAGTAGCTGTATAAAAAAAGGATGATGCTAACTGTGAGGAAGTAGAATTTCTATGATCTTGGCATCCTTGATGCCATCAAATATACAAGAGAGTAAATTCCCAATGTACAATCTCAACAAATTTGACCCACCAGAACTTGCAACCAGCAGTTTAACATTTTCCCAAATTCATGTTGGGAAAAGCTAGTTTAAAGAAGAATCCAGTTTTAACAAGTGAGACTGGGAATAAATATTGTTCATATCAGAAGATTCATGTCTCAATTTTCTTACCAGTAATACTCTGAAGACATCAGCAAGACAGCTCACATAACAACATTCACTATCTTGACACCATCATCATCTGAGGTACCACTATCAACATTATCACCATTATCATCATTGATATGGCAGAGGATCCCACTACTGAGGCAAAGCCAAGCTGGTAAGATCTTCAGGGAGCCACAACGTGATGGGGACCGAACAATCTGTGTTTATTCTTGGCTATTGCATGTATGAGAGATAGATAGAGAGAGAGGTAGTGAGATAAACACTGCCATGGGCCATTTCCATCATCCACTCACAAGAGTATAATAAAGCCCTTGTAATATACTAGAACTTGTGTGGTCCTGGGCTGTAATTTGCATACTAATTACTCAGTGCAAATGGGAATGCAAGTAGGGGTGGAGGGAAGAGCATGCAGGCAGACGAGAGGCCCAGACTATTTGCTCTGCCATTTCATATCATGCTAACAAGCTAATCCGGCATGCAGTTAGCTCCTGATATATAACTGCTCATTAGTATTATAATAAAGTACATGAAACAACCATAAAACGTTATATACTGCACAAGTGTTGTTTTCTTGCCAATTATCTGCGGGCGGATTTATCACCACAGTTGTTGCAAATTCCCTTCGGTGAGGTTTGGGTCGAATAAAGAAAGGTGTTGGTGGGGGGGGAGCTGCTTTCAAGGGGGAGAACATGTGTTTTCTTAAGTAGCACTTACCAACGCGCCATTTCATAAGGGAGAGAGTGCGTGAGGGGAAAATATTGCATCCTGAGCAGCTGCTGGGAGAAGAGAAGAGCACAACCACTCCAGCCCAAACAAAACAAAAAATGAAGCAAAACTTCAGCTTGTACAGAGCAACAAAGTTTGAAGCCCTTCCTAGTATGGGTCATATTTCACTGCCTAACAGTCTGGAGCAAAAGTGTTTTCTTTTGTTTCAAACTGTTCCTTGTTTTAAAACTGTGCAGTAGTTTTAATGCTGAATCAAGAGGCTACAAAACATCAGCACTCCAAAACATAATCATCGCTATAGCACTTAACAAGCTTTTTATAGACATGAATTAATTAATCCACTTGGATTCAGTGCTGGTGGATGCTATATAAAACCCTTACATGGAAAGAATTCCCTTGTGGAGAATATGTGGATGGGGTGGGGAAATGGGGTTCATTATAAATGAGAAATAGAGGCACTGAATAAAAAGATACATTAAGACAAAAAAGGAATGAAATTAGGAAAGATCAGATCTTAGCCCTATTGTCTGCTACACTTGTTTCACAAAATGGTTTTTACCTGACACTCTTATTTCAAATGGACTCCAGATGTCAAAGAAATAAGGGTCCTATAGACCAGGGGTCTCCAATCGCCGAATCATGGATGGTATCAGTCCGTGGCCTGTTAGGAACTGAGCCGTACAACTGGAGATGAGCAGTGAGTGAGCGAACCTTCATCTGAAGTTCTAACCACTCCCCAGTGTAGCATCAACCCCTCAGCTTCACCTCAGATCCTCAGACATTAGATTTTCATATCTTCTGTATATGCAAGGGATCTAGGTTACGGGCTCCTTCGCCCTCCCTCCTCGGTCCATGGAAAAATTGTCTTCCACGAAACCAGTCCCTGGTGCCAAAAAGGTTGGGGACCATTGCTGTAGGCAATTCCTACCTTAATTCTCATTTAGTGACAGCTGAGACCAACAGCTTTAAAGGCAATAACATGATACAATGGATCCTAAGTCTACAATTCTACATTTTAGTAAAAGATAAAGGCTTCAAACAGAAATGGGTATTATGTTTTTTTCCAGATGTTTCTGGACTGCCACACCCCCATCTCTCCTCCTTGGTCATAAAAAGATTGATACAAACTGGATTGCAATATCTGCAGAACCACAGTTATAATATCTATGAATAAGAAGTTTCCTTCTGAAACCCAGAGGGAGCAGCAAATTTACAGAGTATAATTATTTCTTTTTAATATACATGTATTTTGAAAGTGCTTCATGAGTTTAAGAATGCTAATAAATAACGCTGAGGTCAGGAGGTGCCATAAAAAATCTAAGGGACATGCTTCTCTTGGTGTCAAAATTAAAGAAGTCACTGCATGCTTTTCAAGAGCATAGCACCTTTTCTTAACTGCAATCCTCCAGATGTTAGTTATTTAGATGTAGATTTGTTCACAATTAGTCATCCCACACATTTTATTTTATTCATATTCTCTCTGGAACAGCATAGATCTAATGCAAACTAAAAAATAAAACTCTTTTACATGAAGTGTGAAATACAACTAGTAACTCTTTCTCACTAACCTTGATTTATAAACAACTAAATCCTTGGATCATAAGTTCCCTTGATCACTTTCTTCCTTCTAAGAGGACTCAAATGGAACTTCCACAAATTGATGAAATTACACTAGTTTCATTAACAGTTTCATTAATAGTAATTTTTCACTGTTCTATTAGACCTGGGCTGCCAAGATCCAGACAACCGTTAGACGTCAACAAAAAAACTAGCAATTTTTGTGTCTTTTTGCTGTCATCTACTCTTAATTTCTGCAACACAGATAGGACAGTATGTCAAAATTTCAATTCATAACTTGAAATGTTTTCTTTTTCCTGCAACCATCAAGAATATTGTGGAGCACATCTGCCAATACTGCCAATTCTGTAAAATTTCTATCTCTATCAATCAAACAACTTTATTCTTTACAGTGGGCTAATCAACTAATTTCTGTGCGGATCACACTGAAATAAGAAGTTCTGAGTGTAAAGATTCAAGAACCACTTTGATTTATTCTGAGATAATAAATAAAGTTTTTTGTAATAAAGTTCCTTTCCAATATTTTCAAAGCAGGGACTGTATGTTGTAACAGGTACTTTGGAGAGAAGATAAGAAATTAGAAGCCTTCTAATAATGAGTAGCAAAGTGACTATTTTAAGTCCAAATATCCAAATGATTTCTAGTAACTTGTTTTGCCACTGCTTGTATCTACCTAAGCAATGGTATTATTTTATTTTATTTCAAAGAATGGTATGTATCAACTGACATATAACAACTAAGAATAATATGTGAACAGTGCAAATCACAATAGGGACTAACTCTTTGCAGGAAGGTTTTATTCTTAGCTGTATCATTGGAAGAAATTTCTGAGCCCTCAGCTTATAAAAGTTGACCTGTAAGATTCCAATGGTTAACCCTGCTCCCACTATTTTAATATCTGTCAGATGGCAAACTTCTGCAATCTTTTACAGTTGCTGCTAAATAGTATTTACTGTATACAGGTAGTCTTCACTTAGCACCCACAACTGGAACTGGCAACTCTGTCCACACAGAGTTAGCACCACAGGTGCTAAGCAGAAAGTCACATGACCATGACAGACTTATGATGTTGCTTTCCATTCAGTCATTAAACCATGATGATTAAACAAAACATCATGTAAATGCAGGTTGCAATTTTACTTCCACATTCTCCATTAACTCTACTTGATGCAAGCTGGTTAGGAAACCCACAAACAGTGATCACATGACACTGCAGCGATTGTAAAATTGTGCCAATTGCAAAGTGCTTGAATGGCAATCAAGTGATGGTGGGGATGCTGCTCTGGATATAAATGCAAAGATTGGTCACAAAGCTGCATTTTTACCCCATTGCAACCTCAAATGATTACTGAACAATGCAATTAGTAAGCAAGATTACCTGTAGTCTCAATTGTGCATATGTGGATATACTATAGCTGCACACAAGCAAATAAAGTTATATATATTTCTATTATAGAACCTCACACATACACATCTGATACATAAAATATTTATAAAAATATAGATTTCTTTCAATAGCATATTTGCAGCTTTCCAACATCTGTAGTACACATGTTTAGTGACACTAAACTGATTTGCATTGAAAGCAAAAATGTATAGTCAAACCTCCTCAAATATTCCAACGTTTATATAATTCTCAGAATTACAGAAACATTTCAAGTGAATACAATTGTGGAGTGTACTGTCTAAGATGTTGGACTTGCACAGGCGAGATGCAGGTTCAGGTCCCTACTACAGCTCAGATATCCTTAATGTTATTCTCATCATAATAACCTTGTGAGGTAAATCAGGTTGAGAGAGAGTGACTAACAATATAAATTTCCCCAAGATCTCAAAGGAAAGATAGGGTATATTTAGGTGACATAGCATCAAGTTGGCCTCATCTCCTGGTGACTGCATAAGCAAATAATAAATGAACAAACACAACTATTTTCATGTTACACACAGATTCTTAGAAGAAAAAAATATTATCAAACAAATAGATCCCAACTCCTCCTTCTCCCCCTACATGCACACATCCCCACCCCTTCTCTTCCTGTGAAGCATTTGCTTATTTATGGCTTGTTTTTGTCACTAAGAAGTGGGACTGACAGCTCTCTGCGGTTGGGCTCTGCCTGTCTAACTCCATAATAAGGGCCATGATATCCATTCTACTGCCAGCAGGGAGTGAATTGCCCCCTCCTCAGTAAAGCTACAAAGAGAGGGGGGGAAATGTTTACGAACTCTACAGCTTGTTAGCATCACAATGGTGAGTGCAAAGGGTGATCCTGGCTCATCTACCTCATTCTCTACTCTTGAGTTAAATGGAGCAAGTGAAATACGTATGAAGGAGAGAATGTCCCAATCTTTAACATTCAAGTATTTCTAGAAACTATTTTCCTAAACTGTTGAAGGATACAATTTACATAGAAGTTGCCTGTCTGGGTCTTCTTTTAGTTAAAAAAAAAAAAAAGTATCCATCACTTAGCAATGTTAGTTCTCCATACTTTGAAACCTTTACCCTCTGGACTGGCCAGTAGCCAAGTTAGCTCTGTTCAATCTGGCTTAAAATCAAAGCTGTTTTATTCCTAGGGGCCCACTGGCAAGTTAAAGCCACAGCACCTTAGTAAATAGACATTATCATGTTAAAGCCACAGCATCTTAGTAAGCAGACCTTATCACATAAATTCCTTAAATCAAGAAAGGGACCTTTCTAAAACAGATGCTTTAAACCAGTGTTTCTCAACCTTGACAATTTTAAGGCATGTGGACTTAAACTCCCAGAATTCCACAGCCAACACTGCTTTAAACCAACAAAGATTATTCAGCCTCACATTCTACATGTATCAGAATGCTTTCAACTACATGTCCCCAGGGCATCATGAAAAAGAAACAAATTCACCATCAAACAAGATTTTAGTTCGAGTTTTCTCAAACCATAGCAAAGGAAACCCAACTAAACTAATCTCATCCCTTCATAACTAAAAATACAATACCTAGTTTTTTTCCCCCCACAGGACAATAATAAAATGATTGTTATAGCCTTCAGTACAAATGTTGTTCCTTGTTCCTAGACAGCCAGTGAAATCTTTTTAAAGCTTCTTGTGTTTCCAGCAAAATCCACAGAAAACAATTTTCCTTATTATCAACCCTGTAAAACCCTGATAGATGGATGACATTTTCTTCCTTGTTTTCTTTCTTTCATGCTAAAGCTTTTTTATATGCTAAAAAGAGAACGAATCACCCAGTGTGTTTTATAAGGGTCTCTGCATTTCAAAAGCTCAACAAGCACACTCTGCTTACCCTGATAAGCCTTGGGCTCTTAGTATCTTAAATACCTTTGACAAGCTATACATTACAGGACTAATAATTTGCCAAATTTGGGCCCATAATATGATATCTGTAAAACGTCAAGGGCAGTAATGCGATTAGCAAGCCTCAAATGAAATATCGAACATTCAGCGTTTAGGCGCTGAATAGAGAAAAGAAAGGAAAGGAAATCAATTTCAAAAGCGGGAGAGAAAGAGGCGATAAGCATGCAATAAAATGGGCAAACGGCAGGGACAGTTCAAGCAAAACTACAACTCACTTTATATGCTCACACCTTTAGAAACTTTCTCAACTCGATCAAATTGCATACTGTTCAAATAGCATTCAGTTGTCATAGTAATGCTGATTGAGGGGGATCTCTGCATTTTACTCCTTCTACACAGCCTCCCCTAACATAATGCCATACCCTCAACAATTTGGGTCCATAAAATTCAGGATGTGAAAATCAGAAGTATATGAGGGTGGGCTGTCCCCTCCACCCTACTCAGGGTAAGAGAGTCATAATGGACTAATTACTGTAGCCCACTTTTCAAAACTAAAAGAAGTCATCACATTCTGTGGTGGCAGACTAAATAACAACATCCCCACACCTGCAGTTTTATGAGCCTCTCGCGAGGGGAACTTCCCTGTTTCCCACTGATGCTTCGGTCAATCTCCAACAGCGAAAGGGCAAGAAGTTCCACTTTCAAATTTTCCTTCTATCTGGATGCTTAACTCCCAGATCTTATTAACACTGAACAAAATCTTTTCAGGCAATGATACAAGGGATAACTTTTATCTAAAGCTCACAAGGAAACAATAAGTATAACAGTAAGTGTAAAATGTAAACAAGAAGCTAAACTCAAGGGACTTTGTGCCTGAAATATACATTTACATACAGTATAGCTGCACAGACTGCCCCAAAAAGCAAGCTTATGATTAACTTGGTTAAATGATTGAACTCTTCATGGCAAAATAATAAAAATAATCCTGACTTGACTCAAGCGGTTGGTGCCATCTCTTCTAGGTTATATTTACTAGATTCTGCCATGGCATTCTCTAGGAAACTGACTAGCCTTTCCCCTCCAACTAGAGTCTCATCAGCTTTGTCCTGACACATCTCCAATGACATTCCTTCCTCGTGGACTCTTATATTACTTCTTTTCCTTTGTCTCTATCCACTGCCTTCCCAGTTTCCCTGAATCCAACTCTATGAGTGTAGTGTTTACCTTTACATTGGTTTTCCTATGCTAGATCTATATGAGGGCTCTCCTCTTTGCTTTAAAAGTTCTGCTTCCGTCCCATCCTATCTGAAATCCTAATTTTAGAGAAGACTTCTGAGTTGAAAATTCGAAGTGCTATTTGATTCACAAAACTATACATGGCTTGGCACCAAGGCATCTCCAAGACAGTCTCCCTCAGATAGAACCTAACCATGTAGCCCATACATCTTGAACAGGGTTGGCAAGAATCCTCCAGATGAGCTGGTGGGAGGAAGTTCACAGTTTTTTAGTTATGGTTCCATCCTTTTAACTTTGTAATAGCTATATCACCAAAACATAGCGTCTTTCCTTATGATGTTCAGAAGAGAATCAATATTGCGCTCTTAGAGCTTTCAACTTCTATGAATGTTGCTAAAGGAGGAACAGCAGAAAGCTTGTGGCTTTATTACTATATTATCATTTGCTTGTTGATATTTCAATTATATTTATTTAATGTTTTTGGTTTGTAGTGTACCTAAATGTTGTAGTCTGCCAGGAGGATAGTGGTATGTAAGTAAGATAGATAGGTGGATGGATGGTTAAGATTTAAGACAATACCCTTCTGTCAGATTTGGATATCTCTTCTGTTCATCATCCACAGGGGGCAATTGTGATTGTTTCATTAGGAAAGATTGATCAAAGAGAACTATTTGGCTCCAAAAATATCCTTTAATACAATGGCCAAGCTGATTTTCAGTTACTTGACACTAGTAATGTTACTTCATATGACACAAGCAAATTAAGACTGTATCACTTGTGCAAATACCACTCAAAGTTCAGAAGAATTCTATTATTTATTTGGCTGTAATCTTTAATCTTCAGTATCTCATATGCTTCTGAATACTTAGGAATCAACTGCTGAATCCTCCATCTTTGTACAGAAAAGAATCTGATGCAGTAAGATTTAGCTGGCACATGATGCCTATGGAAAGGAAACAAGTCCAATTCCTTGCCACAGTTTGCATTTTCTATATACAAAGAAATATCCAGATGCTGCATGCATAGAACACGAAACTTAGGAAGCACCATAAAAATGAAGTCAGATACTTCTTATTCATGTATTTTTCTGAATGCACAAAGACAAAAATTGGGCATCTATGCCCTTTTCAACCTCATAAACGCTGCTTCCATTTCTTAATTTTTGTGCAGCTTTAAGATCCTTTTTAAAGGGGGCCTTTTTAAAGATGGTAACTTCAATGTGAGGGTCTCTCAGAAGTGGCTTATGTCTTGATATCAGAAAGTTTATTTGATCACATTTAATTAATTCTGCCTTTTTGTGGGTTCGGCTAGTTGATTTTTATGTATTATTCATGACCAGGTTTTGCTGCTGATTTATATTATTGTTCATGTATTCATTCTGTCAAAATGTCCATTTTTAGAAATTTCTCTTGTAGTTTTCTCTTGAGAAATAGATGTTTTAATACATATAAAATGAATTTGTTGATTGTGCCAAAGCCTATAATAGGAGGTAAAGCACTTTGTACCAAAAGGAATAGTTAGGCCTACTGAAAAGAGGTAATATAAATCAGTACTTACCAAATAAAGATAGGTGTAACTTCACTAGAAACAAAATAGACATTGCTAAAAGGGAGTTCAACCATGGGTATATAGTAAACCATTTAGCAGAGGTATCAAATCATTACCATTCAACCTCACTGAATCAAGATAGCATTCAAACTTTCAACTAAGAAAAAGTTTAATAAACCTGTCTGATATGGTTTTCCTCAACCACTTTGGGACTTTGATATTCAAAATTCTTCTTGGCCAGTGATTTATTTTAATGTTTGCTTGCCATGACATAAGTTCAGCTGAATTTAAATACCCTTTCTAGAAATTCAGAGTCATTTATTCCATGAAGGTTAGATACTTAACATCTGTACTTAAAAGAACACTCCACTAAGATCTGAATTGCAGATTATCCTATTTCTTCCTGGGCTCTAATATAGATACACCATGAGCAAAACTGCTACATTTATTCAAGTAGTCCTCAACTTATGATCAATCGCTTAGTGACTGTTGAAAAAAAATGTCGTAAGTATTTTTCTGTTCAAAGTTCAAAGACAGACTCCCACAAAGCTACTTATGAACCAAGTTTTGAAGTTATGGTGGCTGCAGCACCCCTGCAATCGTCCACCCTTTCAACCAATTGCAGGGATGCTGCAGCGCTCACTCACCCACCCTACCCCTTGGGTACCTGCAGCCACATCCATCCAAGGGAGATCAGGCCAACTGTAGTGGACCTTGCAAACTCCAGCTAGCCTGATCTCCCCTTGTTTGCTGAGTGGGAAGGCAGCTGGAGGTTTGCAAGCTCCAGCTGGCTTAACCACTCTTGCTTGCTGGGTGGGAAGGAAGGTGAAGGACTGCGGGGACCCTGAGAGATGAGAAACAGAGTATGAATGCCTAAATGGAGTAACCTTAGGAGACCCATGGCAGGTAACCTTCAAGCCTGCCTCACCTGAATCATCCTGTGCTCCATTTAACCACCTTCATGTTTGTTTAAGGGTTGTATCAAGGACAGTTGTATCAAAGACAGTTAAGTGAGGCCATTTTGCTTAACAACCATCCTGATATACAACCGTAATAGGCAGGTTCCATTACAGTCTATCTCAAGGATTACCTCTAGTTAAGACAGATGAGCTAAGAACCCATTATATCAAACAGATTGGGGTAAACTGTAATGGTGACATGTTTATCTGAATGTTGATTCTTTGTATTTGCCACATATCTATTTTATTATTGTATTTTCTTTTATCTATTTTTCTTTGGAATTAGATCCTATATTTGATTTTTCTTTTATTTTGTTGATATGATCATAAGACTAAGCAATTAATAAACTATCTATCCCATGAATTTCCAATCAGTAGTTCTAAATTATGGACTAATCCAAAATGTATTACAACTACATATGAGTAAGGTTATAGTGTTAAAGAAAAAGGTAACGGATCACCAAATCCACGCTTAGATAAAAATGGGGTCATCAGTCTGAAAAGATCTTTAATGCCATGATTGCAAAAATAGAAATGTTGTTGCACTGAAACTACAGCCAATAAGCTTTGATGCTGCCAGAAGGCATTTTAATAGCCCCTAAAGTGATGCCCTATTGAAACGGCAGTGGGATATACTCAGGATGATCTAATCATTCACCTGATGAAGACATCAGATAAATATGAACCATAATGATAACAGTAACAGACATCATATTCCTTATGCACAATACTTGACAAGATACAATGCAAAAAAAAAAAAATCCACCTGAAATGTAGCACTGATGCAAGCTATGGCTTTGGATCTCATACATTACACTATAAACAATTTTTTAACAAATTACAGTCTTCATATCAATACGATCATTGAAGTGCCAGTTCCCCAATGGGACTAAGCCAATCTAAGCAAACCTGCCTTCACTTCCTTTTTTTTGCCACGCATGGAATGGCCATTATATCGCCACTTCTTGCGGCATCACGAGTCATTAAAGCCAAGCGAGCTGAGGGAACAATCAACTTAGACCAAACGACTTCCCCAGATGTGACCACTCTCAGGATATGGGGGAGACCCTTACCATGGGCATGCCTCCCCCATCCAGTTCCTCCAGACAAAACATTCTCAACACTGGTTCACTTTCCCACCTTGGACCCCACTAGGAAGAGTGTTCTAGGCCATTTAGCAGAAGACTGTGTTTGGTTTTGAACAGATGTTTCTTTTTACTCAGTATCTCTTACTGTCTTTCAAAACTTTGAACTAGGATAGCAAAGTAGTTCCACACATTTATTTGCATATATGATTATTCAGCACCTCTTTTGAGTGGAGATCCAAAGTGTACTATGCTTGAGCTGGCTCTAGAATGGAACTTGGAATATAAAGCAGATTGCCTGCCTTTCCAATTTCTTTTCTGTAAATGGGCTTTTGAACTGTGATCAAGCCCAGGTATGTCTTACTGGTACAGCAAATTCTATATAGCTTGGATAACACCTCACAAGATTTTTGATTCTTAAGTAAACTGTGAAGGCTACCCATGCCTTCATCTATTAAGGATCTAACCCTTTCTTCCAGCCTATTTTATTTTACTTTACTTTATTTTATTTATTCATTTATTTATTAAATTTATTTGCCACCCATCTCATTCCAAAGCAATTCTGGGTGGCTTACCGCAGTTTAGATTAACTGGGGTTACTACGATATATTATACTGATTTTAACACAAACACGCAAACATAATTTTACAATTATAAAAAAAAGTGTTTATACAGTATGTGTGTTCACAGTGAGCAAAAAAGGTCTTCTCAGATATTGCAATCAAATGCAGAACATCTAAAATCTGCATGCACTACAATCCTCCTTTGCAAGAGTAAATAGGACTGAATGTTTTCCAAAACTAAATTCAAGAATCAAAAAGGGTTTTCTATACAGAATCAACAGTACAAGCAGCATGTAATTGGCCTGCGTCCAAGGTGTTATAAATCTATTTGGAATACATACCAACATGCTTATTTGGGAAGACCCTGAAATGAATCTTTAAGAGGACACTTACCCCTTTCATAGAGTTCACCAGCAGAACTCAAAAGCTCCTCAAGTTAGTATTTCTCTATTTCAAAATTCTACTTCTGCTCTCTAGATTAGGCTCAGAAAAATCAGTTTGTGCCCCATGTAGCACCCTCTAAAGAAAGACTCCACAGGTGTTGCCTTTTCAGATCCATGAAGTGCCAGCAGCAACAATTCATGCAATTGAGAGGAGAATCAATAGCTGGTGTAGATTAAGTGATAGGTAGAAAACAGGGACAACAAATATGGTCCCAGAAAATATCCCCACAGAAAAAGAGAGGGTAAAAGACATTTTCCCAACACACAGTGGTAAAAACAGCCATTTTCACCCCCCAAACCGTGTAATTTTGTGTAAATTTTTACTTTAAACATCTCTTTTTGCCTTGAGCTGTGATATAGGTCCTGTCAAAACCAGGGGCAATTATTGCCATTAGGTTGCCATTATGTCACTGCCGCTCCCCCCATTACGAAGGTCTCCAGCACACAAAGCTATAATCTTTGTTCATTTTCGCTCCATCACTCCCAGAAGAAACAAAATTGTGTTTTTTTTAAGTGCCTTTATTTTGCCCCTGTCAACTCTGAAACGCAGGGGGAGAGTGAAGAGGGAGAAAGAGGGGGAAGCAGTGCATAATTTTTTTAACTATGAAATTGCCAGATATACTAAACTTGCTTTACTTATAATCTTAGACTAGGAATTTTGCTAATCTCTACTAAGCTAGACTCTGAACTTCTATCTTTATCCAGTCCTAGTAGAAAGCAGGAGAATCTCTATTTAGTAAACTCTGTGCTCCCTTTTTCTGCAGATCATGAAATGGAATTAAGATACGGTCTATGGAAACTGCTTACTATGACAATGTCACAGCATTTCATTTGACAGATCTGCCATTGTGTTAAGTAACTTGGCTTGCTTGTTAGAGCCATTGGTATAAACAAGCAAACAAACAAATAGTGCAATTTTTGTTTTGGCCTGGTCTCCTCTTAAAGAATAGTATCCTATAGATCAGTGATGGCAAACCTTTTAGAGATTAAGTGCCCCAAAACTGGCACTATAAACAATATTTCTATGAAATAAGACAGTATAAAATGCCTCAAAAACTAAAAGTTACTTTATACTAATACTAGGTATAGTATAATACTAAGCAATTTTCAATCCATAGTATACTCTAGACTTCTGGCTAATATTAAATTACTCAATATGACATCAAAGCACTGGAAGTACTGTAATGTCTATCAAACAAGGAGACAAAGGATTTTCCATGGATTTCCACGGAATTACCAAAGTAATCCTGCTTGCTTTAGTCCCATCTTTCACTGGTCTGTTACAAAAACACCTACGCTATGCCACTTTTTCAGTATGTCCCAGTTTGGACTCTGGACAAGATTAAGTATATCCAAAAGACCGGTTGGCAAGATAACTAATAAGATTAAGAAGGCATTTTGTAATCTTTTCTGCCATAAAGCTGCTAACTTAGATTGTACTGGAAAAGCTTGTTACATAGCTTTGAGAAGTCAGAAGCAACAATTATGTCTTTATTTATATTTTTGGCAAATGAAGCTTGACATGGACAGGACAGTGATTTAATGATACAAGTGAGTGAGCTGGATTTGGGGTCAGAGTTAGGTTAAGAGTCAGAATAGCTTTTGTTTTTAAAAGAGCTTTAAGCTCTCATATGATACTTGTTTTGTTTACCAATAAAAATCATGATAAAGTAATATTCATGTATTGTTGGTTTGCCATCATATTTCAGTGACAGATTTTAGTAGGTTCTGCACAAAAAGGATTGTTATATGAAAGATACAGTACTTGTATTCCCACTACCAAAAATCGGTTTAACGAAATGTGTGTACTGGTCACTTTGGAACTGACTGTTTATCAATGCAAGAGAAATACTTGACAATAAGACTTCCTGTTATGAAAGATTCATTTCTTGCTTAAAAAGTGATTTGTATTACTTTCTATACCTGTTCACATATTGCTGTATCTTATTTCTTACCTTCTCTTTTTTGCTATACATATCTTCTCTCATCTTTATATTGTAATTAAAACAATAAAAATATTAGCAATACATATATAAGTTGCTGTGCGGGATGATAATAAGGTTTTGGGATTGCATGCAACTTTCAGGCTGTTCACTGTGGCTGAAGAAACAGTTCAGAGTGCAATAAAACCAGATCTGCCATGGAGTATATATATACTTAACAGAGAGCCAATTCCAATCCCAGCATTCAAGTGCACACTTCCTAAAAATGTGCTACATACACCTAAAATGAAGAAAGTACTCCCCTTAACAGTACATTGAATTGTAATCTTCTCACAAGAGAGGAAGAGGATTTTTGTGATTGATAAAGTTCACATAAAAATACTTGAGAATGTTGCTATAGAACTGAACTGACAGGAGGAAAATGAGAGAGTCAGAAACACAGAAGAATCCGTCAGGCACAAGGGACAAGGACCCAAAATGGATTCTTCTTCTGAAGCTATCTTTAATTCGATACCTGAGGCAGTACGGAGGTAACAATCATTAAGTGTGGGGGACAGAGAATAATGTACTTCATGGCTGGGTTGGAAAAGCCAGTAGCTGATCTCTCACTGAAGGGGACCGGCTCCATTTCTGTGCATCAGTGCCACTGTTGTTTGTCTCTCCACCCTGCCCCAACACCCAGAGAGGAATGGGACCTCCCAGAACCACCACTGCTTTGAATGGAAAGGTCTCGCCCACTCTTTCAGGGAGAGAAAAGAAGCCAGGGTCTGATGGACACGTTGGCTCCTGCTGACGAAGGGCTGACCCAGCAGAATGAAAGCTCCCCACCCGGGTGCAAGGGAAGAGGAAGGGAGGAGAGGTCCCTTCCCGCCAGCCACCCACCTTGCCAGCATTTTGTTTTTGTTTAAATCAAATCAAGAATGTCTTTAAGCAATTCAGGAAAGACTTTCCTTCCCCACATCCCTTCAACTCCCTGTCTTTGCTATGCCAGTTCCATAGGAACTGTAGCCTGACCTATTGTGAGGTTGTGATTCAACCAGGCATTCTGGCCAAGGGTTAGCGCACCAACCTAGCTTCTCTGCAGACTCCTACTTTGTTCTCCCTCTTGACACTTCCCTTTTCAAACCAATCTCTCTCCTCTGGCCTTTCAGTTTGTAATCGAAGATCTACTAAAGATCCCAGATGCCAATAGCCTACTGCCTTTCTTTGGAAAAAACTGAAAATGAACAGCAAACAGCAAACTTCCCCAATTTAGGGAACTCAGATACTCAACATATACTGTAGGTTCACTAATGGAGAAGCATGGGACATTCTTCTGAGTTAAACAGGAGCCAATTCTATCATGAGGTAGATAAGACAAGATGTTCTGTATTCCTGGTGAACACTGCAGGCTGAACAGTACAGACAGAAGAATGAGCATTCTAGGGACAAAGTCTCTTCTGAACTACCAGATTAATCCAAGCCCCTCATCTATGTCAGATCAAAGCTTCTGATTTGAGCTGGAGTAAGAATATTGTTTCCCTTAAACCAAAGGAGGTGACTTTTTACAAAAACAAACTTCCAGCAGAAAACAAGGGAGGGACAGCACACTGGGTATGGCTTCTGGAATTCTTTCCAGCCATTTTACTAGCAGGAGCCACATCTGGAGTTCCTTCTGTGTTATAAGATGTTATGCTTATGTGAGTGTACTTCTGCTCTCTCCTCATGCTGCACCTTATTGCAGATTGTGTGTACTGGGAGCAGAGGCTGCCTTTACAACAGTGCATATTTTCATTCAGGGTTATGTAATCAGGAAGGAGGATGGCTTTTGATGTAGTAGTCAGTAGCATTCTGTGCTGCTGCCCATCTGCCTCTTCCATAAGGATGCACTGAAAATATTTTGTCTCTCATCCCTCAGCCAGATCTAGCTCATTTTTGAACAACTGTTTTCAATAAGTTATATTGCTCACCATAGACAAAGAACCTAAGTCCCTTTGTTTCCAACATTTCACTAGCTTGGAACAAATAAAACAAAGGGGAAAAAGTGTATCTTCTGCCCTAGCTAATGAGATTAGAAATTCTCTAGCTTAGAAAATAGCTCTATTTTGCTGCTTCTCATTTCCTGGAACATTTTGGGATTAATCTGGGGCTGCTTTATGTAGAGCTGAGTTCTGTCATTATTACAATAACGAGTTCTTTAAAAAAAATCTTGACTGAATGACCATTGCTATACAGTACAGTAGGGCTTTCTAAATATAATTTACTTCATGGTGTTTATTGTAAAAACCAGTAATATGAAAGTATTTCAATCAGAATCAGGTTTGTTTTTTCTTACGTTTGGATGATGTTTTTAAAAACCAAGATTTTATCATTGAAACTACAAGAAGGGTGTTGTAGGGGAAACAAAAGAATATGCTGAAGATCCTGTCACTTAGACTAGTAAGCGATTCTTGTATTAAATTTCTGGCCTCCCTGCCAGCATGGCCCATGAGAATGTACTTCAAAGGCATCAGGTTGGGGTGGCATGTCATATTATGTGTTATAAGCAATAACAAAATTATCCAATGCAATACTAAGCATGTTTATTCAGAATTAAATCACAGCAAGTTTTTGTCACACAGAAGAGACTATATAAAGAACATAGGTGAGATAATAATATAGATGCAATAATGTATATTATTGTTATTACTGATACAGCACCAGTGATTTCCACTGCAATTTTGTGAAAGGTCTTAGCATCAAAAGAAAACTTAATTGCAAGTGATTTTTAATTAATATAGAGCCTCATTTAAAAAGAATTACTCTTATAAAGGTAAGAAACTTTGCTCAACCAACATACATTACATGCTATTCCTTAAAATCTACTGTAAACCCCCAAATATGCAATTTTGAATTTATATTTAAAAAGAAGGCAAGTGAATCCTGGGAAGCAGGAACTGCTGCACTTTTTTGAGAGGCAGATAACCTGGAGGAAAGAATTAAAGAACTGTAAATCCTAATGACAATCCCAATTAGGATATTAACAAAACCAGCACAACATCTGCAAAAGACAATCAACTCAGTCTTTGTCTTGTGTCATTCTACTAGTCTGTCAGCCAAGCAGCAGAAAGAGGAAGAGAATCACTAACATAATTTATATGGAGTTTTCAAAAGCCTTTAAGGAGAAGGCTACTAAGGAAACGAAGCTAATGTGGTGTGGGAGGCAAAGTATTGTCACGGGTCAAGAAGTGTCTAAGAAAAGGAGAATCTGGTAGTGGGAATGAACGGCCACTCCGGGGCCTGGCAGAAGATTAACTGTGGTGAATCCCTGAATGCCATGCTCCTTAATACACTTATTAATGACCTGGGAAAGGGGGCAAGTGCTGAGAGGACAGACTTTCAGCTGACAAGGGTTCTAACAAAGCCCAGGAAATGAGAACCACAATGCGATGAAATGATGTGATAAACGTAGATAGCTGTGCTTGCAAGGATGAAAGATCCATTTGCTATTCTTAAGCATAATGGATGAATTTGAAACTTTCCGCAGCCACTCTGGAATCTTCTAAGAAATAATATAACTGTTTTTGATAAAATACATGTTACACAATATCAGGAAATTCAAAAAGAATAACCCGGATACAGTGTGTGAAACTGTTTATACGAAGAGATTCTGATCCTGGTATTCACATTCTTATGGCTGTTACTATGTTTTAGCAAGAAGAATATGTTTGTTAATTTGCTATTTATTTTCCACATTTTTAAGGTTATTCAATCTGTTGACAACTCTGTGTGGCACATAGAATAAAACCCAGTATAAAATCATGACTACAAACACAAAAGAAAGGTGGACGTCCAGGTTGAACCAACATCCACCACAACCTATAAAATCACTCATGCAGAGGCCACATCCCATCCTAATTCATATCCTGGGAAAAGGCATAATAACTTCCAATATATTGTATAAATGTGGGGTTGAACAGAACTGTACTGATTTTCTGCCTTTGGAAATCTCCTTGAATCCATTAATACAAAGAAATCCTAAACTATGTTGTGCCCATACAAGCTTCTCTGGAGCACAGTAAAAGCCCTGAAATATGGCCATCACCACACTAATGAGAAGCATGTAAGCCTTTTGAATAGGATGGTTATACTTCCTCTTCTGAAACAGGAGGAGGGAGATGAATCTAATAGCACCAATAGCTGTTATAGATTCAGATTAAGTAGTTAACAGTCCCAGAACTGGGTGCAAGACAATTAGCTGTGCCCTTATGCTGGCACTGCAACCTATCACTTCTTCATGTGAGATGGGCTGCACAGCAGCTCATTAGTTGAAGTGTGAACACAGCCACTCAGGGGCAATTGATACTTAATCCTTAGCTATTCACACCCCAATAATAGGAAGCAAATTAACCCTCACGATCCATCTCACCTAATTCTAATGGACTTCTCATTTGTGTCATTTGGGCTGCCTTGAAGCATGTATGTTCACTTCCTAATACAACATCCATAAATGGGAGACAAATATATGTGTTTACATCCACATGCGGGCTAGTGAGAGAATCATATTAATTGCTCACAGTTACAGCAAATGCAGTGGGAACTTAGTAAAAATAATATTTGCAAGCAATGTCACCTTATAATTTGAACTAGAAATTTATACATAGTGTAAGCATAAACCTGATGGATACCCATTGCAGCTTTCTAGAGAGTGAACAATACTTCAGTACAAAAGGACATGTTAGAATTAAAAGATTAGAATCACCTGATGCAACCTAGCTATTCATGGATTGTTCTTGGTGGATCTATCTTAAAAATAAACATCTTTTTATTCAATCAACAGCTTTCACAGGGTTAAAATCAAATATTCCAAACAAAACAGGAAAGAGGGGGGCTGTGAAGAGAAAAGGCACTAGAGAAAGCGGGACAGAAAGTTAATTGAAAATGCTGTTTAATTTTTCAGCTCCACTGGACTACACCCCAGCACAGATGGTTCATCAAGACAGCCTCTGTCTGTATCACTGTCCATCCCAGCCATTCTCCCCCCACCTTTTTCTGCCTAGTCTCCTTTTTCAGGGGGGAAGCACAGCAGGCAGTAGCTCAGAAAAGGGGGGGGGAGGCAACTTAACACAAAAGCACATTCTGTGGCGCTCTTTTCAAGGCGCTGGGACAATGCTCCCAACTTGATCCTTTCATAAAGAGAATGTTTCAGGGTCAGAAAACAGGACACATTAAGCTGAAGAGGCTGCAGTGCTAGCCATTTTGTTGCTGACTTTGGTGGCCGTTTACAGGCCCATAATGGAGTTGGAAGCTTCTTTCCTTTATTTATTTATTTTAAAGCCAGTGTTTTTTCAGGCTATCACAACCTTTGTGCTATGTGAAGTATAGACTCTCCCCTTTGCTTTCCAATCTCCTATTTCTTTCCCTTTCTCAGTACCCATATTTTCTAGCCAAGGGGAACATCCTTTTTAACTGGATCATTCTATTAAGTCACTTATTGGAAAAAAAAATATAAAGCCATTCTATATTCAACTGTACATCTTTCCTGGCAATTCTCATTGATACTTCCACTCATGCCCTTTTATTTATAACTAGCAAATCCATGTTGTGGACAAAAACAGTTTAATTTGGGATCTGGTTTCAAATTCTTTTATGTATTTTGCCAAGATTAACCTACAAACTTAGCAGTTAAGATGGGTAATATTTTCTCACCACAGTGGTTATGATCTTAAGAGACAAGTCTTCTTCCATCTGCTTTGCTAACTGCCTTCATCAATGTTTTTGGAAATTTTGTACCCCAGTAAGGTGAATTTTCCACAAACCATAGCTTATTAAGTTTATGCCATAGTCATAAAACAATACACTGTATATTAATTATTTGTTCATTTAGTCAGCTTTCCTCTGCATCCTCTTCTAGCCAGCCCAATTAAGAAGGCCCCCAACCTTTGGAAGCAGTTTCGAGGACTGCATGGGGAATGTGGTGCAAGAGACAATCCAATCTACCAATTTTTGCCATTTGTGTATCATTAAAGATAGACAATATTGGAAGCACTTCTTAGTCTGCTTGTTCTTGTTAAGTATCATTACAAATGTAGGACTAGCAAAAGCCCTATATGATCTCAGCCTCAAACATCTGTTTTGTTCCTCATACTCTGGTTTTTAAAGAGGGCAAATGTATCAGATGCATAATTCTGGACCTGGTACTGAATTTGGAACTTTGGAGGTCTTGTTAAGTTGCTAAACGTATTATATGTTGCAAAAATAAAAATTAACGTTTTCTCAAATTTCCCATTTCTACAATACAAGATTCCACAGTGTTTCAGAAAAACAGTATATAGATAATTTGGAAAAGCAAAGCCAAAAGTGACCAAATGAATTTAGATGATTAAAAACTATTGGCCTTTTCTATAGAGGTTCTTAATTCTATTATCAAGATTGAACAAGCGATGCTAAAAATATGCAGGTTAGTGTTTACAGTACTCTAACAGTTATTTTTTTTAAAAAATGAAGTATGTAATAAAGCAATAGCCTTAAGTCAGCAAAACTGCTTATTGAGTCCATAACCAAGCAATATAAATTTCACGCTTTGACTAAACTGACATTGTAAAGATGTTTCCTTTCTTGTAACACTACTTTTCATACATGACAAAAATCCAAAACATGCAGAGATTTCAGTTCAAACAGAAAAGAAACAAGATGGTTTACATGTTTGAAAATCCATTATTAAGTTTAAAAAATGGGAGATCTCCATGGCACTATGCTTCCAAACAAATACATGGAACCTATATTCAGAGCCTTATTAGGTTCTAGTACAGAGGAATGGACAACTTGCAGCTCCATCCTACATAGGATTCCCAGCCCCCTTTTTGTACCCCTCTGAGTTCTTTCTAATGGTGGCTGATAAAAACTGATGGAACAAATTCCTGCCACTTTGAAGTGAGAAATATATAAAAACCTGTAGTGTTAGCCTTAAAACAGGCACATAACAGCAGCAAAGAAAACCTCTCAACTCACTTGAGTTCAAGACAGGTATGACGAAGCCCTGCTCACTGGTCAGCATTTAACTATTCTAAAAATGTTAAATATGGTCATTAGGTCACTGATTAATAACTGATAACTTTGGGCCAATACTGGGAGCTGTAATTCAGCAGTATTTAAAAAGTCACATGTTCCCTGGAGCAAATATTTTTTTATTAATTTGATTTCTTTTAAAACAAGCACGATTATTTAGCTTCATTATTTACATCTCTCATCTAGGGCATGGTTATATATCATTCCAATGGACCATCTAATTTTTTTTAAGGCACATAGCCATGGATTCAGTAAAGCAATATTGCAAAACACGTAGGTTTGCATTATATATACTGGATTTCCCCATTTGTCTGGTTGGTATTATATCTGGGTTTTTCTTTATTTAAAAAAGCTGGTAAGCCTATTCTAGGGTTTACACTAGCTTCTCCTAACTTGATGTGGCCATTTTGTCTCAGGAATTTTAAGAGCTGAAATACTAACATCTGGATTATCGAGACTAGAGAAAGCTAGTTACACAATACTTTTGCTGTATTTTCTATCCCAAACTGTGGGGACTGCCATGCTGTAGGCCCCCCAAAAAGCAGTTCAAAATGCTGCATGTGGTCCCACAGTTGCATGTTGTGCAACCTGATCTAGAGCATATCTTCTCTTTCTCTTTGCATTGAAAATAAGGCACTTACAGCCACGTGTCTATGTGGATGGAATGGGCTTCCAACAACTAGCTCCTAAGCTTACATAGCTACAAAGTTAAGACTAAATTATAGTAGATGGATTATTTAACAACACTTTTTGGATGCACTTCAGGCATCCAGTATTGACTATCACTCCTGAGGATTGAACACTGGGCTGGATGAGACACCAGTAGCTCTTAAGTTCAGACAATATGGAAAGGTTGGGGAGGTGTGATAATTGCAAAGGAGCTGAAAGCTGAAAGGGGAGGGGGGACTCGGGTGGTCCAGGGGGAGGAATGAAGAAAGAGAAAAGAAAAACCCAGCAGTGTACCATGTTGCATTGTTCACGCTCAGACCTTCAATTTGCTCTCGGCATTCTCCTGCAGTGGGGAGAACGTTACGCTGGCTTAAGAGACAAATCGGACACAAAATAAAGACCAAGCACTCAGCAGTAAAGCAATTATCGCAACATTTTATGCCGGGGCTGTTCCTTTTGAAGGCTGCCTGGTGCTGCCCGCATGTACCTTAACCCGTTCCTAATAACCATAAAGTCACCATTATTTACGGTACAAGACATTAAATAAATAATGAAAAAGGCTGCCAGCAACAGAGCAAGGCGTGCAAGAGAATTCCTTAGCATTGGATTAACCTGTGTTGCAGGAGGAAAGTTAACTGAGTCTTTCGTAGAGGAGTAGTAATGTAACATGCAAGAATCATGTTAGATTGGAAGCACAGATAATTAAACTGGGCATCAATGAGGAAAAAAAAACCCAAAGTAGAATACAGCTCCAATTTAACCCAACAACTCAGGAGTTTCATACTACTGAAAATAAATAAATAAATTTAAGCCTATTCTGATCTTTGCCAGGCATAGGAGACATACAGCGAGCCCAAATGCCTATGAATTACAAATTAAGTAAGTCTCATAAGAATGGCCAAAGGGCCCTTCTTTTAATTTTGCTCAAGTTAAAACTGTACTATAGTTTCAAGATTTAAAAAAACCTAGCATTACAAAACCTAACCTTCACTGAGTTCTAATGAACCCATCTATGTGCTGATACTGTTTTAATACAAGCCTTGACCAAAAAGGGAATATACCCATCAACTTTATTTAAAATCAAAAAGAAATTGTGGAAAATAAAAGGAAGCAGTCGTTTAAATAGGAAAAAAGGTTCCATTTTTAAAAACAGTATTAGTTATCCCACCATTCAAATGCTTGGAGATGAATCAAAGAAAATATAATTGCACCGTTAGACCAACCTGTTATTCTGGACCCTATAAATTACTGTTATTGATATTACAGTGCTCCTAAAATCAACAAAAAATGATGCTTGAAATTCCCAGACTTCTTTTGAGCAGATGAAGACTTACTGAAAGTTGACCCTTGGGCAGTAGTAACAGTTGCACTAATCATAAGGTGAGATCCAACCGCTTTTCCACTATCTATTGACCATGATTAGTTAACTGCAAAGCTGTTCCTTTACTTTGCTTCTTATCTATCTTCACTGTGGCAAAGTCACAGTGACAAATAATTCCATCGCTATATATTGTCTGTAGAATATTTTCATTGTTCTCAAATTTGTGAAGACAATTTCTCTGCTTTTTTAAAAAGGCTTTACATTTGTTCTGAAGGATCTTTGTGTTAAAATTACTTAAATGGTTTGTAACAGCATTTGAGTGCAAATCTGAATAGCATTTTAAAAATGCCTCCATACTGTGTATTTTTAGTGTTATACTAAAAGTACAACACAGACAGCAGTTATAGTCACGAATAATGTAGTTTGTTTGGTTTTGGTTTCGCATATTGCAAGAATTTGTCCTTGGTGGCTTGTAAACTAGTTATTGGGTTTTTATGGTTTCTGAATTCAGCTAATTGTCACTTATTCATTAAATTAACTATGGCTTAGACCAGGGATGTCAAACTGTTGGCCCACGGGCCGGATGCGACATGGCGAAACCGCGCCCACCCCATTGCCGGCAATGGAAAAAAAGTTGCGATACGTCGCAACACGTCACGTGATGTTGCGAGTTTGACACCCCTGGCTTAGACTGATGCGTGACTGATAGACACATGTAGACAGATTAGATTGATTTAGACTAAACCTAGTCAGCAGTTTATTCCTCCAAATGGGAAGTGCTTCCTGGGGGCATGTGATGAAGACTCTATACATACAATACCAGAAACCTTGCTTATTTAATCATGATTTAGTGAAATAATACAATTGCCTGGGATTTAAACAATACACTGAGCCAAATATTCACTAATCACATTTTAGCCTAGCATGTTGTGCAAACTCAGATAAATTATAGCCTAAAAGCAGGAACTATGTGAAAGGTCTTGGACAATATACAGATTCCCCTCAGTTTATGCAAATTATGTGAATGTTCATTTTTATCCAAAATTTGTTTTATACAAAGTATATCTATTGTTATGCAATTTGTGCAAGTATAATCAATTTGTGCTGAAGGACTGGAAACATGCCAAAACTACTCACCAAGACCAATTTCTGCTCATACAATTTATCATTGTATTACACAGTGGTTCCTTTTATACCGACTGTCTCGCACTTACTGTATTTCCATACTTAAAAGTGGCTACTATTGTTATGGGCTCAAAATAGCCATCTACATCTTGTCCAGTTCCCTGACTGAAAAGGAAAAGGACCCTTCTAACACTAGAAACAGGAGGACATACTACAGATAGTCCTCAACTTACGACCACTATTGAGCTCAAAATTTCTGTTGCTAAGTGAGACAGTTGTTAAGTGCATTTGGCCTCATTTTACAACCTTTCTTGCCACAGTTAAGTGCACTGAGGCCGATGAAGGATCATCAGCTCTGGAACAAGCTTTTAACCTGGGCAAAAGTATTGTATGCAATATAACAAACTATGCTAATGAAATTCATAGTGCTGTGATGCATGCTTGTCATGATAACCATGCATATTAGAAATCCATCTGTAGCAAAAAATGGAGAAAATGCTTTCACTGTGTATTAAAAATGAGACAAGGAAGAAAACGTATAAGAATAAGTCTCTAAACATATATACTGTATGCATATTTGTCAATGCATGGAAGTTAAAAAGTGTGACACTATGCCCCACAATCCCTTTTTTCCCATTGATTTAGTATTCACTCTGTATGAGGCTTTGGGGCAGTGGTTCTCAACCTTTTTAATGCCGCGACCTCCAACCGGTCGTAAGTCGAGGACTACTCAACCGGTCGTAAGTCGAGGACTACCCAACCGGTCGTAAGTCGAGGACTTTCCCTGCCCGGGAGCGCCGTGCATGCGTGGTGCTGCCCCCTGCGCCGGCCGAGGCGTAACTGGCAAGGGGCAGCAACGGCGCAGGGCAACCACCGGCTGGGCCACCAGCTGGCCCAGCCCAAGAGAGGTAAGGCACCCGCCAGGCCCCACGCACGCTAGCAACCCACCCTGCGCCTGCCAGCCTCCCACCTCCCACCTCTGGCCCTCTTTTACTTACATTTTTAGTAGTTGCTCAGCAGGGAGGGGTGGAAACTTCCAGACAGCTCGCCTTCGCTGCACACAACTTGCAGCACCGTTTGCAGAATGGGACTTTTGGCGGGCTCAGCAGGGCAGAGACAGCCTGGACAATTCCTATTGGCTTTTGAAAGCCAATAGAATTAGACTCTATTCAAGAGAGTCTATTCTATTGGCTTTCAAAAGACAATAGAATAAAAGGGAGTAGCACAGCTAAGGAAAAGGGGGAAAAAATGGCGGACTGCATTGTTTGGCGACCCCTGTGAAATGGTCGTTCGACCCCAAATGGGGTCCCGACTCACAGGTTGAGAACCACTGCTTTGGGGTAAGGTAACCCTAGCACAACTGAAGGGAGTCCGTATACTCAAAACAGGTACACTGGACACTTTAAACTCAAACAGGTTCACGCTTTGTGCTAATTCTTAAGCCTGTTTAGCTTTTGTTTACTGAACAAAACACAATGAAGTTTCTACCATATGCTAAGCTACATCCAAACAATTAGTATTAAGGATAAATTTCTACAATGAGAATGACTAGTTTGTACTCAGTGTATTATATGAACTCAGACCATGTGGTTAGCTTATTTATCCTAGTGATTTATTTGGCCACCCAATTCACCAAATGCAACTTGGTTCAATGTTTCATGGGAATGCAGTCAACTGAGTTAATTTGGTTAACCATGGATTAACAGGTGGTGTGAACACTTCCATTACCTCAGTATGTTAAGAATCATGATGCAATCTCAGTCCCATATGGCAGTTGAATATCAGAGTGCAAAAGAGGAGTTGAACTAAAGTAGAAATAGCACTAGTCTGAGCCGGAATTGAGTGTTCAAGGAACAAAGCTGATCCTATTGAAAGTGCAAACAATTGCAAGGAGGTACAGCAAAAGAATCTCTTGGAAACTGTTTCCACTTTAAATAACTGTATGCAAAACAAAGGAAACTAACTTCTCAGGCTGCTGAATAGTAAAAGTCAAGCATACACACAATGAAAAACCAGGCCATCTGCACAGAGCCTCTGAGATGAGACTAAGAAAAGTAGCATGGGCTTTGTATACTATAGGGAGAAGCCCAGCCCTGCGCTCTGCAGCAATGCTGTGTGGTTGCAGCTGCTTAAAGGGCTCTGAAGCCAAGTGGACAAAACATAAATTTGAAAAATTAATATAAAATAATGTTCTGAAGGGCCCATTTAAAAGACACACACACATCCACAAAATGGTCAATATGAAAATGACTTAGGAAAGCAATATATGTAAGATGAGCAGATTGCAGATGGAAAAGGGAACAGATGAATCTATTATGCGGTGCAAGCTCAGAGATTTGTCACACAGCCATGGATTGCACCACTGAGAAATGAGGACAATCTGTATGTGCTGGTTCCAGAAGAACTGGATGGTGGCCCTGAAGACAAAAAAACTTTGAAAAAGTCACATGGGAACAGACCAGTAGCAGGAAAAAGAGCTTATAGTGCTGGCAGCCCTCTTATCAGAATGCACTCAGGAATGCTATGTACATGCGTTAGGATAATAAT
Source organism: Crotalus tigris (assembly GCF_016545835.1). Classification (NCBI taxonomy): domain Eukaryota; kingdom Metazoa; phylum Chordata; class Lepidosauria; order Squamata; family Viperidae; genus Crotalus; species Crotalus tigris. Next base: position 5,797,165 of record NW_024100417.1, on the reverse strand, counting down.
TTTTTTCTTAGAGGGAAATAATCAGAGGTTTGAGAAACAATAAGGTTGATAGTATTTCTTAAATATTCTAGTTTGATAGTCAAGAGAAATAAGCTTTGATAGTTGCAATAATATCAGAATTCTGCTTTTAGATGTTATTTATCAAATTTATTAACTGCCCATCTCCCTCACAGAGGGGCTCTGAGCAATTTGCAATTTAATCAATACAATAAAACATTAAAACCGAATAATTTAAGATTAAAAATGTAAAACAACATTATGAAATTGCAAGAGCTGGAGAAATCGAAGACAGGTAAACTAAGAGAGGTTAATACAGGTGGAGAGGGGTCTCACAGAGCCAACCAGTGTCGTGGTTGTGTGGGCCCCTGGGTCCCCCATGCAAGGCTACACTGCCAGGTTTTGACTCTTTTGCGGAAGGCCAGAATATTGGGGAATTTCCTCATCTCTGGGGCAAGATTTTCCACAAAGCAGGAGCAGCGGCAGAAAAAGCCCTTTTCCTTGACCCCGCTGACTTGCTTTCAGAAGTTGTGGGTGTTCCAAAACTGGAGGCTTTTAAGAAGAGATTGGATAACCCTTATCTGAAATGGTATACAGTTTCCTGCTTAAGCAGGGGAGTGGACTAGAAGATCTCCAAGGTTGTTTCCAACTCTGTTATTCTGAAACCTCTGACTGACAAAGTCTGTAGGATGCCTTTCCTGCCTAGGACAGGCTGATGTGATGAAGCAAAGCTGGTTCCTGTAAGTAACCTAGCCCATGCCATGTTGGGCTTTATAGGTAATGGATCTGGAAGCAAAGCAGGACCCAGTGCAGTCTGTGGAGCAGAGGTATTATATTTGCCCTTGTTTGGGCACCCAGTATAGCTTGCATGGCTGCATTCTGTACCAGCAGAAGCTTCAGGATACTTTTCAAGGGTAGCCCCAAGTATCTGATTTTGTATTCTATGTTAAACATAATTTTAACTATGATTACCAACATTGCAACATATTCAGGCCATAGCAAAGGATTTACATCTCTATTTCAAGCTCAGTCCTCTATGCCTACCCAATCCTTTTATTTCTCCATATTATTGCTTCATATAAGATGCTATTTGGCATGGGAGTAGGCCAACAGGAAGTTCTCTTTTCTGACAAAAGAAACTTATGAGGGCAGAATTTTAAAGCTAGTTCATACTATCTGCTAACCTTGAATATTTGCTTCAGTTTAGCCAAATCATCATGGTTTATAGCGTGTTGTATTGTATTAAATAACCATGATTTAGCAATGAATAAATCAGGTCCCTGTCATACCAAATGACTCAAATTCAACAAGTGCAAACAAAACATTATTTGGTATGTCTATTTGCACTGAAAATGCTCTTTTGCATAAAAAAGTAAGAATGTACTAGATCATGCTTACATACACAAATAAATACACAATAGTAGAGCCAAGCACATTCATAATTAACACCAAGATGCCAACTGCAGGAATTAAAAGGAAACTTGCTATCATACCATAACACATTGTGAACTATGGCCTATGATTTGGTCTGTTTGAATTCTATGCAAAGGAAAGCAAGTAGGTTTTGGTGATTTTATTAATTTCACTAGTCAAATTTGTCATCAGTAGGAGAGGATGGTGAAGTACTCATTTTGACTGAGAAAGATATTCTGTTATTTTGGATAGAATAGTTTCATGTAATCATAAACACCTATTAAACTTGACAATTAACTACAATTGCTCATTTCCATTCCCAATTTTTCCCCAAGCCTTGGGAAAACAATATTTGCTCTGAACCTGACATTTCAGTAGTCAAATATTGCTAAACAGCTACAAATGTTCATGAAAAATAACACTGGTTTAAGTTAACCTTCTTTCTCCTCTCCATAACTTCCTAAATTGTTAAAATTCTCAACCTGATCAACATTCAGAAGCTCTGCAACAACCCCCTCTGACTTCAAGTGCATAAAACCAGCCAAACAAAGCCTCCTTGACTAGCATAGCCCACCCCCTAGGACAGCAACTGCACTAATAGGAAAATCCATCCCTAGCAAGCTCTATTGTTCCCAGGGCCCTCCCTGTTTCCAATAGTGTTTGGGATCCAAGAGCTACAGAAGTTGGAGAACACACACACCATGCCAAAAACAAAAGAGTGGAAAGACTTTTGTATGCAATACAAAGAAGCTTTGCCGAAACAAAGCCAGCCATAAGATTTACTCACCTGCTTCTTGAGGAATTCAAAGCAAACACCATTTGGTGACTATGGCAGTTGACCTCGGTCCCTTATTCTGAAGTCAGCCATTAGGGAAATTGTATTCTCTCTCTTGCATGCACACATATACAAGACAATTATATTAGTGGCTAGTTTAAATATAGCTTGTGTCCCTAACTCTTATCAATTCAATAAGTTACATAAATTTCAGGATCAATAAAAATAATTTAACAACATTTAGCATTCTATTTTGAGTTGCTATGATTATTTGGTTGTATGGCTCACTGTGTTCACATACTTTGCTGGGCCCAAAATGAAGAAATCAGATTACAACTAGTGTGACTATATAAGTTCAACAGGACTTACAGACTGGGTATACATCCAAAGCATCTATGTGAGTTAATATATTGTTTGTTATTTGGTACATACTTAAAGCAATTGTGGGAGTTCAACAGAATTTACAGACTGGTTCATTATCTTAACATATTTTGCGTTTTATTTTTGGTTTGATATTAACAAATCATGGCTAAAAATTCTAGCTTAGAATTATTTATGAATTTAGCCATTTGGAGGTAAGTATATATAGAATGATAATAGCTGTCATTGTATGACCTTCAGTTATCAAAATGTATAAGCCATTTTTAATTTTGTGCATGCTACATTTTACCCATGATTTCAGATACATTCCCTATTAACTTAGTTGAGTAATCATTGAGGGAAGAGAAAAACATATGCCAATTGTCTAAAATTAAGCAAATGACTTTTTTAATTAAATCAGGTATTTGTTCAAATCAGTCCAATCTTATTTGGAGTTACACTATCTTCCCTTCAAGTCATTCAAATTATTTATTAGACATTTAATGGTTAAGTTTGGATTGGCTGGGTCATTTTTATTATTCAAACACACTGACCTTGTATCTTACATTTGCTATCTGCTGTTTGTTAAAAGGATCCAAGTTCCTTAATACTGTGTTTCCCTGAAAATAAGACTCAACTGGCAAATAAGCCCTAGCATGATTTTTCAGGATGATCGTAATATAAGCCCCACCCAAAAATAAGCCCCACTTAAGACTGTCAGCCAGACGGACGCATTTAGTACCGTATTTCCTTGAAAATAAGACCTAACCGTAAAATAAGCCCTAATGTGTCTTTTGGAGCAAAAATTAATATAAGACCTGGTCTTATTTTCAGGGAAACACAGTATGGAAGAGTAAAACTTTGGGTAAAAAAGGGTGTCCAGAAGAGTTGCAAATAGTGCCACACAATCTTCACCTAAGGTTTGTTTTCAATATATTGTATAAAGTCGATTAAAATCATTAGTGCATAATCATATGGAGCCTGCTATTTACGATTGTAAATCACAAGTGGGTCATCATGTGATGAATCTAATTTTACATCTTTTTTAAGGTGGAAAGCAAAGGCTGCAGTCATTAACCCATTGTTTGTTATGGGGACTTTTTGCTGAAAACCAGAAGTAAATGCTGGTTTTCACCAAAAATGCTGTAAATCGCAGTCACATGACTATGGGATGCTGCAAACATAAGCCAGTTGCAAAGTGCCTGAAATACAGTTGCATGATTGTGGAGGACATCAGAACTGGATCCTATGTACCTTTTGGGAAGGGTCCATTGTAACTTTGAACAATCACTAAGAGACTGGTTATAAGTAATTATAAGTATTATCTATACTTTCTTTTCATTCAGTATCTAAGAAGCCTTTCCACTGGCTAGAACTGCCTAAGTAAACCCTAAACATACAAACCAAAAAAATCATGGAAAACGCCACTTTGGCTCAGTTTAGGTTAGAACCAGTGCATTCAACATGGGATAAATCTAATCCTCCAGCCCTTTTGTTTTCAAAATAATATCCATGTATATTTTTGGTAAGAAGCAAAGCAGCAGGAGCAGAAGCACTTCCATAGTAGAATTTTAATTTTGTTCATGCTCCTATTCCACATATTTTCCCAGAACACTACTGACTATTTAGTAAATTAAAATGTTAATCCAGGTGAATATATGATAATAATCTGAGTCACAGTCCTGATTTGAATGATACATGTACAGTAATAATAGATTCATTACATATGAAGCAATTGGCTTCATGCTCAGACTAGTTGCCGAAAATAATGTCCAGTTTAAAGAGACAAGTTGAGATTGATGATTATGGGAAACAAGATGCTGGACTACAAACCATCCTCAGCTGCTCAGTTCTTATGTATGCTTTACTTTTGTACTGGTTTTAAATGTTCTAATCTGTCCAGAGTTGCTATTGTGAGATAAGATGCCTATATAAATTGACTTAATCAATCAATGCCTTTGGTAGGATCCAGTAGGGTTTTTTCTTTTAAACCACTCCACAAATAATGAAGCATCCACCTTAAGAGTTATATTCAAGGGAAAGAACTTCATGTAATTGTGTTTCATACCCCACTTTTTTCAATCTCACAATGTGCTGGTCAATTAGGGATAAGCAAGGAGACAGAAGCAGAGAAAGTCTTTACTGAACATTATCAAGGAATGTCTGGGTTCATACATTGGTTAATCTGTTTAATAAATGGATTTAGCAAACTCAACCACTGTGATTAATTTATATTTCAGTATATTATGTGATCTCAAAAACTTCAATTCATTTATCTAACTCCAATCATGTAAATATGTCATGCAAACCCAGCCATTTGGGTATTTTCCAGAAGATTTGCATAAACTTATCAGTTACAATGAACTATATTCCAAATATTCTGGTTAATTAAAACACTAACCACAGGCCTCAATTTCACTTAACATACCTTGTATTCTTATAATATCCAAGTTTAAATTCTCAAAGCCTAGTCTGTGCAGACTTCAAATGGCAGCCATTTTGGGTTCAGGCAACAGAAGCCTCAAATCTTCGTTAAAATGGAGTGTGCCAACTGGAGTGTAAAAAAAAATCCAGTGCATCAGCTCTCACTAAGCAAGCTTTTTTTTTTAAGAATGATCTGTGAATTTGGCTGGAGAATATGAATTCCACCCCCATTTTTGTTAGAGATTTTTGAAGGATGTTAAAAAAGGAGGAGGAGGAAGATTTCCATCCCTGCCTATTCAATTTCACTTTCAATAAAACCCAAGTCTGAAAACCTTCTGGCCAGAAAACTGACAAAGAAATTAATAATTAATTCAAAACCCTAGCAGAGCACAATACTTTAAAGTGAGTATTTTAAGAAAAATGAATCACATACACGCCAAGGTTCTCCTTTGAAAACCAGCATCCAGACTGTCTTGCAGATGCAGGATTTCTGCAGCTGTGCCAGCAAACCTGTTCAGAAAGACCTTTCTCCCAACTCACTTTTTTCACACTGCCTTTTTTATAGTTTCAATTGTTTTGTTTTCTTTCAGAAGAAAGAACAAAAAGAAAACCCATAACACTTTAAACTTAAGGCTATTAAAAATAAAATAAAGAAGTTAGAAAGGATGCTGGATAGGGCGAGACTTGACAGGATATTTTCTCTTGGCTGAAAGTGTTTTTTTTCTCTTTAAACCTGCTTTTGAAAGATTTAGACCCCATAATGATCTTCACTTTCCTAGTTGCTTCTTGTTCTTGATAAATGTGAACAGTAGCAACTTGTATTGCATTGAAAAGAACAAATCTTTTCTTTTGTTCTTGCCCAAAGTCTTTGCTAATTGCTTCTAGGTACTGTTTGTGTTATCCATTAACATAGGAAAAAGGCACAAGGTAGGACTTAGTGAAGATGTAAAATCGATCTAGTGGAGGGCAAAAGATAAATTTTTTTTCATTTAGTTTAGATAGTAGAGATACAATGCAGAAGTTCTGAACGAGGGGGAAAGTAAAAGAAGCCTCAGAAATAAATAAATGACCAATACTTCTTGGGTGAGCCCCATCTTTCCTATCAGTTTTTACAGAGGGCAATACATTTTATTCCTCGCCAGCCTTGACTTATCGCAGTCTTGTTTTTAATGAGGTATAATAAGGAGAACATTTTGTAACAACACGACTCCTCTATTTTATCCGACAAACAGCTGTGTCATGGCTGTCTCGATGAGAATGAATCATATCTCTCTGCCTGTATATGCGAACTCCCATGTAATTACCCTTGCATCTTAAATAAAGCAGGCCCTAAACCTGTCGCTCAGATTACAAGCAAGCGGAGCAAACCTCATAACTGAGGCCTCTATCATTACATTAATTTATCACAGAACCACAAAGATTAGAGATTGGAATTAAAATACAATAAGGAAGGTGCTGCTATGACAGCTACAAACAACATGGAGAGAGAGGGAGAAATTTATTGCAGAGGTTGAGCAGCCTAATTCCTTAACCAGTTCAATTTGGAGGAAGCTAGATGAATATTGTACAAGTTACCCTTCCCATTAGAAAACAGAAATGGTGGTGAGTTTGGCTAAAGACCATTTCAACACAGACTATGCCCATTTGTTAGATACATTAAACCATAATTTAAATATATACACTATTAAAAAGCAGAGACAAAACCTTGCCAACAAATGGCTGTATAGTCAAAGCTATGGGTTTCCCAGTAGTGCATGTAGTCCTCAACTTACAACAGTTCATTTAGTGACCATTCAAAGTTTCAATGGCACTGAAAAAGTGATTTATGACCTTTTTTAACACTTACAACCATTGCAGCATCCCCATGGTCATATGATCAAAATTCAGATGTTTGATAGCCAATTCATATTTATGATAGTTGCAGTTCCTCCTAGAATCAAAGTAATACAATGTAAAAATTCCCACCCCTCTACTAATGCTACCTAATATAACAATTTGGTGGGCTTTCTGACTAAACGATCCTCCCCTTCAACTCCGGTGTGGGAATGATCTTGGTTTCCACAATATTTGCTCATGTTTAGACTACCACAAATACCTTTTCCCCCTCCCTTTCTTGTGGAAACATAGAATGACAAAAATGGCTGCTGCAGGGTTCGTTGTACAGTTGACAGTCAGGTCTCTGTATTAACCTTTCAGCCTTTACATCCCCACTTTTCACCCACATTGCTTCTGATAAGGGATACCGCTTCCACTTCCCCAAGTATTGTAACTTCCCCTTTTATCATCTAGAATCAAGAATGCATTTTATTTCATAGTGAGTCTCTACCACAATGGGACCCGGTGCTTTTTTTGGAATTGGCCTCAGTGTTGACTCTGTGACTGGCTTCAATAAACTGCAGTGGAAGATGGGGTGAACTTTTCATAACAATCGTGGGAGTTTTAACTCAACTGTGCCAGGATTGATAATTTTTACTATAGGGAAAGGATCAAAGAATTTAGGTCCTAATTTCTTACTGGGTAACTTCAATTTCAGATACTTAGTAGATAGGTAAACTTTCTCCCTCACATAAAACTATCTCTGAGATCGCCGCTTATCGGCTTGTTCTTTGTATACCTTTGCCGCTTGAGTTAGGGCCCACTTAATGTTTACCCAAGCACTCTGCAGGGATGTCACCCATTAATTTAAAGTTTGTGAGATGGGGGTTCTCAGGCATAGGAACAAATTTCCTGCCGGTTTCTACTTTAAACGGGGTGAGTCCAGTGCTACTATGAATGGTATTATTATACTGTATGCTACTTTAGCAAAAGGCAGGAGATCTGCTCAGTTAATCTGCTGATAATTGACATAGCATCTAAGGTACTGTTTCACCATTGTGTTTGTACATTCAGCTGATCCATTGTGCTCAGATGAAAAGCAGAGGAGAGCCCCTGGGTCACCCCAATCAGTTTCACAAACTCTCTTCAGAACTTTGTGGTGAATTGAACTCCTCTATCTTCTTTGGGGCTCAAATATGTTTCAAACAGAGATTGGCTAGTTTCTGGGCAGAGGGGAGTCCCGAACAAGCGATGAAGTAGGCCTGCTTCGAAAAGAGGTCAATGACAGTCCAAATTACAGTACTCCCATTGGTTTTGGGCAATTCCACAATAAAATACATTGCTATTTCTTCCCATGGTTGGGAAGGGTCTACCACTTGTTGTAACAGTCCAAGTGGCTTTCCAGGTTATTTTTTCATGGTAGCACAAATCGCACAGCTCTTCACATAACTCTCAATATCCTTTTTCATTCCGGGTCACCAGAACTGCCGTCTCACTAGATATAGAGTTTTCAGAAACCCAAAATGGCCAGTTTGCTTAGCATCAAACTGAATTCTTAAGAGTACTTGAAAGGTATAATTTAGATCTTTTCCAAGCCAGCCCATCTCGATAAGTTAGCAGCTGTCTGTTGTCATTGAACCAGGGGTCGGTTTTCAGTCCATCTTTTGAGTTTCTGAGTCAAGCGGCTGTCGGGTTTGACAGCTCGTCCTTGGGCTTGATGCCTAGTGGTTACTTGAGAGGCTTTTAGCAGTAAGGGAACAATTGTGTTATTTTTTCACGGCGGCTTTTATATTGAGTCATTCTGGACAGTGCATCAGCCAGGAAATTTTTTTTTTCCCCAGAATGTATTTTAGGGCAGTTAAAATGGTTGAAATATTGTGTCCATCGGACTTATTTAGGAGATAATTTCCGCAGGCTCTTCAATGCCTCTAAGTTTTTATGATCAGTCCACACCTCGAAAGGCATTTTGCTTCTCTCTAGAACAGTGGTTCTCAACCTGTGGGTCGGGACCCCATTTGGGGTCAAACGACCATTTCACGGGGGTCGCCAAACAACACAATCCGCCATTTTTTCCCCCTTTTCCTTAGCTGTGCTACTCCCTTTTATTCTATTGGCTTTTGAAAGCCAATAGAATAGACTCTCTTGAATAGAGTCTAATTCTATTGGCTTTCAAAAGCCAATAGGAATTGTCTAGGCTGTCTCTGCCTTGCTGAGCCCGCCAAAAGTCCCATTCTACAAACGGTGCTGCACCAGTTGAGTAGTCCTTGACTTATGACCGGTTGAGTAGTCCTCGACTTACGACTGGTTGGGGGTCGCGGCATTAAAAAGGTTGAGAACGACTGCTCTAGAAAGTGCCGCCAAGTAATGCCCATCTTACCACAAAAGCTTCCTTCTTCCACACAACCTATCACCTTTCTGTGTCTGTGAGTTTCTTTGAGGTGAAAGTGCATGGTTTTACGTCCCCTTTGTCATTTCTCTGCAGAAGTATGGCACCTACAGCAACATCACTAGCATCAGCCTGAATAATGAATTGCTTCTCCGGGACAGGGTGTTTGAGGATTCGCTCTTCCACAAATAGTCTTTTTAATTGTTCAAATGCCACTTGGCATTTTATGGTCCATTTCAAGAGCTGACCTGGGCAAGGTCTCCTTCCCCCTTTACCCATTTTTAATAACTCTGTGATTGGTAAAGCTATTGCAGCAAAGGAAGGAATGAACTACCGGTAAAAGTTTGTGAAACCCAAAAAACTCTGCAGCTGTTTGCGAGTCCTCGGAGGCTGCCATTTCAATACAGACCTAACTCTAGCGGGTCCATCTCCAACCCTTTGTTGGAAATTCAATACCCTAAATAGTCAAGGCAGGATTGGTGAAATTCACCAATAGACAGCTTAGTGTACAGGTTTGCCTTTAAAAGTATCTTGAGCACTTCACAACTTTACATGCTCCTCCATGCTTTCTGTGTAAATGAGATGTCATCAAAGTAGACTAACACCCCCTTGTAAAGGTGATCATGCAGCACCTGATTGATCAACTGCATAAATATGGCAGGGGCCCCCTGAAGGCCAAAAGGCATCACCTTGAATTGGAAACTTCCCGGGGAGCAATTGAAAACTGTCTTCCACTCATCTTCTTCCCTGATTCTTACTCGATAATAAACTTCCCTTAGGTCCAGCTTAGTAAAGATCTTTCCCTCTATCTAGGTGGGCTAACATGTCCTTCATCAGGGAAAAAGAATACATATTTTCTATGCTAACAGCATTTAATCCTTTAAAATCCATGCACAACCTTAAAGACCTATCTTTTTTCTCCTTGAGTAGCAATGGGGCAGCTACTGGTGATTTGGCTGGCTCGATAAAACCATTTTTTAGGTTCTTGTCTATAAACTTCCTTAACTTGCTCATCTCTCTGGGGTTCATGGAATACATCTTGGGCAATTGTTCTGGCCATTGTCTGATTCTACCTGCAGTTTTAAGGAACTCCCGGATGTATTCTTTAGCTGGGCGACCTCTCAGTCTCAGGCTGTGATTTCTATCTCAGCTTGCAGGGCCTGGATTCATCTTCAAATCTGGCTCTCAGCTGGCCCATGAACAGGTTTATGTCCCACAGTTCTGGTGCTTGCTCATCATGTAGACTGGTCACCCACTCAGCAACTTCCCGCTGTAGGTTCGCTGCTACTGAATTCACTCCCTCAATCTTTTGACAGAGTGGCTATGGATTGCCATCAGGTACTTCCATTCTCCTGACTAGCCCATCCTGCCGGCCTCTTCGCCTTCCTCAACTCAGGTGACAGAAGGCTGTGGGACAAAATCAGCAGGAATTCAGCTTCAGCGGCTTTAGGAGTACTCCTGCGCTGGGGGCTGCCTCTGCCTGACCGACATCCCCAAAGGTCAGAGTCCCCTCTTGCTGCCCCAATTTCTCAGGCTGGGTTACATGGGTCTTCAGCTGAGCCCCAGCCACTAGTGCTCCACTCTCCACCTGGACAGTAGCCTGTGCTCCGGCAACTGCTACAGCCAGTGGTCAACTCATTTTTCTTCTTCATCCCAGATTCTTCCCTGAGTCTTTGCCATCCTCCCAAAGGCAATGGGCAGGTGATCGGGACTCAGGATCCCAAAGTAAAAAGGGTTTTTAGGAGATTTGGTTTAATGACATAGCATCAGCACAGTCAAAAGTGAAACCAAATCTAAACTTTTCCTCCTAGAATCAAAGTAATACAATGTAACAATTCCCACCCCTCTACTAATGCTATCCAATAGAATGACTTGGTGGGCTTTCTGACTAAACGATCCTCCCCTTCCACTCTGGTGTGGAAATGACCTTAGTTCCCACAGGATTTGCTCGTATTTAAACTACCAGAAATACCATTTCCCCCTCTCTTTCTTGTGGCAACCTAGAACGACAAAAATGGCTGCAGCCAGGTTCGTTGTAGAGTTGACACTGGGTTTCTAATTGTGAAGTTTAGTGCTGATGTAACCTCTTTTTCATGTTATTTTTGTTTGTGTCCCTGTGAAGAAAATGAAAAGTTCATAAAATAAAGATAAATGAACAGCTCTATTCAAATAATTGGTTCATATATGTACTATATGAAGTCACTAAACTGTTCAAGATGAGATTGTTTTACACTGAACGCTGCATCATTTTGGAAAAATAAAATAGCCACACATAATCATCCCAAATTTTTTAATTCAACCTGCTTTATAAACTGGTAATCTGTCAAAGATAAAGAGAGTTTCATTCCTGTTAAAGTATATTGATTAAATGTGGCAGATAAGGTCTTTTTTGGCAATGTATGAACCATGCAGCACCATAAGAATATAACTCAAGAATATAACTCAAACAAAACTGAATCTAAATATTCAAGCATAAGTTTACCATGTCATGGAACAAGGGAGATCTGCAATGTACTCCTAGCTTCCATCTGTGCCACCTCCCATGTTTTATTCCATCTTATCATCTTGTCATGTTTTAATATTCCAACTGAAAATAACTCTTGAGTATTGGCTGCTGAACATTACGACTGTGTATATTTCAAAATATCTAGGTAATAGGGCTTTAGATTTCACACTAACACAGTACCTCTCTGCTACTTTTGTCAGCTTTTTGAAAAAAGCCCAGCTGCTTTAAGAGATACATTAACTTTAATAAATCAACACATTTGAACAGCTTTTTTTCCAGGGTACTGAAAAAGTCAGGCTTCTTTAATGAGTATCAGGGAGGTAATCTGGCACCTCAATAGCAGGATTGTATTATTGAAATAAAATATAACCTTACAGAGAATAGTAGAAAAATATACCCGGTTGGGAATTCTAGGAGTTACAGTATATTCCAACACATTTGGAGGAAATGAAACTGCAGAAAGCTGGCTCTAGCAAATCAGTACTGGAATTGGATAACCTTACTATACCTTTAATGCAACTTGATGAATAGAAAGAAAGAGAAACAAAAACCTAACATCTCCCAATGCACCACCCAATGAACTCACTAAACAGTGCAGAAACCAAAAATGAAGCACTCTCATATGTCATAAGAATTAAAGGCACATTTCCCACTTTGTAATGATGCTTTACAGAAACCATTCCACTGTAAAACTTTATGATTTGAATTTTTATAGCTGCTAGCAGAGTCCAAGCTGACAGACGTAAATTATAACTGGCAAAGTATGGTCCTTTCCAACCCCTTCCTTAGACAATGTTCTTGCACTAGCAGTTTCTCCTGGTCTTTGCCTGCAGAGTGCACAACTATTTTGGCATCATTCTACCACATGATATCATCTAAAGATATTTTCCTTTATGAGAATTTGATTAACAACTAAATGTAAATGGCAGCTATGCCCAGAGGGCACTGTTATTAATCTATTTATCACCAGAACTATAAAAACGCTAAAATGCTAATAGAACTATGAACATATCAATAAACCTAGTTAAGACTGCAACATACCTGATAGAATTAAATCCTATCAGCCCTTAGAAGTTCCTTTTAGATAGAAAAGGAATGTGTTTGCATTCCAAAATCAGGAAATAGTAAGAAATATATCATTCACTAAAAGGCCATGTGTTCAAAACTATCAGATGAAGCCATTAAATAAAGGAAACAGCATCATCAGACATATACCATTAGCACAGAATAGCTTCTAGAAAGGCAAGTCCTAAAGTTCTTACAATGAAGTCTTAAAGGGCTGAAGGCTGTAAGCTCAGCCACCTTGGTTTTAGATCCATGTTCTTTCAAGCTAACAAGGATTCCTAGGAGATGACATGCTATAGGATCTGGACCGTGGTACATGCCTTTGTGCATGTATGTGCGTATCTCAGTATGCCCATGTTTCACCTCTCCTCCACAACCTATAATGGCTTCTAATATTTCAGATGCAATTCAACTTGCAATTTACCTTTAAAGTCCTCATGGTATAAGCCTGGGTTATATAAGGGACTACTTCTGCCCAATGGTCTCTATCTTTCACATCAGGTCCAACAGAAGAAGCATACTCTGATTTCCATTGATTAGAGAATGTCATCTTGTGTTTATGACATTTCTGTGACAATCCTGCCCTATGGAACACACCACCACCTGAGCTTGGGTAAATACTAATCCTGCTGGCATTTTGGGATGTCCTTAAGACTTGGAAGTTTTCCTGAGTATGGGAGAAGTGAAGTGAACACATTATGTGTTGACTGATTTGTTTCCGTTGTTGTATTTTCTTTATGTTTGTTTTGATTTTCATTGTATTATCTATAATTATTTTTCATTGATATTTTAAATTATATTAGCCTTATAGAATCATACTTGCAGTTTAAATATTTTTAATAAATATTAAGCGTCCAAAAATGAAAGATGAAAGGTGTCCCACATTTGCAATTCACCCAAATATTTTGACATACAAGATACATCCTATATTAGATATTTGTCCTAGTTTGGAATTAGTTCCTAACCTAATCGAGTGATGATCTGATAGTTTTGAAAGTCAAGTTCATTTTCTTTCTGACTCCGGTGCAATTTATTTGAAATTGGAATGAAACTGGTCTTTTCTTTGTAACACAGTGGTTCTGCAGAACTTGTGGGCAGACAATGATGGGACCTCTTCATTCTACCTACACTTCTGGATTCTTCTTCCCTCCATTATATCATTTCACCTTTGTAGACTTTTGAATGCAGTGGATCAATGATGCCTTCACAGCTTAGATGTTTACAAATGATCTTTCTTAAAAACAACTTCTAATCAAGCAACAAGGATTGGGATGGGAGTCCATTCTTTTGCTATTGAATGGTATGAGGGGATTTTTTGTAGTAATCAGTGCTCAGTCATTGCAGGGTGCAAACACTTCGCAGTGTTTATTTCCTTTTAAACAGTTTTCCAAATAGCATAAAGTAAGATGACATCAGCATAGTAACAGCATTTCTATTGGTGAAACCCCTTGCCAATCCTTAAGAATATACCAGGTAGGAGGCCCCAGCCAGGGAGCAGTTTCTACCACATCCTGTTGATGTAATCTGGCTGATATCATGTAAACCACGTGATATCATGTACCAGCCTGGGGTAGTTTCCCACATTGCCATGGTGATGTGAATGGATGAGATCATGTAGAGAGAAGAGGCATGCAGGCGTTGGAAGGGCAGTTTGCTGCTCACGACCTCTACCTGGCCCCCATCTCTACAATTTTTATTATACAAACTGTGAGGTAGGGCCTGAAACAACTTTCCTTCCATTCTCCTACTGATTAGATGGAGGAAGAAGGTTGGTTTATTATGTTCTCTGAATATTGTTAGCATTTCAAGGCTGTCAGAGGTGAAGGTGATTGGTAGTTGTCTTTGATTTGCTTTGGAGGGTTTGGAGAATAAAAACATTGGTGATAGAGAAGTGCTCTTAAGCTTTCCATAATACTGCCTTAGAACTACTACCCAAACTGATCTTCCGAAGTATGCCTCTTCATTTTCTGCACAGTACTAAATGAGCCTAGATTGTCAGTAAAGATTTTATTTGGTTTCTATTCTAACAATTAGCTGGGGAATAAGACAACATGAACGTGGGACCATATATTTGCACTGGCAAGCAACTGGAAAAGGTTATGACAGTCTCCTCTTGAGGTGTTCTAGAGTTACTAAACATCTAAAGAAATTCATTCTGTTTTGAACAAGAAAGAAGTTGTTACTTCCTTGCCTTTATTAAAAACCTGTCAACTACCTTAAGATCCCTGAAACATAAAATTGAGAGCCAGATGGATCTCCCATGCAAAACAATAACACAGCAACCAAGAATTTTTAATATTTTCATTTGAAACTAAGGTCAATTTATTATGTTTCTTAATCCCCTGATCAAGCTTTAAAAATGAGAAATTGATGCTGATTTATTTTTATAAGCACAATTAAGATGTCAAAGAAAGCAATCTAATTTAATACTGTGCTCCAAGAGAAGTTATTTTGAAATGTTGAACAAAAAGAAAATCCTAGCTTATGATGGTGCTGTGTGAAAAGAGATAATCAGAAAGACTTTTGTTTAAATTTAATTGCTGAATCCAAGAATGGTTCATACTGGGGCATGTGGTCAAAATCAGTTTTGGGGATCAATAGTGTGAAATATCCACTACACAACAAAGCTTGTATACGGAAGACAGTTTCATATAGTCACCAATTGCATTTTCCTTATCTTCACAAACCAATACTATCCCCACCACAATTTTCAAACTTGCATCCATCTTTACAAAAAGGGAAAAAACAGTCCAAGCTATCAAAAACAGTACTGTAAAAAACAGATTAGAAACACAAGTTAAGATAGGCAACAAAATGGTAAGTGAGCACCTGTCCACCTTAGATGAGTTCAAATCACCAGGACCAGATGGATTACACCCCAAGGTTTTGAAGGAACTGGCAAATGTGATCTCAGAACCACTGAATTACCATATATCTTTCAAAGATCCTGGAGCACTGGGGAACTACCAGAGGACTGGAAAAGAGTTGATGTAGTTCCCATCTTCAAAAAAGGGGAAAAATGGATCTAGGAAACTATAGACCTATAAGACTGATCTCAATACCTGGGAAGATTCTGGAAAAGATAATCAAGCAATGAATCAGCGAACACCTAGAGGCAAACAAAGTCATAACCAAAAGCCAACATGGGTTTGTCAAAAACAGATCACGCCAGACAAATCTTATTGCATTCTTTGACCAGGTGATAAAATTAGTGGACCAGGGGAATGCTGTGGATATAATTTACTTGGACTTCAGTAAGGCACTTGATAAAGTAGATCACAACCTACTACTTGATAAGATAGAAAAATGTGGGCTAGACAGCATCACTACCAGATGAATTTGTAGCTGGCTGACCGGCTGTACTCAGCGTGTGGTCCTCAATGGAACTGCATCTACATGGAGGGAAGTATATAGTGGGGTGCCCCAGGGCTCTGTTATGGACGCAGTGCTCTTCAACATCTTCATCAATGATTTGGATGAGGGAATAGATGGGGAACTCATCAAATCTGCAGATAACACCAAACTGGCAGAAATAGCCAACACTCCAGAAGATAGGCTTAACATACAGAAGGATCTTGACAGACTTGAACACTGGGTGCTAACAAAATGAAATTCAATGGTGAAAAAAGTAAGATTCTACTTTTAGGCAAAAAACCCCAAATGCACAGATATAAGTGGTACCTTGCTCAATAGTAGTAACTGTGAGAGGGATCTCAGAGTCTTAGTGGACAATCACTTAAATATGAGCCAGCAGTGGGCTGCAGCTGCCAAAACAGTCAACACAGTTCTAGGCTGCATTAACAGAGGGATAGAATCAAGATCATGTGAAGTGTTAATACCACTTTACAATGCCTTGGTAAGGCCACACTTGGAATACTGCAATACTGCATCCAGTTTTGGTCACCACAATATAAAAGAGATGTTGAGACTCTAGAAAGAGTACAGAGAAGAGCAACAAAGATGATTAGGGGACTGGAGGCTAAAACATATACGTAAGGAAAGGTTGCTGGAATTGGGTATGTCTAGTTTAATGAAGAGAAGGATGATGGGTGACATGATAGCAGTGTTCCAATATCTCAGGGGTTGCCATAAAGAAGAAGGAGTCAAGCTATTCTCCAAAGCACCTGAAGTCAGGACAAGAAGCAACAGATGGAAACTAATCAAGGAGAGAAGGAACCTATGACTAAGGAGAAATTTCCTGACAGTTAGAATAATTAATCAGTGGAACAACTTGCTTCCAGAAGCTGTGAATGCTCCAATACTGGAAGTTTTTAAGAACAGACTGGACAGCCATTTGTCTGAAATGGTATAGGGTTTCCTGCCTGAGCAGGGGGTTGGACTATATGACTCCAAGGTCCCTTCCAACATTATTATTGTTGTTGTTACTATTAAGTCAACAAAAGCTCCTTCCATCTGACCAACAGGGGAGCACGAAAATTGTCATCTAGACATGTCATGTTTTCATATTAATTTTGCCAACCATTTCAGCAAAATCTGGCTTTGAATGCTCTCTCTCTTCTTGCTTTAGAGAAATGATGATGTGGTATCAGGGGGCCTGAACATCAGCTGGGAGCGAGTAGAACAAAGAACCAGGAAAAGGCAAGAGTTTCCACCAGCAAAGAATCACTCACCAGCAATCTTAGGCAACACAACTGCTAAACTATTTCTACAAAATTCCTTTTATGTTATTGTGAAGGTGTTAATTCATTGCAAGGATGAGAGCTAACCTAAGACCAACATGAATGCTACATGTAACAGGGTTTTCAGTTCCATAAATCCTATGACTATCCAGGAAGGGACTTTTCCTTCCAACTGGAGTCCTACCTTTTTAAAGCAGGTAGACAGACCTAAATGGTATGGGTTAAAGTACAGAAGGTTGTAGTGGTAAAAGGAAATAATACAGATAGGAGGATAAACATATTTTGAGAACTCAAATGCAAATGCACTCACAACTAAAGTAGACAAGCTGTTGGCACAACAAGGTTACTTCAGAAGAGTTTCTGTCATCTGGGGAAATACAACAATCTTGGCCACTGGAAATGCTCTCTCTTTTTTAACCCTTTGAGATTTCATGAGACAATTTGTCACCAAGGTTATTAGCATTTCTTCTGAGATATTGACAGCTTGTCGTTCTTCCTTTCCAGTCCATGAGTGATTTCTTCACAGTCGCCAAATACTGCCAAATCACCATGGTAAATGTATCGACAGAATCATATTAACAGCTGCTGTGCATTTACAGCATCGTAAGTTATATAGAGAGGCCAAAACACAGAGGGAAATAAAGCAGCTCTTGTCAGCAGCAATGACAAGCGTTTATTTAGCAGTTGTTGCCTGGAACTATTTTGTATGTTTTAATTGCTAATTGTAAGACCTCATAAAGGAGCTGCCTTGCACCAAATTATCTGTCACTCCTCAGACCTGAGTTCCCATATGTTAGTTACCTAGCTCAATGAATAAAGAGAATTATTTTTTAACATCACACATAAAGAGAACCCATAAAAGAAAATCTGAAAAAGGTCTTGTCTTGGATAACAATATCATCCAATTTTATATTCTCATTCTCATGGGTAACAATATCATCCAATTTTTATATTATTCTCATTCTCATTCTCATTCTCTCTCTCTCTCTCTCTCTTTTCCCCTCTTTCTTTCTTCACCCATCTCAACTCAGAAAGTTTGCATGGCAAAAAAGTCTAAAACAAAGAAAGCACTTAAAAACAATACATTAATATATACAGAAATCAAGAAAAGTATCATAATAATTGCCACTAATGTATATGGAAGCCTAGGTCTAGGCATATAGGAACATATTTTTAAGGCCTTCCTAATCTCTGAAGGAAAGATATTCCAAAGGGTAGGAACACGGACAGACATGTAGAAAAGACATGTCTCCTGATCCCTGCCAGCTGACCCGCAACATACCCAACCTGCTAGACCAAATTGGACAGGTAAAAACTATTGGGATAAAACAGTCTCTTAGTTAACTCAGTCCCAAAGCCATGTAGGACTTCGAAGGTGGCAACCAGAATCTTGAATTGCATCTGGAAGCACACTGGTAACCAATGCAGCTCACATAGTACCAATATTACATATGCTGCATATTTGATACCATTTACCATTTGATACCATTTTTGATATCAGATGAAATTCCAAATGTTCTTCAAAGGCAGGCCCATATACAGTGCATTGCAGTAGTCCAATTGAGAGGTTATGAGGGCACAGGTGACTGTGAGCAGAGCCTCCCAGGCCAGGAATGCTACAACTGGTATATCATCCAAAGCTGTAAGGGCCTTCCTAGCCACAGCTGCCACCTGCTCTTACTCCTTTTCAACATGGTCTAACTCCATCTTATTCAAGCAATACCTGACATGAAAAAATAACAGAAACATATCACAACTTCCTAAGGATGACTCTGAATTTAAGATAATCCCCATCCCCTAAATGGGATGGGGATGGGGAAGAGGATAGAAAGAAAAAAAAAAATGAGAAATACAGAATTGTGCTGGATATGTGTCACCTGTCCTATTTAAGGTTACAAAAAAAGTTTATATTCAACCAAAGAAGCAGTGCACCTAAGCAAGTGGAAATCTTCAAAGGCAGGCTTTTCAGCAGCAGAGTCCACAGCCCTGTGCATGGCTTGTTCATTTGTTTTCAACAGCCACTTCTATCCTTGTAAATCACTGTAAGATAATGAATGCAGGATAGTCTTTAACAACCTGTAAAAACCTGCCTTTGAGTACAACTCTATCATCCTTCCCCTACTTGCAGATTTCCAGATATCAGCAGGCTGATCTATATTTTTTTCAGAAATTCACTCAAAAGGCATTATTTTATATTGATTCGATCTTAATTCGCCTTCATTCAATGTAGCACTGGGTGAGTAGGGTGATCAACCTGTATGCCTGCCTACCAAGCTACCTATCTGTTTTATCTTTGGGATATTTTTTTAAATATATAGACATATGTGTGGACCGAAGGTTAAATTTGCTGGGCTTCTGAAGGGAGTTAAACAAACAACAGCAAAGGAAGCCTAGAGAAACGGTAAAAACTCCCAAGGATGTTTTGAAGAAAACAGTGCACAATACTGTATATAGCTTTAACTTTCCAAAATGCAGGGAAAATACTGACTATTAAAGCCTCTTTAGTACGTTATTTGATAGTCTTGCCAATAGGATTAAAAAACAAAATTCTTAAAATCAAGACGGAAAAAGAGAAAGAAGGCCCCTCTGCCTGGCTTCCAAAATTTCCTTAATTATACAGAGTCTTAGGAGTTTGAATGTTATTAACGAGACTCCCTGCCAAAAAGCTTATGAACACCTTAGGGCTGAGTGAGGGCAACAGGTTGGAAGAAAAATGTCAAGAGAAAGAGGGCAATAAGTGCAAGAGAATACCATTTTGGTTTGATCAGAGGACTATCAAACTAAAAAAAGCTGGATTTTTTTACTCTTTTCCTCTCAGTAAACAATTCTGGATTTAACTTAATCAAATCAAATCTAGTTTTGAAAAACCAACCTCACTGAACCTAATCACACTGTGCTGGAAGGAAAATAAATTACATCTTCAACTGTACGACAGATTTGAAAAAAGTATCTTCCTCAAGAGACTCCAGTAATCAGGAGTATACCAAATTAAGTTGATAACTAATATATACATTCCCAAAGTTATTAATTTTATGTCATACATAATGTTTCCCAAGTTTTTATCTGGTCGGTTGACAGACGGAAATTCTTTAGTGACAACTGGCCTAATGTGCACAAGAGGAAGTAAACTATAAATAAAGGAAAACAGTGAAAAGTTAAAGTACAAATGATATGCTTATAATCCTATATCAGGGGTCTTCAAACTTGGCCCTTTTATGACTTGTGGACTTCAACTCCCAGAATTCCTCAGCCAGCATGTCTGGCTGAGGAATTCTGGGAGTTGAAGTCCACAAGTCATAAAAGGGCCAAGTTTGAAGACCCCTGTCCTATATAATGAATAGAATAGAGCTTTTAGGGACTTTGGAGGTCTTCTAGTCCAGCCCCCTGCTCAAGCAGGAGAACCTATATCATCTCAGACAAGTGAATGTGTAGCCTCTTTTTAAAAATCTCCAGTGATGGAGCGCCCACCATTTCTGGAGGCAAGCTATTCCACTGGTTAATTGTCCTCACTGTCAGGAAGTTTCTCCTTAATTCCAGGTTGCTTCTCTCTTTGATCAGTTTCCAACCATTCTTTCTTGCCCTGCCCTCTGGTGCTTTGGTGAATAATGTGATCCCCTCTTCTTTGTGGTAGCCCCTCAAATACTGGAATACTGCTATCATGTCTCCCCTATTTCTTCTTTTCTTTAGAATAGCCCAGGGGTAGGCAACTTTGGTACTTTTATGACTCGTGGACCAACTCCCAGAATTCCTGAGCCAGCCACGAGTCATAAAAGAGCCAAGGTTGCCTACCCCTGGACTAGCCAAATCCAAGTCCTGCAGCTGTTCTTCGTATGTTTTAGTCTCTAGGCCTTTGATCATCTTAGTTGCTCTTCTCTGAATTTTTTCCAAACTCATAACATCTTTTTTTGTGATATGGTCACCAAAATTGGCTGCAATTGGTCTTACTAGGGTTTTATAAAGCGGTACTAATACCTCGTGTGATCTTGATTCTATGCTTCTCTTTATACAACCCAGGATTGTATTGGCTTTTTTTGCTGATGCTGCACGTTGCTGGCTCATGGTTAAGTGATCGTCCACTAGTACTCCAAGGTCCATCTCACAGTTACTGTTTTTAAGATAGATCTTGTTCAATCTGTACTTGTACCTTTGATTTTTCCTGCCTACATGTAAAACTTTGCTTTTCTCTACATTGAAACTCATTTTGTTGGATACGGCCCATTGTTCAAATTTGTCAAGATCTTTTTGGATCCTGAGTTTGTCTTCTGGGGTGTTGTTTATTCCTGCCAATTTGGTGTCATCTACAAATTTGATGAGTTCCCCTTCAATTCCCTCATTTAAATCATTGATGATGAAGATATTGAAAAGTACTGGGCCTAAGACGGAATCTTGTGGTACCCCACTACTTACTTCTCTCTATGTGGATGTAGCGCCATTGAAGACTACTCTTTGAGTACGGTTTGCCAGCCAGCTTCAGATCCATCTGGTGGTGATGTTGTCTATTTCAGCTTTTTACTTTATCAAATGCCTTACTGAAGTCTAAGTATACCACATCCACAGTATTTTGCTGGTTATTAGTTGAGTCACTTTGTTGAAGAATGAAATAAGATTGGTTTGGCATGATCTGTTTTTAACAAACCCATGCTGGCTACTAGTTATAATTTTGTTTGCTTCTAGTTGTTTTTGATTACCTTTTCTAGGATTTTCCCAGGTATTGATATTAAAGTGATTGGTCTGTTTCCTGGGTCTGTTTCCCCCCCCCCCTTCTTGAAGATGGGGACCATATCAGCCCTTTTCCAATCCTCAGGTACTTCCTCGTGCTCCAGGATTTTTGAAAGATGTTTGCAATGGTTCTGAGATAACATCTGCCAGCTCCTTCAAAACTCTGGGATGTAATCTGTCAGGCCCCAGTGATTTATATTCGTCAAGGTTGGATAGGTGTTCTCTTACCATTTTTTTGCTTATTTTAATTTTTGTTTCTAATTTGTCTTTTGCAGTGGTTTTCTTTTGATATGTTGGGCTATAGTTTCTTTTTGTAGTTTCTTTTCGTGTGAAACTGATGTAAAGTATGAGTTAAGCAGCTCTGCTTTCTCCGTTGCCTGTTATTTCCTTGCCATCTTCTCTCTTTAGTGGACCTACCGTTTCCTTGACTTTTTTTTTGTTGTTAGTATGTTGGAAGAAACCTTTTTTATTTTGTTTGTTCTGAGCTTTTGCTTTCCTGACTTCATCTTCGCATGTTCTGGCTGTCTGCTGATAATCGGCCATTTTTTTGTATTTGTCCTTTTTGTCTTTCAGTTTGTCAGAGAGATCTTTATGCAGCCAAGCTGGTTTCTTCTTGAATTTCTTGTTTTCCTTTTTCACTGATATTTTGCTGGTCTGGGCTTTTATGATCGCATTTTTCAGAGTTTCCCACACTTCTTGGGTTGTTTTTCCCTTTAGGATTTTTTATCCATGGGATCTTTTCTAGGTTCTCTCTGAGTTTGTTAAAGTCAGCTCTTTTGAAGTTCAAGACACTGATTGGATTGTTTTTTGTTGCTAGTGTTTGGGTTATATTTAATTCCAGTATGATGTGGTCACTTTCGCCCAAGGTTCCGGCAACTTCAACTCCCTCTATCTCTTCTTCTCTATTAGTTAGAATTAAGTCCAGTATGGCTTTATATCTAGTGCCCTCCTCCATCTTTTTGGATGACAAAGTTGTCGGCTAGGTTGGATAGGAATCTGTTTGATCTCCCACTCGTTGCAGAGTTTGTCTCCCAGTTGATATCTGGAAGTCTCCCATTAGTACTGTGGTATGCTTCTTACATCCATTTGTTGACTGGTTGGCAAAGAGTTTATCTATTTCTTCTAATTGGCTGGGTAGCCTGCAATATACACCTATGGTAAAGTCACTTTTTCTCTTTTATATTGACCCATATAAATTCTGGAGAGATTTTATCTTGGATAATATACATTTCTATAGATATGTAGTGTTCTTTTACATATAGTGCAACTCCCCCCTCCTCTTTTTGTAGACCTGTTTCTTTTGAACAATTTGTATCCATCCATCAGTCCATTCCATTCGTGGGTTTCGTCCCGCCAGGTTTCTGTAATGCCAACTATGTCATACCCTCCCTCATGTACTATTGCTTCTAGTTAGCCCTGTTTGTTCTCCAAGCTTTGAGCATTTGTATATAAGCATTTATGCTTGTTCATGGGTATGTTTCCTGCATCTTCTGATTGTTGTTTGGATTTTTCTTTTTTCTCTTCTTTGCCTACCTCATTGTTTGATTTGTTTTCTTGGGATTTATGATTGGTTTTGGGTTCTAGAGATTCTAAAGATTGTTCAGCCTCCTCCCTCAATTTTAGTTTAAAGCCCTCCTGATGAGTTGGGCCAGTCTTTTTCCGAGTACATTTTTCCCTGTTTTCATGAGGTGCAGCCTATCCTTTGCCAAGAGTCCTTCGTGTAGGAAATGCAGTCCATGATCCAGTTTTCTTGGGGACAATAACCCTTTAGCCAATGGTTTATTTCTAGAATTCTTTTTTCCCCTCAATGGGTGTTGGCCTTTTTGGGGGAGTATGGATGAGAACACTACTTGTGCTCCTAGCTTAACTTTATTGCCCAGTTGTTTGTAATCTCTCACTATTGTACTCAGGTTCTTTGTTGTGTCATTCGTCCCAATGTGGAGGAGGAGGAAAGGGTAGTAATCAGTAGGCCTAATTATTTTGGTTAGGTTCTCAGCCACATCTTTGATTTTTGTTCCAAGGAGACAACATACTTCCCTGGATTGTATGTCCGGTCTGCAGATGGATGATTTCGTTCCTTTGAGGATAGAATCTATTACCAACACTTGCCTTTCTTTTGGGGGGACTGCATTCTGGGGTGCTTTTATGTTTATCACTGGTGTGTTTGTTGATGTGACTTTTTTAGGGATATTTGAAGTGACTTTTTTAGGGATATTTGAAGTTGTTTCTTTGCTAGGCATCTGCATGTTTTCTTTGAGGGGGAGGTTGGGGTCTGCGGGTTTCCATCTAAGAGGAGAAATCGATTGCTCAGTTTTAGTGGGGCTGTTTCTGGTTGGGTTGGATTGGGCAGAAGGGGTTTGTAAGTTGTATGCTGCTTTTTTCTTTGAGTATTGTGTTTCCTTCTATGTGTGATATACCTCCATTTGTCTTCCTCCAAGGGTTTATCAGTAGAGTCAAGTCCTCTGGGAGTTATTTGTTCATTAATTGATTCGGTTTGGGTAGAGCTTTCTTTTGTATGTTGGGATTTGGCTAGAGTTGCCTCTAAGTTCCTTACTTTTTCCTCCAGTAGTTTACATAGTTTAGCATGTATAGTTTTGGGTGTTCTTTGGGCATAAGCACATACACAGAACATGTATTGCATAATACAATAGTATCAGTCACCTGTTCCATGAGTTTGTTGTTTGAAAATCCCTCTTTTTGGTTGGTGGATGTGCTTTGCTCTTAGCTTTCTTTCTAGCTTCTCTGTTCTAGGTAATTATGCCTACTTTTTTCTATCCTTTTTTCTGCCTGTTTGTGCTTGTTTTTTTGCCTTGTTATTTAGGTATAGATAAAAATGTGGCAGTATGCCCTTCAATGTAAAAAAATTGCAGTTTATATTGAAGTTAAAAGTTAATGTTAGGATAGGGCTATTTAACAAAGGGAAGGGCTGCTCTCTCCTTAATATGGGATTTGCTTTTTGCTCTCTGCCTAAAAATTCATCCCTAGCCTTTGTTTTCTTAATTTGCTCCTTATTTATCTCTTTCCTCTCTGCCTTGCTTTTTTGACTGCCTTCCTGTACTCAGCCGGTCTTTCTAATTGCCCCTAGGTGCCTCCAGCCATTGCTCCTCTGTGGTCTCTTCTGTTCAGCTAGTTTTTCTGTGATGAGGTAGTCTAATAGCCAGTCTTTCTGAGCTGGGCAGGTTTGCTAGTTGGTTTTTTTTCTGCTGAGCAGGTTTAATAGCTGAGTTTTCTCCGCTGGGCCTTCCTACCAACTGCCTCCATCCACCGTTCCACCACTCCATCTCTGTCTGTTGCTCCATCTCCAACATTCAGCCAGGTTCTCTTGAGCTGCTGGTTGGGTCCTCTGCTGCTCCACCGCTTCTGTCACGCTGCCTCGTTGCTGCCTGCAGGCCTCCTGGTCAAATCCCAGTAGCAACTGGTCTGCTGACATCTTTAGGCCCTGGTCTACCGGGCCCGTAGCACCTGATCTGCTACCATCTGTAGGCCCTGGTCTACTGGCGTCCATCACACCTGGTCTGCTGCCAACTGTACACCCTGGTCTACTGGCATCCATAGCAGTTGGTCTGCTGCTGGTGGTAGACCCTGGTGTACTGGCGTCCATAACACCTGGTCTGCTGCTGGCTGTAGGCCCTGGTTTACCAGCGTCCGTAATGGTACCAGTTGTTTTTCAAATCCTTCTTAAGTCATCTTTTATCCGCTCCCAATAAATCATATCCAGCTGAAAGTAATATCCTTCCCCCCACAATTTTATTAAGGATTTTAATTACAATAATAAAATCCAATACACACCAAACAAAAGGGAGAAAAAAATAAAGAAAAATGAAAAGGCAGAGAGAGAGTGACTGGCCCAAGGTCATCCAGCTGGCCTTTGTGCATAGAGATGAAACTCATGGCTCTCCTGGTTTCTAGCCTGGTGCCTTAACTACTACATCAAACTGGTCCTCTGTAATATAGGCTACAAAGTGGGGATGCAGTGTCTTGACAATTATATCAATGTGTTCCTTTTACTTGTGAGAATTTTAACGTAAATTCAATAATACTGTCTATCAGAAATCAAAAGCTGGAGATTTGGAATAATTATAAGTTATGAATTTCTATCTCATACTTATTCTAGAACATATGAAAGTCTTAATTTGGCATCTTGTTCTAATATATAATTAAAACTGCATGAGAGAATAGATGAAGGGAAAGTAAGTATCAACAGAAAGAGTGCTGCAGGATCCAATCTGGGTCGGTCACCGGTAACCAATCCAGATTGGATCCTACAATATTATTCTGGAACATCTATATTTGCCTTCATTCATGAAAAAAGTGTGCTTTATTCATATAGGACATGATGCAATTCAGATCTGGGAGGGTTCATAGGAAGCCTCTACAAGTAGAGCAAATTACTCCTCTATTAGTTCACTCTCTAATGTAGGATGTTTCCACACAGCTAATCCTTCAAAAACAGACTGAAATACTTATACCATACACATATGCAAAACCCAAGCAACCTTCCATAACACATACACACAATCTCAGCAAAAAGCTCCTTATCAAAACAAGTATGGTACATTCATTTTGTTGTTTAAACAAAAACATTTCTTGAGAGGCAAAATATTACATACCACTTTCCTTCATTACCTCTATTATTCTTTCTAGTTCTGCAGCAATACTTTTTCTCCTTTTTTTCCAAACTTCCTTCAAAACAAGAGGAACAGGAAGCCTCACAAGCCCTAAAAGAAATGCGCACAAACATACACACACACACACACACACATTAGGGGCCTCAGCTCTAGTGTAAAACGTGGCTGAACTGGGAAAAAGAATATTGGAAGGAATGATTATTTATTTAAAATATTTTCATACTGATTTTTTACATTAAAAAATATTCATGTTGGCAAGCCATTTTTCGCTCTTATACATTTTATACATCTTATACATTTTTCGCTCTGTATTCTTTATTCTAACAAAAATTCAGAACTAGGACATAGGGCATTTGCTAGCTTGGTTCTCAGAGGATCTCCTTATATTTTATGGAACATAAATGACCTTAGGTCAACTTCTAGGGAAGAAATGGCAGAGTGAAGAAGGATCTGCGAAAAGCAGAGACAATGACTGTGGTAGAATGAAGAACTGGCAAACAGACCAGTTCTTCGGTAATTTCCCTGCTAACAAGGAGAGGACTTGAGGTCATCCACAAGTGCTCCAGATAACTGCTCCTTGTGAGGAGGCTGAAAGACAGAGGTTTCTGATGGGTTTAGAGCAGGGCCAGATGCATCATAGTGAAACCATGCCCACCCATTGCCAGCAATGGCAAAAAAAGTTGCGATACGTCACAACACGTCATGTGACATTGTGAGTTTGACACCCCTGGTTTAGAGCTTCGGGAGACAAGGAAATAACCATCTTGCTCGAATCACAGTCTGCACCTGTAAAGGACACTGGATTTCCATGCCTTCTTTTCTAATAATTTTCTGAAATTGCTTGTTAAGTGCTTTTCAACTATTAGGTGTCTTTGGATTTCAGGTTTTACAGCATCAGGAGAGTTTCTTTCAATCCTTAGTAAAACAAGTTTTAAATACAAGTTTAAGAACTTTTTAAAAAATGAAATGAGGGAATAAATAGAAAAAGAGTGATTAAAACTTTGTTTTCTGAAAGTTACAAAGAGACTAAGGGTTCAGATAAATCTGAAATAAGATGTTGGAATTAATAAGAATCCTTCCCATGAGAAAATGCTGTTTTAATTAATAAAAAAAATATAATACGACAAGACTTTGAAAACTGGGCACTAGAGGGAACTAAAGATTATACTGTAATTAAAGGAGAAGGGCACTCATAATTACAAAATGAAGCAAAATATTTTAGTAACAGACACGGAATTTTTTTTAACAAATGACATAGAAAAAACTGTTACACTGGACATACAAGCGAAAGCAAGAGAATGACTTGGTTATACTATAATAAACCAAGAGTAACTGTAGCTTGAATAACTTTCCTATACTGCATTTATAAAAGAGGCGTTTTAAAGTTTTGAAGAATTCTGTGGTAATGATAAAGAAAAATGAAAAGAAACCAAGATGTATGACATTATTTCAAGGGACTAAAGATCAAGATTGTTAGAAGTAAAAGGAAGGAATTTAAAGTTGACTTATCAGATCAAGATTAAAATGGATATATTATTTATCTCTGATAACCCTTAATAGATTTTTGCTGACATCAGGATTGAAATGATGAGATAAATGATGAAATAAAAAATGACTTTCAGTCTAGGATATCATTAAACAAAAACCTCTTCATATTTCAAGTTCTATGCATTGTAGCATGTAAATGATAAATTGGATTTAATTGCCAAACCAACTTTGTTTATAATGAAATGCCTTTTCTTTTACTCCAGTGTGCATAAATGGCTATCATTATTTATTCTTACAAGGAAGTGAAAAATACTACACTAAGGGATACCTCATGTTTAGTACACCTGACAGTAGATCCATACAATTGACCAATAAGGAATAATCTTTCTGTCCTACCCGGAGGCATGTGGTATGCAAGAGAAACATGTTCACACATCAAAAAACAAAACAGAATAACTGCCTTAACACTATGGCTAATGTGTTGGCATTTGAAAAGTAGCAAAACACTACAAATAATTTAAAAAATACTAAGATTGTGGAAAAATACAAAGAAAAAGAAAGAGGAACCCCCCCCCATAAATGCAAAATACAGAATGTGGAAAAGTTGTCCAAAAAGCAGCATAGAAATTAAATATAATGAAATTGTACTGTAATCAGTTCCTTTATTGGTAGGAAAATCTGAGAAATTCCTTAGGTCAAATATTCAGCTATTTCAGAAACCATCAGATTCAATTCCTATCTCCTATAAGAGCAGTAATAGCTTTCAAACTCATGATTCGCAGAGGCTCCCTGCAAAACAAGTGTTCCTATTTTCATGTGAATGTGTGTTTCCAGCCAACACACAACTTAGTCCACTCTCTCAGTAAATACATGTGGGGCTCCAAGGAATCATTTTAATTTTGATGCAATGTGGTATTTTTCTCCATATCCTATCTACATTCTTACAAGAGTCCTTTCAGGCACAAATAATGAAATCTCAGCATTTAGCCCTACTGTATAATTCATAAGGTAGTTATTTGAATTCAAACCATCCACAGGCTCTATGGAATTGGAAGAAATTCATTATATATTGTCATTCTTAAACTATCCCAGTATGGGCATACAAAGAGTAATTATATGTTTCTGGAAATAGCATATTCACGTTAACAACTTCTGAGCCAACATCCTAATATTTTTGGCTGTTTGGGGACAAATAATGCTTAGATATTTGGGCATATTTACAGAGTCTGTGCCAAAATTAGTTTCTCATTGTTGGAAGAAAAGATATAAAAACTGAGGTTGCAATTTACCACTGCATCTTGACAGAACCTCTTTGGGTAAATTTGTATGCAGATACATTCGATTCCCAAACAAATATAGAATTCCCCTCTTCTTGTACAACTAGTCCTTTCCCGTGGTCAGTTCATATTGTCACAGAGATAGCTGTCTCTGTTTGCCAAAACAACATTCAAGTTCTAAACAATAACTGCCCTGTAATAAAGATCTCATATAAGCAAGCCACATCATGATAATTACATTTACTAGATGTCATCATTCTAACTATGAACAT
This sequence comes from Crotalus tigris, assembly GCF_016545835.1. NCBI lineage: Eukaryota > Metazoa > Chordata > Lepidosauria > Squamata > Viperidae > Crotalus > Crotalus tigris. Next base: position 5,767,400 of record NW_024100417.1, on the reverse strand, counting down.
TATCCTAAAAAGACAATACTCTTAATGAACCTCAGCCAAACCTGGCAGATAAATACTCCATTCATAACATACTTACATACATCTACATTTCTATTGGAGGTTATTTGCCACTAAGACATATGTCCTAAACTAGTTTAATCACAAAGGCCCTGCCCTGCCCCTTTTGCAGGTTTCAAAAGGATGTTTAGCATAAAAACCCAGAAGTAGATAGTGAAGAAACAGGCTTGGCAGGCCCCACAGAGCAGCCTTAACATTAGTGACTAGGCAGCTGGCAGAAGCCCCTATGAGCAAATCAGGACCAAGGGACCAGCCTTTTCACATCTGGTTAAGTACCATAAACTCTCCAACAAGCTGCCTAATTATGACAACACTTCTGCTAGAAAATTAGCATGCTTCACTGATCATGTTCAGAAGCACGAGGGAAGATAATAGGCAAAAATGGGAAATGCTCCAGAGAAATGCTCTAGTAGTAGATCCTGTGATATAATTGGAAGGTAGGCTGCATGCTGAATCATGATCCAATGTCCAGCTGTCTCATTACTCTCTGAGCATCTCAAGGACTTTCTCAGAAATATTAAACCCACACCTCTTATTGCCATATTTTATCAGCCAAAGCAGAAATGAGATATAATATGCTTGGACTGGACCAAATGAAACCAAACCAAACCAAGGGATTAAATCTGTATGAAAGCTGTATATATGCTAATGTTCATCTTGAAGACTGTAAAAGGACTATATGCCCAAAATTAAGCCACTTGCTTGAGGATCCATTACAAGTACCAAACTATCTTTGGCCAATTTCAAAACAAGCTAAGCAGGATCAGAGTTGATTTGTACTTGAGTGGGAGGCAACCTGGAAATGTCACGTCCATAAAACTACCTTAAGAAAGTGAAAGGCATCCCTTTAGGTGGCAATAAAAAGCACTCCCATTTTGTTATCAACTGCCAATCTTCAATCTCCTTTTTTTTAGAAAACAATGCTGCAAAGATAGTAGGGTGCCACCTACAAAGGATTCAAAAGAAGATGAATTACTGTAATGGCATCCTTTTCCATTTTGGTTCATGCCTGGGCAGAGGAAAGAAATCACACTGTTCCCTCTCATGAATGTCTCAGGACAGGACACGGAGGGGAGAAGCATGACCGTCTCTGTCCTGCTGGATCCGCCAGAATTCCGAACCCAGTTGTGGTCTTAGAATTACTTATATTTTGTTTAACATCTACACAAAATCACCAGGTACAGCAACATAAATAAGCATATGATACTCAGTTGGATATCTTCAACATGGGCTAGTTGGGAGACACAGAATAAATCTTGCCTAGAAGTCTACAAAATCTGGGATGGAGAAAACAGGTTAATATCTAACTCAAGCAAAATGGGAGTAGCATCACACTGATTCCAGCTTTGACTCTGATAGAGACTGTGCTCTGAAATCTGTGGTTCCTACTAAGAAAGCTGAGAGAGGCTTGGGTCAGGAAGATCTTTGCCCAACTTCATCTGGTGTTCCACTTGTGGCCTTTCAGCTTGTAGCTACTAACTGTGATAATTTCTCAAGCAAAATATGTGATGCACCTGGGACTACCTTGGAAAAATTCGTATTAAAATGGTTAACCATTTATTACCAGATTGAATCTGTTACAACCATATTACTTTTATTACAAGAGATTCACTGGTCATCATTCTAAGTACAGTTGAAGGTGCTGCTGATTACCCACATTACCCTGTATGCCTGCTACTTGGAATCTGCCCACCCAATATAAGCACAGAGAGAAGCCATGTTGAGAGCTCCTATCTAACAGAAAATCTAGAGGGCAGAGCTCAGAACATTTTCTGTTTGGATCCCTCCCCTTTATGACTGTTTTTCTTAATTTGGCCCCAATCTTCATAGTATTTAAGAGGACATTCATGTTCTTATTCCCACTTTTTCTGGGTGCAATTCAAGGTATTGGCTACTATTTTAAAACTCTATCTGGCACTGGGCCAAGTTATCTGCAGGACTTTTCCCTGAATACATCTACCTGTCCCACTAAGTTGGTCTATTGCAAACATGTTAAACATAAGGCCCGGGGGTCGGATGTAGCCCGCAAAGTGGTTTCATGTGGCCTGCGAAGCTATCCTGGAAACAGTGAGGGAATGGCTCCCACTGCCTTGGCCCTGGCCGGCCGGGAGCCAATGTACAATTTTGTGGTGGCCATCTATGCTGAAACGCTTGGCGCTTGCCCCGGTCCCACCCCCTTCTACCAGAGACCCTTAAATCTGTCCCACTCCTGCCCAGGCCCCCACAGGCACCCTTGACGCGAACGATGTAGAGCTGGCCATGCCCACCCAGTAGGCCACACCTATTCAATCCACGCGCACCCAATAGGCGGCACCCATCCTGGCCACATCCGCCCGGTCCCCCAAGGGCAACCGCAATGCTGATGCGGCCCTCAATGAAATTGAATTTCACACCCCTGGTCTATTGTTATCTGGTGATTCCATGAAGCAAGCCCCTTCCAAAGCTTGGCTTACCCTGTGGAACAGCTTCCTCCAGGAGGCACAGAGGATTCTTACTTCTTGCCTTCCAGATGTCCCTTGAGGCCTGGTTCTTCTCTCAAGTGCTGGGTCAGGAGGGGGAAGTGAACCTAGCATTTGTGGATTTGCAATGGGATTGTTATAGCGCTTGGTGATATAAGATGATTTTAATGTTTTACACTTTGTTATCTGTCTACAGTATTTGCTGTTAGCCACCCAGTTATTTTATGATATGGGCATCTATATAAATCTTTCAAATACATAAAAATGTTCAAGAAATAAATTATGTCTTTCAAACAGTTCTGTCAGAGCTCCACAGAAACAAAACACATAGATCTCATACGAAACAGAAAGTAAATCATGCTTTTATTAAATGTTAGGTTGTAAGCATGATAGGTTGTAATAGCCTAATCTCGTTTGTAACCTCCTTTGAGCACACCATGAATCGCTTTGGTGAGAAGTCTAATAAATAATTATAAATAAATGACTGTTACTTGAAAATTGAACATTTTTAGATGATTTTTGTCATGGAAGTTTTAAATTTTGATCTATTCTAACTGGAAATAGCAGTTGTTTCCAATTCTTATCATACACACTACCATAGGAAACCCACCAACTGTGGTTAAGGATCTACATGACATATAGATAATATGAATAGGCATGCTCCTGTAAGGCACTATAAATGGCCTAGTTTCTCTGTGTTAAGTTAGAATTTCTGCTTTTTCAGAGATGTTTTTAAAAATTATGGATTTTATAAATAAATCTAAAAAAAATCACATACTATTTCCTCTGAGTTACTTATAACTTAATCATATAAGTCATTACTAAAGTTAATTAGCCAAAGAAAACCGTACAAGAACAGTTTGCTCACGTATTCTGATATTGAAGAAACAAACATTTCAGCCTTATTCTAACTTGTCTGCATCATCTCAAAATTAGACCATCAAAGCTGTATTTAGGCACCTCCTGAGAATTCAGAAGTGGGCTTTAGATACACCACTTCAAGTAAACTAAACTTCAAATGATTTTTAGCAGAAATATTCCCATTCACTTCTGTTATGTGCCATGAAGCAAGACTTCTGCCTGAGAAAGCAAAAGAAATATCTATTCTGAGCAACAAGTCAGTAACCTCCGACTAGAATGTTCCTGGCTTCTTTAATCCTGTATATTAAATTTATTAGATTTTTATCCCATGTTTATTACTTTATAAGTAACTCAAGGTAGTGAATATACATAATACACAATACTCCTCCCCCTTCCCATTTTCCCCCCACAACCATCATCTTATGAAGTGGTTGGGCTGAGTGTGACTGGCCCAAAGTCACCCAGCTGGCTTGTGTGCCTAAAATGGGACTAGGACTCAGTCTCCTAACAAGGCCAGCACCTTGACCATTACACCAACTGGCTCAAATTGTTCTTTTGACTCTTATAATAGGGCAGAGAAGGGTGATATAATATTGCACATGCCACAAATAAACTTTGATATTTCTGCTGAAGTGGTTTATAGGTTAACTTTCAAATAATCACTACTGTGCAATTTGTATTTTGGCCGGAATCTCTATCCTTTGCTGTTCTTGTTCAGGCTTAAGGAAGGCAGAATGAAATGTTTTCTACATTTGTCTCCACTGTAGCCAAGAGTGATAAATCACCTGATTCAGAGTTAGCCCTTTCCCCTTACCTAGGAATCCCAGTATCACCTTGCAGCCCATCCTTGCATTACTGGCTTCTTTCCTTCTCCCCCTCCCTTCTCCACTGTTGATTCCACATTGATTAGAATAGAATAAGAGTTGGAAGGGACCTTGGAGGTCTTCTAGTCCGGAGGTTACCAACCTTTTGGGCACCAGGAACCAGTGCCATGGAGAAAGGTTTTTCTGCGGATCAGAGGGAGTGTGGTTTTGAATATTGCCTGCATCCTGAGGATGGAGTTTTGCTTCTTTGCGTAGCCCACTTGCTGGCATGCTGTGGACCATGCCGGTCCACAGACCGGGGGTAGGGGACCCCTGTTCCTCAGGCTGTCCAATCTCTTCTTAAAAACTTCCAGTGTTGGAGCATTCACAACTTTTGGAGGCAAGTTGTTCCACTGATTGTTCTGTCAGGAAATTTCTCCTTAGTTCTAGGTTGCTTCTCTCCTTGATTAGTTTCCATCCATTGCTTTTTGTCCTACCTTCATGTGTTTTGGAGAATAGCTTGACTTCCTCCTCTGTGGCAGCCCCTGAGATATTGGAACACTGCTATCATGTCACTTCTAGTCCTTCTTTTCATAAAAGTAGACATACCCAATTCCAGCAACCATTCATGTTTTAGCCTCCAGTCCCCCGATCATCTTTGTTGCTCCTCTGTACTCTTTCTAGAGTCTCAACATCTTTCTTACATTGTGGTGACCAAAACTGGATGCAGTATTCCAAGTGTGGTCTTACCAAAGCATTGTAAAGTGATATTAATACTTCACATGATCTTGATCCAATCCCTCTGTTAATGCTAGAATCGTGTTGGCTTTTTTGGCAGCTGCAGCACACTGCTGGCTCATATTTAAGTGATTGTCCAGTAGGACTCCAAGCTCCCTCTCAGTCATTACTCTTGAGCCAGGGCACCTATATTGTACCTATGCATTTGATTTTTCTTGCCTAAATGTAGAACCTTACTTTTTTCACCATTGAATTTCATTTTGTTAAATAGCACCCAATGTTCAAGTCTGTCAAAATCCTTCTGTATCTTACGCCTATCTTCTGGATTACTTGCCTTATTCATCCTCCATCCCTATATGTTCCTTACTTTGCATTTCCTGCTGCATCAATTATATGGCTTCTGCTGGTGGTCACTGAATGAAGCTGATAATCATGTAACAACTGAGAGTAGTCACCCTTGTAGAATACTTACTGCAAAGTTAAGCTTCTGCCAGCTAGTTGTTTTCAGTCCAAAAAAATATGTTGTGTCCTCAGAAGTATAATGTTGACAGAGGAGACAAAGCCTCCAAAAGCTAGGCAGCTAGGAAGGCATGCAAAGCCACAAAGGAAAATTGAGAAAATTAATGGCAAAGCACTGCATAGAAAGGTGTTTGTTTACAATGGCTACCCTTTATTTGGAATGTAAGATAACCTACTATAATGCAGGAAAAAAAAATGGTTCTGCTGATGTGGATCCTTGAGGAAGTGGGAGGAGGATATGAAAAACCAGAAAAGGACTGCGGAAAACCTCAGGAACAGTTACAAACGCTGCAGAGCAATTCAGTAAGGGAGAAAGGAACATAAAACGATATAAATGCAGTGTGAATGTATATGTTTGGATAATGAGAGGGAGAGAATTTGAGTTGGAAGCCAGACATAAGAAAAATATGTGCTGAGAATAAGAGCTAAGCCAAAATATGAAAGGCATTAATTAGAAGTAATTAAAAGGGTACCCTCTTAAAGCCATTCTGTCACAGCACCTATTATACTTCATGAAAATTCCATCCCATCAACCCAAACAAGTTTACATCTTATGATGTAATATGTTTATATTTTAATATTAATATTCTATTAAATGCAGGAAAAATGTGATTCTTAATGATGTAGAGAAAATGGAAACTAATCTCTCTCTTTCTCAAATATACCACACAGGTACCCATATATCTCTACCTGTAGGGGAGTGGGCAGTATTAAAAAGCTGGTAAAACAAAAAACTGAATCCAAAGAACAAACTCCACCAAAATCTACAGAAGTCACTTGTACTCAGGAGCCGAGTGTGATATCAGAAGCAAAAACAGACATTTCTACTGACTGAAGGCCAAGGCTGTGCTGTATGTTGAAACAGATGTGTGAAGGCAAATGAAACAGAAAGGACTCCACATCTCAGACAGATTCCTAGCAAAGGGCTAATTGCCCATGCCGCCTTCGATCAGGTTCAGTTTGGCCTACTAATCAGTCAGCAATGATTCCCAGCAAGAATCCGACTAGCCAACTGATATTTCAGTGTGTCAGAAGGAAATTAATGCAGCCCATTACAAGGACTGGTAGGAGAGAGGGATAGATATTTTTATGCTAGGGAGAAGAAATTCAATACAACTGTTTCCAAAGTGCAGCAGATTCCTCATATTTCCAGCTTTACTGTATTCTGCACACGCTCCTTGTAGTTCAATTTTGCTAATATTACCTGAGCCAATACTCCCTGTAGTAAGTTGTTTAATTTGCAAAACCACAACTTCTCTCAATTCCAAATTTTGTAAAAACTATCCTACAGTTAAACTGATTTACTCTTTCGAAACTGAAAGCAAAACTGTAGGTCTCTCAAAAATGTCAGTAAGTTTCGAAGTTTAACAAACTATGACATGTTTAATTAGGTTGGCTGACTTCTGATATAATGGAGTTGAATCCATGGTTCACATAGCACAATGTTACGGTCAAAGATATCAGAGATGTCATGAATTTATCTTATCCTGTTCAAGTGCAGGTATTCCTCAACTTACAACCATTCATTTAGTGACCATCTGACGTTACAACAACTCTGAAAAAAGTGATTTATGACAATTTTTCACACTTACCACCATTGCAGGATCCCCATGGTCATGTGATCAAAATTCAAATGCTTGGCAACAGGTTCATGATAGTTGCAGTGTCTCGGGGGTCATGTGATAATCTTGTGACATTCTAACAAGCAAAGTCAATGGGAAAGCCAGATTCACTTAACAAGTGTATTAGTAACTTAACAAAGGCAGTGATTCACTTAATAACTGTGGCAAGAAAGGTCGTAAAATGGGGCAAAACTCACTTTCCAACTGTTTTACTTAGCAACAGAAATTTTGGGCTCAATTGTGGACGTAAATTGAGAACCACCTGTATATTATACCAATGTAACAGTGCAAACTACAAAAAAAAATTCTATTTATAATCATATCTTAAGGTTTTTAAAGTTTATTTATTCCATTTGTATTGCAGTTGTAAGTGGACTTGGAAAAATTCCTGGAATCTGTTTTCTGAGTGTTTATTTTTTTTAATTCAGCCTAGATCAGTGGTTCTCAACCTTTTTAATGCCGCGATCCCCAACCAGTCGTAAGGCGAGGACTACTCAACCGGTTGTAAGTCGAGGACTGCTTAACTGGTGCAGCACCGTTTGCAGAATGGGACTTTTGGCAGGCTCAGCAGGGCAGAGACAGCCTGGACAATTCCTAGTTAAGAGAGTCTATTCTATTGGCTTTCAAAAGCCAATAGAATAAAAGGGAGTAACACAGCTAAGGAAAAGGGGAAAAAATGGTGGACTGCGTTGTTTGGCGACCCCCGTGAAATGGTCGTTCGACTCCAAGTGGGGTCCCGACCCACAAGTTGAGAACCACTGGCCTAGATTCTATTCTGCAAAGTAAAAGAAAAAGAAAATAGTTTTGTGTATGACGATCAACTTCAAAATTGATGCTGGTTTCTACTGTATAAAATATTCTCTCAGTCCTGTTATAATAAATGCAAGTAAACATGATTATGACTCTGTCAGCATTTGCTTGTAATGTATGTAATAAACAAAAAAAGTGTCTCAATTTTTCCTCCTTTGTTTTGAATTTCAAAACAGAAGCTCAAAGGATAATTTGCAGTAAAAGCTTGAACAAAACTAAACAAAGCATAAGTAGATAACATATATTAGATTTGGTTCTTTTTACAAAGCAAAAATGAATATTAGTAAGCAACTAGTCCACAAAAATTCAAGGACAACCATATGAAGAAAGACAAAACTGCTTTTTACCGTATAACATTAAGTCTGTAAAGGGAAGGAATTTAAATGAAAGTATGCACAAGCACATTTATTATTCAGAAATGTTTTTCCTCTCTAAAATGCCCTATTTTTTAATGAAATCAATGTAATTTTTAGCAATCATTACTTCTGATGTTCCCCATGGATGAATTTTCATTCAATTGGGGGCCCCAGAGTTTCTGCCAGGTCATATTTATATGTCATAATAAGGTAGTCTAATATCTATATACTGTACTGTACCCAGCTTCAGAGTGTTAAATGGAAGAAAATACATTTATTTTCCAAGGACATTCAAATATATTTTACCTTTCCATTTGAACATATACTCAGTTACAATATAATTATTTGCTGAAAAATTCTATTACAACCCAATGTCTAGGTAACCCTCCTACTTTTTTTTGCCAAGTTCATTCCACAACCAGACTCTGTGAGAAAAGGATTCCATTTAATTATACTACTAGAAAAGAACTTCTTCTACGGATGAAAATATATATATATAGGTCATGGATGCAAATAATTGAAATGAACATGTCCTTTGTCAGTAACAAACCACAGGACACTTTATCACACAAAGAATAATAAGCCTTATATTTTTTACCAGGATGAAAGGGATTATATTTCAAAAACTGGGACAAGAATATTTTAAATTTACATAGTTACGGTAATATGATTATTCCCACATAAAGGTAGTCCTCAATATATGACCACAAATGGACCACAATTTCCATTGCTAAGCAAGAAGTTGTCGAGTTGCACCCAATTTTACAACCTTTTTTGCCATGGTTATTAAGCGAATCTTTGCAATTGTTGTGAATCGTGCAGTTGCTAAGCGACTCCAGCTTCCCCTGTTGACTTTGCTTGTCAGAAACCAGGCCGGGAAGGTTGCAAATGGAGATCACATAATCCTGGGATGCTGCAACTATTGTAAACACATGCTGGTTACCAAGTACCCCAATTTTTATCCTGTGACTGTGGGGATGCTGTAATGGTTGCATGTGCAAGGACAGATTGTAAATCCTTTTTTTTTTCAATGCGCTTGTAACTTTGAACAGTTATTAAAAGAACATTGCAAGTCAAAGATTATCTGTATTAAATATTATTCTGACCCTTGATTTCTGACACTTGATTTCTTACAGTAAGTCAAAATAAACTACATTTTTAGTGTTTAGTATGAACCAGTTGAGAGGGCTTCCTTAAATTTTAATTTATCTGATGCAATGACAAAAGTCTCTCTCTTATTCCCAATGTGTCAATCATTAGGGACACTGCCTCTGGCCAGGTTGAAGAACCAAACTCAGGTGAGGCCATATGAACTGTTCTAGATTCAGAGTAGGCCATTAAAAAAACAGAAGAGACTGCTAACGCACTGGTCAGTAAGAAACGGCAAACTACAAAGACATCCCATGTTTTTATAATATAAACCTCTGAATGGAAAGTTTTTGGCAACCTGCTAGGACTACTTAATGCAATGAGTCATACTATATGACTCACTGAGCATTCAACTCTTTGATTCTATTATCTGTAATTCAAAATCTGGTTGCTAGAAATATAACATTTCAATGAAAACTCTTTAAAAGAATGTACAGTATCTATTTCAGATTATAAGAAAGTATAATATTGTCCTGTTGTCAAAAATAGTACAAAATATACAGTATTTCTAAAAGCTTTGATATTTTAATATGCTCTGTCAATGCTTTTAGTTTTTAACATACATGAAAAAGTCAAAACAATCTGAAGTTGCACAAGTAGCCTAATTCTTTATTCTATCCTCTCTCAATACCCAGTGACTCCCATAATCCTTCAGGTATAGCACAATATTCCAGAATAAATTCTAAAGAATCAATTATTATTCTATATTGTTATCTTTCATATAATTAAAACAGGGCCAAATCTTGCTACAAAATCATTTAAGTAATTATACAGATGGAGGATCACAGTGTACCAAGTGTTCAATTTAATACATCTTGATGAATATGACAAATTAACAACTTTATAAGGCTATAAATTAAGATATTCCTATCCTAAGCAATAACCAATTTGCAACAGTAAATTCTATGATACATATCTGATCATTGAAAAGGGAAGCAATATGAAGTAGCAATAAGAACAAGTCACAATTCTTAATGAATTTCTATTGTTCATAGATTGCAATCTCTGCAAGTTACATATATTACCATGATTAGCAGACACCCCTGAAGCAGCGCTTTCTTTTATAGAAAATATCCAGTTGTAATGATGTAAGTTTAACACAGAAGGAATAAAGCAGCAATTCAACAGAGGTTTTAACATAATATGGCTATGAAAAAAATACGTGACTATTCTCCTTTCTAAGTAAGAGAGAAGAAAATTCATTAACTAGGATATGAACAAACATACAGGAGGACAGTAAAGAGTAGAAACATAGAATAAAAAAATGTAATAACTTGTTACTTGGGAATGATGATAATTGGAAAATTATTTTCATTTTTTAAACCTCAAAAGCATTTATGGTATGATTCTATGACATATATAACACAATTTTCAATGTAGCTTACTTCCCAAAGTAAACAACATTAGCACTGTACCCTAATATTACAATGTCATATCATCTCTCTAATGACTTACGCTTCATTACCCTGAATGCATTAAGCAGGTTTAGTCAAACCAACGAGAGCCAATTGTTGAGCTTATTCAAATCCTCTGCATACATGTATTATGTATTAATTTCTAATGTTTATAATAAATCATACTTTTCAAAAAAGTATGGGAAAAGCCATACAATTTTAATGAATGTTTTGTTCTTACGATGCATGGTTTTAACAGAAAAATGGTATAAAACATTCATATGTGTAAATATAAAAAATGTCATATCATTTGTTAAACATAGTGAGGGAAAAATGAAGACTTTTTATGTAAGAATCTGTTTCAAGATAAACTGTTCATCTCATCAAACTTATCCCCCATTTCACTATAGGTAGGCAGGATGATGGAGAAAAAGGCCTGATTGCTAGAAATAATTTTATTAGTGGTAAGTACTAAAAATAGCTTTCTCTGTTTCAGCTCTGAACCTTAAGAGAACAGAATCAGAATCTCAAAAAGTATGATGAGAGAAACTTAAATCAGAGAAAGAAGATTGGAATAAAAAAATTCATTAGTAAAACTTTGGAAAGGTTGCCATCATTTTTTAATGGAAAGGAAGTACTTTAGGGAAAGAAATGGGAAGAAGTAGCTGATGTCTAGCGCTTATCATTTTTTCCTCTGTAAATTTCAGATACTTTTTTAGATCCTGACAAACACAGGGAGGTCAAAGATCAAAACCATAATATTTGAGTCATTCAATCTTTTAGGTATTTGTTATGGCCGCCATTTTGAGGTTCCTTAAAATTATAAATGGTTATGGTCATATCCAAGGCAGCCACTTTCTCCATACCTTTGGATATTTGGGGTATCCAATCAGCAAACATACAAACAGCTTTATTATATAGAATATGATATATTTTATTATATAATATTATATATCACTGTGTGGCAATAAATCAACTCTCAAATATTAACACAGCAGGATTCTCAGGGCTACTACATCATTAACTTCAGATATACTACAAGGAACACAGCATTAAGCCATCTTGTAGTAGATAGATGGAAAACAGAATGCAACTGTGAGGCAATCTGGATATTTTCCAATGGTATTGGAAATGATTAGTTGTCACTAGGAATGCAACTTGCATTGTCATGCAAACACTTTCTATAGAATTCAACATGGTAACTGATGCTCTACATTTCTGACAAACCTGAGTAAATGTGATATCCTCACAACAGAAATCCTACCTTGAGGAAAATGATCTGGATTCCCTGAAATAGTAATAATTAGGGTAAAATTACTTGTTTACTGCTTGGCCAGCTATTTCTCAACAGCACTGTGTTTTACTTTATTCATCCAGTTATTTTACAAAGATTTTCTAGTTTAGTACTTACTGTATAAATGGTGTTTAACATACTAGTATTTGAAAATAAACAAATATAAAATCCCCATGATTTCTATGAACTGTTGTTAGAGATTATTACATTATATTATGTAAAAATAATACTACAGAGTTCTAAATTAAGGCCTTGTATATCAACGTATTTCCTTATTATACATTTGTAGCAGCCATTAACATTTTTCCAATATTAAGCCAACAACAGGCAACATATCATTACACAGAATACCAAAGATATATCAATGCCCAAAATGGTGATTTCATTAAAATGAAATAAAATAGCTTACTTTTTTATTTTAAGCATACTTTTAAAAGATATATTACCTGAGGCAGATCTCCTCACTCTTAATTGTAAGACTGGTCCTGCTAGCCAATATCAGGGCCCAGTAGTCCTACTTTTAAATAAAAAGAAACTGAGACAAAAATACACAAAACAGCATAAACCACAAAAGCAATATAATATAATGCTCTGTAAGCATTACATTTCTTTTATACAATACAAAAAAAATAGGTCTTCTAATAGGTGATGCCAGTCAAGCCAAGTTTGAACTTTCTGTGACAAACAAGTTTCTCTCCCTAGGTTTTAAGATATGATTTTAGGATTGAGGAAAGCGGCTGGATTAAGAGTTCATCTTGCCCAAAGATAATAAATCCATAATTGTTCATGCAAATACAAACACGAACACACAGTAGAAGGCAGGACAATAAATATTTAGTGTCCGTATGTGCCTGCTTCCCAGTTGTGAGAAGATAAACACAATGTTTGTATCTTCCTCAGTGCTCCTCAGAGTCACCGTAACAAGCCCTCAGAGTTCCCCATAAAACAGCAATAAGCGGAGCCTAAAAGGAAATCGTGAAGGCGGGGGAGTAAAAGCTAAACCACCAGCGTTTCCCAAACAAATGAGAAATCTGGCCGTGCGGCAGAGGCTGTGTTGGGAAACATTGAGAGGCTGAAACCACCCCTGCCCTCCCCCACAAATGATCAATTAAAAGCCGTCCTTATGCCAAGGGCCAGGCATGGCCAGGCAAGCAGGCTGCTGTAAAGACAACGGTCCTCTGGATCAGTTCTGCATGACAATTGATGGGAAGGGGCAGGAGGCAAGGCCCATCCTCTCACCATGGTGATTAGGCATTCCAAGTGTGCAAGGCAGCCTCGGCACACATAAAGAGAAAGGGAAGCTAGAGACCTGAGGAGGCAAGCCAGGCCAGATGGTCCTGCAGCAGGCAGCACTGGAGCAGCTCACACCCTGCTCTCCGCCACGTTAACGGCCCAAGCCTTTCTTTATGCCAACATCACAATTAAACAGAGCAAAATGGCAAGGAGATTCAGCAACAGTTTGCTAAGGGGATGGGTGACCATAAGGCAGGAGGAAAGGGCTCCGACAACCAGAAAAAATGTAGTTTCCATTTCCTTACTAAAATATGGCCCATCAGAACGGCTCTTTTCTTGAGACGTAGTAATAGTTTTCTACATCTAAAACTCACCACAGATATGCATTTACCCATTCCATTAGAGATGCAGCCATTTCCATAGGATACCTTTGTACTATGTTTTAAAAACAGACCTGATGTTAGATCATGTCTAATACCTTTTCACAAGATGGCTTTACTCTGCTTCTTTTAAGAACCCTAAAGTACAGCATCAATTATTTAAAAAAAGAGATCCAGCACATAACTGTAAAACAAGCAAACAATGTATATATTTTGAATGTTGGATAATTGGAATACACCCCCACCTTACTTTAGACCCTAGTGTGTAAACACCTGGTCAGCCTCTGCTCTACTGAGATAGCCAGAGCTAAGATGAAGCTTGAATCAGTTGTCTAATATGCTAAGAGAAAAGAAAAACCAGGAATTAATACATTATTAATTGTTGCTACTTGGAACTTAAACTCAACAGCATTTTGACTTTTCTTAAATATTTCCATTGGTTAGTTTCAAAGTTCTTGAAGTGATTTCCAAAACCAGTCCAAATACTGAGGCCCAACAAAAAAGTTCACTCTCTTCTGTGATATAAAACTGTAAGAAAAACTGAAGTAAGAATAAGAAAATAGACTCTCTCCATCATGCATAGCTGTCTTAAACTGACCATATTTAAAAACATTTCATTATGGAGCATTAAAAAGCAAACCGCTGCTGATAAATTGTAAGAAGCAAAATTGCAAAAATATCTAACACATAAATTAGAGTCTGTTTCATCAACAATAAACCAAACTTGAATACATGCAATAAAGGGGAGGAAACAGTTCAAATAAGCACAATATGCAAACTCAAAATAAAGGCCAAGCCTTATAGTGCTAGTTCATTGGGGATGGGGAGCAAGAGGTTGGGAAAGATTCATGTATAAAGTAACAAATTTTTGAAGTTCCCGCAAATAGAAAGGAGAACTGCAGTGCTTTTGCCAGTGGAACATTTTGGTGTACATGACCCAGCTGCTGTTAAGGACTCCACTTTTCTTTCCTGAAAGGACATATTCTGATTATTAGTCTATGAAACCATAAATAGGAATTAGAGGATAAAAACACCATTTTTAAAAGTTAGAGATCTATAACACAGGGACACTCTGTTTAAATCCATTGTAGCTGGATGTTAGGGTCAAATCATTATTTGAAGAATCCAATAGAATGTAGCTGCAGATGCCTCTGCATTACACATGGAGTGTAAACCATCTTCCTCCATGTGATTAATGCTCTCAGTGAACATATAAACATAGATACCTGGATAAAATATTTATCTTCATAAATAAATTATTTATTCTTCAGGGCTTTTGTGCGCAACTCTTGTGGGTTCTTTTCTGGACCACAGGGGTTCAAAAGGAAGAACATTTACCATGAACTGATGCACTGAAATATTCCAAGAAGCAGATTGTAAAATTAAGCTATATATATATTCACATTACACTTCCAATTTTGTCACTGATTTTGGGTAAACTTTTGTATATTTAAAATATAAAATCTGTAAATATAAATTGCACAACAGCTGTGGTTCAATTCAATATATTATGTCATTTTTTTAAAGATTAAAACATACCCAGAAGGCAGGACTCAAGGCAATGTTAACCAATGTAAATCTTAAATAACTTCTCACGTGGGTAGGGAATCAATCTAGATTTACACGACTAATTAACAGAGATAAGACTCTTGTCTCCAGAGAATGTAGACATACAGAATTGTTCTTAGTATCTTACTAATAAAATGAGATGCCTGCACCTCTACTTGTACAGTGATACACTTTGCCCTTCATTATATTCCATTAGCATTGGACTTTAGATGGCATTCCTTTAAAAAAAAAAAAAAACCCTCCCCCAGTTTCCACAAGCTAAGCTTGCTGTTTTGTATTATTTTTCGTTAAAAATAAATGAAGCAGCAAGTAAAAATTCCAAGTCTGAAATTATAAGAAAGAAAGAAAGAAAGAAAGAAAGAAAGAAAGAAAGAAAGAAAGAAAGAAAGAAAGAAAGAAAGAAAGAAAGAATAGAGTCTACCGGTGCCAGACAAGGAATGTTATATGTTGTGATTGAAGTTATTTGCACATCGTGCAGTCTGATCCCATTTCAGTATATGGAAGACTGCAAATAAATAGAGCCAAAATATTTTGTAGAGTGTCTCTTGGAGACATAAAGGTTTGCTAATGCAATGGTTTTTACTAGGTCCATCAATACAATTTTGCAGGTCAGTTTGTCTATATAATAATTTCTCTAAAATGTATTGTAGAACGTTGGTAAAAAGAAACCTTATTTCATAAAAAGATTTATATATGTTATACGTATAAAAAAACTGAAACACATTTGAAAGGGCTAGGAATTTATAAAAGCCGATATGCCACATTTTCATACATGTGAATATGTGTGCATTCCTCTGGTTCCATTCAGAACAGTGGAATCATCAGAAAACTATCTCCATCTTCAGCCTCATTCTAGAAACTACTAACAAATGGGGTATGTACAGTTTTCTTGTTTCAGATTCTGAAATACCCAAGAATATATGTTCTATGAAAAAAGACCTAAACATGCCAAGGATATTTGAAGGTCATAATTACATATAACCAGGTTTGTTTGCTCTTCAGATAGATACTTACATATTTATACAGATAAATAATAAAATGCTTTTAAAACTCATGACTGTTAAAATAAAGTTTTAACTAGATAAAGTCAATGTTCACCCCCAAAATTTAACTTAGTCAGTACTAAGCGTAAAACCTATTTTATATTTTACCTGGGCATGTTGGTATGAAGCTACTTTTGGTGTGCTTTCAATGAAGTTGAAACCAATTTTGATTTACTTTTCATAGCCAAGAAAGGAAATGTCAAGAATGAATAGACTGGAGGCTGTTAAGATACAAAAACCTATCTGTATTTTTTTATTATTTTCATTTGTAAAAGTCTATATATTTCCTTCATCCTTTAAATATGTTTTATGTGGTTCCCCCAAACATTATCTGAGAATTCATGAAAATATTTATATAGAAAAACCTATTTCTTCTGAACTGTGTCCACATTTAAACACATGTTTACCTCTGAGTCAATCACTTTCTAAACACTGTTGTGTGAGTTCATAAAATATTTGTTCATTTATACCACTATCTAACAGGAGCAGGTTAGCAAGATGAAGCAATTAATGCACTCTAAATGTATATAATTGAGCCAGCATTTTGAACATGACTTCCGATATACATAATCTGCATTAATTTCATATTTGTAAATTGTTATATTTACATTAGTAATGTATACTGTTTTAAATTATAAAACATCTTTACTCAGGGCAATTCTATCTTTTCTTACCTTTTCAAACTTTATTATTATTTTCCCCACCTTTTCAAACACACACACACACACACACACACACACACACACACACAGACACAATTGTTGCACTCAACCATCAAAGACCAGGACTTTTAGGTGGTTCTCACTCAGCTAAGCCACACTACGGAAAAAGCACACAAGCCTTTAGGGCAACATGTAGTTTCGTCTTTGAGGAAGCATTCCACACAAACACTGACATAAAAGACAAACTCATAGCATATTTCAGAACCAACGAGCGATGGATTTATAAGGCAGGTTGATTTTATGGTGACTTTTATTGACAAGGTGTGGAGGCTTTTGGCAGATGCCTCGTAGCACTGAGAAGTTAACACAGTGCCTAATTCAAGGAGACAGCCTGAGGAAGCAGTACGGACAGGGAGAGAGTGGAACTATGTCTCTATTACTCTCCTTGGTGTCATAAAGAAAAAGAAGAAAAATGGTATCCAACAGGGAACCACGGAGTGCTCCAATTTTTTTTTCAAAAGAAAAATATCCTTATTTTTCTCTCCATCTACCACCTCTTAAAAAAATGGAAGAAGGGACAAAGCAGTATGAGAAACTACAAAAGGATCTAATGGGAAGCAAGGTAGGGCAAACTAGTTTAATATCTAAAGTACAGAATTGGGGAAAAAAACAGACTGACCTGAATGCTGCCTTATCATCGATATATTAAATAAATACTTCTTGATCTACTTTCCTCTAATGAGGTAACTCACGGCATTTAATAAGAAAGAAATTACTTGTAGAGAGGAACGCTCAGTAGATCTTAGGTTGATTGGGTTCAGCTTAGCTTAGTCTGTGAAATATTTTCACTCCTGGAATTCCACTTTTGCACTTATAGAGGGTATTACAGAAAATTCTTGTACATTAGTGCAAGATGTACAGCTTGTGTAACACATTACAAGATGTTTTCCTTTCTCTGTTTTAATGCCAGAAGTTAGGTTACCTTACTAGGAGTCAGATCTAATTAAAAAAAACATGTTTTACATTGATATCAGGTAAAAGAACTGTATTTTGTTACAACTGGCATCAAATACATCAGGACAGAGGTGGAAGACAAGTTTACAAAGACACTATCCTCAATCTCCTGAAATAAATGTAGAGTCAGATACTTCCAACAGAGACTTTCCCTCTTTCTGGAAGGTTGGCAGTTTTTCTGCTAGATGGAACCCCAATCTAGCAGAAAAGAAAAAAAAATAATTGTCTAGATATTTTACAATCTGTCTTCTCCTGCAATCCACTAATATTTAAAGAAAAATAAGGCCATATATAGTTTGGCCTCTTTAGAACCCTCAAGCATTCAGAAGCGTTACCTATTGAGCATTTAACAGCCCAATTAAAAAAAGCTAAGGTACTTACATCTATCATTTCGGTCCTCAGGACTGGATGAAGTCTCACGGTCTGAAATGAGGCCAGAGACAGCAAAAATCTTTTTTCCAGTGTCATCAATTTTGAGGGAGCCAGGGGAGCCAGATGGGAGCTGGGCTCCAAATTCATACTCCTTGCCATCAGCATCTGAGAAGCGAAGATGGGGAGAGTCGGTATCATGACAGTTCTTCAGGCGCTTAGCAGGTGTAAAAGCTGACTGATAACTTTCCCGGTCCTCAGTGGAGGCAAAGGGACGGAAGGCCCCAACACCACTGTGGTTAAGCATGCTGATTGGAGTACAGTCCAGATTAGGGGGTGCAAACTGAGGATGGAGATGCAGCAACGAAGGTGGAAAATCACGGTTGGTGAATGCTCCAGGCACCCCACCTTGTCGGTGATACATAGAGGCAAAAGTATAGGAGCCATTGGTGAACGGGATGTGCACATCCTTGTCCACTGACACAGGGACCCCAAAGGGCCTTGGCTGTTGGCAGGGGATAGAAGCATCACGGCTGGCTTCAGCAGTGGAAGCCAGGACCATCAGGGCTGGAGATGCCAAAGGATTGGGAAGGTAGGAGGAGTTTTCCATCTTAAAAGCTGCTCGGTGTAAGTCCATTGGAGTCTCTTTTCTTGACAGGGCCACGAGGGAAATGGTGTTCCCTGGATGGAAAACAAAGCAATGTCTGGATGTAGAGCTGAGAGATCTCACCAAATCCTTATCACCATCCCAAAACTGAAAAGACAAAGAAGGGGAAAAGAGGAAAAACACAGAAAGTTGAATTAACAGCTGGCTGTTCTTAATATAGCAAGAAAATTGTAAAAGCCTAAGCCAACTTTCCACGTATTGTTCTTTTAGAAAGCCAACAAATAAGTTCACATGTTACTGGAAGAGTCTCTGACTCCCTCTAAGGGTCTGTACAAGTCTTCCTCCTGCTCTCTTTTACAGCTTTAGCATTAAACTTAAAATTCAAGAGATGGTCCACCCTAGGTACGGTAGATAAAATGTGGCGCAAGAAACCTGAAAGCCAAGAGAATCTGTGCCTTATGCAGAGAATGCCATCTGCTCTGGCCTTACTATCATTCCCTTCTGCCCTACAGAAGGATAAGAAACCAGTGCAGATTCAGATCAAGCCACATGTTTAAGTGGGGGTTGAATGATTTGAACAAGTGTGCAGTAACTAACTGTAGTGAAAATTAAACTTATATTACTTCACTCCTGCCAAACAAAAATATTGGAACAGAAAAAATTCCTTGAGGTATATAAGCCTATAACTACAACATCTTAAAATTAATATGAATAAAATAAATGAATACTTATTCAAAAATTATAAATGAAAATGTATTTACTTCATGAATATACAAAAATATGAAATAGATGTAATAGAGGAATATATTCCAATTGTGCAGATATATATATCATGTTTTGGATTTTCCATTATCCTTAGTGATGAAGGAGGAATAAATAATATGTATGAATCATACATTTAAGCTATTCTTCTGTTTTAAAAGAAAACAATAATGACATCAATAAGTCCTTGGCGTCTCTGATAATATTTGAAATTGTAATTAGTGGCTGTGCCATCTGATCTCTTCCAAGCATCTGCCTTTTAGTTTGCGGACAGTACAAAATGGATCAGTAGTTTTACTTCCTAATGTGCTCATGCTTAACTAGATTTGTAAACTGTCCTCAACATTCCATTAAGATTTTGAGAATATGTATGTATGTATGTATGTATGTATGTATGTATGTATGTATGTATTCTTTTAAAACTACTTGCCAAGTACAAGAAAATAAATCCCATGTTCTCTCTCTCTCTCTCTCTCTCTCTCTCTCTCTCTCTCTCTCTCTCTCTCAGTATGTTTGTGTGTGTGTGTGTGTGTGTGTGTGCGCGCGCGTATACTTCCTCTATGTGCATATGTATTAACAAACTTTTCTTCTAATCCTATCTAGGCTTGAAAACTCATTCCCCTATTATAATAACATTAGCATTCCTTTTGTTTCTTTTTAAATTTCTGTCCCAGCCATTAAGTATGCTAGAATTCACTTCACTTTAATATACAAAGGCTTACTTTAAAACAATATACTAGCCTTACAGCACTCAAAACACAACAAAAAAAATCATATAATAAAAAAGCAGTACAAAATGTGTCTGTTTGTTCCAGAAGGTCAGGCCTAGCAAATAAAACTTACTAAAAGGATCCCGTTTCTAATGGAGTGGCTTTTGTATTATCTGAATGGCAAGCCCAGGTTAACAAACTCTATGGAATGCTTGCTACATCCTTCATGCAGTTCAGAAATAACATTTCCTTTTCTTCTATCCTGTACCCAGAAGTTTGACAATATAGCAGTGGGAAGATGAACTGACATCCTCCTATCTCTACTGCATTGGCTTCCTTTCCTGTACAAATCAGTGCTAAAACATTAGAAGTATCTTATTAACAATTTTTGATCCACTTTCATATCTTTAATAATTTTCATCTGAGTTTTAGCTGTGGATGTAGACATAGCAAGGGTAATCTAACCAGAACTATTTTGAGTGAGCTTCTTTCTGAACAATGAAATTATTTAAAATAACAAATAATCAAATGTAAAATCTCTGCAATAGTGGAGAAAGGTTATGGGAAATCTGGATATTCTTCGATTAATTTTAAAGCAAAAAATTATATATAATTTACCTAGGGAAAGAAACATTATTTAAACTGGCATCTGGAAACCACAATCTGCAAGAGAATGAAAGAGGGAGAAGAATATATCACTAATAACACTATCCCTGTTTATATTAAATGTATTTAATGGAAGCCACGCTTAACACTCCTAACAGAATAGTATGAATCATTAAGCTATCTTCTTCATTTGACAATAAATTAACATATTTTAATAATGGTTCAGACTGAATTTTATTTTTAAAAACTCCTGCATACTTTTCATTTTCATTTTCCCCTTGTCTATTACGTACCTTCTGTCATCACTTCATCCCAGGCTATTATTCCCAATCACCGCCATCATCAGAAGCAGTATGGATGAAGCTGCGGCAAGACTAGTCATTATGAAAATCATCTATAGTTAATGCACTCCCAATGTCAAAACGTCATTGTTTTTAAAAATGGAATCCAAAACTGGCCTACTTAATTTAAAAAAAAAATAGATTGCAGGATAATCAGCCTGAAAAAATATTTTGGTGACCAGAAGTGAATGGGTACAGCCAAAGTAAGTAACTGTTACTTTTTGCCTCTATGCTGATTTTTTTTAATTTAGCACCCTGTGCAAATCCAGATTAAAATAACTCCAGCTATTGATCCGAGCAGTGGAATTGACATTAATTTTAGTTCACTTCTCACTTTGCAAAGGGATCAATAGGAAGTAATAACAGCTGACATCCTCGCTGAAAGGAAGAGAAAAGACAGTCTAGCGACAGAAATCGAAAAGCAACCAAATAAATCAGCAGATACTTTTCCATGGCATCAGACAAACTCCAAACAGATTGCAAAAAGTCTTTGTTAAATTAACTAAACAAGGAGTGGAGGTGGCCAAGGGGGTGGAGATAAATCTATGAAGCTACATATAACTGTCCATGGGTTATCTGCTTTAGACCAACTCTCCAAAGTCTATATTCTGATTTCCTACCTTTACAAGATTTCCATCTTAATTTATGGATAAAAATATTTCAACATAAGGGCACTCACCATCTGCATCTTTTTAAAGTACAAACTGAATCAATGTGCAAACAGAAACACTATCATAAACATCTAAACCTAGAATGAAATCTACTATGTCAGGTGCAACTTGCAATTTTTTAAAATGTATTAATCATTTAATTAGCTAAGAAATTTTCAAAAGGAAGTAAAACTATTCATAATGCATCCTTCTAATCACACTATCAGTTTACGGTATATTAATGGATAAAAAGAGAGGTAGTCTTAAACTACAGGTGGTAGCCTAAAAATATATTTAGAGAAGAGAAACAACCAGAGTTTTATGTAACAAATTGTTTTTTAAATTCTTAATTAAAAGAGATATTCTATGTTGATGATATTGGTTAGATTTTTATAATTTTCAGCTATTTTAAATATTTAAATGGCACAATACAGTTCTATGATTTTTTTCTGATTATTACTAACAGAAGAAAAAAAATGTAAAACTAACTTTATTTTTCATAAAAAGCACAAGCCTCAATATATTGGAGGGAACCTTTAGATACTACAAGTATCTAAATCACATAATTTTAGAAATAGGAATTTGAAAATGCATTTCTGCTTAAAAAATCCTAATCTTTACAAAGCAACCATTCCAGCTGTTGGGGGAATTAAAGAGCTCATATGTGTTATGCATTGAACTAAACTGGATTTTCTCCTAATAAATTCCCAACAAATACAGGATCTGACAGTACAAAGAAAAAAAATCCAGTCTTAAATTAAGGAATTCTACAGGTTGGCATATCTTGCCATTAAATATTTGGGAGACTGAGAGTTCTAAAGGTACAAAAAGAATGTAAACAATTAGTTAAAAAGGGGGGGTGGCTGGAGAAGACAGGGTAGAATAAGAATAATCTCTGTGGTTTGAAACTTTCCAAGTATGAATAACTATTTTTAAAAATGTAATAGAAAATCGGGTTCCCAGATGTAACAGAAAAGCAGCTGCTTTGATTCTCTCCAATTTTGCAGGGGGGGGGGAGAGGCTCTTTTCCTGCAGAAAACTTGTTATTTCAGGAAAAAGAAAAAATAATACCTTGAGAGAAAATTAAGGTACCAGGCTTTGTGGAGGAAAAAGCAATGTAAATATACATATTTTTATTCCCAAGGCTGTATAATACACCCATTGTTTGCCAACTTTACAAAAAACCTTTCCAAAAATCAAAGTTCACAAAAAAGATATGAATGAAAAAAGCAATGATTGGCTGCTCTGACCTGTCAACAATTGGAATTTTTCTCCAGCCCCTCTCCAGAGTAGATACAGAAAATTCTTAAGTTTTTTCAGAAGTTAATTTGGGGGGGAGGGGGAAAACTACTCAAAACTGCTTTCTTGATCAAGAAAAAAAAACCAAACATAATCGATTTGGCTTTTACCTAGCTATCTTCCCAAATCCCTAATTAACAACAGAAACAAACAAACAAAAAAATCCCGTGATTCAAATTTCAGCAGGGGAAAAGATTCCTACTTTTATCTTACTTTTTTCAGTACAAATGAAAACAGGTGTCCTTTCCGGGTTCTTAGCCCGAGTACAAAAGAATGCAACTGGTTTATATACTTTTAAACAAGATAATTAAAAAGGAAACTCCCGACCTTCCACCTTCACTAACTGCAACAAAAAAAAAAGGAAAAGAGAAGTGTCCCAGAAGTATATCTGGGAGATACAGGAAATCAAAAGTAATTCCTCTCAACAAATTCAACCCGCCGTGCCCGGTCGTTGGTTTTTGGTTTTTCTTTTTAATAAGCCAGAAATCTCAACTGCTTTGCGCCTGTAAACTTCAGCGCAAAACCAATTCAGCGCATTGCAAAGAAAACGAAATTTTCGTCCCTTCCAGGAAACAAGTGCGGGGGAGGCTGTCTCCCTCTGTCCCGATTTCTATATTCGGTTCAAGGTTTATTTTCTTTTTAAAAATACCAAAGCTCATCAAACGTGCGGACGACTCGAATTGTTTGAATTTATTGCAACAATCCCTTCTCTGCACATTTCCTGTCTGGAAGGCGAAAGCATTCAACGCAACTCCTGAATTGGTCACTGCCTAATGATTTCATTGTGCTCAAGCAGATGGTTTTTATGCATTTCGATCTACAAGGTGAGGAATTATTTCCCCTTCCTTGCAACCTCTGTGCTGACTTTCCTGCCTCTTTCTTGCGACGGCGGCTGTATTACCCTAAAACCTCGAGGATTTTTAACCTCTGAGGTTAAAGGCGCATAAAGTTTTACTACAGGAATCCAAAATGTTCGTTTTCCATTTTCCCCATTTCCTTCTTCCAAGGTTTCCAAACAGGTTTGCGATTTGCTCGCTGTAGCCACTGCTCTCACCCTACACTACAACACCGCCTTTTGCTGCTGTTTCTTGCAACTATAACTGCAAACAGGCAAGCGACCAAGACTTTTTTGTCTCTTCAAGAAATACGGGCGTGTGAAATTCTTTTTGAAAGAAAGGAAGTTGTTTTCGAAACTTCAACCTTTCATCCAAATTATAAGTATTTGACGTACGCCACAATTATCGCAACGAAAAAGAACTTGGACCAAAATAGGGACAAGTCCTTAATTGCTATTGGTTAATTGCCAATAATCAAAGTTCAAATGCGCGCCCGTCTTACAGTAAAACTGAAAGCGTTTGGGGAGACGGTGCCGATTGTACGCGAGAAGTTAGCTAAATGCAGAAACCCCAAACCACAGGGTTTAAAACATGACACTTGATTTAAAATTATTTATAACTGTTTTTATTAATTCGCGCTTCCCCTAAGGTGCCCCTCTCCCGCTTGGTTTTGTTTGGGGAAACTGCTTTGTTACATCAGGAGACCTTGAGACCTGCGAAAGTCGGGAAATACCTCCATGTGGTGTGCACAAGGATTGCTGCCCCCCTTGAAAAAAATCTAAATGTTGATGGCGCTAATTGGGAACGCGCTGTTTTCTGTTGCATTTTGCAAGAATTCAACTCCGGCACCTGATCCCACCCCCTCCTGTATGTACTATTACCCACCTCCTCCCCAGGAAAATAAAGAGCAGGACAGGAAGGAGGAGAGTTCTGGGATCAGGGCTAGCCTTCCGACGGGAGGGAACACCCCACTGATTTGATTTTTAAATGCATACTCATTAAGATTCCACTCCCTACATACATTCACACACACAAACACACACACACACCCCTTCCAACATTTCCACCCCAAGATCCGATAAGCAGCGGCTTGCCTTAAAACTTTGTTCTGGAGAATGGGGTGCGGAGCGAAATAGAGACAAACTTGACTTGCAAAGTTTGACTCTTGGAAACATTACCAACTTGAATTTGCAGAATTCTCTTTAAGTATCAGGATAGAGAATTGAATCGAAACTCCGGCGATCGACCACTGAAAAGTTAGATACACGCACCTATTAGAGAAACCTCCCATCCCGACGAATGCATCACTCCGGGACTTTCTATCAGAACCCCAACCCCCGGCCCACAATTTCAAGATACTTACCGTGCAAATTTCTCAGAAGGCGGCGTCCCCTTTTGATTTCAGGCTGGGGAAGGCAAGATTCTGAGAGGTGCGTGGGGAGGGAAGCTGGACTTACTAAGCCCGGCGCGTGTGTGTGTAAGCGCTTTCGGCCAGCATGGGAGTGAGCGAGAGCCTGACACGGCTGCCGAGAGCCAGGGAAGGCGCAGCGCTGCCGCTCGAAGCAGCCTCTAATCAGTGAATGAGCCTCCACTCTCTCAGGGATTCCTAGCTGCTGAAACACACGCGCGCGCTCGATCGCTCGCTCGCTCGCAAACACACACGCACTCACACACACACACACACAGACACACACACACAAATACAGAGCCGGCCTGAGAACGGAATACATTAGGGCAGGGAGGAAGCTTGGGAAATGGAGTCCACAGCTGGAAAGCACAGCTGCTCAGGGGTGAGTTGCCCTCCCCGACACGGGCCGATGGATAAAAGTTTGTCTAAAAGCAGGGTGAAGGGGACAGGTCTCTGCTCAGGGTCCACCTGTTTCCTACACTTTTTAAGTTCAATGTAATTGTATTCTATCTACAACTAAGACTCTTTTCGTAGGAAATAGCTAAGTGGGTGCTGTCCTTCCTATAATCCCTTCAATTTAAAATTGATTCTCATCTGCTTTCCCCTCCATTAACAGCTTTGGTAATAAGGACATTTTCCCATGTGATGCTTAAATTGACCTGTAACGATAAAGTATTGTTAATGTAGGCAAAATCTGCATGGTTGAAAATTATCTGCTGAGCCCATCCCCTGTTAACAATACTCTTAACAGTTTAAATTTAAACAATTTAAATTCTGAATGGGAAAACATCCTTCTAAGAAAGATACCAAAAAGCATTGTTACTTACATCTCACGAAGTTCAAATACGTCTACATTGGCTCTAACATGCCTGTTATTTCTTAACTGTTTCCATTAACACAATACCCCAATATTCCAGTAAGTGTAATGTACTGTGTAGTGTAGACCAACATTTAAGCTATAAAAGAGATCATCATGGTGACATGCTAAGCACAAGGGCTTTGAAATAAGATCCACTGACTACAATTACATTTATTCCCTAGCAAATACACAGCTGCAATGTAATTTGAGAAAACACTGATAGACAATGTTAACAGAATTGTTTGTGCACTGATCTTATAGAATTAGCAACAATTTATATTTACTACATAATACTAAACCAGATCATTTTTCATGTATTCCAAATGGCATTTCCAAACCAAAAGGGCTAAGTAGCTTTCTCCAACCTGATGCCTTCCAGATAAATAGGACTTCAACTGCTAATATATCCAATCACTCTGGAAAATGAAGTTCATCCCATGTAGAAAAATTGAACCAAATGACCTTTAGATTCCTTCCAATCCAACAATCAGGAATTCAAGAAGAATAGAGATATATGAATGATGATGTAGGAGAGAGACTGGCTGAGGTGGGAAAGGAGTCAAGTGGGTGATTAGTCTAGAATCCCTATGTGGGCACAAGCAGCGAAGTCTGACACCCCACCCTTTTAATGCCATTGATCTTTATCTAGTCTTATCCAGATGTAAGATGAGAAGATAGGTACATAGGCTTGAGCAATAAAGCAGGTAATTGAACTCTTCATGTGTGGATCTGATTGTTTGCGCCCAACAGCTACTGATTTAAATGGAATCCATTTATGAATGTTCAAAGTTTCTTTCTTATAAAAAAATCAACATTATTTGCATCAGCACTCCAGGAGTAAAAGTTTGAGATCAGACTAACTAATGCTGATATTTAATAAAATTTATATATATGTACCCATATGCATCTCTCCCCAGCACACACATGCACACAGAAACTATATACAGATACCAGATTAATTTTCTCAAACTCTGAAATGATAGAATGGTGCTCAAAAAGCCATTTGGGATCATAGACTAATTTTCGAGAGGCATTTGAATTCAAATATTTTCTAGAAATTACTTGTGGCACTGGTAGAAAGCAAAGAGATGTCTGTAGTCATAACTTTGCTATTAACTTCACAGGGTTGCTTAATTGTAAAGCAATTAATTAAATATTGAATTACAAACTAGCCTACCACAGTGTAGATTACCATGACAAATAATGGTCCATGATCAGGTATTCTGAGTGAACAGAAAATATTTGATTAATTGAGAAAATCATAAATATAGGTAAACCTGATGTTGAAACATAACCAACAACTTTTAATTTGAGAGAATAAATATATTAGGGCTGTGCAAATTACTATAAAGTTGCAAACTGCTGCAATTACTCAAACACCAAGGTCTAAGCGTACACATGGTGAATAGCTATCCTGGTAGAAATATCTTCTGAGCATGTAGATCAAATATTCACCAGTACACATGTCCAGAAGTTCCCAGGACCTTGAAATGAAGAGACTTCAAGTGACCTGCTTTGCGCCTTTGTAGTACAAATCCAGAAGAGTACTTAAAGTGTCTCATTGGATGATCTGAGAGAAGGAGAGAAAATGAGGGAGAGAGATTAAACAAAGCATAATAAAACTCTTACCATTAAAACATGCTACTTGCAAATAAATCCTATGTTTACTTTTTCAGTGGGCCTCATTTTCAAAGTATACTGAGACCTGCAGCCCCATAAAGCTAAGTTTAAACTATCAGTTTTGAACCAAAGCTTTAATAGAAAATTCTGTAAATGTAATGTGAAGCAATTACTGGATGATTGTGTCACTTAAGTAATAAAGAGAAAGATTAAGAAGACCAAGTTACCTATTGTTGGGTAACCTAAAAAGACCAGCACTTATCATTTAAAAATTATGAAGAACTCAATATATAGCAACCCTTCCATAAAATCTTGCCATCTGGAGATATTGTATCAGAACTTCAATTATTGCCAGAGAACATGGCTTTATCAGGGAATTCCACTTGTGGGAGCAGATCAACAACAACAAAAAGGCAGGTGTGACCAGATGATCAAAGCTCTGCTCCTTTTTACATGCATAAAAAGATGTGTAAAAAGCGTCCTGGGGAATCTACCATTTCAATGTGACAATGGTCTGACTGTAAGTGTTGTTTCTGAATTATGTACCCTACTCATATTCAAATCAGCCAATGGTTTTTAGTAGATCTGACAGTATCTGGATAACACATATTTTTAGCCAAATCTTTCTTAGTCTGCAATTTCTGGAATGAGTGGATTCTTACATTTATGAAACTGTAGTTATATGTTGATAAATATATGCATCTTTTTTATTTAATATTTGCACAATTTTATTATTTAGGACAAGGGCTACTTTTTAATAGAATACATGTTTTTTTCTAAATACAATTTTTATTACATATTCCTCTTTTCTAAAATTCACTGTTTTTATAGACAAGCAAAATAGGTTAAAATTGTATATTGACTCAGTCACAGATGGAATTGGAAAAGAGACTTTTGAAACAAAAGTCCTTTTTCTTTTTAGGCTACTCCTTCCCGTTTCATCCCCAAGATTTCTGATAAATATGTACAGTGTTGAGCTTTGAGAGGTTTTACTTTCTCAATAAAGTAATGTTAAATTTCTACTTTTTAAAAGAAAATAGAAATGTAGATTAAAGATGTCAACCCTTGTGGCAATTATGCTATTCTTTTTTTTCCCATAAAAAGTTAGACATTCTATTGTCTGGGCAAGGCCAACCTCAGGTTCTAAAGGCCTTTGATCAACCACCTTACCTCTGCATTAGCAATATCTTTGGTCTTTATTCCCTCAGCCCAGTCAATATAGCCACTGGCAATGGTATAAACCTGCTTCAGCTCCACTATGTTCTATTTCAGCCTTACTCTTGATTTGTAAAGAGTCCAATATGACCCAATGTCAAATAAAAGCTAACTGAAGTGTTTGCCACATTGACCTGACATTCCCAAGCTATTTTGATGCTACCTACCAAATCCTTCCTTATCTCCTGACTTAATGCCACCAAGGCAACATAGGTTAAATTGGGATCTACCATCCTGGCTGATTTCCCAGGCACCTTTGCAATTGTCACTATCCCTTTTCTTTTCCTCTAGAATAGATCCTACTTGTAGTGTCAACTTGACACTTCTGTGTATATCAACTTAGTCAGGCAAGCACCCTAACCCATTTGGCAATAGAAATAGTTGACCCCTCAATGTGTGAGGAAAAAAAGCAGTTACCAAGGTTGTTGATTTGGCTGATAGTTGTAATGTAAAAATGTCTACATTTTAAAATATTTTAGTTTAGAATGTCCTAATGGTAATGTGACTTGTGGAATCTTTTCCATCTAGAAAATATCTTAACGCCCTCCCTTCGTGTTAAAACATTTCAGGAAAAATTCTGTCCCTATGTATTTCTTGGTTTCTTTTACTGGCAAACATAGTGAATATATCTATGTAAGAGTGGGAGATATAAAACTACTGGCAGGTCCATTTTCCATAAGTTGGTTTTTCCATTTTCCTTTGCCAGAACAATGTATTATTTCCAGTCACAATGTGATGGTGAGGTTTGAGCCTGTTTTGTAGCCTGCCATCTGATCTAGAAACTCTCTTAGAATACATCAACAATCCTGAATTTAAAAATTTGTTCCAAGTTCTAAGACTCTGTTCTGATTCTAGAAGTGAGTTCTGTGGCTGTCCCTGTGGTGGTCTCCCATGGAGAATGAGACACGCAGACAGGTATCTCGGGATGAGAGCCCAGAGCTGACTCCAGCACCCTCTTTTATTGTTACTAAGGTTTTTACATCACACAGCATAATCAAAAGACGTATATAGGGGTGGTTACAATGTATCAAATAACAGACACTCTCCAGATACAAGGCTACTGCAGGTGTTCTTATCAGAGTCTGTCCAAAAGGCTGATGAATGTATCCTGTGTCTGAAACAGTTATCTCAGGCCCTTGTGGGAGATGCCCATGGATAGATGCCCATGGACATTTGTGCAATTAGTCCCACAGTCCCAAAAAGAGCTCTATTGGTCCTATGAATTTAACTTCAGCATCTGCCCAATTTGCACAATTGATATCAATCTTGGAGATAGTCAGGTCAATAAACAAACATTACAGGGGCTCCAGAAGTGCTATTTTATTGTTGTAGGGCAGGGGTGTCAAACTGGCAGCCCATGAGTCAGATGCATCATGTGCAGGCCACACCCAACCCAGCTCTGCAAAGACAAAAAAATGTCATGATACGTCACGTGACATGATCAAGTTTGACACACGTGTTGTAGGGTATAGTAACAGAATCTTGCTGTTAATATTTGAATTGTTTTACTCTCTGGATTGTATAATCTTTTTTGCAAGTCACTCCTTAATGGTTCTTAATAGTTCAGTGAAGATCTAGTAAAAACCAACTCCTTTTCTTAACTAGGATCCCATCTACCAAGTGATGACAGCATCAAAGATGACGTGTGCAGGAGAGTGAACAAAGGATGGTTATGGTGGAAGGAGATCACTGGTGTGCTCTGTGATTGACACATGCCAATCCATCTAAAATCAAAGGTGTATAAAACAATGGTGTGCTCAGCAGCATTTTATGGTGCTGAATGTTGGCCAGTCACCACATGCATTGAGTGCATTTAACATATCTTACAGACGCACATGATTCATTAGTCATTAGGCATTTCTCTCCTTGACCATGTCAGCAATGACAGAGTTTGGAAGCAAATAGCCATTGTACCAATATCAGAAAATGTGGGAGAAATACCAACAGTAGTATGGCCGTATTCTACGAACAGCACCCCACACCGGTGCCTACATTCATTGCCTTCCCCTTTAATATAGATGGCAAATGCCCACATGGAAGGTTGAAACAAAGATGGCAAGATACAATACCTACAGACATGAAAAATATCCATTTGGACCAGGATGCTGCTTTTGACTGTGCAAAATGGTGCTTGTTAACCCAAAAAGCAGAGGTTCCACCTTTGGAAGAATGTGATGATGATGACAATGACGATGATGATAACGCCAACTCCTTCATGTTTTTTCATACATTTATTTAGATTTGGGAACTTTTCCAGGGATCTGGTGAGCAGGTTGGTTGAGATCCTGGTTGCCCAGTGGAATAAGGGAGCCACTTTGATACTTGAATGGATTTCACCAGGAAAGTCTCTACTATTTTGCACCTTAATTGCAAATCCTTGGCTTACTGCAGGGGTCAGGAAGGCAAAGCAGCAAAGGAAACACTTAGAGCATCTTTGGAGAAAGATTTATTTTAAGGCAGAGAGAGGCTGTGAGTTCTGAGGAAGAAGGTAGGATTATCTGTTAGCTCCACCATCTCTGAGTTGGATCCATTGCTCTCATTAGGTCAAATAAGGTCAGCTCCCTTCAGTTTCTCTATGGACAAATGCTATCTGATGGGATCACTTAAATGGACATTTTCAGTCTTGAATTTCTTTTCCATGGAGATCCAGTTTGCTCCTTCTTTTCTGTGTTTCAGGAGAATCATCAAAACTCAGGAGGAGGGCATACTACAATAAAAATTTTGAATTTCATCAATTTAGGTTTTTGAAATGTTTGAATAACTTTTATACTGTATTTGATTTAAGATATGGGAGAGTTTATTTTTTAGGGGAGATTGTTCTATGATATTTCTGATTGTTAAGGACCCAGAATTGACAATATATAAACAAAAAACAAAAAAGAAGCCAGACCGCTGGTGAAATACTGTATGACAGACCTATCTGTATTCACTAATCTTGAAAAGGCTAATCAGGGTTGGACTTGGTTAATACTTGGATGGGAAATGGCCATGAAATTACAGGGCTGTTGCTGAAAAGTAAAAACAAACTTTCCAGAAAAAGGGAGTGGCAAACTTCTTCTATATATTCTTGCCAAGGAAACAGTGTGTACATGCGTATGTAGTAAAAACAGAGAATCTCAAATTCTTCATACGGATAGGGTTACCAGATATGGATAGGATTACCAGACAAAAGTCTGGACAACTGGACAAGCGCAAGGGGTGTGTGTGTGCCTCCCCACCTGCATGAGCAGCAGCCATGAGTGGGCATGCATTCTCCATGTGCATGAATGGTGGGTGCACAAGCCACTGTTTGTGCAAATGGAGCTGTGTGTGCACGTGCTCTCGCCCACCACTTGTACAGAACCATCCCCTCTTCACCCCCCGCTGGTCCACAAAGCTGGAAAGATTGGGGAACTCTGCCTTGACATACCACAGTATTGCCATATCGACACATGCTAAAGCAGTCACAAGACTTCTCATGAGAGTACTCTATGGTAAATTAAAATAACCTTCTTGCTATGTCAAAACAGATATGCGGTATTATAGGTTTGGCAAAGATTTGAAAATACAGGCAAAAGCAAGCTGATCTAACACACACTATGAGTCATTCTAGGCTCTAGAATCCAGCTCTTAACAATAAGTTAGGTTTAATTTTTATATTGAAATTGTTTATTGTCTAGCTACAAACAAAAGACTATACATAGATATCTACGTGGTAGCTTACATCGAATATAGAAAAAATAAGTTCTAAAAATGAAATCCTTTAGATTAGAACTATCAAGCATATCTACTTGGAAGCAAAATCTATACAAATCAGTGAAACTTGAATATGGGGTTGTGGGAATTTTTTTTTTAAAGTCTATTAACAAAAGCAACAAGTTGTTGCTTCTATTTAGAAGAATGCAAATGTAATAGATAAATAAATAAATAAATGCAATGATGACTACACTAGATATGTCCTCAGACTGAACTTCAGTAAGAAAAAAAAGCAGTTTTTAGAGCCAATCAGTTTTGGTCAAGTGTTAATTCATTGGAAACTGAGTTTTAAAGAAGCTGGACAGTCTTTCAAAGATCAGTAGACATTAAAACAGTGTGTCTACTCCATGCCCTCTGCTGGAAGAAATCAGAATTTTGTAATGAGGATGGCCTGAAAGATTTGTGTTCCAACCACTCTCCCCAAAAAACAGCTAGGGTAGAGACTGAATGTAGTTCTGTATTGAGGGGCCCTTGGTTCTCTTTGAGCTTGGTTGCTTTCTTGGAAATGTTTCAATACCCAAATTACCAAATTATCAGTGCTAGTCATAATTTCTGTATGAATGGACAAGAATCCAAGAAGTTCAGTTTTCATCTTTCAAATCAAGGTGAAGCCAAGTAGACTATTTTCTCATTTACATTTCTCTCCCTGCTAGAGCTGCTAATATAGGACAGAGTAGTATAGTGAAGGAAGGACCATCAAAACAGAGAGTAGAGGGGATTTATTGAGACTAAAAACCTTTTCATTCTTTCTTTCTTGTTCAAGTAAAAAGCAAAGACAGTTTCCTGGATTTTTGCAGCACAGATCTGGTAGCACTAATAAATGTGTTGCTCATAAAACAAATTATTGGAAAATATCTTTAATTTATCCATTAGATACAATGGCATACAGGAAATTATTTTATAATCAGGTCTGATTAACTGCTTAGTTCAATATTGTTTATCTGCTGGGAGCAATTCTCTAGACTTTTCTAATGAACTGCTATCTTATCCGTCTACTTGTATGTGATAGGAATGCTAGGGATTACATCTGCAGTGTACCCTGGGTGTGAACTTTGGACTGTTCATGTGATTACTTTTATGTAGTTCATAATAATTATAGCAATAATATTAATACTACTTAATACTGTTTGCTCCAATGCTTTTGTTTAAGAGTTATCAAAGGTATATATGGTATGTTTTTAATTCCACTTACTTATTAATAAGGGGTTTTTTTCCCCTGTCAGCTGCTTTACAGCTGGTGAATTCCCAGAATTCTCACCTTTGGACATATTAACTGGGACTTCTGAAAACTGCAATCCCAATGTGCACTTTTATAGTTATTTCTGAGGTATGCCATCTGAAATATAAGTGATTATGATTTTTTTTGACTTCTGCTATAGAGTATGTCTGCCTGAGTAAAACATGGAGTGGGAATTATCAAATTATCTTAGCTTAATTTGCTACATGTGAGTTTTATCAATCTCTGCATAATCACCTATTAAACAAAGACATCAGAATAAGTTTAGAAGGACAAATCTAGGAGGTCTGAGATAAACTGCTTATTAGGAGCAAGACCTGGTTTATTCTCAGAGTAGTCATCACATTGTATGAAATTTAATTAATATAATAATTAAAGCAGAATTATTGGGAAAATGGGGGCATATAAATTTAATAAATAAATAAAAATAAAATAAGTTTAATAAGTATGAATAAGCATAAAGGAAATAAAACCTATTACCCAAATAAAACATATCCGTTAACCTCCAGCCACTGACCTTGTAAAAATTGCACAGCAAAAGTTAACACTTAACTCTTGTGACTAATATCCAGTTTTTATCTATCTATTTCCACATTATGGAAATATTTGTAGAATGACAAAGCCATCTTTCAATAAATGAATTTTTAGTTTTTGATTTGCAGAGTGGATATGATTTTTTTTTATTTTTGAATTTCAGGAAATAGTATTTCCAAAGTTTGCTTATCTATTTTAGATTCTGCAAAGAATCTGCAAAATATTAATCAGCTCATGCAAATCTCCCAAGTACTGGTTCTCAGACTACTTGATGGTGCTTGGGATTTCATTACAGAACACAAGGGATTGGTCTTTACAGGATCTTCACTGAACCATTAAGAACCATTAAGTCAAGGCGGCAAACATATCTAATACTTCGTCATCTTATTTTTCCCACAATAACAATTCTGTGAGGTGAGTTGGGTTGAGCAAGAGAATGACTGGCCCGAAGTCATCCAACTGGATTTCATGCTTAAGGCAGGACTAGAACTCACCAGTTCCTGGTTTCCAATACGGAAAACTGGCTCTTTTTGGTAATTTAGTAATACATGACTCTCCAATAGCTCTTAGATATAGCCAGCATAGTCAACAATGAAAGATAATAAGAACTGTAGCTAAACAACATAAGAAATAATTTGATTGGTTTGGGATTAGATGAGATGTCATGAAATGATGAGGTCATCAGAACTATACTTTACTCATCTCAGCAGTGCTTTTTATGTAAAAAAAAAAAAAAAAGGTGCCAGAACCCACACATGTCATACAACCCGCCTTGCCTATCCTACAAGGTTCCATCCAAAAAAAGTGCCGGAACTCCATTCTGGGCGTTCTATGACAAAAAATGCCCTGCATCTCAGCCTAATTAGATGTGGTAGTGAAGTTCTGATGAGATGTTTGCTAAAAGTAGAAGACAGTCAGTTATCTATAGTTCAGATAAAACAGATTACACCAGATCAGCACTGTAGTTGAAGGTTCACATGATTTATTTGGCTCTAAGTGCCATTAAATAATTTAGTCTATTATGCAAGATACAAACTCTCATAGAGACAATGTAGTCACAAATAGCCATATTCTGGTAGCTTTCAGATTAGACTGCTGCAATATTCTGAGTTAGAAGTTTTGAAGAGTTTCTAAAGAGTTTCT
The DNA here is from genome assembly GCF_016545835.1 of Crotalus tigris. Lineage (NCBI taxonomy): Eukaryota > Metazoa > Chordata > Lepidosauria > Squamata > Viperidae > Crotalus > Crotalus tigris. The sequence goes on along the minus strand of NW_024100417.1, from coordinate 5,731,506 downwards.
TTCAGTTTTAGCATAGTTAAATCAGCTAGATCTAGAAGTTAGCATTCCTTTTTCCCAGTTGTTGGCTTCTGGCTTAATTTTCAATACATGTGTGAAAATATAAATATAGTCAGTGTGTTTGCTTCTAAAATATATGAAGTCCCACTTGTCAGTCTTTAAATCACGATCGTTTTGCTGACTAGAAGTAGATCTCCAATAAAGTTTATCATCCTTTATTGAAGATCTTAAGGATTAAACCTGGGAACTTCTGAATGCCCACCAGCAAATGCACTGCACTGCATTAATTATAGATTCCATCTGTTCGGTATTAAGTGGATACAAGTTCAACCAGACCAAGAGCACCAGGTTTTCCACTTCCATTTATATTCTGCCATTTTTTTCTGTACAGGAAAAAAATAATTACTACAACTTTTCTAGTACATTCTACATTCTTTGATCCTTTTCCAATCTCATGTAGACATCTAACTTAGATTCCTGAAAGAGTAGTGCATATGTAGAGGTTTATCAAGAAACACAGTGACATGATTTAGATAAGGTATGTCTGGATTCACAAATGTCAATAGCCACAGAGTGAATTTTATTGGAAATCACTACTGTGATTCATAAAATAAAAGTTATGAACTAGTAGTTATGAGGTCCAGATTTGGCCTATTGAAAGAAGCCAGACTTAGCATAATGTGTAGTTTATATTAGGAATGATACAAATACAGTTAGTCCTCAAGGTACGACCATTTGTTCAGTAACAGTTCAAAGTTATGAAGATGCTGAATGAGAGAGTCTTACTGTAAGAAAGATCCTTGGAGTTCTGCCTGTCACAGGACTGGCTTGCAATTATATCACACATGATCATGATTTCTGTTGTTCCATCCAGCTTCCCATAAAATCACAGGGGAAGTCAGCAGGAAACCAGAAATGGCAATCATGTGAAGTTCTTGCCTAATGACCTGCATTAACAATGGCAACTGGGATGGCTGGGATTGCTGTAGGTAAGTGACTTGGTCAGGTGATTTCATGCTTTATGGCTGTTGCTTAACAACCATCCTGCTTCTGGTTTCAATACACTCACACATAGAATTGCTATGGAAATTAGCTGTTTATTCAAAGTTGAAGAGATACCAGCCGACAAGGAATGCAAACAAAAACTTATTCTTAAAAAAAGCTTGCCCAAGTAGTTTTGCTTTTAACAGGAGCATGCAGAAGAATAGTCAAAATCCAATCCAGAGTTCCAAGAGCCAGGTCAGGGTTGTCAGTCAGTCTAAAGGCCAGAATTTCATAAAAATCATATGTGAGCCGGAGATCAGACAATTGATTCCAGCAAAAAATCATGGATCAGGGCTGTACCCATCAGTTTTTAATGAAGGGAGGTACTCCTTTGCTTGGTAAGGAGCCTCATAGGATCCCTTTGCTCTGCTTTCTTCTTTACTCTCCAGGTACAAGTACTGGGAGGCCTTACATCACCATCATCTGACTGCTTCTGCTGTTTAGGTGATGCCTGTTTGATCAGGCTCATGTGATTCTTGGCTTTGTGTCTCCTGAAGCTGACATTCCACAGATTCTGCTGGAGCATTTTTTTCATATTCAGCTTCTGAGTATTGGGCCATGACAGTGATTAAATTCCTGATCCCAATTGCTGTCATAATGCAAGGACTACCTGTATCTGCAGGGAATCAGATAAGCAGATATCATGACACAAGAACATAATTGTATAATTGGTGATGTGATGTGATGATGGATGTGTTGTTTTAATATTACTGTAGCTTGTTATGGGTGGGTTAACTTGTATTCTATTCTTAACATTCAGAATAACAATAATGTAAGATCCCAAATTAGGTTAAATCTTATACTAGTGAGAGCTCCGCTCTAGATTAAAAAGTCTGATTGTATTTGCACAACATGCTAATCTTCAGTAGTGTGTAATTGGGCTGTGCATACCATCATCCTAACTCCTACATTTGCCATTGCCCTTTTAACCTACAACAAAGGCTTAGCATGTCATGCAAATACAGACTATCTGGATTTTACTTTAGCCAAACAAATCAATAACATCTATATGAAAGGAAAATCAGGATATAGCAAACCATTAACAATCCCATTGTCTAATGCAAGTAGGTTAAATGGAGATAAAGTAAACAGCATTAAATAAAATTATACAAGAGTGGATGGAATATAATTTATTGTAGACTTTAATATGTCTGGTGCTTTAATGAGAAAATGTCTTTATCAAGAGTTGTTTTAAAAAGTTATGTGTGGAGACAAATCAACTGGCTTCTTGAAAACAGTGTACTTCTCTAAACCAAGAATGGCTTATTAAAAGGTGTGAATCCAACCACAGAATAATTTAATAAATTTCAGTGAAGTAAAATACATTGAAACTTTCATGATGCATCTTTACCAAATAACAGCATCCAAGACCCAGTTTACAAGTTGACCTAGTCATCTACTTCCCTAGCATCATCAAGTACATAATCCGGGGGCTTTATTGTAAAACAACATCCTTTAAAAACTTTCTAGCTTCGTCTATTTCCAAAAAGTGACAAGAGTGCCTTCCTTTCTATTGTACCTCAGGAGTTTTCAACCAGTTTAGGATGGTGGATCATAACATTTTGTAAATTTGCCTCCTTCATGCGAAGCTGGTAGATTAGGAGTGACAGTTCATCTTTTTTTGAATGCATCTACAAAAATAATGTGATGCTAATTGTAATCTACTTTTGGCATAATTCATTGTGGAAAAATATATATATTAAAGCTATTACTCTTAAATATAATAGTTAATTGTACATTGTTTATGAATAAAAGGAAATAAAATTTGATCAAAAAAGTTTCCTTTCCCCAATATTCAAACTCTTTCTCTTCCTCATTAAATATGTTGAATTAATACTTTGTTACCCATCACCAGCCATGGATGTCCCCATCATTTTCAGATCAAAAACATATTCAGTATGCTGTGTCCATAACCATGCATCTCATTAAGGGCATCTTGAATCTTTCATTACTCAACCTGAACTGGGCAATGGCTAAATTCAGACAATGTCGCTCAATTAGTACCTAAGGTCTCTGCTTCAAACTTCTCAAGTTTAATACAGTACCAACCTCCTCCTGGAGATTTTTCAACTGTCCATGCTTTAACAGCATTTCCTTCTTGCTTTTTATAAGAAAAACATACAAAATCATGCATTTGTCCACATTCGTGTAATGATTTGCAATACATTCCTCCCAATGTGCTGGCTTGGGTTGGTTACAAAAATAGATCCATTTTTTGAAAATCCTAGTGAATGTGAATGCATTGACATATGAAAAGTTGTCTTCTTTCTATGGCACCATATTAGGATTCCAAATGGGTTATATTATCCATAGCAGTAAATCAAGTGAAAGGTTTTCCCTAAGCTGTGCTGATTTAAATAGAAGGGAAGGAAAGACCATCTCTGCATAAGCAAAATAAATGCCTTCAAAGATAACATGAAAAATTCCACTGAAATTTGGAATTTTGGTGGCCAATAATGTGTATGAGAGAAAAAACCCCAAACGTGGCAAAGAACGTAAGTTTTTAGATGTTTGAAAAAGATCACTGTTGGTTTGCTATTGATGCCATGCAATATTTGGGGATATAGAATAATAGAAACACAGTAAAATAGTCATGGAGTTCATCAAGAAAGACTTTTCATCACCAAGTAATATATCTGTGGGCCTTTAAAAAAACTGAATATAATTCCTTCCATTTCTATGCACAAGATGAGAATGTGATTCCATCCATACTCAAGAGAAAAGTACTGTATCAGCAAACTTGGGAACTTTAGGATTTGCAGAAGTACAAAGACATATTTAAAAAAATATTTATCCGAAGAGGAGGAATACTCCCAAAGTGAATTTTAAACCTAGCAAAAGAATTAACAGCAGAGATAACAGTAAGTTTTCAAGAAAATTTACAAGAGTAGCTACTATTCTCAATGAAAACATTTCACATTATAGCATTTTGTTGCAACCCCAATTTGTTCATAATTAATCCTCTTAAGTCCTTCCCAGAGGATCTCAAGAGATGTTATAAGGCAGCAGAAAGTTTTTTTCTAATTTTGAGACCCTAATATAAGGGGGGGCAGTTAATAATAAGAGATCATGAATGCAACTTGTTTCTGAGGTGGAAATTGGAAGAGAGTAAAGAGAGATTTTTTTTTAAGCTGTTGCTTAGAACCAAGCAACAGATACATATAGGTCATTCCTTCTGGGGATTTGTGGCTATGCATCATTCACCAGTTTATCTGAGACGACTTTCTGCCTATTGGGGTGGACAGCAGTATGTTACTTTGAATATAAAAAGAAAGACATAAATAGCAATGAAGAAAGAGGGTAATAAGAAAAATATTAAACTGCACAGTGGAAACCCCAGGAGAATGACTATTTCAATAACTGACCTCCGATATAGTGCCATTTATTTCATCCCATGGCAGGTTTATAGGTGCTTGTAGGGCTGCAGAGGAACACCAATTTGCCATTGCAGTTTGTTTTGATAACTGAAACTTTCAATAAATCTATATTAAAATCAAAGAGAAAATTAAATAGGCCCAGCTAGTGGCATGAGGGATAAGGTAGCACATTACTACACTGGCTTAGTCAGGGTCTCGTAGTTCAGTTGCAGGTCACAATACAGTAATAACAATCCTTTGAACTCCAAAAGACAAACCTGAGCAGCAGGCACCAGAACCAACTACAAAATATATAGGAGCAAGAGACCAATCTGTTTGGTCTCTTGTGCTTCATCAGCAAATAATGCTACTTTTTACTTTCTGAGCCATCAGGAGATATGATAAATCCTTCTGAATGAATTCATTCTCAAAGCTCATGGCTTTCCTCTTGTGAAAGCCTGAAACAATATTCTCTTAAGTATTTTCTAATGGACCCTTTTATAAACCCAGCTGGCCTTGGAGTTCAATAAAAATCCCAGAATATTAAACACTTCCCTGCTTTTTGATAAGAGAAAGCTAGTTAGAATCTTAGGAATGTGAATATACAGCTTCACAGTGCTTTACAGCCTTCTGTAAGTGGTTTACAGAGTCAGCATATTGCCCCCAACAATCTGGGTCCTCATTTTACCAACCTTAGAAAGATGGAATGCTCAGTCAACCTTGAGCAGCTCAGGATTGAACTGATGGCAGCCGGTAGAATTGGCCCGCAATACTGCATTCTAACCACCATGGCTTTTGCTCTCATTCTCTACAACAGAGGTCCCCAACCTTCTGGGCACCAGGGACCAGTTACGTGGACAGAGGTTTTTCCACAGACCAGAGGGGGCGTGGTTTTGTGTGCTGCCGGCATCCTGCAGGGATTTCCTTGTTTGTGCAGACTGGTTGCTGGCATGCCGCAGCTGGTACTGGTCCACGGACCGGGGGTTGAGGACTCCTGCTCTATAGCGATGGCCATCCTAACATTGGGAATGAAGAGTCAGTTTTCCAGTTAGTACTTTAGAGATTGGCTCTGTAAGGTCCCAGTCCCTTACTTAAACTTGAGATACCATATCAATCTAATCAGATAACCCAAGTGGAGACTTCTTGATCAAGCAGCACTTTGTTTGATCAAATTAAGCAGCTGAATGGTCAACAATCTGGAACGCTGGCAGAGTTACGTCCAGAAGTGCTACACCTTAGAAAGTTGTTAGCATTGCTTTATAAACTTTGTTAGCCAATGAAAATCAGACAACAGAGCCATTACATCATAAAGAAGACATCAATCTTTCCTGTACACTCCCTTATTCCCTCCTTCAGTATATCGCATGCATGTACATGTTTCCCATGCTTGCATGAAATTTTTCTGGTGCAAAAGCTGATTACAAAAAGCAAGAAAGCAACAGTTAAACTAAACAATTTCCCTTTGTTCCAGAACCCTTCAGATCTTTATTTTGATATTCAACCTGATTTTTCTCTAGAATGATACAGCTCTGCTTTAAAATTAGCAATCTGATCAAGACTTTATAGTTAGGGAACATGTAGTTTAAAGAAATTCTCCAGAAGTTGTTATCATATAAAAATCGGGTTGGTCCATTTTCAATAGAACAATTGACCAAAGAAAAAAACTAAAAATACAAAGAAAACAAGACTTTTCTATTCCTAGTTTGACTATATTAAGAAAAGAAAGAAGGGGATGGTGGGAAGAGAAGGGGAGAAAAACCCCTTTGCTCTTCATACTTATATGAAAATCTTGCATGGCATAATCTGAGTTCACTGAAAAAAAAATCTTGAAGCTTTAATTACTTTTAGAAGTTAAAAAAGCATCATGCTAAAAATTCAGTAACTTTCCTAACCACATATTTCCCAAATGTTGTTTGTCTATAACTTCCTGAACTTTTAATAACCATCCATGCCTTAATCGCTATGCCAAACTGGCTATCTTTTACTTTTGTGTTATTAAGGGGTTACAAATTTTTCCTGCTGAAAATAATGATATTATTCCCAATATCATTTGACAGAATAAATTGGGAAGTAATTGGTATACAATAACAGGAAAAGTGAGTTGTGAAACATAGTCAAAAATGTCCGTAATGTTTAAACCAAACACAACAGAGCCATAGTTATAAGAGGCAACATGAATATAAAATGTTCACTGTGAATATTAATATTTCCCTAAATATATATCCAAGTTGGTTAATTGGTCCCACTGGCAATGTTAGGAACTGAAGGATTTGGGCTGGCACTTTATTAACTTGTTAAATAAAACATAGTACAATACAAGATTATTCCTTATGGGTATTAAGAAACATTGTCACAATATTTGTACTTCGCAGTAATTACTATGCTGGCATCGAGTCTGTTATCAAGATGGTTATATAACACTTCTGCCTAATGCTGTTTTACAGCTCTCTGTTTAACTGTACATGGGATAGCTTTTCATTTGGATAGGAGACATATGAAAGACGACAATGAGCCAATGATTTTTTTTCTGTTGTAGTCTTTTCCCAGATTCTTAAGCTGAAACATGTTAGTTGGGGAATTCTGGGAGCTGAATTCCATGCATTTTAAAGTGCTGATGTTGAGAAAACCTGGTACAGAGGTAAAGTTGCTAAGAGTTTAACAAATACTTGTGCAACCCAAAATATAAATTACAGTAAGCTGTTTAACAAGTCTCTTTAGTTCTTTAAGATAGTGTACAATGTGGTTAATAATTTAAGATTTAAGGATAGTTCAGGGGTTGTGCCTATGTATAACCTCGTGATACTGAAAGTCCTGAATTCAGTGGTTCATCAACATCAGCCAAATTATTTTTTCTATCCAAAACCAAAAAATAGCTCAAGTTTTAAATCAGAATTTGCTTGGTAAAGCTAACTCAAACTTTAATCTGTATGAGGCAGAAGTACTTCTGTTCAATCATATGGTAAATCAGGAAACAGGATATAAACTCTGTTCAGTGAACTATTTACCATTTGAGTGCATTTCTGGATTTAGTTTAAGCTTAGGAATACTGTATGTTTGCATAGTTATCATGTCAGATAGAATTGTTGTGAAGCTGTCAGATCTGATTATGAATATCTTCAAACACATAAATGTCAAAAAGTTATAATTGATGCAAATTGTATCATTTTTGTGAAGATGATGCCATACAGTGTCTTAGTTATTCCGCATCTGGTCTACCATAACATATCTTATATAGAATGGTTTTTAAAAATGTTTGGAAACAACTTGTACAGACTGTTTTAGATTGAACTGTTCAATGGGATTGGTAATATGAAGTGTGACCTCCATGTTTCCTAACCACAGAAGAAGCCCCGATTTTGGCCCCATTAGTATTATATGCACAATTTTTATCATTTCTGCTTAATTTAATTCCATAACATCAGTTACAGCAATGTATATTGTCTACTTTAAAGTATTTTTAAAATGGAAGAATTTGCTGTTACCCATTAGAGCAGGGGTGTCAAACTCAATTTCATTGAAGGCCGCATCAGAATTGCGGTTGCCCTCGGGCTAGGTGGGTGTGACCAGGGTGGGTGTGGCCTACTGGGTGGGCATGAATGGAGTGGGTGTGGCCTACTAGGTGGGCGTGGCCAGCTCTACATCATTCACGTCAAGGGTGCCTGTGGGGGCCTGGGCAGGAGTGGGACAGATCTGAGGGTCTCTGGCAGAAAGGGGTGGACCAGGACAGAGCCTATCAAGCCAGATATGTGAAGTAGGCGAGGGCCATTTGCTGGCCACTTCCAGGCGATGGTGCATTTCTTCATTCCTCACAAAGGGTGACACCTCCCCAGCATGCACCCAGGGGGTGGGGCCGACGTGGCAGGGGCTGGTTCCTCGCTGTTCCCAGATGGCCTTGTGGAGCTAAGACTGAATGCGTTTCAGCATAGATGGCCACCACAAAATTGGACATTGGCTCCTGGCTGGCCTGGGCCAAGGCCAAGGCAGTGGGGGCCATTCCCTCACTGTTTCCAGAATGGCTTCGCGGGCCACATGAAACCACTTCGCGGGCCGCATTCGGCTCCCGGGCCTTGTGTTTGACATGTCTGCATTAGAGTTTCCGTTTCATCCTATAAGCTGAAAAATGTATAACTAGGAAATTTTGGATGGACAGTTCTTATTATTATGGAATAAAGGGCATTGTTAAGCCATTTCAGTTTTCCCTTACCAGACTTTTTGTGGAAAGATGGAAGAAAGAAGTAAGGGAAATTATGGAAAGTATGTTTGTGCGGGACAAATTGTAAGTAATATCTGAACTCCTAGTAAGATTTTATGAATGAGACTGAATTATTGCATAGTAAACCTTTGCCAGGAAATGGCCCTAGTCTGCTCTCATACATTTAAATCTGTAACTCCTTTTTAATTTGGCCTTAAATTCTGATCACACATGCTTTATAGATTCAATATAACAGCTTTTTTTCCCTTCCTCCTACTCTTTCCTGCTTGATGTATAATTTTGTTTGATAAAAAGATCAGAAGATCACCAAAACTTGGTCACAATTTTATATATATTAAAATGGTGTCAGTAACACAATTGCCTAACAGTAGATTTCAAAATCTGTGGCAATATATATTGTCTAAACCAGTGTTGGCGAACCTATGGCACGGGTGCCAGAGGCGGCACTCAGAGCCCTCTCTGTGGGCACGCACGCCGTCGCCCCAGTCCTAGGCCTTCAGCTGGGTTTTATAAAACCTTTTTGCTTTAGGTCTCTGCTGCTGTGTGCAAAAAAAAAAAAAAGGTTCAGTCAATTTCAACTTCTTGCGGGGAAAAAAAAAAGATCTTGCAAAGTTGGAATTGATTGATTGAACTTTTTAGTCCCACCCAGTCTGCTGTTACCACCGCAGCCATGCCCACCCAGTGGGCCACACCCACCCAATTGGCCCCACCCACCCAATGGGCCACACCCACCCAGCAGCCGACGATGCATAAGTGGGTTTTGGGTTGCAGTTTGGGCACTCGGTCTCTAAAAGGTTTGCCATCACTGGTCTAAACATTAAAAAAACAGAAAAATGAAGTAGTTATGAAAGAAATTTCACGGGGAGCATAATGTTAACTTAAAGTTTGCTGCACTGCCAAGAAAGGTAATTGAAAAAATCATACAGAAATTCCATACTTTCTGTGCTGCCATAGAGATATTAACTTTATTAGCTACAGTATGCACATATAGATTAAAGCCATTGTTTCACCTCTTACCTGGTTTGTCTAGCAAAAAGAATGGGGACAGTGACAGCAATTTTACCGTCTGCATCTCATCATTTTTCCTTATTTTTCCTCATATAGTCTCAATAATTTATGAACAGACTCTAATATATGCAACAAGAGTAAGTCAATGTTTTCCACCTATAATTTCAATATGTTGCTTGTGCACTTCCAGTATGAAGATGGGATGGATCCGGAGCAAATGACTAAGGAACAGGGATATTGTCAAGTTTGAGATGATTCTAGCTAATGTATCCTAGCATCAGCATAGTTCATTTTGACAAACAGGAAAGCTTAAATAAATGTTATGGGGTGTTAGCTTCTGCTATAGGCATAATCTCAAATTCTTGGGCCTTAGTATTAATGTACAAGGGAGCTGCTATATCAGAGATTTTTAGAACCAGTTTAGGATAGTAGCTGTTATGTCCTGAGCCTGTGCAAGCAGGCTCGGGGCATTGCAAACGGTTCCGGCAGGTGCAAGCTGCCCGGGACCAGACAGGCTGTCGCCAGTACTTGTGCGCATGCGCAAGTGCTGGCGCTCCAAAAGTTGCAGATTTACCCGGGGATGGCCTATATAAGAGGCCAGGAGTTTTGGGCGTTGTCGGCGTCTTCTAACTGTAAGCTGAACACATGAATAAAGAAGTTTCCTGAGAACTACAACTGCTTCTCGTGTCTTGCCATTTCGCGAAGGACTCAACACTGGCGACGAGGGTGGGATTGCCTTACATCAACACAAGGGTGTAAGCTTACCCGAGTGAGTCCTGAGCGGCAGGAACGGCGTTGACTCGGCAGCTACCCGCCAATCCAGCGTGCATTCGGGGGTAGGCTGGCTGATAGACCCTTCCTGATACAAAAATGGCAAAGATTGGAAGGCTTTCGGAATTCGACGTCTCACATCCAGAGAGGTGGGAGTCCTACGCAGCCAGGGTGGAAAACTACCTCAAAGTGAACCAAGTGAGGGACAGATTCGTATGCGGGCTAAGGCATCGTGATTTACAACAGAGACTTTTTGCTAAGGAGGACTTGTCTTTTCAAGATGCCTTGAGAGAGGTCACCGCAGAGGAAGCAGCGGACGGCGCCATCAAGAACATGCGGCCGATCAGGAACAGTCCAGATGCTGCATCCGTGCACCAGGAAGAAGTCCAAAGAAACTCTGAGGAGGATCCGGACGAGGAAGTCGACCGTCTTCACCCCACAAAGGAAGGGAAACAAAAAGGAAGCTCTTCAGCTCTCCCCAAGTGCATCGGCTGTGGAGGTCGCCACAGGAGAACCGACTGCAAGTTCCGCTCCGCTATCTGCAGGGCGTGCGGAAAACAAGGACACATTGCAGCTGTGTGCCTGGGCCGTCTGAAGATACAACCTCAGGAAGAATTGCGCCTGAAAGGTACCAGAGTCCCCAGCCAGAATAGGGTGGGGTTTTGCGCTTCGCGAAGAAGCATCTATAGGACAGGCACACACAAGCCAATTAAGAAAAAGCTGTCACTTAAGGTGAAGCTACAAGGGGTTCCATTAGCTATGGAACTGGATACGGGGTCTGCCCTTTCAATCATTTCCATGCAAACGTTTAGGAAGATTTGTTCCGGTAGTGGAACTCAGGCCAAGCTGAGGCCTTCTGACATTGTGTTAACAGACTTTCAAAACTCCAGAGTGTGTGTTAAGGGGGAGGCCACCCTTAACGTACAGTATAAGGATTTTGAAGGTCCACTAGACCTATTAGTAGTAGGGGGTGAACGAACGAGTCTCATAGGACTCGATTGGTTTGAGGCCTTGGGAATACACGTCACAGGGCTCAACAGCCTACAAACACTCGACCTACAGGAAGTCTGCAAAGAATTTGCAGATGTTTTCAGCCCCCAGCTGGGCACATTCAAAGGACCCCCTGTGTCCTTAAAGCTAGACCCCACTGTCACTCCTATTAGAATTGAAGCAAGAAGGGTCCCTTTTGCTTTAAAGAATAAAATTGACACTGAGTTGGATAAACTGATCCAACAAGGAATTCTGGAACCTGTTGACTCCAGTCCCTGGGAAACCCCCATTGTCACGCCTCTCAAGGCAAATGGGGACATTCGCATCTGTGCTGATTACAAATGCACTCTGAATAAGGCATTGCAGCAACATGCCTATCCTGTTCCTGTGGTCAGTCATATTCTGGCCTCCCTCAAGGGGGGGGCGTGTTTTTGCAAAGCTTGACCTAGCTCAAGCATATCAACAGCTGCCTGTTGATGATGATGCTGCTATAGCTCAGACTATTGTGACCCACAGAGGGGCTTTCAAGGTAAAGAGACTTCAATTTGGAGTAAATGTCGCTCCTGGGATTTTCCAAAGCGTAATGGAAAACACACTACGGGGTATACCAGGGGTTTGCCCCTATTTTGATGATGTCTTAATTGCAGGAGACTCCACACACATTCTAGCTGAAAGGCTAAGGGCTGTCCTGTTAAGGTTCAGGAAAACGGGACTCAAACTCAAGAAGGACAAATGTAAAATTGGGGTGCCTTCCACAGAGTTTCTGGGGTTCAAAATTGATGCTGCTGGGATTCACCCTGCTGAATCCAAACTAAAAGCCATTATGCAAGCCCCTAGGCCAAAGTCTAAGGCCGAACTACAGGCTTTCCTGGGCCTTCTGAATTTCTACAATTCCTTTCTCCCACATAAGGCTAGTGTAGCTGAGCCTCTTCACAGGCTATTAGATAAACAGGCAGTGTGGCAGTGGTCACAAACACATGAGGCAAGTTTCAATGAGGTCAAGGCCTTGCTCACTCCTAACAGTGTACTTGCATACTTCAATGAGTCCCTTCCTGTGTGCATTGCTTGTGATGCTTCCCCTTATGGGATAGGAGCTGTACTGAGCCACCTCAGGTCTGATGGAACTCAGGTTCCTGTTGCATATTACTCCAGGACATTGTCTTCAGCTGAGCGCAACTATGCTCAAATAGACAGGGAGGCCTTAGCTGTTGTTGCTGGAATTAAAAAATTCCATGATTTTTTATATGGTAGGCATTTCCCGGTCTTCACTGACCATAAGCCTTTGCTGGGACTGTTTACCACACGTAAACAAACCCCCCAAATCATCTCCCCCAGGATGCTCAGGTGGTCTATCTTTTTGTCTGCATATGATTTTTCCCTACTTCACAAGCCTGGGAAGGAAATGGACCATGCTGATGGCCTCAGTAGATTACCCCTGCCGGTAATAGAAGCTGACCCTGCGCCAGCTATCAATATTCTCTCTATCCAAGCCTTGCCCGAGTCTCCCCTGAATGCCAGGGATGTAGCCACTGAATCGGGCACAGATCACACACTTTCACGTGTCCTTTCTTGGGTTTTGTCTGGATGGCCTGAGCACTGTCCTAGTCCTGAGTTTCAGAGTTTCTGGTCTAAAAGGAACGAGTTGTCCACCTCTCAGGGTTGTCTGCTTTGGGGAAGCAGAGTTGTCATTCCCTCCTCAATGAGGACTAGGGTCTTAGGTTCCCTCCACGAGGGTCATCCTGGCATTGTACGAATGAAGGCTCTTGCGCGCAGCCACTTGTGGTGGCCTGGCCTAGACAAAGACATTGAAGCTAAGGTGCATGCATGCCACCTTTCTCAACGCTCGCGCCCTGAAATGCCATAAGCTCCTGTGCATAGATGGGAGGAAACACAATCTCCATGGTCTAGGGTGCACATTGACTACGCTGGGCCCTTTCAGGGTCAATTCTTCTTGGTCCTCGTTGACAGCCATTCGAAATGGCTTGAGGTTGTACCTGTCTCATCCACCACCGCTGCAAAGACTATTCAGGTACTGAGGGGGATTTTTGCTGCACACGGGCTCCCAGACGTCATTGTGTCTGACAACGGCCCTCAATTCACTTCCTCCGAATTCCAAGCTTTCTTGCAGGCTAACATGATTCATCATGCCACCTCTGCATCTTTCCACCCGTCCACCAACAGTATGGCTGAATGCATGGTGCGCATCACCAAGGACACCTTGAAGAAACTCACCTACGGAGACTGGCATCACAGGTTGGCTGACTTCCTCCTTTCTTATCGCACCACACCGTCCACTTCTACAGGGAGAAGCCCAGCTGAACTTCGTTGGGGGCGCAAACTGACTACCAAGCTTGACCGGTTGCATCCGGACAGACTGCCTCCTTCTGTCTCACACCCCAGGGCACCTAGGCAACTACTTGTGGGTGCCCCGGTTTGGACTCGTAATTACGGGCCTGGTCATACATGGGTCCCCGCATCTATATCCAGGGTCACAGGTCCTCTATCCTACGAGGTATCCCTGGACAACGGTCGTGTCCTGCGTCGGCACATTGACCAACTTCGCCCTAGACGGGACCTTCCCGATGAGACTCCTGGGTCTTTTCCAGGGGGGGAGGGGGAGCCCTTTGGGCAAAGGGAGGGGCATGGAATGATGCCCATTATCAATGGGGAAGCCACAATCAGCCCATTTCAAGATTCCGCGAGTGCTCCAAACAGGAATTCAAGGAGCCCAACTAGATACCAGGCATCAACGCCTACTCCAGCCAGGGAGTTACCCCGGGGGCATAATCACTACTCACCCGCATCACTCAGTACTCCAGTCAGGGAGAATACCCGGGAGCATCCCAATAAACCATTCCCCGCAAGAGAGCTGGCACACACTCCTTCGAGTTGGCCCGACACTACCCCTGTCCCTAGAAGGGGGCAAACACACAGGGAGGTGGTCGAGGAACCAAATCCCGACTACAACACCTCTGACTCCACTCAGAGGACAACTGAGTTTTGGGACAGCACTGAAACCCACACAAGCCCGGACACAGAACCGGATTCAGGGGACAGACAGCCTCCTGACAGGTCTTGGACGGACCTAGGAGGTTCTACAGAAACACCCAACAGTGACAGTCACTTAGAGAGCCTACAGCTAGGCGGGACAACCAGGTCACATAGTGAAAGAAGCCCTGGCCTGACGAGCCCGGTGGGCAAGCAAGCAGGCCAGGCATTGGAGCACAGTCTTTGGGAATCACCAAGGCAAAACAAGGGGGACAGGCACGCATCACCCCTCAATCAGAGGGTACTTGGCAAGCACCCTGAACTTAGGAGGTCACAGAGAGCAAGGAAATCTCCTAAGTATTTGGAGGATTTTGTAACCCTCTTGGCCAAACAGAGCTAGTAGAAAAATAGAGCATTGAAGCTGATGGAAGACCAGGAATACCTGGTATTGGGGAGTATGGCACTACACTACAGAAATGAGTTATGTGTTATTATGGTATAAGGAATAGTTTTAGCCCGGGGGGAAAGGGTGTTATGTCCTGAGCCTGTGCAAGCAGGCTCGGGGCATTGCAAACGGTTCCGGCAGGTGCAAGCTGCCCGGGACCAGACAGGCTGTCGCCAGTACTTGCGCGCATGCGCAAGTGCTGGCGCGCCAAAAGTTGCAGATTTACCCGGGGATGGCCTATATAAGAGGCCAGGAGTTTTGGGCGTTGTCGGCGTCTTCTAACTGTAAGCTGAATACATGAATAAAGAAGTTTCCTGAGAACTACAACTGCTTCTCGTGTCTTGCCATTTCGCGAAGGACTCAACAGTAGCTAAGATGCTGGGCTAAAAACTAGGCAAGTATGAATTCTAATCTATCCTGAGATATAAACACCAGCTGATTTTGGGTTAGTCACACTTTCTTAGACAAACAAACCTTACAGGGCTCTTGTGAGAAAAATACTCAGGAGCATTAGGTAAGTATGCTGCCGTAAACTGATCTCAGGTGGAGTGAAAATTTAATAAACGAAACAGACTTTACAACCCATGGCATCTTCACTATTCCTATGGGTTTATATCACTATATAAAGAAGGGAAGGAAGTTGAATTCCTATCTTGCTAAAAATACATTAGAATAACATTGTTATTACCAAATGTTGCTTTCTGTTTTTGGGAGCAAACAAAAGGGGAAAAAGACTGAATCTTAACAAGTATCACTCAGATACAATAATATAGCCAAAGATACCAGGTACCTTACTTCATTTCAAAGTAAATAAACTATCCATTATGATATAAACAAAAGGTCTTTTGTAACGTTGTAAGTAAAGTAATTATTACTATATAATGAAGGCCTCCATTTAAAGAAGATCACTATTATGTGTCAAAATAAATGCTATAATAAAAAAATTTCAGAACCTAAGATCTTTTCAAAGGTTGTATTGTGCTGCATTTACTCTGTACAGCAGTATCTTCCACACTAAAGAAACAAGGGGTCGTTCCCTGCTTTTGTTCTTTTTCCATACCTGAACTTCTACCTGATAAAGCAATACTGCACTTTATTTCTTTGAACTGCTGTCTTCTTCCACAATTACGAATTTCTCTTGGTTTTCAAAATGCCTGTTTGTGAGCCATTCTGAGTCATGTACTGAACCAGTTAGTCAATAAAACACACTGAGTTGCCTAAACTTGGACTTCACAGGGAACACCTGTAATACATAGAACAGAATATTAATCTTTGAGAGCAAATAGCACCAGCAAATAGACTAGATTTAACCTCAGGTTAGACATCATGCAGCTGAAGTAAGACTGTGGAAAATAGATTTGGCTGCAATTTAAATCTAGTACTTTATTTCTCCTCTACCTCATCTTTGCCTGAAGCTTATTATAAAGGTTAATTACAAATATTTTATATTAAATTAATAAGGACATGTAAATATTATAATTATATGCTACATTCACTGATATGTGACAGCCAGTTTGATGTAGTGGTTAAAGATCTGGCCTAGAAACTAAGAGACTGTAAATTCTTGAACTGTATTAGGCATGAAACTTGGCTGAGAGACTTTGGATCAGTCATTCCCTCAGTCAACTCACCTTACAGAGCTGTTAAGGGAAAATAGGGCACAGCAGTATTAAGATATGTTCACTGTCTTGAAATATATATATGAAAAAGGATAAATATAGAATAATAATATGTCACATCCAGTATTCAGTGCATGAACAGAAGGGTTTTTTTTTGTCTCCTGCTCCTTCCTTCCTGTGTGCTCCAAATATAATTGTGAAGATCTTCTGAACTTCTAAAGCAGGTTGGAAAGCTCACAGGAACAGGATAATGAAAGAGAAAGATGGAATGAAAATACGTCTTCTGCATAATCTGACATCTTCAAATGAATGAGGCATTTTACTATGACACAGGTTATTTTTGCATATGTATGTGTGTGCATGTGTGTATATTTCACACGTCCAGCAACTTTATTAATTAAAATACTCAGAATTAAAAGCAAAATATTGTCAAGATTAAATTTGACAACGAATGATAATATTCGTGAAGTTAACGCGGTTTTTGTGCGATAACGCTAATCCGAGCTGCTTCCTTCCTGAACTAACTCGTCAGAGAACGGAGAAGTCCAAGCAGTTACCTGCGGAATCTCTCCCCGCCTTCCTCCCCCAGGATTCAAAACTACGTATCCCACACTGCCAAAGAAGTAAGAGGCGCGCGGCAATATTTTTTGTGCGCATGTCCACTACTAAGAAGTCCGCCCTCTAGGGCGGGAACCTCAGTTGGGGTTGGTTGAGATTGCTGTCGTTTATATTGAGTTCGAGGGTCAGAGGGCGCGAAGGTGAGTGGCTGCTGTTGGGGACTCGTGGTGCTGAGGGATGGGGGTGACCGGGGCTGTCCTGGGGGCGGGGGTATGGGGGTTTATTGACTGGTGAATGTCTGAGGGGCAAGGATGGGAAGGGCCTGCCGGTTGGGACTCTGACGGCCTAAGTGGGCCCTGAGGCCAAGATTGGGGGGCGCGGTGTAGGATGCATTGGGGGATGGAGCTCGGCCCGCGGTGACGGATTTTACGAATCCCCGCCGATTCTGGGATGTGGAATTGCCAGCTTCCCTGCTGGTGCTGGTTGGGTCGGACGGGGAGGTTTCAGAAGCTCAGCTAACAGGATCAAAAGAAGCGATGATTTGGGAGGTGGAGGTACAAGGGAAGACTCGATAAGGCCTGGCTGGCAAGTTGCGTTGGGGATCTGGGTGCCGGATTAGTCGGTGTGATTTACGGAGCAAAAAGAGAAATAAATATTAGGGGAAAGAAGGGCTATGCTTTGTGGGAAAGAATGAATGTACTTGTTCCGAGGTTTTGTTAATGCCAAAAGTCTTTATGTTGTATTGCTACGTGAATTTATCAGTTTTAGGGGCAAGATTGTTTTCCACTCCCTGTGCTTTGCTCCTGAAGCTAGCAAAGTTATCTAAAATTCAGACTGGGAGAATAAAAGGACAAATAATTGAAAGGCAGTTGTTCAGATTGATTGGTAAGGGCTGAGTTTAGACTTCAACCAGAAGTGATACAGATGTTTTTTTTTTGTTTGTTTGTTATGACTGGGGTAAACATGTTAAAAATCAAAAGTCTTGTCAGAGTGAAGTCTAGAACTCAAAAATGATAGGCACAACAGAGATTGGTAGTTTATTAGACTTGTTTTTCTGCAAGTTGGTGGAAAAATACTATGATAATGGTTTCTCTTTTAAATAATAGCTTATTTTCTGCTACAATAAACTGAGTATTTGGGGCTGTAAATTGGAAAAATAACAAGAATAAATATGTGGATAGATGCTCTTTGAAAGGAAGTATATTTCTGGAGAAATGCATTGATGAAGGTACTGTCACTGAGTAGGCAATCCTAAAGTCTTTATTAGGCAGTACATCTCATTACCAGTAGGATCTCCTTGACAATATTGTATTCACAGGATGCACTCTTTAAAGACCTGGAAACAGAAATCTGGTTAAAATATATCTGTTACTATACTGATTGACAAATGTGAGCTTGCATTGTGTTAAATATGCCAAACTAAACATTTAATAAATACAAGATTTTTAAATATAAACCGATTCCTCTGCAAATAATTGCCTGTCCACCACTTAAAAGAAGACTTAAGGGGGAAAAAAAAGTTCATTTGATAACTTTCTAGGCCAGTGATGGCGAACCTTTTAGAGACCGAGTGCCCAAAAACTGGCCCCGTCCCTGCTCCACCCCCCGCCCTGCTTGTCCGCAGGGCCACTCACCTCCTCCAGGGCCCGCCTCAGATTGCCTAGGCCGCCCAGCAGCGCTGCAGCACCAATGGCGGCCATGCCCTCTGCCTGCGCCCTGCAGCATCAATTGTGCATGATGGGGCATGAGGTAGAGTCTTGTCCACACTGCCTAGCTGCCATGTCCTTGGCTGCTCTGCTCTGTGTGGGTCATACTTGGGGGCAACTCTCCTCCAGGGGGCTGCTGGTGAGGGGGTCATGGGGGGAGGCGAGCTGTGGCAACAGTGTGCCCACAGAGAGGGCTCTGAGTGCCGCCTCTGGCATGCGTGCCTTAGGTTTGCCACCACTGACATAGGTCATCTGATTAGCCATCATGCATTTTTCTTGTATCATGTCATGATCATTGTTTCCCACTGATAAGTTCTTGCTACACAAATATCTTTACTACGTCAAATCTTCCTTTTCTGATGAACATTGAATTTAGGTTATATATTAAATTCACATAAGGGTTTATCTCATCATAAGCCATGAGCACACTGGGTTATGTTAGTTGACAGACATTGCAGTAACATATTGTGGCTTGCTGTTTTTGCAATCACATATTTTGAGGATCCATTCATTGTAGCTTATTTATGAATAAGCCATTATGGCTTGTTCAAATGAAGTTAAAATCTTGGCCAGTATAATTTATAATCATTACCATTTTAAATGATTGTAGATATAGTATATTCTAGAGAAAATTGACTGAATCTTTCTACCAAAACATGTTAAAAATACCTTAGGGGTCTTTAATATATTTATTTAGCTAATATATTTATATACCACTATCATTATGGTATGTGCTATACTTGATGAAGAATCTAACTATAGCACCTGATCATTCAGGGCTTCAATATTTTATTCTTCTGTCATTTAAAATCCAAACAGAAGAAAAGATATAATAGTTGATACTTGGACTATATGCAATTCTCCCCTAAATAGTTATCATTCATGTATTTTTTCTTCATCCATTTTGATTGTTTGATTTGGATTATTCTTGAAACATTTTGCAGCTACTTCACAAACTTCAATATATCTAATCAAGAAGCATGCCTTTCTATCTAGCAAGATGTGAGTTTTATATCATTGCAAGACTTTTTTTCACTTAAAATATCAACTATAACCTTCAACCATGTTTCTTTAGATTTAAGTATCAGTATGAAATTTTGCTTCCTCATTTGCCAAGAAGAACTTCTTTACAGCACCTTCTATTAGCATTTGGTTAGATTTAGATGAGGTAATCACATATTGTATATTCATTCAACATTTGGCAGTTGCTTTGCCTGGAATTTTGCCTGTAAGCTTAACATTGCTTTGTCTGGAATTTGTCCTGGTCTGAAGTGGCTTCTTAATGACAACTGATAAATCTTCTGTATTTTAGTGAGATGTGTCATACAAAGTAGCTGTCATTTCTTGTTAATATTAACAGGAATTTCAAAGTGTATTGTATTGAAATTGTATTTCTCTTCCAGTGCTGTTTAACTAAAAAAAATGCTATCTACTCTACATTTGCACATCAAGAAGGGCCATGGTTTAGGGAGCTACTTTATATGGATTACAATGTAACTAGTCTGTCACTCCTAAAAAGGAATTGGGATAGTTTACAATTATACAAATATGTCTTTAGTATTATTTAAAAATAAAAAATGGCATACACTTTACATGCTATATAAAAAGCAATTGAACAGAAATATGTAACAGCTAGTTACTGAATATAAAACATTGTCATGAATTAAAGTTTGATATGAATATTAATGACAACTTGGGGAATTAAATCTTAGATATATTAGGAAACAATATTTTTAAAATCATATTTGTGTAACTACTCATCTCAAATGAATGTGACTCTGAGCAGCATACAAATGTGCAGAGATATTTTCATTCCATATTTTGTAATGTACTTGCTTTGGATTATAGTGGTTGATATTCATCATTGGATGAAAGTTGTCAATATTTGGGTGTTGCTATTGTAGGAGTCTAGTAACTATAAGCATAGAGCTTTAATAATAATGACATTAATTTATCAAACGCATGCTGTCTGATTCACAGTGATTTGGGATGGCTCAAAACAATCACATAAAGGAATTACTGTAATTATCATAATATGGTGGAAAACGGGAACAAACTATTTTGGGGTGGATGCATATATTTTTAATACAAGTACTATAATAGTCTTTTTCAAATCCATAATATAGTTTTTTAATTTATTTATAGTAGTTAAATTAATAAGACCACCTTTCCAATTATCATGACTCTGGCTAGCTAACAATAGTTAAAAACCTAGAAACATAATAAATAGATAATCAGTAGCCAAGATAAACCATGAACAAAAATCTATGCAATATCTTCTAACATCTGTTCCGTATATAATGGTTCTGTAGCCATATTGGCTTGGAGTTTTGGAAGTTGCATTCCCAGTACAATTAAAAAATAAGCTACCTAAAAACTATGGTGGTCTAGATGGATATAACTGATTTGTTCTTCAACATCGAGTATATATACAACCTTACTGCACTTAACATTTGCTTATTGTTAATCACTAAAATAATTTCATTCTTTAGTCTTTAGTCAAATCATTGTTAAAAGTTATGAATAATGGATTTATTGTTAAGAGTTTCCTAGGATGCTCACATTTATTTATTTATTTATTTATTTATGAGACTTATATACCACTTTAAGTGCAAGCATGGTGTTATACTACAATAGTTGTCCTTTTTCAGCATTTTATTTTTCCTAAAATAGTCCAAATTACAGTTTTGGTAAGTAATTTTAAAGATGAAACTATTATGAGTATTGAGATAATGAAGATAATTAAGTCCCACCTGTTGGATGTAGGTTCCCTTACATATTAGCATATTTGCTAATATCAGATGGTGATAAATTGTTTTTTATCCTTTTTCCACAGATACGGTCCCTGCCCTTTTTCTTCTTCCTTCTAAAATCTAAACCATTCTTTCTTATTTTATCTAAATACTATAATTACCAGAATGTTGGTTACTTGTTCACAGAATAAGCAGTATTTGTACAACCTTAAGGTCTGAAAAGGATTCTGAAGTCAAAGAGATTATTCTAAAATTGGCTTGACTCTTGCATGTCATGGATTATAAAGGAAGCTAAATTATTCCATCAGCTTTCTAGGATTGTATAATTTAAATTGCCCATTTCATGTGAGAATTCTATCCCATCTTCTATAAAAACTGAAGGTTTATTTTGATCTCACTATTTTGAATGAATCAGTATCAATTTTTCTGAGTAGTATCCCAAATTCCAGAATTGCTAGAATAAATTGATCAAGTTCTTCTTGGTTTTGGCTCTTGGTCATTTTAATACAGTAGATAATTTTTACTAAAGGCTAAATAAGAAAGTATTATCCATTTATTGGGCTTGGCTTTTAAGAACATTATAGTATTTTATTTTGCTGTGCTGGACAGGAAGAATTATTTGTTGTGTTTTCATTCCTTTGAAAAAATGCTGTGACTTCAGGCTTAATTCATTGACCTGTATGATTTTATCCATACGAAAAAGAAGTATAATTCTTACGGTCCAGACAGGATGCCTTTATACCCTTTTGGTCGATGCATTAGAGGTGGATCTACTCTTGATATTATGACCATAATTGATCATAGCCATGCATGTTAGAATATTGATTTGTTTATATCTTGAAAATCTGATTTTAGTTGTATTGATTGGTGACTGGGCCATAATGGATACAAAAACAATTATCTGGCATATCCTAATTTTTATTAGAGTCTACTCTTTCCCCTGCATTATATTTTATCCCCGCGACTGTAGAATGATGTCAGGAAATAAAATTGCAATTAATTTATCTGCTTTTTATTGAAAATCAGCTATTGAAATTATCTGTCTCATTTACATACATGTACAGATTTGATTTGTTTTATTATAAAATTTACCTATAAAATTCAAATATTAGTATTATATACAAAGATCCCATAAAGCTGGAATTCATAAGCTTTTTTGTCTCCATGCACACATTAGTTGCAAATCTGAGTATCGTTAAGTGTTCATAGGTCAGTGATAGCGAACCTTTTAGAGACCGAGTGCCCAAACTGCAACCCAAAACCCACTTATGCATCGTCAAGTGCCAGGTGGGTGTGGCCCATTGGGTGGGCGTGGCCCATTGGGTGGGCGTGGCTACAGTGGTAATGGCAGACTGGGTGGGACTAAAAAGTTCAATCAATCAATTCCAACTTTGCAAGATCTTTTTTTCCCCCGAGAAGTTGAAATTGACTGATTGAACCTTTTTTTTTTTTTTGCACGTGGCGGCGGAGGCCTAAAGCGAAAACCCAGCTGAAGGCCTAGGAGTGGGGCGACGGTGCGCATGCCCACAGAGAGGGCTCTGAGTGCCGCCTCTGGCACCCATGCCTTAGGTTTGCCACTACTGATCTAGGCTGTATTGTAAAGTGCTTGTAGGTTTAGCTGAGTATGTGTAAATCCAGGGTTATACCCAAACCAGAATAAATTTTGTTCAATAAACAGTGATACAGAACTTTGTATCATATGTGAATGATTTTTTTTTATTCCTAAAATTAATCTGATTTTGAGAGGGTAGGAGAAAGGAATAAGGTTCTTGTATAGTACTACTTCAGAACAAGTGTACTTCCACAAATTTTAAATAAAAGGCTACGATTTCAAATACACTTGTCTATATTGCTTCATTCTCCGGGCCAAGGGTTGAGTGGAAAATGTTTCACCTCATCCAAGAAGCTTCTTCAGTTCTGACTGTATATTGGATATTGTTCATTTAACCAGAATCTCTTCATCTATTCATATAATTTTGATAAATCTTAAACCTATTGCAGGTCACAATACTCCGTGACTACAGATAAGTCTAAAAGGTTCACAAACTTTCTCCTACTATTATAGAGAGCTTGGGCCAAAACAGAGTTCCTCTCTCTCTCCAAGCATTTTCTACAAAAAAAGTGAAGTAGTCAGCTGTATGTCCCTGCATTATATTTATTTTAATAGGTTAGAAAATGGTAAGAGAAATAAAATGTATATTTGATTGTGATCTCATGTGGGTCATACCTGAATTTGTTAAAGGTTCTTGTCAAACCCAGCTCAAGAATGACATAAAACAATCTAGCCAAAATTCAGTTATTTATTCACACCGTATAAACAGAATCTTGCCAGACTAAAGCTATACCACTCTCACCCTAATTCTGGGAGTTGAAGTCCACATGCCTTAAAATTGTCAAGGTTGAGAAACACTGCCCTAATAGTTATACTGAGAGATTTTAGGAAATGGCTATCCTAAATCTCTTCCTCTATCTCCAATCCAGCTCCAGGCTCTGTTGTCTCTTGTTTTGCCCCCACCTTGGAATGTGCTTCCTCCTTCCTGGGAGACTGCCACTTCACTGTAGGCCATCACACCATCTCCCACTTTGTATACGCATTTCATCAAACTGATACAGCCCTGAAAAGTAACAATGGATTTTCAAGGAAAAAAACCAAGAAAATCCAGTTGCCTTTTGAAAAGCACCTTTGGTACAGACACGACCTGAATGTTTGAGAATCACCATTGACAGTCCATTCTTAGAAAAAGTAATAATGGTGCAGTATTTTCATCATCTGTACCCTATCTGTCTGATTATGGTTTGACTAGACTTCCAAAGTCTTGGAAGTTATTTTGTAGCCCTTTCTAGTCTTAGGAATATCAAGAATGGTGGTGGATTGGATGCCACAAGATCTCTAGTAAATGGTGGAACACTTGGGTGTAAATGCATCTTAATATCACTCAAATCCAAATTTATAATTTAACAAAATACAATGAAGTAAAAGGTTGCAAACTTTTATTCTAATTAGAAAGCATAGATGGCTTGCTAATAGTATTTTCTACCTAAGGTGGCTGAAGAAAAGATAGATGCAATTTTGGATTGCATCAACTGAACTACATTTTCAAATAATTTGAAGTAATAGTTTCAAGAGACCTGGTGGCTCAGTGGTTAGAATGCAGTACTGCAGGCTACTTCTGCTGACTCTTGGCTGCCAGCAGTTTGGCAGTTCGAGTCTCACCGGCTCAAAGTTGGCTCAGCCTTCCATCCTTTCGAGGTCGGTAAAATGAGGACCCAGATTGTTGGGGACAATATGCTGACTCTGCAAACTGCTTAGAGAGGGCTGTAAAGTGCTATTGCTATTTTATTCTTCAACGATCAGACCCTAATCTTGAATACTGCATCCAGTTTTGCACTCCACAGTTGAAGATGACTCAGACAAACTAGAACAGCTTCAGAGAAAAGCAACAAGGATGATTAAGGGAATAGAAACTAAATTCCATGAAGGAATTGGATATACTTAGCCTTGAGAGAGGAAAATTGAGAATGTTTACAATAAACATATAAGGGTATCACAAAGAAGGAAGTCAGGCCTTGTTCTCTATAACCTCAGAATACAGGACATGATGTAATGGATTTAAATCAGCGGCTCTCAACCTGTGGGTCGCGACCCCATTTGGGTTCGAATGACCATTTCATAGGGGTTGCCAAACAAGGTTGTCCGCCATTTTCCCCCCCATTTTCCCCCCTTTTCTTTAGCTGTGCTACTCCCTCTTATTCTATTGGCTTTTGAAAGCCAATAGAATAGACTCTATTCAAGAGACTCTATTCTATTGGCATTCGAAAGCCAATAGAATCTATTGGCTTTCGAAAGCCAATAGAATAGACTCTCTTGAACAGAGTCTAATTCTATTGGCTTTCAAAAGCCAATAGGAATTGTCCAGGCTTTCTCTGCTCTGCTGAGACTGCCAAAAGCCCCAGTCTGCAAACAGTGCTGCAAGGAAAGCTTCCCTCCCTGCTGAGCAACTACTAAGAGTAAGTAAAAGAGGGCCAGGGGTGGGAGGTGGGAGGCTGGTGAGTGCAGGGAGGGTTTCTGGCGCGTGTGGGGCCTGGTGGGTGCCTTGCCTGCCTGGGCTGGGCCAGCTGGTGGCCCAGCCGGTGGTCGCCCTGCGCCATTGCTGCCGCTTGCCATGGCCGCTCAGGAGCGCCTGGGCCTGTCTGCCACCGCCCCAAACGGGCGATGGCCAGGGTAAGGCTAGCGGGGCAGCGGTGGGCGCAGGGAGGGTTTCTGGCGCGCGTGGGGCCCGGTGGGTGCCTTACCTGCCTGGGCTGGGCCAGCTGGTGGCCCAGCTGGTGGTCGCCCTGCGCCGTTGCTGCCCCTTGCCAGCTAGGCTTCGGCCGGCACAGGGGGCAGCACCACGCATGCGTGGTGCTCCCGGGCAGGGAAAGTCCTCGACTTACGACCGGTTGGGTAGTCCTCGACTTACGACCGGTTGGGGGGGGTCGCAGCATTAAAAAGGTTGAGAACCATTGATTTAAATTATAAAACGCTGTATCAAGTTAAATTCTAGTAATGATTTCAATAAGAGCAATTTTACAGTAGAACCAATTATACAAAAGGTATACATCCTTCACTGGATGGTATTCAAGCAGAAGATGGGCATCATCTGTCATAGAACCTTTAATTTGGTTTCTGGCATAGGACGGGATTGGACTTGATGGTCTGAAAGATTTGAACTTAATGACTCTCTGTGAATGTTGTTATTTGCAGAGCATTATCTTGCACCAGAAAGCATGTACATAACATGATTTAAACATGTATTTTACAATTATTACCAGTTCAGTCATATAGTCATTAATGCAACTTTTTCAAACCCTGATTCCAGTGTTGTTGTATTATAATCTAGCCAGCTGAAGAGGATATGATTTGTCCCAAAACTTGTGGGGAGGGGTCCAATTGTATCTAAAACTAAAAAATCATTGTCTTAAGCTTGCTCGTGCAATTTGTTACGGATGGCTTGAGCAATGCCAGGCACATAAAGCCATAAGGTAAATGTTCTGGTCCTATTTTATAAATCATTGCTGTGGAGGCAGTACATGTGTGCTACTATTTACTAGACTGATTTGTATGATTTAGGGATTGTATTAATCACATTTACATTGGAACTACTATTTTGAAATGTGGTTCAAATTGACAGCAATGATCAGGGTGTCTTTTTATTTTCAATCCCACTGTCTCCCTAAAGAGTTCAGTGTAGCGTTCTTGATCCATTCTGTGTTGTATCCTCCTGGGAAATTTAGACTGGGAGAAAGTGATTTCATGTCTGGGTGGAGTTTTTAAACTGGATTTCCCTGGTTTATGTACAATGCTCCTTCCATTATAGCACATTGGTCCTAATAATTAATTCTGAACTTTATCAACCATTGTATTACCATAGTATTTAGTAGTCTGGTTTACTGATAGTTACCAATCTCGGTGGATGTCCTCCTGATACCCAGTATATTCTGGTTGGGGTGGAGGTTAACACTGGCCTTAAAGAAGATTTGTTTCCAGCACGCATTTGGGAGGGACATGTGTAATATACAATCTGCCATCATTTTGTTTCCATTTTCTCTTTGTCTTCCTCTTCTTCCTCCCCTCCCTCTCCCCTCCCCCTTCTTCCTTTCCCCCTCCCCATCCTCTCCTTCTTGGGAGTGCCCGTTAGTTAATGTTGACTCCTGGCAACTGCCTGGAGTAGTTCTGCAGTTTTCTTGGCAAAATTTTGGAACTGATTCACCATTGTCTCCTTCCTAGCTTGAGGGAGACTGAGTGGTGCAAGGTTACCCAGCTGGCCTCATGCCTAAGGAAGGACTAGAACTTTTCCAGCTTTTAGCCTGATACTTTAACCAGTACACTAAACTGGCTCTCATGTCTCTTTTAGTAATTTGATTATTACTCAAATAGTCCTCAACGTACAACTATGTTGGAGCCTCCCCATTATGCTTGCAAATGGTGATGACCATTAAGCTATATGGCCTCGCTTATTGACTCTTATCCCCTGATTTCCCTGATGCAGTCGTTAAACAACTTTGCAGGTTGTTAAGCAGAGCATGTGTGCCTTAGGTTGGGGGAGGTCCTGGGAGGCTTAGTGTAGACTCACTCCCATCAGTCCCGTATTTCTCAAGGTCTCCCCATCCCCTGAGATACCCCATACTTTGCTTTCCAACTGTCCCCATAGCTCTTGAGTCTGCTTCCCCTCCCCAGGTCCCTACAGGCCTCCCCACCGTCACTGTCCCTGCAAGGCTTAGGCCTCCTCCCTACCAATCACGTATCACTTGTTTACCTTTTGAAGATCTCTAGCTCTAGACCAGGGGTGTCAAACTGTCGGCCCATGGGTTGGTTTCATCATACCGAAGCCGCGCCCACTTCATTACCGGCAATGCAAAAAGAGTTGTGATACGTTGCGTCACATGATGAGGTGAGTTTGACACCCATGCTCTAGACTGCTGAACTGAGTACGTTAATTAAGTAGAATGGATTGCTTTGTCACACGGTTGTGTGGTGCAATTATGGAAATGGCTGCCATTTTTTAAAGGATCACAATTCAAGGTAGCTGCTTGGAAAATGGTGGTCATTTCCAGAATCATGGCACACAGCCACATAATGAAATGATCCATTCTGCTTCCCTAATCCAAACTCTGGAGATTTTCAAAAGATAAGTGAGGCAGAGGAGGGTATGGAGCCTGGTGGGCTGGGAAGCAGGCTCTAGGTCTGCAGGGATCTGGTGGGGCAGGATGGTAGGGGAAATATGCAGTGGGGGGGGTTTGGCACAGTGCCCCTGTGATTGGTTGTAAGTATGAAAAACTGCGTGGCTGTAACAGCAGCTATAACTTTGGGACCAGGTCAAAAGTTGTTCTTAGGAAATCTGCTATAACTTTGAAGAGCTGCTGAGTGACTAAGAGGACTACATGCAGCTGTATTTTTGTTACTTCGTTAGCTGTCTTGGATTCTATTGATGCAGAAATGGTAGAAGTGCTTTAAATAAGTGATTTGATTAATAGAAGCTAATTTCCAGCTTTTGTTCAAATAAATAAATGGAGGTAGTATTTCCTAAATAACATTAAAATGAAGAAGTCTGTATTTGTAGAGTGATTCCAGGTTTTTTTTTCTTTTGAAGTTCCAGATGCTACCAGGTGTTCAATGATCGTACTTCTCGGTTCAACAGCAGCAAGGCTTCACCTCAGATTGTTCCCAAGATTGAGGACTCCTCTGCTCTCCTTTCTGTTATTTAGTGTTTTCCAGAGGTACAGCTCCACTAAAACCGGGAAACTGGCTTCTCACGGCTTTGCTTCCATGGCAGCAATGTCATCCTTTCCCCCACAGAGGTATCATTACTTCCTAGTGTTGGATTTTGAGGCCACGTGTGACAAGCCCCAGATCCACCCTCAGGTAATTATTTGGCTTCAACTTGTTTCTCCTTTCATGAAGGGAGTGGTGGGATAGAAAGGCTTTTGCATTCTGTTCTGTATTACTTCCCATATCTTCTGAAGGATGGAGATCATTCTCACTATATAAATGGATACGGTATTTATTTATTTATTTGTTTATTTATTTATGAGACTTATATACCGCTTTAAGTGCAAGCACTCTCTAAGCGGTGTACACCAGTAAGCAATGTATATATATATTTACATTGCCCCCAACAATCTGGGTCCTCATTTTACCTACCCTGGAAGGATGGAAGGCTGAGTCAACCTTGAGCCGGTGAGATTTGAACCGCTGACCTGCTGAACACAGTCAGCTAAAGTGGCCTGCAGTACTGCACTCTAACTGCTGCGCCACCTCGGCTCATTTGAGAGATCAACATGATTCCAGAGAAAGCGATGTTGCTTTTTGTTTCTTACAGCTCCTCCTTATGTTTTCTCTTGCAAATTGATAATCCACTTTATAATTTCAAGTTGTATGAGGAGTACGAGGGCAACATGAAGGATTTCCTCTTCCACACTGTGATTTTCTGAAAATGAATTTGGCGTTTTTTCCATTTTCTATCTAATTTTCAGTGGTAATAAACTTTGCAAATGACATAATATGAGGTGTGACCATGCATTCTTATTTACTGGATTCAGCAGAGCAGTTAGAATAACGACATCCCTAAGTATTCCCTTGTTTTCATTAGTTGCACTTAGATGTTAAATTACAAGCCTAAAGATTTTTGTATTGCTTTAAAATTAAGTTCCAGATGTTCCCACTTGCAGGATAAACTAAGATTGTACTACTGTTTCTACCAAATCTCGCACTCAAACGGGCAGGGCATGTCTTTTTGAAAATCTGTTAAACTACATAATTTGATCTATTTTTCTCTACTGCAAGGTTCCAGTTTTCTACTACTAAAAATAATGATTCTTCATATACAATGTAACATTGTTTAGGTTTAGCTGATTTTCCATATCTGTTCTCATTAAACATGTTTTATTTACCAAGCTTGAGGTAAGAATTTTGGCAAGGATGTTGGGAGGTGGAATGGGAAGGAATATTTACTATTATATTTGGAGGCAATATAAGGGCCTAAAATAATATGATAACACTTTTCCTATTGATTACTATAAAAGTGAGAGACAAAAATCCACCCTGTACCATCCATGTTCTTGTTTTTAACCTTTAATTGTTGTTAATCTTAATTTTAGTACTTTTAATGTTTTTCATATGTACTGTATACTTTTATACCATTGTATGCCACCCAGAGTCACTCGTAACAGTGAGATGGGCACCATATAAATTTAATATATAAAATAACTAAAAATAACAGTGAATAATGTGTATGCATCTTCCAGTTTTTCTACAGCAAAGCAAATCAGTATTTTAAAAAATCAAAGAGAACATTTTTTTGTATCTTGCATTAGACCTGCTTAATTTTATTATTTTGAATCGCTGTGAGGACTTCTAGTTTCACCTCTTAAGATTTTGAATTGGAAAACATTGTTAAATAAAATTAGTCTTTCAGGTGATGACTATTTGCAGTTCTGGGTTTAAGTGGAGCTGTGATTTGGGCATTGATTTTACCTTGCATTTTACCACCTTGTACCAATATTCTTAGTCAGTGTGTCACTTTTGACTGAAAAATTTCTTTTTAATGTGCATAAAAAATTGAATTATTTTTGAAGTATTTTTAAACTTCATGAAAGCCTTTGCCTGAAACATTGCTATGTTCCAATGGGACAGTAGTGTCTGCATTGTGAAGGAAGGAGCTCAGATGTCTTTTCATTTTGTGATAGTTTCATCCAGTTTTAGAAGTCAGTCATGGTCCATAACCTTGTTACAATTGGAGGGAACAAGAGATAAAAGGCCTATGGTTTTCATTAATTTATTTCCAATAGCTGCAGAAAAACTGAAAGATATTTCTTATTATTTTTGCTGCCAATTTCAGATCCTTTTTTCAGCTCCTCTTTCTAGTTTAGTTTGAAGAGTATCAATAATCTTGTGCTCTCCGTTATTACATTTGGATCAAAAACTAGATAAACTATTTTGAATACATGGCTGTCTCTGTAGTAGGTTATTCTATTGCAGGGGTGTCAAACTGCCGGTCCGCAGGCCAGGTGCGTCATGCGGAAGCCGCGCCCACTCCATTGCCGGCAATGGCAAAACTGTCCCGATATGTCACATGACGTTGCGAGTTTGACATGTCTGTTCTATTGAAAGCAGCTTACCTGAAAGAAAATGAAAGTTTACTTTTGTTTTTTCAAACTTTTCTGTAATCCTGAGGATTTTGGGAAAGTGCTGTTGATTGTTTAAAACTAATTTTACAGAAATATTTTAATTTTCCTTGCAAAAGCCTGTCAAAGTTATACATTGATATTACTACAGTATTGTTGGATATGGGCTTGGTCTGCATCATTTTGATGCAAACCCTGATGCACGTAGAGCTGGTTTACAGCTGGTAGTAAAATGGAGCATGAGTAGAATACAATTACAGTAGCTTTAAAGAGCTATATCCCCCAAGTCCTTTCTGTAGCATGTAACAAGATGTGCTATATATTTTGAAGGTAAGATTGCTCATTAAAGCTGGAAATTATTTGTTTAGATTTCTTCAGGAACTGTATCTATGTCATCATTGCCTGATCATGGAACTCTCTATCCAGGACAATCAGCTTATATTTGTATAAAAATGTGTAGAGGCACTAAAAATAACTTTATTCACAATATATTGCTAAATATAAGAACTTGTTAAAGATTTTTTTCTTTACTGCTGTCTTCTTTAGTGTGAACCTTAAGAGCACATTTAGAGAAAGCAGCTGATAGGTGAATGACTCAGGGCTTAACTAGCTTGTGATTTAAATGAAATAAGAAATAGAGCGCTGGATCAAACTCAGTTTGAAGAGCAAACACCTGAACTAGCTAGGTTCTGATTTGTAAATGTCGACATAGGGGTTCAGAAACACTTGTCTGTGGGAAAATCAGAATTCAAAATAGTCCTGATGTCTTTAAGAATAAAAACCAGGAGTTCTACTTAAGAATGGTATATGAGATCAGGGCCAGAGATTGAATATAAAAATGAAGATCAAACACAGTATTTATGGCATCTGAAACATTTAGTTTAGCATCATGCAGACCAGCAATAGCTATGCTGGCAGGGAATTCTGGGAACTATCTGGAGGCTTATCTATGTTGGAGAAGGTTTAAGTAGATAGAGGTTGAATGTAAATACAATAGAATGTCCTGCTGGACAATTTAACTGAAAAATAAAGTCAGTAGCACCAACTCTTAAAATTTTACTGCAAAAATAAAGTATTTTATGAGTATAAATAAATTTATTCCAAATAATCCCCCCCACCAAATTAAATCTATTCCTTAACAGAGATGGTGTGATTAGACTTGCAATGGAGATAAGAGTACTGTCTATCCAATTTGCTCTGAGTGAACTTGTAAAATGTATTTACTGATTACAGGTAGTCCTCAACTTACAACAGTTTAGTGACAATGGCACCAAAGTTACAATGGTGTATTTGTCTTTTATTTTTCTCCTTTTTGTCAGAGAATGGGCTTTTTTGGTTTGGTAATTATTGTTGAAGTTTGCCCTTGCAGAAATTCTTATTGATGCATGTTTGAGAATAATGCAGAATTAACTTAGTGTTTTGGGGAGAATGAAGGTAAAATATTTTCTGTTGCTTCCAGTCAGTGTGGCATTTGATGTATTCCATAATGTTTTTGTATGGCTGACATTCTCTGTTTTCCTTTGAGACTGAAGATTGCATTGCACATTCATTCATTCATTCATTCATTCATTCATTCATTCATTCATTCATTCATGTGCTTGATTGTTTGCTTATTTGTATGTATAGCAGGTAATCACAGTTATTCCTGGCTCCCATATTAGTGCATATGCTAATACATAAGTTTCTAAACTTGTTTCTAAATGTGTTATTTGTATCTATTTTTAGATTCTCACATAATACATTTAACATGTGAGCTCAAAAATCAGACATTCTTTGCTTCTTTCTCTTAGTTAATTGCTTCAGTTCTGGGGCAGTTTTGATTCTTATATTATGGTAACAGTCTTTCAGAACATGATCTATTCTTGATAGATACATCAACAGCTATACATCAATATCTATGTTGATGCATTTGATCATTTTTTCTGGAAAACTAGATTCCCCCTTCCTCTCACAATGTTAAGATGTTCAAAAGTGCAGATGGAAATTATCTAGTTACAGTTTAATTTATTTTTTAAAAATATGCTTTATCAAAAGTGCTGTAAGTTTGTAAAAAAAGCCTTTCATGCCATGACTAATTTTCCTTACAGATTCACTTAATAGCTTGAAATCTGAAATAATAGAAAATGTTAAGTGCAACAGCAGAAAAAATGCATTTTTCCATAGAGTTTTTTTTTCTTATGGCGGTGCTAGTTGAATTAATATTCAGTAGTATTAAGACTAATAGTTACATATAGCAAGTTTGGAGCAGTTTAATCATAAGAGACTAAAAAGAAGAAAGTACTAGCTGATATGTAATGCTTCAAGAATTTTAGAGCCATATGCTCAGAAGGTATCTAATTATCCTGACTCTACTCCGAATTAATTGATTACAGGGTCATAAACAGAGAGGGTTCTTTTATATTCAGAAAGTACATAGATTTATCTATGTATTATTACTTGTAGCAGTTGTCTTGATTCAAAAGCACTTCTTTTCTATTGTGTAGTTTGCCTAGTCTTAACCTTTCATTTAGACATTGGAATTATTTTTTATTATTATGGTTCATCGCACAGTCAGCCAGATGTTTAGACCGGATTTGGCATTTTTATCCACCTATCAAGTCCTCCCCAAGGATCTGGGATAGGCAGAAGTTGATGTTTGATGATGTTAAAGGTATCATCTCAGGATGTAAGCTATTCCAAGTAAAGTTGCCTTTTGCAGTTGAGTGATAGTGTTTTGTCATTAGCAGTGGTGTTCAAGTGGTGCTCCAGTTGTTTTGGGATTGTACCCGAGGCACTTATTTCTATTGGTACTTCCTTTGTTTTCTTTTGTCACAATCATTGTATTTCTATTTGCAGATCTGTAATTTGTTACCTTCTCCAGTTCTTTCTCTTCTCTTCTCCAGTCTTCAGGTATTGCCACTTCCTCTATCCAGTCTTGTTTTGACTTTCTTACTTATAATTGTTAAGTCTGGTGTTTATGTGACAGGTGCCTTTCTGCTTGAATTCTAAAGTTCCAAAGCACTTTAGCTTCTTCATTTTCTATTCCTTTTTCTATTTTGGGGTCCCACCAGTTTTTGCTTGCAGGCAAATAGTATTTTCTTGCAGAACTTCCAATTACAAAGGCCATTTTGAAAGCACCATAAAATTATGTCTCAGCTCTCCTGGATAAACCAGATAAGAAACACAACATGATGAGCTAATTCTACTTTATTGTACGGCTACATCAACAGAATCTTGCTAGTCTGAAGGTGCAGACTTGCCACAACCTTCTTTAACTGCCTGAACACTTGAGAGGGCCCTTCCTAATTTTTGTCCTCTGTTATTCCCATTGGGTGCTCTTGCCTCTCTTGTCTGAATATTTCCTGGGCAATATCTTGTCTCCCAAGGTCATCTACACATTCCATTCCTTTGTTATTGTTCATATATATCTCTTGAAATTCTTGTTGGCAGGCCTCTTGCCTGTGGCTACAGAATTGCTTCCAGAAACTTCATTGTGCCCTGCCCATGCACACATGTAAGTTTGTTGGCATGGTTTTAGTCTAATGAAAATTATCCATATAATGGCATTTCAGTCAGCCAATATACTGCCACACTTTATATAAATTTGCTTGGAGGTATATTACATGCTTATATACATACCTACCCATAAAGTTATTTCTTTTTGATGTAAAAGAGAAAAAAAAAAGAATGAGAAATAGTATGCCATGCAAACTAAAGACATGAGAAGAAAAAGTAACATAGCTAGAACAGTTTCTATTTTTTGTGTGTTTTTCCATACAGTACTATTTATCCTTGCAAACTTTCTTTGCTTTAGTGATATCCAGACACAGTTTCATATATTGCCTTTTCTCCTTTGAACATTTGTTTCAGGATCACCAACTGCAACCATGACTTTCTTGGTCTTGGTCTTCTTGATGCATTTATTCTTCCTTTGTGTAATTGTTTTGTGATTCAATTCTCATACATTTTCTCCTTCAGTGTAATATCTTTCATACTTGTCACTCACTTAAGTTCAGTCCACATTAGTTCAAGCTGCCACATGAAGTGGTAGCTTCGCTTTCATTAGGTGTCTTCAAGCAGAGGCTGGTTGATTATCTGTCAGCGATGGTCTAGTGATTCTTGCACTAAGAGAGGGTTGGATTAGATGGTTTCTAAAGTCCCTGTGATTCTTTTCTGATTTTATAACATATACTTCTTAAGTATCCTATCCCCACCACATTCACATTGTTTTAATGATTCCCAGGACGTATTCAGTGCCATAGATATTTTGACTTCTGCTATTTATCACGGCTTTAATTAATTGAGTTCTTTCTAAATTAAAATGGATGGATGTACTTTTTTTCTTTAGATAACTAGGACAACTATAGGTTTGTACTGCAATAGTATTCTGAATGCCTTTTCAGTACAACTGAATAATGTGTTGGTTTGAGTATAATAACACATTGTTTGTTGGTATAGTTGACCATATTTCATCATGCTAATGCAGCAGTGCTTTCCCCCCCCTTTTTTCTACAACCAGACTGTATGATCAATTTTGCAGAATATTTGAAGTTGGATTTGAGAATAGGTGGATGGCTGCTAAAGCCTGTTGTCCATTACCAATGGAGGCCAGTGAAGGACCACTGAATTCAGCCAATTCTCATTAAAATAATAATTAAAACTCCCTACGCCAGTACTGTTTACAAGCTGTCCCTTCTTTTAATTGCCTTAGAAATAAGATTTGGTGGTGATTGGGGGGGAATAGAACTGAAGCATTCCACAATTTCTGATTCTTCTATTTCCTCCCCCCAACCAACTTGGAGGCATCAACTCTCATCTGTCAAAGTGTAAATCAGCAATTAAAACACAAACAGCGAAATGCCAAAGATGACCTGGAGCACAAGGCGACTGACAAACAAGTCCGGACAAATCGGGGGATAATTTATAAGCATTGCCCTAAAATCTAATTATTTGGCAATTCGAATTTGCAGCCAGCCAGGGCTGTGCAATAAATTTAACTCGCCATAAATTATTTAGGAGCAGCCTGTGGTGTAAATCAAAAACACAAGTGTTTGTTTAAGAAACAAGGTCCTTGTGCATAAAATGACTCTTTTTTGTGTTTCACAAAGAAGAGACAAAAACTGTTAGATGCGATACCTTAAATTCTTATTTTGAAGGTGTAAAAAGTTGTTTTTAAAGCAGATAACATTGTCCTTTTTCTTATTATGAACATACTACTTTCAACAGAATTCTGCTTTATAGTGCAGTGGGAACATTTCTCTTAAATTTT
The DNA here is from genome assembly GCF_016545835.1 of Crotalus tigris. Lineage (NCBI taxonomy): Eukaryota > Metazoa > Chordata > Lepidosauria > Squamata > Viperidae > Crotalus > Crotalus tigris. The sequence goes on along the minus strand of NW_024100417.1, from coordinate 5,695,147 downwards.
CTGATGTTTTTTATTCAATAGCTATCTATGTCTGTATGTGCTTGTGTGTGTGGAGGGTGGATACACATACACATACATACCTTTATTTTGCTGTGAAGGGGATGAATAAATACTCTCAGTCCCTCCTTTTTTTCCTTACTCAAGTCGGGTATTACTATCCATCGCCCCTTATTTAAATAGATATTTGAAATTTGGAATTTTTTACTTTTTGTAATCTTATATTACAGACAATGCTGTAAATAAAGTGTTCCTCTGTGAATATCGGTATAATTTTTTTCTGTTTCCAATTCAAGAGATTTCTCTCAAAGTGGCTCATATATTGAAGGTTGTAGTTTTTCCTTTCAGTAAGGAACTCAGCCTCAATTTTGCTCCCTTCATTCATGTTTCCACTTTTCCTCATTACTGTGAAATCACTTCAGGAACCCTCCCTTTCTCCCTCCCTCAGTGGACTGAAGTAAAATAGGTGGAGTTTTAAATGCTAATATATCGGGAGCCCATGAATGTTCCCATTCCCTTGTAAAAGAAGGTGAATATTGGTTTCCCTCACAAAGTGGGAATGCAGTACATAAATGCAAAAATCTACAAAATACATAAATGCAAAAATCTACAAAAAATCTGTAGCATTTCAGTACCAATTGGTTTGTACAAATTTAATAATATAAATGGCAGGAAATACACATTGCCAGAACAATCTATTCATTCATTTGTTAATTCATTTCTTTATTCAGTTTCTGTAGCCACCCCTCTCAACCAAGTGACTCTGGGTGACTTACAGTTCTAAAACAATTAAAAATAATAAATCAAGGGAAATAGGAAATAAATTCATACAACAACCAAAATAGTTAACTAACAGTAAATCCAAGAAACACAACTCTTAAACAAAGACAACTGGACTTTCTTTTTTTTTCTTGAAGATATTTCGCTTCACATCCAAGAAGCATCCTGAGTTCTCACTGAGTGCTGGGGGATGGAAGGATTTATATTCCTATTAACTATTACCTGGATGATTGAGAATCTCCATAAATTCTCCATTTTTAAAGCCTTACAAACAGACAACAGAATGTGGCCATGCTATTCTCCAGCATGATGAGTGTAGAATCCACTGGTGGGTAATTTCAGCCTTTCTGCTTAGACAGACTAAGTCAAAACTTTAGCCACGCCTCCCTCTGGGTGTGGCTTCCCAGTTATTGACTTAGTCTCAGGCTCAGTAGGGCGCAGAAATTGTGGCTCCTTAGTTAGACTAGGTTAATTGGTTTTTTAATTGAATTTAATTCCTTTTTTCAGATTATAAATTGAACTATTTTCTTACTTTTTAAATTTGGATTCATTTGGCTAAATCTGCATTGGATACTTATTCGGGTCTTTTTGGCTTTGAGGCTAACAGGCCCATGAGAAAGCTGCAGGCCATTCTCGGGTGGGGCTTTCAGCCCGATCGAGAGGATCAGCAAGAGCGAGGACCAGCCGGCCAGCTGGCTTGCGGCTAACGGAGCCTTTCCAGAATCTGACAGACCGGAGATTTTATTCTTCGTCGAGGCCACGAGGCTCTCTCTGCAGCTAGCAGTTTCGGATCGCAGTGGAGGCTGCGCAACAAATAGAAAGTGCCTTTTACGAACGGGGGGAAGAGGGTTTTGCTTAATTTGGCGAATTTCTAGAAGCTTTTCCCTAGCAGGGGCTTCGTTTCTTCTCTTCCCCTTCCTTTCGACTGGTCGTCATTTTAAGAGTCATTGTAAGGGTGTGGCCACCATTTTGCCTGCGTGATAAGTCGCGGCTGCCATTTTGAGAAGGTCATCAGGCGCAGCCGCCATTTTCTAGGGACCTTGCTTTCCTCTGTGATCTAAGGGGAATTTTATTTCAGAACCACCTGTTCCAATTAGTCTGTAGCACTTTGCCACAAGGCCTAGACAGGCAGTTCTAGGGAACTGTCTGGCTGTCCTTTGCCATTGCTGTTGTTCGGAGCGAGGATCGGTTTTTCATCTCTGACAGCTTGGTCTGCGTGTTTGGGTTCCCCCCACTTTTGGCTATCTCCTACCCGGATTATCCAGACTGCAATGGCAGACAGTTCTTCACCCCAGGCATACCAGGGCTCTGGTATTTCCCCCGCACAAATAAATCGCAGATCAACTGATTTGGACGCGGGGGGGAAGAAAAAATGCCAAGATGAGATACTTATCCACCAAACAGACCCAAAGGCAGCCGGGCGAGAGGCCACGAGGAGACATCAGGCACTGGAGAGGGAATTTTCCAAAGCCCAAAGGCTCAGGTCAAGTGAAGCTGAAGTGGTTTCCCCCGTTCCATTGGTCACTTCTCCATTTGAGCCTCCATTTGCGCCTTCCCAGGATGCCCTCGGGCATGGTCTCCTCAGGGGGAAACTGAACAGGTTGGTCCCCCCTCACTCCTCATCCTCATCTTCTTCTATACAGCAGGTCCTGAGGCAACGTATGTCCCAAAGGAGATTGGGGCTAGTTATATGGAACAATGAGCTATGTGGTCTGAAGGCAGTTTCAGGCATTCAGGCACCATGCATTTATGCAATTTATGTCATCCTCTAGGAGTCAACAGGGATCCTTGTATCCACGGTTCTGGCATCTCTGAAACTTCCTCCCAGCTAGCTGAGGAGGGGTCAGTGGACCTAGAGATAGCCGACACGCCCATGTCTGAGGATGAGGAGGCAGCGCCTGAACGGGCGTCAACTTCGGGTCTTTTTGACTCTTATCTTTTCAGATCTCTTCGTATGAAGGCCTGTACCACTGCCAACCTCACTTCAGCACAGGAGGACAAACCTTCCACCTCCACTAGTCAAGAATCTAACCTTTACTTGCAGAGCAGATTGTGGAGATTCCTTGTCCGCTTGTCTTTTGTACTTCGGTAGAGAAACAGTGGTCATTTCTGGCCACATCACCATCTGCCAATAGTACAGAAAAGAAACTTCACAACGTTTCCTCTTTCTTTGAGTCCCTTTTAGAGGTGACTGCTGTGGACACTCCTCTAACATCTCTGTTTTTCCATTTCTGCAATTTCAGGGGATATGGCTGAGACTCTGAAGGCAGAGGACAAGAAATTTGAGTTCTCTCTTCCCCGAGCTCACCAGTCCTCAGCGTGGGCGATCAAGGCTGAGAATTCATCTTCCTCTTTCGCAAGGGCAGCAATCGTGGCTCTGCAAACTCCAGGCTATCTTTCCCCCTGACCAGGTTCGGACACATCAGACATTAGAGAAGCTAGTGGCTGTTTCAGGGCACATGGCAGACACTTCTCTTCATTCGGCCAGGTATTCCGCTATGTCTATTGCAGCCACAGTTGCCTCTCGTTGACTGTGGTGTCTGAAACAGTGGAGGACAGACTTAAAGTCCAAGTGGCATCTGTCGACGGCCAGTACAGCAAGACACAATTATTTGGTTCAGTCCTCGAGCCACACATAACTGAGGGCAAGGACAAGCGTAAGATCCTGGCCCATCCCTCCAAAGGGTCGGATAGGTGGCTAGCAGAGTTTCGCTGATAGGCTTTCTGTCCCAGCAATCCCTGGGAGTGGAGGCAGCCCTCTTGGGCCGGGCAGTTCCTGGGATTGGTCCAGAGGCTTGCGATCCTTTCCCCCCAGACAGGATCGTTACAGGCGGTCCAAGGGTCGCCAAGGAGGACTCCCACATGGGGGTCGCCTGGCACTGTTCAACGACGTCTGGGTGGTCACTACCACAGACTCTTGAGTCAGGGAGACTATAAGATACGATCTCTCTCCAGAATTTTACTCTCCTCCCCCAGATCGTTTCATACAGTGGCCAGTATCGCAAGCGCAATCAGAGCAGAGCTAGTAACCATGGCCATCTCCCATTGTTAGCAATTGAGGCCATAGAACTGGTACCACAGCATCGGAGAGGGATTTTACTCCATTCTGTTCGTGGTTCCCAAAGCCTCCGGGGGATGGAGGGCGATACTGTAATTAAGGGGTCTGAATCTCTTTCTGACCTACAGAAGGTTCAAGATGCAGACCCTAAAGGTCCACCTTGACCAGCATCCGAAAAGGAGATTTCCCTCCTTCATAGATCTTACAGAGGCATACTTACACATCCCCAAAATTCCATCATCTCAGGTTCCTGCGGTTTTATTACAAGCACCGGCATTATCTCTTCTGTCCCAGGGGTCTTGACAAGGATTTGGCAGATGCCAGTGCATGTGAAATGCTATCTGGATGATAGCCTAGTGCAGTCCAGCTCTTTCCAGTCAGCTAAGTCAGACTTGGAAATCACGATACATACGCTTCAAGTTCACAGGTTCTCAGTGGACTTCAAACGAGTCGCACGGCCCCCACAAGGCGCTTACTTCATCTAAGGACGATAATAGATTCGGATCCTTACAAAGTTTATCTTTCAAAGGAGCGTCGGATCAGCATCTGAGGTCTTGTACATCAGGCTCAGAGAGAGAAAGCAGGGCTGTCGGTCCTGCTGTCTCATCTCCTGGGAAGGATGGTTTCTTACATGGCCAGTCTTCACTCTAGAAGCCTTCGGTGGTTCCTCCTTCCCTTCCTGAAACGTAACCTCCTTGCTTCCAACAGAATGGTCTGGATTCCTCACCATACTCTATCATATCTCTTAAGGTGGGCTTCATCCGCCATGGCCAAGGGGTCCATTTCAAGGAGGCTTCCAGGCTCACCTTGACTACTGACGTCAGTCTGTTCGGTTGGGGTGCCTGTCTTCAGACTTATCTGGCTCAGGGACAGTGGTCTTGGTTAGATCTAGACCACAACATAAATTGGCTCGATCTCAGAGCCATCCACTTATCACTCCGCCGGTTTTCCTCCCTAGTGTCAGGAAAGCATGTCTTGATTCTGACCGACAAGGTTGCAGCCAAGGCTCACTTCAACAATCAGGGAGGGACACAGTCACTCAAGCAGGAGGCCTTGAATCTAGGCCTGTGAGCAGAATCCACCCTAGGTTCCATCATGGCAGAGCACATATCGGGGGAGGCAAATCAACAAGCAGATTCCCTGAGCAGGTCACAGTAGACCACTCGGGTGGCGCCTGGAACGGGTATTGTTCAGGGAAATCTCGGGTAGGTTTGGTCATCCGCATCTAGATCCCTTTGCCTCCCCGATGAATGCCCACTCCCCAGGTCCTTCACCAGATTTCCGACACGGGGGGTGGTGGAAGGAATGGACGACCTCCGGTGCAAGAGGCTGGGGGAGGGACTGCCTTAGGTTCTTTCTCCCCTTCCGTTGTTACAGGCAACTATCCGCAAACTGATTCAGGATCAGGTGGAGGTAATCTCAGTTGACCCACATTGGTCATGGCGTCCGTGGTTTGCCGATCTTGTAGATTTATCGCTCTTGCCACAGTCGAGAATTTCCCCAGACCAAGTGGCTCTCAGCCAGGGGACTCTTCAACATCTTGATCCACAGTGGTTCCAGTTGCCCTCTGGCATTTGAGCGGGAAATTTAGCTAGGCAATCCTATTCACCTGGGGTGATCTTGATGATCCAAGCCTCAAGGAACTTCGGCACGTGGTGCAACTAAGCAACAGATCAGTCAGTCTTCGGTCATCATTCCTGTCATATTGGAATATCTGCTGGAAGGTTTAAATAAGGGCTTATCATCTATCACTATCAGCAGGCAGGTTGCAGACTTGTCAATGGGTCATACCTGTGACAACTTGGTTCCTCTGTCACAACACCCGGTGGTTAGTGCATGTCTGAAAGGGGTGGTTAATGCTAGCCCACCTGCGGTGCATTGCTGTCCTTCTTGGGACTTGCCTAGAGTGTTACAAACTTTAACCTCTCCTCCGGTCAAACCTCTTAGGTCTAGTTCTCTTCATTTTCTTTCCTTGGAAGTGGCATTCCTCGTAGCTATCACTTTGGATGGGAGGATTTCAGAATTGGCCTCACTCTCAGTCAGGAGTGATTTGAGTATTTTTTTTTACGGAGAGGGTGGTCCTTGGATGGGACCCTCTCTTCCCTCCAATGGTTAATACATGGTTTCATAGGTCCTAGGATCTGGTTCTTCCAAACTTTTGTCCTACTCCTTCACATTGTCTGGAAAGACAGTGCCATAAGTTGGATGTGCGCAGGGTCTGCGACACTATGTCAAGCGAACCTCGGTTTTTTTGCAAGTCAGAAGATTAGTTCATGTCTCTCGGCCATCTGCCATGGGTCAGAGTGTCTCCTTCTCCAACCATTGGTAGGTGGATCAGAGCATGTATCGATCTGGCTTATCTTTCTCAGTCACTTCCAGTTCCTACACACATCACGGCTTGCTCGACGTGTAGCGCAGCTGCATTAGCGCCCTGGTCTACCCAGGCTTCGATCGAAGAGATCTGTAGGGCAGCGAGGTGGTCCTCCTCTTCTTAATCTGTCAAACATTACAAGATTGGTAGGTTTGCTGCGATAGACGCTGCATTTGGTAGACAGGTTCTAAAGCAAGTAGTTTCTTCTCAGAGGACACAAGCCTAGACTTTTCCCTCCCCGTAGGGACATGAGCGGCTTTGGTATGTCCCACCGGTGGATTCTACACTCATCATGCTGGAGAAGGGGCGTTGTCTTACCTAAATGCCTTTTCTCAGCATGATGGTGTAGAATCCACACCCTCCCTTTGAGGCGATCTAGGCAGGTGTCATGGATTATTGGAGCCATTGCACCAGACTTTGTCATGGATTCTTCGCCTCGTCAATAACTGGGAAGACACACCTAGAGGGAGGCGTGGCTAAAGTTTTGACTTAGTCTCTCTGAGCAGGAAGGCTGAAATTACCCATCGGTGGATTCTACATCATCACGCTGAGAAAAGGCGTTCAGGTAAGACAACGCCCCATCTCTAAAGGGAGAATATTCCACAAAGCAGGGGCTGCAGCAGAAATGGCCCTTCTTCTAGTTTCTGCCAGTTGATACTCTTTGACTGATGAGATCTACAGCATGCCCAATCTGTTGAATCAAATTGGACGGGGTAGAGACAATCCTCAGATAATCGGGTCCCCAGCTAGCTATGAAGGGCTTTAAAGGTGACAACCAGCAGCACCTTGAATTTCCCCTCAGAAAAACACTGATGTGGTTCATGTAGAAACTTATGTAGTAATGGTGTTACAGATGCCATATTCAATACCATTTATTAATTCAACTGCATTCTGCACCAGTTCGTTTCCAAATGCTCTTCAAGGCCAGCAGAGAAAATTTTAATTGTTTTCTTTTTTAAGTTAGGTATATACCACTAAATCTATTTCTATAATCTTAGAGAAGGTTCTTTATTTTGTATCAATTTCCTCTATTCATTTTGTAGTGAACTTACTTTATTATGTTTGAAGGAAACAAAAAGTACCCTAGCAATATAACAGCACACTAGTATAGAGGATAATTCTGTGCAAAATAAAATGTGCTGAATTTATTTTTTAGGATATATAGTTGAAGAATACATGAAGTTCCTTAAGTCAAGGATTGCAGAAGGGTGACTTGCTAAATTAATCCAAGAAAATATATTATTCACAATTGATATTATGGGCAGAAAACATATAAATATTTTTCTGATGGATTATCTGACAAAAACATGAAATGAACTGAAGGGCAAATTTTTTAAAAAATTGTTAAAAAAACAGAAATTTGGGTTGATGGATTGTAGGGAAGAAAATCTTTTCATGTCTATAATTTTTCACCTTTTCACCTTTTCATGTCTATAATTTTAATATTTAAATTGTCTCAAATTCTTTTTTGCTGTATTGCTGTATTTGCATCAAATGTTTTTAACTAGAATTTTCACAACACCCTCCCCTTGCGTATTTTCCTCATTAGAATGTCTACATGTGGACATTCAAGCTGTCTCCCTTATTAGAAAGTCCTCTCTTCCATCTATTTCTTCAATTTGATTGACAGTATAAATCTATTGTAGTATTTTAAAGTGGGTAGATTGTCAGTTTGCATCTATGTGCTCCAAAATTCAACTTGTTTGGCTGTGTATGTAAGTGCTTAGCATTTTATAATAGCTTCTAATGAAATTGTAGGTCTGTAATAACATTTGGAATATCTAAAACAAACCATATGCTTGTAAAAAAGTGGGAACGCATTGGCTTTAAGCCATAAATTCTGGGTAATGGAATGTTTTTTTCCTCTTTATGTTTGATAGATATTTTTGTTTCTGCAGGAATGTCAGCTCCTAATTTCATGATGTATCGTGGGTTTTAGAAAATTGAATTTAATAAAGGCATAAGATGAATGGCAGCTTTAAAGGTCCCAACACTTGTCTTTATTAGCTGGATGGACGGCGGGCTGCCCAAATGCTCCTATTCTCCAAATGGAAGCTTAAATGGAAAATACCACAGAGTGTTGTAGGTTACATTTCATTGCAAGGCTAGTTAACATTGTTAGTGAGCAACAATTCTGATTTCATAGGGCTTATATTTGTTGCAAACATTGCTGGAGATGGAAAAAAAAGTTGTTGTCTTCCAGTCTGTTCCCATGGGAGTCCTGGGACATCAACCTTTTGGGAAGGCCTTTTCTTCTCGTTTTGAAAAACTGAACAAGAAAGCCAAGAAATAATGGGGGTGAAGAAAATAAAGCATTTGATCTTTCCCCCCAAGATATTGGATTTCTTAGAAGAGAGGATGTTTTTAGTCCTGTAGTTTTCATAATCTGAGCAGTCATAAAATGCTCAGAATTTCTCATTTCACTACTTTGTTTTATCTACTAGTTTACTCTAGCCCTCTTGAGGGTGTTTTGTATGCTTCATTCTTTGTTTTCTTGTATGGATTCAATTGTTTTCCTAATGCAAAGCTGCTTGGCAACTATGACACAGCTGATATGGTAAGGAGGAGAAAGAATTGAAAGTATGCTGGCAATAGTTTAAAGACAAACTTCAAAACTGGTAAATCTTTTGTATAATCTGATGTATATTATATGAGAACTGATTGCAGACAATAGATTTATAACAAGTTTGTTGAAGACTATGTCATACAGAATTTCCCTCCCCCCCTTGCTCCTTGAGCTATATCACATGTCCCATTCAGATGTTACAAATACTACTAAATGTCATCATATGAGGGACAAAATATTTTTTGATGTTAATATCATGAATAATATTTTGTAGCAAAGCTGTCAATAAAAAGAGACATTCAGTAGAATCCTAAACCAGGACTAAGCAATAAATCTCTGTTCCCTGGTTTTCACAGTTTTACTAACCTGCTAGGCTCAACTAGCCTGAATTCTCTTATATGCACAACATAATACAGCTAGATAAGAATATATTTATTGCCAACTGCCTTATCTCATTGGAGAGTGCAGTTCTCTCTTATATAAAACTCTCTATAGCAGTTTAAATCTATTGTTTTGTTTTCCTGTATTTCCCATGTTTCAGTGGATTCTCTGATCTATGCTTTGTGACCTTCAAGGTAAGCAGTTATTGTCTATTGACATAACTGATATTTTGGCCTTGAGAAATTTGGGTCTTGCCTTCTCATTCATATAATAAATGCTAAACGCTTGAATGGATACTTTTTCTGTAAATTAGTCGTAATGTTGATAATTATATGATGTAATGTTCAACTTAATGGCTACATTTTTAATTTTGATAAGAAATGTGTTAATTGTGTGTACTGACTTAAAAGTATTCAGAAGTGAACAATTCAAAAACTGCAGCTGATTTTTTTAAAAGATAGTAAAATTAACAGGGACTACTTGATATGATCATATTATGCCAGTGTCTTGTGATCTGGATTGGTTTGCTTTTGAATTCAGTCCATCCATCCCATCCATCCATCCATCCCATCCATCTATCCTCATTGTATTACAGGTAATTCTCGAGTTACAAATGTAATGGAGCCTGCCAATTACATTCGTAACCATAGGATTCGTAGGAATGAATCACGTAACTTGAAAGTGATCACTCCCTGCTTTCGCTTATGCATTCACTAATCAAATGTGCAGGTTGTTAAATGCACAAGGTATCTCAAGGTGGGGAAGGCCATGGGGGGGGCATAGTGCTTCCAACCACCCAAGACCTCCCCCAACCCAGTGAGATATCTCATGCTTCTCCCTGCCCTCCATCCGGATCATGTGATCAAGGGAGCTATCTCCTTGCCAGCTTCTCAGCCATGTTTTCTCCTTGAGCAAAGGCTTGCTTAGGTCTGCAGGAACAAGAGATTGCGTCCCTATAGGCAAAAAGTCTTTGCTGCCAAGAACGGAAACGCATGCCCTTCCTGTCCTCTGTTCTTGGCAGCAAAGGCTTTTTGCAAAGATGGCAAAAGACTTTGCAAACGGACAGAAGCCTTCAGTGCTTCACTCCATTTGCAAAATCATCTGCTGCAGATGTCGTCCAGGATTCGATTTGCAGAGAACAGAAACCTAAAGTACCATGAGATAACGCTAGATCAGTAGCACGAGATGTCATGCTACTGATTTTGTGTGATCTTGCGGTACTTTAGGTCTCCATTCTCTGCAATCGCAAAGGCCTGAAGCACTGAAACAGGCCAAGAAACTGAAGGCTCAATAGATCTTTGCAAGGTGAATATCCACAGGCCACAGCGGGGAGGGGGGATAGACAGAGCAAATATTGCAGTGCCTCTGCGGTTCTTCGTAAGGGTGAACGACTGCCATGGTGCTGCAACATTCGTAACTTCGGGACTATGTCATAAGTACTTGGGGGAGGGGTTATGTTTAACTTTGAATGGTTGCTAAGTGAACTGTTGTAACTTGAGGATTACCTATATAGCCTTATAGGATACACAGTCATTAATTTATATTTTATTCTTAAAACTTCTCAGTATTCGTGTTTGAGTATTTTATCCTCTCTATTCATCCATGATTTTCTGCCTTTTCCTTTCTCTTGATCAGTCCACTCTTCTTTATACAGGAAGTCCTTGACTTAGAACAGTTTATTTAATGATCATTCAAAGTTACATAGCACTGGTAAAAGTGACTTAGGACTGTTTTTCACAATTATGGCTATTGCAGCGTCCCCATGGTTATGTGATAGCAATAGCAGTAGCCCTTAGACTTATATACCGCTTCACAGTGCTTTACAGCCCTCTCTAAGCAGTTTACAGAGTCAGCATATTGCCCCCAACAATCTGGGTCCTGATTTGCTTTACGGTTTTGTTACTAACTTAACAGCTGCAGTGATTCACTTAACAACTGTGGGAAGTTGGGGAAAAACTCACTTAGAAACTGTCTTGCTTAGCAACAGAATTTTTGGGCTCAACTGTAATCATAAATCGAGGACAATCTGTATTTGTTTTGTGATTCAGTCCTCATTCATTTTATCTATATCAGGTGTGGGGAACAATGACCCGTTTACGATCTCTGGACTTTGACTCCCAGAATTCCTGAGCCAGCAGGTTGTAAAAGGGCCATCGTTCCTCACCCCTGATCTATATGATAGCATAGAATGTAATCATTGAACAATAAAATCTTGATTTGTGGGGGAAGGGGTATTTGTTACCCCTGAATGTCTCAAACCTGAATTTATGTCATTTGTTTCAATTTAGGTAATTTTATATGAAACTGATGCCGTTGATATACATGTATTCACTTATTTATCTCCTGCCTTTTGATATGGAAGTCACACTAGCATATATAGCATTTCATTCTCCCATGAAATAGATAGGATAGATAAAGTGTGAGTGGTCCGCATTACCCAGTGAATATCTGTGGTGAAGAGTGAACTAGAACCTGAGCTTCCATAATGCCATCTAACTTCTTAGCTACTGTAAATTTGAATGGTATGTAAAGAAATACATTGATGGAATTTTTTAATGAATCATCTAGACCACTGGTTCTCAACCCTTTTAATGCCGCGACCCCAACTGGTCGTAAGTCGAGGACTACTCAACCGGTCGTAAATTGAGGACTACTCAACTGGTGCAGCACCGTTTGCAGAATGGGACTCTTGGCGGGCTCAGCAGGGCAGAGACAGCCTGAACAATTCCTATTGGCTTTTGAAAGCCAATAGAATTAGACTCTATTCAAGAGAGTTTATTCTACTGGCTTTCAAAAGCCAATAGAATAAAAGGGAGTAGCACAGCTAAGGAAAAGGGGAAAAAAATGGCGGACTAGTTGTTTGGCGACCCCCGTGAAATGGTCGTTCGACCCCAAATGGAGTCCCGACCCACAGGTTGAGAACCACCGATCTAGACTATTTCAGATAATAAACATATCTGAATGGAATTTTGCCCATTACAGTTGAAGATTAGTAAATGGAAGTTCTTAAATCAAGGTAGTCTTCCCACCACCTGCATAATATTTAATACGTGACCTTCGCTTTCATATTCCTACAATTTATATCTATTGAATTTATTATACATTTGCTCTAATTTAAGCAGTATACAGTAAAAATTTTTTATTGTAATCATACATTTCTAATGTTGTTCTGAAAAACAAAAGAATTGGCCCAAACTGCACCTGCCTGGCATAAAACAACTCTGCAGTTCCCAAATTTTATTCATTGTCAGTTCTTGTACCCTTTCTGTTAGAATTCCACCAAGTATCTCCCCAGGCAGATTTAATACATTTCGTAGTTTTAAAAGTTTCCCCATATAGAATGAAACAATAGCATTTTAAAACATAATTAGCGCATTTATACCTTTCCTTTTGTCAGTGGTTTTCCTTGGGCACTAAGATTTACTGTTCAATGTTTATTTCAATTTCACTCTGACATATCACTAGTGTTCCCCTATAAATGTCCAAGATATTCTTTCCCACATTCGTTAGTTTTATCTAAAATATTTTCATCATGTTTATTCTTAATTCTGTTCACTTTACTGGAGGCTTCTTATTTAGCCTTTTTTCCTACTTCCCAAACAATATTTTATTTCTATCAAAATCTCTTTTCCTTTTTAGGGATTCTGTTGATGTTGCTCCAAGCAGAATTGGTTCTTTTGGCAGCTGTAGTACACTGCTGAGTCATGCGTAATCCACAAAAATACCCAGATTCTTTTTACAAGTACTACTGATGAGCCAGGAAATGACTGCCTTGGACTTGTCCACCTATTTTTTTTCTCCCTAAGTGCTGAACCCTATATTTCTCATCTTATATTGAAGAAGACATAATAATGTTCAAGTATATCAACATCCTTTTGAACTTGGAACCAGTTTGCTGCTTTGTGTTGCCTGCAAATTTGCTGACCATCTCTTTATCCTCTTGTTGGAATCATTTATAAAAGTGTTAAAGAACTTTGGATTCAGGACAAAACTCTGATGTATCCCACTTCATGCCTTACTGTATATAGACATAGATATGTTAAGCTTCATGAATTAGGTATGGTTATTCAACCTACTGTGAATTTATCTGATAGTGAGACCATCCATCCCATATAGTTTCAATGGTCAACTTATAGCTAAAGAACATAACACAATAAGTTGCGTGTGGTTTGTTCATAATGTAGTCCTTAGTGTGAATTCAGCCATTATAATTTAGTTTTATGTGAACCTGGCTGTAGACAATAAACTATGATTTTAAAAAAGGATGGTGTCTGGACCTATTTGTTGTATAGTAGTGGTCTATATCAGTGGTAGCGAACCTATGGCACTTGTGCCAGAGGCGGCACTCAGAGCCCTCTCTGTGGGCACGAACGCTATGCCCCGGAGATGGCAACCGTCCCTCTTTAACCAGCCGCCCGCTAACTGGCCGAGGTCCCACATGACTGGATGCATCCCAGCACCCATGCGCCCGCTGGCTTCTGTGTGCAGGGGACAGTGGTGTCAGGCAGCAGCTGCCCCGGCCTCACCTTGCCCTGTAACTATGGCACCCCGCCCTGCCTCGCCTTGCCTCGCCTCACCCCACAGGATGAGCCTCCTGGCCACCGTCCCACCTGCCAGAGACCCCCTGGATCTCCCCCAACTCTGCCCGGCCCCCTCAGACGTCCCTCCCCATGAGCAACATCGAGATGATCACACCCACATTGGCCACACCCACCCAATCTGCTATGGCCACCACAGCCACGCCCATCCAGTGGGCCACATCCACCTGGCACCCGGCGATAAATAAGTGGGTTTTGGGTTGCAGTTTGGGCACTCGAGCTCTAAAAGGTTCGCCATCACTGGTTTATATTGTAGACCAGTATATGGTCAGAACCCCAAACATGAATCCATTCCTTTCTTCTGTATAGGATTTGGATTCTTAAGATGCAAATGTAGCTTGGCAGACTTTCTTTTTTAAAGCTTATTTTTTCTCCTCTTCCAGATGTTTTCAGGCAGTTTTGTTGTTGTTTTTAAACTAATTCTATTCATGTTTAAAAATTTATGAAAGCACTAATAAAAATGTCAAAGTGGTAAAAATGTTAGCTTTTGCTCTGCTTTGATTAAATTTTGCAAACTGTTTTTGAATATTAAAAAGCAATTTTTTTTATTCTCTCTTCCCTCCACAAGTGATTTGAGAGGCCGGATGCTTGGCTATCACTCAATAAGCTCATTTGCACTCTAGAGCCCCAGCATCATGTTTCTCTATTAAATAACACAGACAAATTATCCTTTAAAGACACCAAACAAATTGTCACTCCTCTTACATTAAACTCTGGAGGAGGTGGAGTGGGGAGAAAGAGACAAAGGATTTTGTTTTTATTCCTTGGGTGTTTTTTTCCACTCTAATTTCATGTGTATATTTTAATAGTAGCCAGATCCATCATAAGTAGATTTGTTTAAACTAATTCTAACAAGCCTATATAATTTTTTAAAATATTTTTGATGATTCAACTACTTGAACTTTTGATATTTCTTTTTTCCTGTATCAGGGTAATTTTATCCCCCAAAAAGAATGGTACAAAGAATATTACACTCAAATTTATTCTGAGTTTCTTTTCAAGAGTTGCAGAGTGGACATGATATCAGCATGTTTTAAGTTTTAAATATGTGCATGTTTCTCCTCTTCATCTTTCTTAGTTCAGTGTTTCTCAGAGTGTGATCTGAGGACACCTGGGGGGTCCCCAAGACCCTTTTGGAAGTCCACAAAATCAAAAGTATTTTTCATTCTATGTTAAAAAATAAGAGCATTAAAATCCTATGGAAGAATTCTGAGAAACAAAGTGGCAGTGAATGTATCAATTTTAATTTTTAATAAGGTAATCGTTGCTTATCAATTGTCTCATTTAGTGATCTTTTGAAGTTTTGATGGTGTAAAAAAAAGTCATCCTTGCTTTTGCAGTCGTTGCAATGTCGTGTGGTGACATAATTGCAATTTGCATGTTTCATAATTATCTTGCAGCAAGAGAGTAATAGAGAAGTAAAATCATAAGTCCCGGTCACAAGATGTTTCACTTAGCGACTATGGCCTTTACTTAATGATTGAAGGAGAAGTAAGGTTGTAATCTCTTGTGATAGTGTGATTTTCTGTTTAGCAACCAAGTTATTGATTCAAATGGTGTTTTTTAAATAAGGACTATTTGTACATATTGATAAATATTATCTATGCAAGCAAAAGTTATATTGAGATCTTCTGTAATTTTTAAATGTGGGAAGGGTCCTAAGAGAGAAAAGTTTAAGAAATGCTGTATTAGTTTGTAAGAGGTGGGACCTCTCAAATGTCTACAGTTTTATATAATGGATGATGCTAGATAAATTAATAATTACAGTAAGTTTAATTGCTACAATTAATACAACTTTCATTTGCATGCTTATTTTTTTTTATATCTGCATATACTGCAGCAATATTTTGGTACCTTTGCAAACCAGAGAACAGAGACTTAATAAGAATGAATGTTATGATAGAAATATATACTTTTGACTGGTGGATGATTTTGATACCTTCTTAAATTTGTTCATCTTAGAATTGATACTTGTCCATCTTCATAGGATGAATATTGAGTGAGGTTGTATAAGAGTTTTATTTTCTTCCTCTCTAGGTCTCTCCAGTATCCTCTCTTTTACCTCATATCTCTTCTGCTGGTGAATTAACATAGTTGAATACAGTATGAGATTCTTAAAATTATATATTATGGCTCAGAATCATTCAGTGAATCGCTATAGAAAAGCAGTTTAATTTATATGTGGTATCACTATTACTGTATATCTTTCCAATTGTAGTCTTTAACTCCACTGAATGTATCATATGAGGTTTTTTTAAAAGAAGTACTAAAATGTCTCATGGTATAAAGAAGGCAAAACATTCTGTTTATTAAGTGAATTTTTAGAATCCAAGCTACTACTTATCTTTGATGGTATCCCATATTATATAGGGATTCATGAATTGTGGTTTAACTTGTTAATGTTTTGCCTAGCTGTTTATTTAACTTAGGCTAATCTGTTGTATTTTTTTTTTGTAGGAGATAATTGAATTCCCCATCCTGAAGCTGAATGGCAGGACAATGGAAATTGAATCCACTTTCCACATGTATGTGCAGCCAGTGGTCCATCCTCAGCTCACACCTTTCTGCACTGAGGTAAAACTGTTTCTTCTTCTGAGAACTTAATGTTTGTTGCCTTGCAATTTCTTTAGGAGGATCTGAAATGCAGGCAGTTCTTCTGTCTGCTCATAAAAAATGGTTACGTCTCTAAACGTCTTCATTGTTTTGATTATAGTAAAAATATGTAACTGGGTATCTAGACTCCAGTATATTTTCAGTGGTTTAAACAACAATGATTTTAACAAAGTTTAAACTAAGGAATTACAAGACTGAACTTGCAGTCTCTGCAAGATTGAAATTATATGTTACACAATCAAATTCAAGTTACCATGCCCCAATATCTGCATTCAACATATTATTCCCACTTTTTCAGTTATTTTCCTGATGCTGCTTACTTCCTGTGAACAAGGCAATATTGAAGCAATAGATGTGTCGTTTTTTTTACGATCGTCTGTGAATAATTTGATAAGGGAGAACATATATATCTCATACCCCAAAATCATATTGTAAAGGAGGGACGAAAGAATAGAAATCGAGACAACCTGCATTTGTTATGGAAGCTGTATATGTGAAAGATGAAACCATCGTATCTGGCTTCCCCATTGAATTTGTCAGGAGATCAAAAAAGGGGATCACATAACTTCAGGACAGTGCAACCATCATAAATATGAACCAGTTGCCAAGGATCTGTGACCATGGGGATGCTGCAACAGTTGAAAGTGTGAAAAATGGTCATAAGTCAGTTTTTCCAGTACCGTTGTAACTTTGAATGGTCACTAAACAAATGGTTGAAAGTCAAGGACTGCCTGTATAATACAATTAGTTTAGTTCTAAAGTAAAAACACAATATTTTGTTTTCTTCTTTTTTGTACATATTTTCTTCCTGTTCTTGTAAGATTTCGGTTTCCTGGGTAAACAGCTGTTTACAGTAACCTCCCTTTCTCTGCATATGTTTCTTCAACAGGATTGGTATCACTAAATGCTAGGAAAAGGTTTTGTCTCTGTACTTCTAGTTATAGAAGTCAGCTTTATAGATCTCTTTGTTCTCCCAGAAAGACCAGGTGTGATTATCTGATGGCATGCCAGAGACAAGCGCTTATTGTAATCAGGAAACTGTCATGGATTAGAAATACGAGGGTATATTAGATAAACACCATAGGAAAATCCATTTTGTTGGCATTGTCTTGGGTATTGCTTGGTTCTCTGCTCTTCCCTGTCTTTTCTTTTTCCATTAGTATAACTGCTATGGCAAATTTACCAATTGTACTCTATTGTCTAACTTTCTTCAGTTATTTGAAAAAATATAGCTTCTTCCCCTGCAGGAGTAAGCAATGTATTTTGCTGGAGTGTACTTGAACTATAAGATTTTGTAGGGGTGCTTCTTTTATCACTCATAAGACTAAAAATCCAATGCCAATAGAGGGAGCAGGAAAGCATAGTATCTTTTCCCTATAGTGTTTCCATATCTGGAAGAATGTCAAACTTGCTTTCTTAACTGCTCTCAAAGCCAAGTGAGAAGAACTTCTGCCTTTGCATGGAACAAGAGAAACATAAATGTGAACATATGCTATTAATCTTCTATATTTTTAATGTAGCATAGGTTGAAAAGAATGAAACAATAATTGAAAAAATATTGTTTATTTATTTCAAAACCATGTTACACTATTATCCATGTTACCGTGGATAAAATATAAAAATTGTGGGAATCACTTGTCGAAATTTAAACACATACCAATGATCAATTTCTTAATTTTCCAATCTGAAAATATGGATGGGAAATCATTAAAAAGTATTAGGGATGTTGCTAAAGTAGAAAGTTGAAAAAACTATCCTGGAAGGTAGCAAATCCTTCCATACTATTTCCAAGAATATAACATAGATCAGTGGTTCTCAACCTTCCTAATGCCGCGACCCTTTAATACAGTTCCTCATGTTGTGGTGATCCCCAACCGTAAAATTATTCCAAGGTCATGTGATCACCTTTTGCAACCTTTGCAAGCAAAGTTAGTGGGGAAACCAGATTCACTGAACAACCATGTTACTAATTTAATCTCTCTCCCTCTTTTTTTCTCTCTCCCCCCTCTTTCTCTCTCTCTTCCTTTCTCTTTCCCTCTCTCCCTTTCTTTCCCTCCCTGTCTCTCTTTCTTTCTTCCTCTTTCTCCCTTTCTCTCTCCCACTTTCTCCCTCTCTTTCTCTCTCTCCCTCTCTCTCTCTCTCCCTCTCTCTATTTCTCTTTCCCTCTTTCTCTCCCTCTCTCTATTTCTCTCTCCCTCTCAAAGATCCTTAAAATCCTTAAAAGTTATGCTTGGGTGGAAGACTTTTTCTTTTACAGATGGGGCGGGTGAGCCCGACATTCGTGGGCAGGCAGGACCCTGCCAGCCGAGCCGCTGCCTCCCCATCACCCTCCACGCCAGCCAGCTCCCTTGCCAGACCTCCCAGCTGACAAGCACAAGTTTGGGGGTCGCCAGCTGATGGGCACAGGAGGTCGGCGCTGCGGCAACCTCCCAGCTGCCTGCTTCTTAGGCTGGAGCAGTTGCCAGGGCTTGCATCGTCACCGGCGGTGGGGAGTGAGTCAGCGGCCATTGGGGACCATGCTAGCGGTCCTGTGCCATTGAGGCTTGAGGCACAGAGGTGCGTGACATGGAGCGGCGCCGTGCCATGGAAGGCAGCAGGACAGGGTGGAGGCGTTACCTGCATCCTGCCAGCCAAACTCTGGAAGCCTGCCTGAAGGAAGAATTTTAGGGGGTGTTGAAAGGGAGACAGACTGAGGGCTGTATTAAGAGCATAGATGGCTGTATAAGGAGAGTGGAAGGGAGGCAGATTTGGGGTGGAGCAGAAAACATGGGGGGAAGGCGTTAGGAAATAAGCACCAAGATACATGGTGCCTTGCAAGGGATTCCCAAGTGTTCTGTAATTGTTTTTCCTCTCTCCTCTGCGAGAAAAACTTTTGCGGTGTAAATCTGAAACCAGGTGTTCCTGTGAGGTAGTGCAGGAGGTCCTTGGGAAAGGCGAGTACAAGCTTGGCGTTTCCTCTCTTCCAATCCCCTTCCTCTTCTTCACTCCCTTCCCTGGCCTGCCTGCGATCTGAACTCACGGCTTCATGGCTTTTCTTTGCTTAGCCTAGCCAAGCTTTCTTCCGCCCACCTCGTTCCTGGGAGCACTGAGGAGGTACGGTAGAAACACATGAATTGGGATTGTGGCACCCTTGGGAAGTGATCATGCTTTGAACCTTAGGAGAGGAGAAGGAGTTCCTTCCTCCTTTCCTCCCTCTCTCCCTTTCAACCCCCTGCGGGCTTGACATGAACGGGCAGAGGAGGGGTTGAGGACAACGTGCAGGGCGGCAAAGGAGACCAGTGCCCGGCGCTGTTCTACCTGGCAGCATGGGTGTTGGCTCCGTGGGCGTCCCGACCAACAGCTGAGCAGCTCCAACTTCTGGCCGCCGAATAGCTGAATCTTCCAGGAGGCAACGTGAGGCCCTGAGGGGTATCGCAAGCTCGTGGGAGGGGGGTGGGAAGGAAAACAAGATGGAAGAGAGTGAGGCTGCAACAGAGAGAGCGATGTCTCAGTTCTAAGATCATTGGAAATATGTCT
Organism: Crotalus tigris; assembly: GCF_016545835.1. NCBI lineage: Eukaryota > Metazoa > Chordata > Lepidosauria > Squamata > Viperidae > Crotalus > Crotalus tigris. Next base: position 5,675,267 of record NW_024100417.1, on the reverse strand, counting down.
TTTCCGATGGTCTTAGGCGACCCCTGTGAAAGGGTCGTTCAACCCCCAAAAGGGTCGTGACCCACAAATTGAGAACCGCTGGTATAGATAATATAAACATGTCCATTAGTGCTTCCACATTTTGACTGCAAAAGATGGTAGGAAAGATTAATTTTGTATTTGCTATTTTTATGTAGCCATTGTTTGATTGCCTGCAGTCCAGATATGGCAGCCTTGTCTATGATGACACAAAGAGTCAAACTTAAAGCAGACAATTTGAACCACTAAAAACAAGAAAAATTGCAAAGTTTTTGAAAAATTGGAATAAAACAATGAAATGGATGTCTGATATAGAAAAAGAAGCAAAAGTTAAACAAATGGAAAATATTGTAATAATAGCAGTTACAAAAGAACAAGCTTAAAGGATGAGTAATTGGAGTGCATCAGGAAAAGAAAGTTCATAGATCTTGGCTCAAACATCTATCCATTCTACATTCTCATCTTGCAAAGCATTTTACTCAAACAAGGATCAATACACTCACTATATCTGAATATTTCTAATCATAAAAGACAAAAATAAAATCAATCAATCAATAAAAGGAATAATACTACAAAAAATTTTCTCCAATCATTTATCTATTGCACTCAAGTTATTATCAGAAATCATTGCAAGTAACACGGATACCTGATTTCAAATTCATTGTACCCTTTTAGAGCAAAAGGAGAATTAAAAATTTTTTAAAGGTACACAAAATAAATATTGGTTGATAAAACAATTATTTAAATACTCAAAATTGTATAAAGCCAAACTTTGTATGCTTGACTTAATTTCAGGAAGAATATGGCTCACTACCCTTTCGTTGTATGGACAACAAGTATGGACAATTTTGTAATTAATAAGAAAATTATAAAGTTTAGTAGTAGTAGTAAAAATATGGAAAACAAAAATGATAATAAAGAAGAATTTGAAGAAAAAACTTAATATTTACATGGAATTGAAATAAGGAATCAAAATATCTGGATGTTTTTTTAAAAAACATTTTTATTGGTTCTAAGCTACAGTTAGTCCTATAGTACAACCATTCATTTAGTGACTGTTCACAGTTACAGCGGCACTGGAAATTATGGCCCATTTTCACACTTATGACAGTTACAGCATCTCCATGCCATTTAATCAAAATTCAGGTTCTTGACAGCTAGCATGTATTTATGATAGTTGCACTGCCCCAGGATCATGTGATAACCATATGTAACCTTCCCAGCCAACTTCTGACAAGCAAAGTCAATGGGGGAAAGCCAGATTTGCTTATTAACTGCATGATTCACTTAATAACTGCAATAATTTGCATAACTGTGGCAAAACTCATAAAATGGAGCAAAACCCACTTAACAACAGTCTCGCTTAGCAACAGAAATTTTGAACTCAATTGTGACTATAATTGTGACTCAGTTGTGACTATCTGTAGTAACAGAAAAAACAGAAAGCAAAAGGAACAAAAAATAAAAATACACATATTATAAAAAAGTAGCAAGTGCTTAAAATAAGTGAAAAAATACAACAAAGATAAGATACAAAGTAAAATATCTTGTTAGAACATACCTAGGCATTTTACGGCCCCGCAGCCACATCTGCCTCTCTGTCTGGCCCATGTGAGGCTTATTGGAAATTAGAAATCAAATGTAAATAAGATGTAACATGTATTCTTACCAGTAGCAACTAATCAAAACTATGTATTTTAATGCTTTTTATAATGCGATGAAATTAATACTGAGCAGTTTAGCCTATTGGTTCAGCCCTCTACAACAGTCACAGTTTCTTACATGACCCTTGGGAAAATTACTTGCTCACCCCTATGTTAGAACAATAAACAGTTACAATTCTATGTATAATTATCTATTACAAACATTATTCAAGTGCTTGTGTGTATATGTTTCTAATGCATATATGATTGATAGAAGAGAATATTTGTAGCTCAGGGCTAATCTGCAAGTTCCTTGTTACTCTCTGAGTTTAATTTCTTGCAGATGTTTCATTACCAAACTAGGTAACATCATCAGTACTAGTAGGGAATAGGGTGTAGGAGAAGACCAGGCTGAGCCCAAGGGAGGGGGTCAAACATCTCATCAGTCTCAAGTTACTTTGTGCTCACAAAAAAAAATTAAGTTCAGCCCACCTTGAATTCCTTTCACTCTTATCTACTGCCAATTTGCTTTGACTTTTAGTAGTTCATATTCTTGTAGAGAGCATCAACATACAGTAGACCTATATTCATTTGAACTGTCTCGACTCCTGATTTCGTGTGCTTAACATTAGGTTTGCTTTCATTTTATATATCAGTGGCTTGCCCTGTCAGTGTTGGTGGGCATGGTCTTGGTGCTTTCTTGACTGGGTTGTTATATTACTCTGAGCTTATTTGTCTGAGTTGATAGTTCCTTGATTGGGATATTGTTTGCTCTTTGATCATTGTTCTGATGTTAATCTTGGTGTTAATCTCTGCTCATCTGGGTGTTGATTGCTGGTGAGCAAGTGTTTTGGTCTTTTTGTTTTCTTTTTGCTGTTTTGATTGTCCCATTTGAATGGTATTAGATGTTGCTTACCTCTATGTGCCTGTTGATGGGTGATTTGTCTGAGTGTCAAATCAGACCTACATATATGACCATCATGCTGTTTTTAATTTAGTGTACTTTGTATAAATCAGTCCCATACTTCCTTATATTTATCCATATAAAGTCTACGTCTATAGGCAATCTGTTCATAGGTAACAAGTGTAATCTGATCCTCAAGCCATAAAGTAAATGGAGCCATACATTTATCTTTCTAAGGCTGCAACATCAGTCTTTTAATTATAATAAAGGCATGGACAATCCATTTACGTCCAATTGTCAATTTCCATACACTAGATATGTAATTCAGGAGAATATTATCCTCTGAAAATTTTAGCTTTTGTAACATAGTCACATTTATATAGTCCACTATTTTCTCCAAAAACTCAGTAAGTATAGAACATTGTAAAAACATATTTTAAAGGAGTATTATGTTTGTATTATATCTTCACAAAATGTTGTCCCAGACAATCCTTTTTTATACAAATGTAATGGAATCTAATAAAATTTAAATATTATTTTTTGTTTTATATTATAGGTTAAGGTCCATTGACACTCTAGGTTTAGAAGTTAAGATACTCTCCCATTGTCTATGCAATATAGGCACCTCTAATTCTTTATTCCAGTTATCTTTTACCATCTGCATATCAAATTGATTTATTGATATAGAAAATAATTGTTTGTTTAGTTTTAAAAGATTTAACCAGTTCTAGTATCTTGGGTGTCTCAGAAGCTGAAAGTGCTCCTTCTCCAAACTATGTTGTTAACAGATATTGTAGCTGTAAATATTGCCACTGAGTTGCATCTAATAGATGATAATTCATCTCTTAGCACAGCATATGTTAAAAATTCATCTTCCTCCTCTGTCAGTATTCCCACTTTCATTCAATTTTCCATATCATCATCTTTTCCCCAACCTTTAATGTTGGATTTCCCTATAAAGTCAGTTCAGAATGGGAAAGAGTGTGCCCCAGAGTTTCCCAAGCTGGAAAATTAACAGTTGTTGGCTTCCAGCATTTAGTACTTTACAGTTGATAAATTTGACGTTATAGCTCCAGATTCAGAAAACTGAATCTTTCCTCATTAACTGATAATTGCATTTTCTATAAAGACATTACTGGAACCAAAGAATCTTATAAAAATTTTCTAAACAAAAAGTTTTATTTTCTGAAAATATTTTCCAGACATTTCAAGAGAAATTCCTCTCAGAATATACATTATTCTAGGAATAATATTCATTTTGAGAGTATTCACCTTTCTCCAAAGGGTGAGGTTTAATGACTCCCATCTATCTATAACTGAAGAAACCTCTTTATATATTTTATTTATATTGCATGTTACTAACTGGATTATATATTTTGGTATGCACATACCTAAATATTTAATGAATTTGGTGCAAATATAGAATTGATATACTTTAAAAAGATGGGAACCAAATTTTCACTTAATGGCATCAGTTCTGATTTGGACCAGTTAATACAATATTTTTCTATTTTACTAAAGGCATCTATCATTTGCATCAACCCTGGAGTAGTAGTGTAAAGTTTAGAAATAACAGAAAAATATCATATGCAAATAAAGTCAGTTTATGTTCAACTAAATTATATACTATTCTGTAAATCTGCCTTCATTGTTTAATAACTGAGTCCATGGCTTCAAACAAATATCAAAAAGCAAAGCTGAAAGAAAAAATCTTGTCTGGTTCCTCTAAATCAGTGGTTCTCAACCTTTTTAATGCCGTGACCCCCCAACCGGTCGTAAGTCGAGGACTACCCAACCGGTCGTAAGTCGAGGACTTTCCCTGCCCAGGAGCGCCGCGCATGCGTGGTGCCGCCCCCCGCACCGGCCGAGGCCTAGCTGGCAAGGGGCAGTGACGCGCAGGGCGACCACCAGCTGGGCCACCAGCTGGCCCAGCCCAGGCAGGTAAGTCACCTGCCGGGCCCCACGTGCACCAACAACCCTCCCTGCACTCGCCAGCCTCCCACCTCCCACCCCTGGCCCTCTTTTACTTACTTTTAGTAGTTGCTCAGCAGGGAGGGAAGCTTTCCTTGCAGCACCGATTGCAGACTGGGGCTTTTGGCGGGCTCAGCAAGGCAGAGACAGCCTGGACAATTCCTATTGGCTTTTGAAAGCCAATAGAATTAGACTCTATTCAAGAGAGTCTATTCTATTGGCTTTCGAAAGCCAATAGATTCTATTGGCTTTCGAAAGCCAATAGATTCTATTGGCTTTCGAAAGCCAATAGAATAGAGTAGCACAGCTAAAGAAAAGGGGGGAAAATGGCGGACAGCCTTGTTTGGCAACCCCCGTGAAATGGTCGTTCGACCCCAAATGGTGTCGCGACCCACAGGTTGAGAACCGCTGCTCCAAATAATAGGAAAATAGCAGAAAATTTATCCTTGACCTTAGCTTTAGAAGATGGCGGAAACTGGAATAATATCTTGATACATTTTATGAATTTCATATGAAATCTGAACCTATTTAGTAAGCAAACATGTACTGACTATATATTTTGTTGAAAGCTTTTTCAGCATCTAACACTAAGTTTATAAATTGGTCTTCATTTTTATTCAAATCTATTAAGGCTATAACCAAACTAATATTGTTTGCCCCTTGATCATTTTTAATAACAACCAGTAACATTTGCTGTAATCTGTTTGCTAGCACTGCTGTTAATATCTTTCTATCAACATTAATAGGTGAGATTGGATGATAATTAGCACATTGGTATAATCTTTACCTGATTTTGGCATAATTGTAATAAAGTCTAATTAAATACCTCTATTTCATGCCTAATATTCCCTTATCAAGTATCCCATCATACACTTTTGGCACCAGAAGATCTATAAATGTTTTATTCTACAGGCAACCCATTCAATCCTGGTGTTTTACTAACTTGCTATTTTTACAATTATTTGTTTAACTTTTATCCAGATAGTGGGGCAAATAAAATGTCTTTGTGAATATTTTGGTGTTTTAGAAACAAACACTATTTTGTATGCTCAAGTGAAAATTAAACTTGGAATATCTGATAAAGTATTGAAGCTGAATTGATGTAATTATCAAATCTATTAATACTTAGGTTGTCCTCTCTAATATACTACACAAAAATTGTTGTTGACTGGACAAAAACTGAACTAGATACTTTAGATCACAAGACTCTAACTTCTGACAATGCATCACTTCACCCAATAAGCAAACATAGATTGTGTTTACCAAGGAAAATTGGTAGTTTTTAATTGTATGTGAACCAGATAGTGGAAGATGAAATCAGAGATCTAAATAATTATAAAAAAGCAAGCAAATATTAAGGTCTGCAAGGAAACTCTTGAATGTGATCAAATCAGAGGGAACATACAGAACTGATTGTTTATAACAGTGAATGAAAAATTGGAAAGGTAAACCTGCATAGTCAATATCAAAAAGAATGTAGTAATAAACTTGGTAATGACTTCAGATTAGATCCATCAAGAAGGAAACATAAGAACGAACATTTATAGCATAGAAACAAGCACTAGCAGCAAGTGCCATAAACCAACATTTTAAAAAACAGGAAACAGCAAATATAGATTATACAAGGAGAAATACAAATCTCTTGCCTACCTAAAAAGTGGTTGCAGCAATATTGTCCAGACATGGTTGTATGGCAAAATGATATGTTGGAATTGATGCCCAGAATATTAGTATGACTATAATTTTGAAAGAGTGCCCCAAAATTAATATGTAAATTTTTTTATGGATCTTCCAAATTCAGGCTGACATATAGAATGCAATATGTTTGACATCACAATAAGTTGAAGAAAAGTAGGCTTTACCTAAGGATGTAGAGATGCCAAATGATGGCAAAGTGGCTCAAACAGAACTGGAAAATATAGTGAATTATTTAAACTTACCATGTAAAATACATATACAGGTATCCTTGACTTACAACAGTTTATTTAATGACCATTCAAAGTTACTTACCAAGTAAAATACATATACAGGTAGTCCTTGACTTACAACAGTTTATTTAATGACCATTCAATGATTTATGATCATTTTTCTCACTTAGGAGCTTTGCAGCATCCCCATGGTCATGTGATCAAAATTCAGACACTTGGCAACTGTGGCAACTAATATTTACTATAGTTGCAGTCTCCCAGGGTTACGTGATCACCTTTTGTGATCTTGTGACAAGCAAAGTCAGTGAGGAAGCCAGAGTCATTTAATAACTGTGTTACTAACTTAACAACTACTAACTTAACAATTTGGCATTGCTACAAATATGGCAAGAAAGATCGTAAAATGGGGCAAAACTCACTTAACAAATCTCTCATTTTGCAACAGAAATTTTGAGCTCAGTTGTGGTCATAAGTCAAGGACTACCTGTATGGGCAAAACTCATTTAACAAATCTCTCATTTTGCAACAGAAATTTTGAGCTCAGTTGTGGTCATAAGTCAAGGACTACCTGTATTATGAAATAAGGCAGGGGTATCAAACTTGCAACGTCTCCTGATGTGTTGCGACGTATCGTGACTTTTTTTGCCATTGCCGGCAATGGGGTGGCGCGGTTTTGCTATGATGCATCCGTCCTGCGGCCGGCAGTTTGACACCCCTGAAATAAGGCATCAAAAGTTTTCCTATAGCAACAAAATTGTCAAAATAGTTGAAAAAAAAAAAGAATGATTTGGCCTCACAATATTTAGTTTACAAAAAAAAAAGCTTTTGTTTGAACCACATAGATATGATATTTTTAGAATTCTTAGGCTTTGGAATAAAGCTTGAATTGTCAAATTATCAGCAATTAGAAAACCTCAGTTCTATGACAAAGAAATACTGGAAGAGGACCTCAACATAATTTATCACCAGATAATCTCTGTAGCTCTGGAAAGGAGCATAGAAGAAATTTAGCCTAACTCCTTGAATTAAAGAAAATGGATTCTCCCAGTTTGGCACTGCAAACAATTGGTTTTAAGATTTTTGTATACAACAAAATAAAAAGAGATAACTTAGTGATACAGAATAAAGTAATTAATAGAAATACAATGGTTCCAGCCAATAATCTAAATGTAAGCTTTAAGTGAAAGAAATTTGCTCATTCATTTGACTTGCAGAGAAGTTCTGTTGCCATCAGCCACAATGATCAATTATATTCTGTTTGTGTTTAAGAAGTCCAGTAAACAAAATAAAAGATGGCATTTATTTTTTGGTATTCTTCCTTGTCTTTGTTATTTGTCCTTTGATGTTTTGTGTATTGTGTTTTAGCATTAGTATTCAGTATTTTAAAAAAAATCAATGAAAGCAGCAACAGCAACAAAAAAAGGAGTGGATGGGATGGAGGTGAATTATTATTTTTCTATGCCTGTTTAGTTTTTCACTAATATGTGTTTTCTGCATTTCTTTTGTTTTAGCTGACTGGAATTATTCAGGCTATGGTGGATGGGCAACCTAGTCTCCAGCAAGTGCTTGAGGTAAGCAGAATAACCTTTCGTTCCTGACCCTTGATCTTATTTCTCCCTTCCCCCCTTCTTCTTCTTGTGTATTGAACCACATAATTTGACTATGATTACAGCTTCATTAGAATAACATTTGCTGTCACATCAGTGACATGCTGTAGTGAATATTGAACCATTGATCTGTCATTTCCAGCTGTTCATGTCAAAGGTGTTTGACTCTTGCCCAAAGCCTTGAGGAGGTATGTGTAAAGGAAATTATTTTACTGGAGGCAGTCTTCAGTGTTACATTAAGAATACTATATAGAAGATAATAGATAATATACATATCAATTTAAATATTTAGCAATAAACCATTTTGTATAGAGTATCTAAACATGGGACATAATCTTCATCATGCCATTTGGTTTAAGTGGCATTCTTATAGCATTTAAAGCTTAATTAGCTGGAAGTATTTTCACAATCACTTTTGGTGTTTGGTCTCTGTGAATGGAATTCTTCAAGAGGTGAATCCTTCCCCATTATGGTGTGATGTTTTTCTCCCTTCAGGATTTGGGCCTAATAGTTCTTGATCAAAATAATTGCAACCACAGCTACGTGAGGAAATCTGATTAAAGGGTGAAGTTGCATTCCCTTGCTTCAGTGATAATATGGAATTGCTTGGTGAAGGGAAAAGAGACAGCTGGGTATCCTGAATGACATTCAGTAGTGAGCCTTCCATACACTCCATTGAGATCTGCTTCAACTAATCTTGGGAGAAGGCCTATCTTTTATCTTCTCGTTAATAGGGGAGCTAACCGTAATAGTTTATTCACCACCCACAGGATCTCATTCCTTTATCAGAGCCATGAACAAAGCCCGAGAAGACCCTGCCTCCTGTTAATTTAGTTAGTACTAATGCTGTACAGTTCAATACAGTGCAGAGACAGGACTTATGTATTTGGCCAATATGGAATGCATATATTTTTTACTGTTGCACGGTGGGCCAAAACACCACTTTATTGTGGTGGCAATTGAAAATTTAAAACTGAAGTGAAAGGTTGATGTCTCCTCCAGGATACAGAATAAAAAAATTGTACAGGTAGTCCTCGACTTATGACCACAATTGAGACCAAAATTTCTGTTGCTAAGCGAGACATTTGCTAAGCGAGACATTTGTTAAGTGTTAAGTGAGATTTGTAATCACGTGATCCCAGAACACTGCGACTATCATATTTTACTAATGGTTTGGCTAGTCTAAAGAAAAGAAGAAATAGGGGAGACATGATAGCAGTATTCCAGTATTTGAGGGACTGCCACAAAGAAGAGGGGGTCACGTTATTCAACAAAGCACCAGAGGGCAGGACAAGAAACGATGGTTGGAAACTGATCAGAGAGAGAAGCAACTTGGAATTAAGGAGAAACTTCCTGATAGTGAGGACAGTTAACCAGTGGAACAGTTTGCCTCCAGAAATTGTGGGCACTCCTTCACTGGAGATTTTTAAGAAGAGGCTAGATAGTCACTTGTCTGAGATAATATAGGTTCTCCTGCTTGAGCAGGGGGCTGGACTAGAAGACCTCCAGGGTCCCTTCCAACTCTATTCTATTCCTGTTATCCTTTTGCTATCAGTCAAACATGTTTTCAATTAGGTAGAGGTATGAAAAAGATGCTGTCTTCTTTTTTAGTATTTTATTAGTAACTTCCAACCGTATTGGTTGGAGACATGGGGAAGAGACCTTCATCCTGCAGTGGATAGATTATGGCTAAAATGATGATGATAAGTAACTTAGTTTTAACTTGTTAGTCACTATGACCATAGTTCATTAGTGATAGAAAGACTTGAATATGAAATGAATAATAAAGGAAGAATTGTTGTTAGGAAGTATTTATTTGGATTGCTTTGTTGTTGCTGTTGTGTGGCTGATTAAGCCAGCTGATTTAGAATCTGAGCATGATTTTATAAATAATTACTTGTTAAGATGTTGAAGCAGGGTCAGGACATTCAGGAAATGGCCAAGCAATATTAATTTTCAGAAGTTGTTCTGTAAGCAGAAATGTGATGCCTGATAAAATCGCCACTTCACTGGTTGCTTGATGTCCCCTATTGGAAATCTTCAAAGATCCAAACTTACCTTTATAGAAATGAGAACGGAAACAGGGTGAGATGGCAGTAAGGAGGCAGCTGCCCTGGATAAGATCACAATTTTCTTCTCTTGTGATTGTGAGGCTTATCAGTGTTTAACTGATGCATCTCTTTTCCATGACTCTGAAAGTTCATCTCCTTTCTGTCTGTTTCTTTCAGAGAGTTGATGAGTGGATGGCAAAGGAAGGCCTTTTGGATCCCACGGTCAAGTCTATTTTTGTTACCTGTGGAGATTGGGACTTGAAAGTAATGTAAGTATGGGACAGAGGATTATGTATTCATATTCTGATTATTCTTCCCCCCCGCCAGCTTTTTTTCCACACTGGAATATCTGTGCATCTCTTTATTTGGGGCTGTGTCTGAATGGTATATTACTGATGCATGCAGCCTCTTGAATTGTCAGTTCTGACTTTGCTGCATTACTCCTCTATGTACCAGCATGTAAATACATTAGAAGCACAATAATGAAGGACCTTGGCACTTGCTTTTTACTTGTATGAATATATAAATGACATAAAAGTCCAGTTTCTTCCCCATCTTTCCGTTTGATACATTTCTACTGCAAGCTTTTCTACTTTTGAAAATATTCTCTCTAACTATTCAGGATGTGTGATATAGGCAAGAACCATTTCTTTTGAGCACATTTCATATTAAGAAGATTTGATCTTTAATATCAATAAAAATTTTGTTTCACAATTTAAACCAAACATATAATTGTTCCCATGGTCAGGTTTTGGGTTAGAGGACTAGAAAGCAATTAACATTACCTTGTCTTTAAAAGGGTATTAAGTTCTGGGAAATTATAGGCTGGTTTGCTTAGTTTATTTTTCTCAGTAATATGATGAAATTGACATGGAAAAAGAAAAAAACATAAAAGAAAAGAAGCTTATGTCTTCAAGCAGGATAAATAGCTTTGTGACCCATAAGAGATGGAATAGAGCAGTTTGGGGAATGTTAATCTCCATCTTTGTTTTCTACATGCATTTTCATTTAAATGGCACAAAAGTCTTGATTCCAGATTCAGAAAATGCTATGAAAATGGCTCATTTATTCCTTCTTTCCATTTATCTTTTTATACAACAGCTTCAGAGGCTGATGATTAGGCTGATTCCTGAGCATTGCTGGTGCCAAGTAGAAAATTCATGATCTTGTGAATCCAGCTTCTCAGAAGTAAGAAATTCAGCTACCTGTTAGTGATCAGCTTGTCACTTTATTTCAGATTGGCTGTAGCAGCCTTAGCAGTATCACATCCGATTAGCTGTATGTCAGAGACTATGCCTTGGCTTGAATTAGAGAGAGTTTGTTGCCAATCTTGACTTGTCTCATTTCCCCATTTACTTTTATCCATCACTACAATGCTGAGATTCCCCCTTAACTAATTAAGTTTGCATGTGTTTAGACACATTGCCAAATAAGATTTAGCAAAGCAGAACTGAGCTACATCTCTTTTCAAATGGGATTGATGTAGAGCTCGTAGGTTACCTCTGAGATCAAAGAAACAGAGAGGGTTGTATCTACAGGATATATTGCTTATACTTCTCAGTGAACTTTGTGTCTAAAGGTAACCCACAGAGGAAGTAACCACTGCATATGCACTACACAAATTATTAAATCCTGTTTCATTTATGATAGAGAACTATGAGTTAAAATCCAGATTTGAGAGTGAGATAGCATAGGGTGCTGTGGTAAAATAAAGACAAAGGCCACGTATTAAATAAATTGCAAGAATACTTTTGTGTATATAACACTTATTAAACATCTTTTTCAAATAAGTGTAGAGAAATAAAATTGTATGCTTTTGAAAATACTTGTTTTATAGTATTTTGCTTATCATTGGCATTTGAAACAAATCACAATATATACAAGAAGGGAGGAAAATGGCTGTCTGTATTTTCAGTAATGCCTGTTAAGTCAGGAGTGTAGACAACCTGATGTATTTTTTTCAGGTAGTCACTAGAGCCACCAAAAATTATACAGCTCTTTTTCAATAGGAAAATAATTTATATACACCTTTAAGCTTAACAAACACATACAAATAAAACACATAGCCTCCTGCTAGCATTAGTGGTAATACTGGAAGGTTTGTCTTGATGGAACTGCTAACAGTTGAACTCTGCTGTGATATAATATTTTATTTATTAGAATTTTTTAGCCTCTCTTTATTTTTGGTAAACTCAAGGCAGAATACATACTTAAAATTTCTGTCTCCTGTTTTCACCATAACAACTCTATGAGTTGGGTTAGGGAGAGAGAGTGACTGGTCCAAAGACGCCCATCTGTTTCTCATGCTTAAGGAAAGATAGAATTCACAATCTCCTGGTTTCTAGCCTAGCACCTTATCCTCTACACCAAACTGGCTCTCTAATAATAACCTAATTACCCAGGGAATAAAATAATTATTTCAAAGTAAAAGATGTGAAAGATTTTGGGCAATGTTGATATATCCTATACCAATGATGCCGAACCTTTTAGAGACCGAGTGCCCAAAAACTGGTCCCGCTCCTGCTCCACCCCCTGCCCCGCCCCTGCTCTACCCCAACCCTTCTCCCCCACCCTGCCTGTCTGCAGAGCCACTCACCACCTCCAAGGCCCGCCACAGATCACCCAGGCAGCCCAGCAGTGCCATGGCGGCCGCGCCCTCTGCCTGCCCCCCACAGCATCAACTGTGCAGGATGGGGTGTGAGGGCAGAGTCTTGTCTACACTGCCTGGCTGCCATGTCCTTGGCTGCGCTGCTCCATGTGGGCCATGCTCAGGGCAACTCTCCTTCAGGGGGGCTGCTGGTGAGGGGGTCGTGGGGGAGGTGGGGGCAACGGCACGTGTGCCCACAGAGAGGGCTCCGAGTGCCGCCTCTGGCACGTGTGCCATAGGTTCGCCATCACTGTCCTATACAGAAATAACAGAATGGGCAAAATGAATCTCACTGTACCCAATGAAGAGGAAATATATTCTTGTTCTGGTGAGGGAAGAATCTGGAAGAGCAAAATCAGAACTTTTTGCCAGTCTCCAAAACATATCGAGAAGTAGTGGTTCAGTAAATTCATATCACCAAGCCAGTTGTCCTGCAGACATATTGTGAACTAACAGAAGCTTGGAAACAGTTTTGAAGGCAGGCCTCGATACAGTGCAAGGCTGCGATCCCCATGGATAACTGATGGAAACCATGTAACTAAACCATGGGTAATTGATGGAAAACAATTCTGTCCAGGAATAATATAGTTTGCTTACTATTACATAATTTTGAAACGCTTTAGAGACATCATTCTTTGTTAGGGGGTTGATAACAGTTACAAGTATTGAGGCGTTAAAAAAATACAGGCTTTGCTTTTTCCAGGTGGTGTCATAAGCTTATCTGAAATTGGCAGTGTATTGCTGGGTGTACAATTACGCCTCCCGTCTCACCGTGACTGTAAAACTAGAATCAATAATGAGGTGCTGATTTTGTATTCACTCTCTTCATTGGTGGATCAACGATTTTGGCTTCCCCTGATCAACATCGATTGGACTGGCAAAAGGGAGACAGCTCTTCCTTTCCTATTCACTACCCTTCTTTCCTTATTGAGATGCAGTATCTTTAACGAGGAAAAAGTTCCTGAGTGGAACATCACCTTTCTGAAGGCTTGTCCTGATAAAGGCATTTCACATCAATATATCTCATGTCAAATTTGGCAAATATGAGTCACTCATTCTAAAACCTTTCTCTACTAAAGAAAGAAAAGTCCTTGAACAGAAAAGAGAATGAACCATATCTCACAGCTTGACTACTTCATGACAGCAGTGGATCTAATGAGAGAGGTCCGTTCATTCTGGATATAAAATGTCCTCCATTTCCATTGGCAAAGAAATACTCTTAATTAAAGAAAAACTACCTGAAGCTACAGATAAGAGACACTATAGCTGCCAGGTTGAAATATATGATTGTTAAGCTTATGGAACCTTAAGGCTAAGAACAAATGGAAAGGGACTTGTTTTGGTGGGAACTATTTGAGAATGGAAAGCTGGTAGGCCAGGCTTTAGAGTTTGTGTAAGAAACACATCTTGGAAGCCAATTTAGTGAGGGATTTACAGCAAAGTTGGAAGTATACTCCTTGCTATAAGCAATCAGTTATATATCCCTTGTAACAGCATTGAATCATGCTTCCTTGTAGGGCGAGATGAAAGAATTGCGGCACAAAAACTTGGCTCAGTGTTACTTCCTATATTTTGTGGCAAATTCTGCCTTTTTCAAACTGTGTGATTGGGAAGAGATATATCGTATTGTGTTTTGAAAGACAGGCATCCTTTGAGAAAAGGATTTTGAGTTTTTTCTCTCTAATTGTTGCATTTATTGCATTGTGTTACTTCCCGGAGTTGTCCTAACAGAAGGCCGAACTGTAGTCCAAAAGAATCAGACCTAAAGTATAGCTTTCAGATTGAATTTTATGGAAACTGATACAGATGTCATTCCAATTATCATATCTTGTCTTAAATCAAAGTATGGTTTAATCTTTTGCTTCAGGCATTTTATTTGAATCAGCAGAGAAGCCAGCAGTTAACTATTTTGAGTAGGCTGAGGAAGCTATGATTTTGGAACTTCAACAGCTTATTCTCCGGCTTGTATGAACTTTATTATATGTCAGTTTATTAAGGTGTGATGTTATGGTTCAGACTCTCCCGTTGAAGTTTAAATTTCATCTACTTAATTCATTGTTTCATTCCATATTTTGTTCATTCTTCCTATGAGAACAACATATACATTTTCATAAAAGGGTATGCATAACAAGAAGTTGGTTGTGATTCTCCAACTTGCGTATACCACATGGGGATTTGTTCATGTGTCAGTTCAGAATATGAACCCAAGATAATTCAATAAGACATTTATGAAGATTAACAAGATCGCCAACTTCATATTTTATATATATCTTATGGCTGGAAGCATGCTGTTGGTGTATTTTCAAGCAGAGTATGATGGCAGTGTTTTTTCTTTGTCTCCAGCATCTTGTTTCTGAAAATAATTATACTTCCGTATATCATATCAAAAAGATCTGTTGCTATCTTATGTATATTTTTTAAAAAATGAGTTATAGTTGTTATTTATTTATATTTTGCCTTTATTATTTTTTACAAATATCTCAAGGCAGCAAACATATCTAGCACACCTTCCACTTCCTGTGGAGTTTGTTGAGCTGAGAGAGAGTGATTGGGCTAAAGTCATCCAGCTGGCTTTCAAACTGGTTGTTGCAACCATGCAGTGTATTGAACTTCTTTTTTTAATTATTATATTGTCTGTCAAACCAAGCATTTCTTTCTGAACCAGGTTCATTCCGTAGTTTCCTTTGTATAGAATTGTTTAGTAAGGATTTTGATTACAGTAGTAAAAACTAATACAAATTAAACTTTAAGAATAGTAAGAAAGTACAAGGAAAAAATGTGATGAAGAAAAAGAAAAGAAATATATAAAGAAGTGAGTTCCAAATTTCCTTACAAGTATAGACATATTTAGTAACTCTTCTCCTTCTATAAGATTGCAAACAGATATCTTTTCATCTCCTATCCCATCCCTTATCTATAAGCAAAACATCAACTTTTTAATCCTATCAGAACAAAGTTTCTAAAGAGTTGCTAGAACTTTGCAAATGAATGTCTTAACTTTGATGAAATAAACCAACTTTATATTCCTTCATTTTACTTCTAACAGTCTTAAACTTTAGTTCATCCAAAAATTATCATAGGATTTGATTTCTCTTCAGTATTTCTTTATCCAATCACATAGACTTCAGCAGAAGATTAACAAATGTCTTTTGTAAATCCAATAAAAAACATTTTCCAGATCATTCTCTTGATTTATCATTTGTTATTTCCCTTTAATGTTTAAAACTTCAGTCATTCTTTTGGCCTGTCATGTGTAGTTCCACTTTCAGTATCTTTTCTGTCTTGTCAGACAAAATTTGCTTCAGATCTGTCATTCCTTCATTGACATCTTTTGACATAGTTTGTCCATAGAATCAGAGTTCATTACTGATACTGCTGATATTGTAGCTACTCATTTCTAGCTCCAGTCTTCAAATATCTCATTTTATTTTATTTTTTATCAAATTTATGTAGCTGCCCATCTCACAAATACTCTGGACATCATGCAACAATGATGTTTTGTGTTACTTTGTAGGTCCCAATTAACAAACACCAAGCAGACTTGTATTTTTCTTTCTTTTACTTGGTATTCTTCAGTCCTCTCTAGTATCCAATTTCTAATATTATATAGTCTCTTATCTTTCTTATGAGCCAAGATAACCAAAATGGTTTTGGTTCTTAGATAGCCAAAACAATTCTGGTTCTCACTTGAAGTTATTTGTTTTTTTTATAGTTAATTCCAAAATCTTAACTAAAAATCAGTATTCAAAATTTAACTGGACATTTTATCCCCTTGTAACTTTATTAGATCACAATATTATTTAGCCTTTTGCTATCTATTTCAATTTATTTAAGTTCTTAAGCTTGTAATTAATTTTTCACTTGTTCAGAGTTGAAAATAAAGTTACTCACAATTTTTCAAACTTGTTATTCTGAAGGTCTCTAGTAGGTTTAAGATGGTTAATAGGGTAATTTAAAAAAGTATTTAGAAAGTGATGCTTGTGAATGTAGTGTACTTTAAAAGGCTGCACCACAATTGTAAGCAAGAAGGTTAATTCCTTTGTCTCCCAGTACTCATAATTATGGAAGATGACTGTCCTGTAGTGTATTTGTGAGGAGCAGCTATCCAGAGCGTATACGGGCAATCTCCCATCCTCTCTTTATTTAGAGAGGTTCCAAAGAACCAGCCTGTTCATTGGTCTTTGCCATGGTCATCAGCTTGGTGTTCAGTTTTCACAGAGACGTTTTCAGTTTACCATGCCGTCCCCAGACATCTAGTTCCTTCTATAGCTTCTGTGCTTGATTGAGGTAAGTTAATCTTGTATTTCTTAGAGAGTATTTGGAGGTAAAGCAGATTCTACTTGCATTTTAGCCTATCCCCATTGATTAAACATTATCAAGACCTTGACGTATAAATAAAACTGTGCAATGAAGCAGACCTGAAAGGGAAAACATTCTGAGCATTTGTGGGCACATATGGTATATCCATTGTCATTCCCTCAAATCAAACTTATTTTTTCTAGTCTCTAGAAAAAAGCTCATCTTCCTTAAGGAGCTATGTGCATGCCCATGCAGTCTAAGTCACCTCCTCATTGAATCTAGGTCAATATACAATTGCTATGCAATTTTTATTGATGTGGTAACTTTTAAAACAATATTTATTTATTTATTTTATTTATGAGACTTATATACCGCTTTAAGTACAAGCACTCTCTAAGCGGTGTACACCAGTAAGCAATGTATATATATCTATTTACATTGCCCCCAACAATCTGGGTCCTCATTTTACCTACCCCGGAAGGCTGAGTCAACCTTGAGCTGGTGAGATTTGAACCACTGACCTGCTGAACACAGTCAGCTAAAGTGGCCTGCAGTACTGCACTCTAACTGCTGCGCCACCTCGGCTCTTTTTTAGGTGAAGTTTTCTTTTTTAAAAATGTATTTTATCATAAAAGATTGGCATTAGCTTACGTGAAACTAATAACAAGATAGAATTGTGAAAGCTAGGGTTGTTAGCCCATGAGAAATAAATAAAATCTATTCTGGGGACAATATATTTATGAATATATATTTGGGGTAATAATTGCAGTGAGCTATTTTCATTCACTCCTTGTTTCCTTTTCCAAAACATCTAGCTTTCCACTAGCTTAGATGATATGATAAAAAACTCTCTTGTGTATAGTCTAAAAAGAACATGGACAATCTGCAGGAAAAACAAACTGTTTACCTGATATTTTTCTTTTCTTTTTTTTTTTTTACTTGAAAAGTTTTATACAAGTTTTTAACAATATCCCCCCTAGAATAACCCCCTCCCTCCCTCCCCCCCTCACTTCCCAGAGCTGGTTACAGGGTTACGAATAAACAAACAAATTCTAAATAAACTTATCCAACTATACAAATAACAAAATCAATAATGTGCTTTAACTAGAATACAAAACAAATTTAAGCAAATTTTAAAAAAAACCAAAAATAACAATATAAGTAATTCCAAATTAAAAACTAAAAATACCTGATATTTTTCATGCAGATGTGATCTAACCCATTTCTTTTTAAAAACTAATTGTTCCAATGCTTTATTTTGATAAGCTCTAAAAAAGCAAGTCTCATACAGGGATAAAACATACTGGAATGACGTGAATTGTTTATCGCTCTTATTGCTTGGGATTCACATTAGTGAATCTTTAGTAATAAATTATTCTGTTGCTTAATTTGATTTTACTGTTCTTAATGTTTCCTTACTCAAGTTTTATAAGAAGAGTTGGTTGTGCCATAGTAAGAATAGCTCCAGAATAACTAGGCAATCAAAAGCTATTGTTTATGGCCTAAAAGTAAAATCCACTCCAAGCCATATTTATGTTTCAACTCATCAACTTCTAGCAGTAATCCATTCACAACATTAGTCTGGGTATGAATTTGTAACAATGTATAATATTGAGTATGGTTTCCCATTGTGGTAATGGAGCCAAATCTTACTAAAAACAGTGCTGCGGACTTGTTTCATATAATGAAATTAATGGACTTTATTTATGAACAAGAATGATGTCCTGCACAACATAAAATTAGTTGCTGTTTTGTGTTCTTCAGTTACAGAATGGTTTGCCAGGATTATTTGTCAGTAACTGTAATCTCGACTTCTTACAAGCTCATGTTCATGATATCAATGACAGTACCAAGCTATCTTATTTCCCGACAGCCTCTTTTCTTTTGCCTTTGATTCTTCCCAGCATCTGGATCTTCTAGGAAAAAAATGCTTCTATATCATGAATGGGACATATTAAGCTTTAGTTTAACGATTAGTCTAGATTTTTAAAAAACTGCATTATTCTTTCTGTATGTATACAGTTTTTGCAGCATTATAGTTCAAAGAAAGTTCAGCTTTCCTAATGATCTAGCTTTCAAAGCCATATATTGTACTATGATTGGAAAGACCATAGCCCTTGTGTATGTACCATTGTTGTAGTGTACTGTTTCTGTATTTTAATATTTTTGTCTAGATTTTTTGTAATCTGTCTCCCAGCAAGCACATATCGCTTTATTTCATGGTTTATGGTCTCTGTCTGTTTGAATTTTTGACTTTAGGACAGAAGTCAAAATCTGTTATTATGTTCATTCTTCTTCACTCTTATTGCATTACAGAACATTAGTGATTGACATAATCTAGCTTATCTAATATTGAATATCATATTATTTATTGTCCTCTCACTTTTTGGCTTTTCAAGAAGAGATTTCTTAAATCTTCCATTTTCAGCCATCAGAATAATATCAATATATCTGAAGTTGTTAATATTTCTTTCAGCAATTGTAATTCTAACTTCTGTTTTCCCTAATCCAGTATTTCTTATACCTTCTTATAAATTACATAGATATGATGGCAGTGTAAAACTTTGGTGCATTCCTGTTCCAATTGCTTCATATTTCATTCTAACTTTTCCTGGCCACAATAATAATTCTTCAGTACACTGATGAGATGGTCCAGGACACCCATATTTTCCAAAGGGCTGGCCAGTTCATTGTAGTCTACATAGTCAAAAGCCTTAGTATATTCTCCATCTCCGTGTTGAGAAAAGGCGTTCAGGTAAGACAATGCCTCTTCCTAGTTATTGAGTTGCTCTAGGTCAGTGGTTCTCAACCTTTTTAATGCCGCGACCCCCAACCGGTCGTAAGTCGAGGACTACTTAACAGGTCATAAGTCAAGGACTATTCAACTGGTGCAGCACTGTTTGCAGAATGGGACTTTTGGTGGGCTCAGCAGGGCAGAGACAGCCTGGACAATTCCTATTGGCTTTTGAAAGCCAATAGAATTAGACTCTATTCAAGAGAGTCTATTCTATTGGCTTTCAAAAGCCAATAGAATAAAAGGGAGTAGCACAGCTAAGGAAAAGGGGAAAAAAATGGCGGACTGCGTTGTTTGGCGACCCCCGTGAAATGGTCGTTCGACCCCAAATGGGGTCCCGACCCACAGGTTGAGAACCACTGCTCTAGGTTGAGCTGAAGCCTGTTATTCTTCATCCAAATCCCCACAATCTCCAGACACTGAAACAGGACATTACTAGGTTGGCTCAAGGCAGTTGAGTGTCATCTGCATGCTGTTGAATAACCTCATCCAATGGATTCATGTATTGTAGATGTTAAAGAGGATTGGGGAGAATGTTGAGTTCTATGGTACCCCGTAAAGCTGCAAGCTAGATCTCTCCTCACCATCAACATGATCCTGTAAAATGGAAGAGAATCAAGTGCAAAATTGTGCTTCCCACATTTATCTTCCCAAAGCTGCCAAGGAGGAGATCTTTATCAGTGGTATCAAATATGTCTGAGAAATTAAGAAGCACAAAGATGGATCCATTATTCTTATCCTACTCCATCCTGGAGTCACCCACAAGTGCAGTCAATCCCATTTTGGTTCCATGCCTACACTTACACTTGAAATTTGACTGAAAGAGATCCAGTAAATCAGTTCCATCCATGATTCTCTGCAGCAGCAGTGTGTCTATCATCTTAACAATTTTCCTAAGAAGGAAATGTTGAAGACAGGTCGAGATTGTCTAGACCAGTAGGATCTAGCAGTGGCTTATTGAAGAATGAAACTACTGTGTCCTTATCCCAAGGATGGATTAATCAGTTTCAAAACCTATCTACATATCATATCCTGGGAAATCTCAGCCAACTAGGAGGGACATAGATCATATACATAAGGGCTGAGCTTAAAGTTCGGAAAACCCTGTTAATTTTTTTCAAGAGTTACAATATCAAACCCAGCTCAGATAATAGTGTAAGACCAAACTTTTAAGGCCATAGGATACATTATCAATGCTAGAGTACAGCTTGAAGTAAATCCAACCTGACAAATACTAGCATATTCATCACATCAGCCTATGTCATGTTTCAGCCTATGTCTTGGGCTGCTTCCTCTCCAAAATGGACCCAAAACAGAACTGCTGATTACAGTTGCAGAAAGGGAAGAAAAATACTGACCTTTTGTACCCCCCCCCTTTAGTACAACAATGATGGCTCTAATTCATGGTAAGTTGTGTTTACTCCTTGTGGTCCTCCAGCAACACTCTAGGCCAGGGCTTTTCAACCTTTTCACCCATTGTACCACTTTTAGGATATGGCAATATCCGAGTCCCACCAATTGCCTAGCAAGGTGTCAAAAACTTGATGACCCAAAAAAAAAAAAAAAAAAGGAAAAAGTGATGAAGTACAGATAGTCCTCGACTTACAACAGTTTACTTAGTGACTGTTCAAAGTTACAATGGCACTGAAAAAAGTGCCCCCAAGCAACAGCCAAGCAAGACACCTGTCTGCCCACCCGGCGGTGCTCTTCCCCCTATCCGAGGTTTTCATTGTTGTGAGCATTTCTGTTGAGGATTGGCACTGGGGGTGGGGTGGGGTGTGTTTGGTTTTTATTCCCCCCCCCGTCTGCTGGGTGGTTGCAGCAGGTTTTAGTCACTTCACATGACCCTGGGACACTGTGACCATCATAAATATGAATCAGTTGCCAAGCATCTGAATGTAAATCACAAGACCCTGGAGATGCTGCAACATTCCAGCTGATCGGTGCTTGTTCTGGACTCAGCAAAAGCACCAGAATCAGCGCCGAGCTCCAGCTGGAGCCTGGCACTGATCCTGGCATTTCCACTGAGCCTTGACAGTCCCGAAAAAGCGCTGATCTTGGCACTTCCGCTGAGCCCTGACAGCCCTGCAGCTCCAGCCATCTCTTGCTCAGGCTTGTGCGGTGCTGCCACTGGTTCAGCTCATTCCCCTTCCCCGCTACCACTTTTCTAGGATGGTCGTGTACTACCAGCCAGGTGCCAATGTACCACAGGTGGTTCCTGTACCACTGGTTGAAAAGTCTTGCTCTAGGCATCCCTTCTCCTATTTCATCTTCCTTGACTTTGTGTAAATCAAGGAAAGCCCTAAATCCCTGGAGGCACAGAGGCTGCATAGGAATGATCTGATCTAACTCCTTCTGATACCAAGCATCAATTAAAGTTTCATCCGGTCCATGCATCGTGCCATTAGGGATCATGTATCAGGAATTTGGGTGGGCCCGTGGTGGTAAACAATACTGGGGCACTCCAAAACAATCAACAATTGTTTGACCATGACAGAGAAGTGATCTTTTTTTTTTTTCAGCCCCAAATTATACTGCCATTGTGGCAGTAGGGAAAATCAAGTCTGAAGTGTGACCAAATTTATGTGTCAGGTCCTCAGCTCCCATTGTGGTCATCAACTCTTGAGCTACCTCTGATTCTGCCCAAAAAAGATGGATTAAAGTCCCCCAAGCTTCAGCCATTGAATCAAGGAGCTTGACTAGGGAGGTTGCTTGGAGCAGGGATTCTGGCATATCAGTTACAGTTCTATTCAATCCCTAGATCCAACTTAACAAATGCTGTAGGTTCTCACTCTGACCGGGGGGGGGGGTCAGGGAAAAGGGGGTTATCCAATATAACTATAGTATATATTTTGTCCCCCTGAAATTTCAGTGAAATTGTGCATAGTGAATTTCTTGGCAGAGTTAAATAATCTAGTTCCTTCTTTATCTTGTATACCAAGGGCAGATTCTCCCATTATTCCAGAATTTCTCTTCCAGTGTTATCATTTCATGAACTGTAATATTAATATCTATTTGGTATTACAAATAATTATTCAATATATTCTTCTTCCGTACCTGTGGTTGAAGCATAGACTTGGATCACTGTATTATTAAAAAACTTGCCTTGGAGTGAAATTGAGATCAACCTGTCATTTGGGGGGTTGTATCAGAGCCCTGGGTTTAACACTTTCTTGTTAATAATGATGGTTTACTTGATTTCTTCTATGTTTTTTCTATCCCCAGTACAGAGTGGTGCTCCTTTGATGTGAAGTGACCCATTCCAGTCCATTACAGTTCACTGATTCCAGGAATGTCAGTATTCAGTCTTGACATTTCTGCTCTGAAAACATCAAATCTGCCTTGGTTCATGGTTCTGACATTCCATATACAAGTAGTTTATCTTTCTTTGAAGCATCTTTTCTTTTGCATTAGGGCATATTAATAGCTAGATTCTTCAGCTATTCTAGCCATATCATAAGTATCAGAAGGGCTTTTTTTCTCATAGAACGCCCAGAACGGAGTTCCGGCACCTTTTTGGGATGGAACCTTGTAGGGTAGGCAAGGCGGGTTGTATGACATGTGTGAGTTCCGGCACGTTTTTTTTTTTTTTTAAGAAAAACACTGAGTATCAGTGTTACTCATATTCACCCTCTGCCATTCCTTTGATACCTCTGACTTGCAGGATAATCTAGTATATTACTCACATTGGGCTGAATGTGAATATCTATGGAAGGTTTTTGGCAGAATGGTGTAGATTACATTTCTTTCTCCAATGTCTAATCACTTGTCTTTGATATCCTTATCATGGTGATCCTTTGGAGAGCATGCTCCCTGAACAATGTATCTCATGGTACCCCTTCACTAGAATATGTCATACGTCCATAAAGGCTACACAGCGGATTTAAGTGCATTGATATTCCTTGGCCCCCAAGCTGCCCAACTCATTATTGACCACAAGAAACTCAGTTCCTGTGATTTCCTTGTGAGGAGCAGCTCTCCGGAATACAAGTGAGCAATACCTCAATGTCTCCTTGTCCAAAGAGAATTTCATAATCCAGAACCTGCTGCCTGGCCACAGATTTCACAATTGTGTTGTTGCTGTTTGTGGAGACGCTTGTAGCCTTTATAGACTTGTGGACCACAAAAACTTCAGTTTCTTAAACATTTTTGAATTGCAATTAATTTATAATTTAGAAGAGATTTTCTTAATGGTAGGAAATAGAGACACTTGGTGAGTTGCCTTCTTTTTGGAATTAAGACAAAAAAAAGAATCTTAAAGGATTTTAATTTAAAAGCAATAAGCTTAACAAAATTGATTCAAAAAAGTTTTAAATGGATGAAGAGGACAGTGATTTTAGAAAACAGAAGAATATTTTTTTTTTATCTGACTACCTTGGAAAATAGTAAAATTAATTAGACAAATAGATTGGATCTTCCTGCAAATGCTGATTGTTTATTATTAATGAAAATAGATAATTGATAAATCTTGAAAATAAGATAAGGGCAATACAGGCATTTTCCAGGCTGCTGCCGCCGGATTTGAGGCCAGGGAATGCTTCCGTGGCCCTTCGTGGCCTGATCTGAGCTCTGGAGGCTTTTCCAGGCTGCGGCCATCCAGATCTGAGGCTGGCAAATGCTTCCACCCCCCCCCTCCCCAGTGGCCTGATTGGGCCTGGAAAAGGCCTCTGGAGCCCGGAGAAGTGTCCTCCAGCCTCAGATCCGGGCTGCAGCAGCCTGGAAAAGGCCTCTGGAGGCATGTGGAAGCATCCCCCAGCTTCGGTTCCGTTCTCTGTTGCAGAGAACAGAGACCTAAAGTACCATGAGATCATGTGAGATCAGTAGCATGAGATAATTTGCCTAAAGTAATGTTTTGTTTGTGACAAAACCTGTTTTGGCGACTGATGTACCATTTAAACAATAGCAAAGAGATATATCTAAATTGATAATGGCAAGGGAAAAAACCCTCACGACTTAAATATGAAGTGTTATGAGCGGCAAAAAAAATTAGGATTTGATTTACTGGATTGGAAATTGTATTTTGCAGCTTATTGTTTAGTCTGGATGACAGAATGGATGTTGCTGAGAAACAAGAGACTGAATGCTTGATAAACCAGCCATCAGTAGACACATAGAGTTAAATTATATTTACACACCATTCAAAAGAGACAATACAAAAGCTAAGAAGGAAACAAAAGGACCAGAAAACATCTTCTCCAACAGTCAACCCCCAGATAAGTAGAATTAACACAAATAGATAAACAAACAAGCAAGCAGAATATCCCAATGAAGGAGCTACCAAGGAAAATACCATAACCTCATCAACACTGACAGGGCAAACCCCTGTATATAATCAGGAAGTAAACTCACATTCATTAGTAGTGATAGTGTTACCTGGCCCAGTAAATATCTACAAGCAAACAACCAAGCTCAGAGACCACCAAGGACTCCACAGTCAAAGAAGAGCAGTGGAAGATTATTTCAATATATGATTAAAATCCATTACTATATGCACAAAAATAGGAAGATTTGGCATTACCCATCATGGAGGAAAGTTTGGTGAAATTGACAGAATTTGCTGAGATGGACAAATTGACTTCATTAATTAAGAAAAGATCATTCATCAATGATTGGTAATGTTTTGTATGAGAAAGTGTTTTATGATTTTAATGATTAGAAGGGAATTCTGATGAAATTGGAGAGTATGGCTTAATTAGAATTGCATGTATAATTGCTAAGATATCACAAACTATTTCTTTGTATGTATTAATTTTTTGTGCTTTCTGTCTTTTTATTTTCTTTTTTCTATCTGGTTTTTTTCCTGCTTTTTTTCTTTTTCACACTTATCTTGGTTTTTCTCGTTTTTCTTTCTTTGAGTGTATTTCTTACTATGTTTCTGTGTTTATGTCGTTATATTTCTAATGGCATGTTGCACCAAGCAATTACCATCCTTGGATTATTCTTTGAAATAATGATGTGATGATGTCATGTCTGTGTGCATACACACGTATGCATATATGCACACACAATTATATACCGTATTTTCCAGCGTATAAGGTGAATGGGCGTATAAGACAACCCCCGACTTCGGCGCCGATTTCCATGCCTAGAAAGTCGTCTTATACGCCAGAAACTACCGTTATTTCCGGCGTATAAGACGACTCGGCGTATAAGACGACCCCCGACTTTGGCGCCGATTTCCATGCCTTAGAAAGTCGTCTTATACGCCGGAAAATACGGTAGTTACAGGTAGTCTTTCACTTGCCATCATTCATTTAGCAACTGTTCAAAGTTACGAGAGCACTGGAAAAAGATAACTGGTTCTCACAATTGCGACTGTTGCAATATCTGCACAATCATGTAATCAAAATTTGGGCACTTGGCAAATGGCATTTTATGATATGCAGCGTCCCACAATCCTGGAATTGTCATTTGCAACCTTCCTAGGAAGATTCTGACAAGCAGAGTCAATGGGGGAAGCCAGATTTCGTAATAACTGCATGATTTACTTAACAACTGTAGTGATTTGCTTAACAACTATGACAAAAAGGTCTTATCATGGAGCATGACTCACTTCACACTGCCTTGTTTAGCAATGGAAATTTATGTTCACTATAATTATTACATACATTAAATTATTAAATTGTACATTATTTAATTTATGCTGATCTTAACTATAGATTTTGCATTTTGAAAACCTTGACTGTGTTAATTTACCTCACATTTTACATCCTAAATGTCACAAAGAAATATAAGCTTATTCATTTATAAACTAAACACTTCCCTTTTCAGGTCCTGCATTTTTCGGGGCGAATATTAAATTTCGTGATTTTGCATTCCTCTGCTTTCTCTTTATTTGAGATCAGAGATTTATATGTGCAATTTAGTAAATGTCTTCCTCAGTCCCGCCCTCCTCGTGTGGTTTCCTGGAATTGGTTTTGGGTGAGATGCTTGTAACTAAGCCATTCACGTAGGGATTACCTTGCTATGGACGGCAAACTTCAGCTTGTCTAATCTTTCACACACAAAGGGTAAGAGCTTCATGTCTGTATTTGAAGGGGTTGGTGGTGCGTTAGCTGAAAACATAATGAGTTTTGACACAGTCTGAGTCACAAGAACGAAGTGGTATCTGCTGTTTGGAAATTCCAAACATGGGAACGGAGCCAGACAGGGATATTACAAGTGATAGGAAGGCTCTTGTGTGGAAATAAGCAAGTCAGAGAAATAATACCTAGACCTGACTATGTGGGATAGCTTTCCAAAGTGATTGGCAGAGGGCATTTATCTATCTTTTTTTTATAACTGAATCTGAGAAGTCATATGTAGAAAGTTGTGGTAGATTACACCATAAGTTTAACATAGCTTTACAAATAAGCCTATGATCCTATCAGTTTTTTTTAACAAATTACTTTCCTGAAATATATCTCTGTTCTTAAGACACATGATTGCCAAAGTACTGGTGCCTGTATTCTCAGTGCTCTGGTTTTGCCATTGTAACATATTGCTGTGAAAGTGGGATTATTGGAAATGATATCTTTGAGTTGAGGTGCTGGAAAACAAAAATACATTGATCTGCAAGAACAACAAACATTGTATGCAATAAAACCAGATTTCTTATTAAAGCACCAAAATTAAAATAGAATTTAAATGTTGAGGAGGCGTAATGCAAAAGGAAGAATCACTGGAGATTCATTGATGCTTGGAGAAAAAAATCACATTGAAATAAAAAACTGAAGCTTGGAAAAGATAAGGTAGATACTAACACTGATGAGAAAGAAGCAATTGCTGACAGACAGTCCTTGTAAACAGATGTCCATTGGGTCAGGAAGAGCTGGAAGTGATTGAATGACTGAACACAATAAAAATTGATGTTTGAGGTGTGGATTTAGAGCCACATAGAAGTATGCAACCTGGGATCCAATGTCTATTTTTCACCTATTTTGTGAATGTGTTTGAGATTAAGACATCCATTTGAACTATAGCTTCATGTGTCGCAGTTCCATGGGGCGCTGAACTAGGTAAACAAAACAGTGAATAAATAGTACTAGCCATGATTACTCCAAATAACGAATTATGTACAGTCTGTTTTGTTATCATTGGGCTTAATGTTTTCCAAATTATTGGGTAAAATTATTACAGTAGTTCCTCTGTGGTGCAATATGATTTTAAGCAAGCTCATAGGGGCTTCTTTAATACTGTTCCATACTCAGATGAAGACATCTTGAAAGACCAGCTGATCAGGCAAATCTAATATGGCTGTTATATGTACTTCGTGATCTTAGAGCTGGAAGGGACCTTGGAGGTCTTCTGTTCCAAACCCTGCCTAAGGCAAGAATTCTCCATCCTGGACAAATGGAGGTCTGATCTTTTCTTAAGTACTTTCTTCCAGCATAAGGAAGAATTGCTATATTAGCCTGGGGGACAATTTAAACAGATAAGGAGAGATCACTGCTTTAATTAATAAATCTGAAGTATCTCAAGTCATAGCTGGAAGACAGATGGATAGTGTCAGTTTATGGAACATTTCTGAGAGACTGGTAGCATAAGAGCATGATAACTGGGGTGTTAGGCTTTGTTCTTGAAATGCATGTGTTTGTGTTG
Organism: Crotalus tigris; assembly: GCF_016545835.1. Classification (NCBI taxonomy): domain Eukaryota; kingdom Metazoa; phylum Chordata; class Lepidosauria; order Squamata; family Viperidae; genus Crotalus; species Crotalus tigris. Next base: position 5,646,825 of record NW_024100417.1, on the reverse strand, counting down.
GGTTGCTGTTGTCCCTAGTCACCGGGAAATGCTAATTCAAAAAGACATTCAGGATGGTATAATTACAGATAATGAGGCTGGAATGAGACAATAAGAATGTTGTCAGTATGCAGAGATAGTATATTTGCAGGCATTGAGATATGATCAATTTCACAGTTTTGCTGTGTTCCCCTTTAGTAACAAATATAATAATTACATTAGAATTATAGCCTGAAAGTTATTGAATGTTTGTGTGGGTATAAGTTTTACTTTAATCATTTGTCATATTAAAAAGATCAAATCTTATTTGCAGCCTACAAGATGTATGAGTTTTTGTACAGATAAAAACTTGGAAGAAAATCAGCATTTCAGTCATAGTGGTCAAACTGCAAAGCGGTACATATTTCCTGCTTCCTACCCATTGATTTAGAATATTGTAAGGGCTCTGGTTGGAGATTTTTGTTTAGCATAGTATCTTTGGATGCTTGGCAATCATTTTTTACTTCCTTGAGTGTCGTTTGCAAGTGGCCTCCAGCTGCCTGTCTCTTTGTTAATAGTGTGACAGCAATGTGACACTGTGAAAATAATTACTGTGGTGGTTACTCAGATTGCTCATTGTCTTGAGAGGAATGTCAGGAAGCATTAAAGCATGACTATAGAAAGGGCACAGAAACCAGTGTTCTCTCTTTTTCACTTGTGGAATATTAGACCTCACCTTCTTACCTTTTTGATCTCCCCAATATGGGAAATATATTGTCCAAGAAGTTTGATATCAAGCTTGCAGACATGTAAGATGTGTAGCAAATATCTTGATGGCCATTTTGTCATGTGGAAGCAAGATGGGTTGCCCAACTGAGATTATGTTTCTTCAGTTACTATTAATTTTATTTTAAGAAAGGTAATGGAGAAAAAAATCATGTACATTCATCAAAGAGTCATGAAATTGGGTGAAAACTGCAGAGAAAGGTTCAGAGGACTGGATTAGCAGTCAGCTATATAAAAAGTGCTGTGAAGGAGGAAAACAAAATAAATTTCTAATATGACTGAAGAAAATTAATAAACCTGGGCTCAGAAGCTCTTTTGGGAAAGTGATTGAGAAAGTGGTTGTGTGGCAGCTTCAGAGCAGGGCTTTTCAACCAGTGGTACGGGTAACCCCTGTGGTACATTGACACCTGGCAGGTGGTATGCGAGCACCCTAGAAAAGTAGTAGCAGGGAGGGGAATGAGCTGAATCAGTGGCAGCACTGCACAAGCCTGAGTGAGAGATGGCTGGAGCTGCAGGGCTGTCAGCCTCAGTGGAAGCGCCAGAGCCAGGCTCCAGCTGAAGCTCAGCACTGATCCTGGCACTTCTGCTGAGCCCAGAAGAAGCGCCGATCAGCTGGAATGTTGCAGCATCTCCAGGGTCTTGTGATTTACATTCAGATGCTTGGCAACTGATTCATACAGTATCCCAGGGTCATGTGAAGTGACCAAAACTGCTGCAACCACCCAGCAGACGGGGGGGGGGGAATAAAAACCAAACACCCCCACCCCACCCCACTGCCAATCCTCAACAGAAATGCTTACAACAATGAAAACCTTGGACAGGAGGAAGAGCACTGCCGGGCAGGCCGGCAGGTGTTTGCTTGGCTGTGGCTTGGGGGGAACTTTTTTCAGTGCTATTGTAACTTTGAACAGTCACTAAGCAAACTGTTGTAAGTCGAGGACTACCTGTACTTTATCACTTTTTTCCTTTTTTTTTGTCATCAAGTTTTTGACACCTTGCTAAGGTGTCAAAAACTTGATGGTACTCGGATATTGCCATATTCTAAAAGTGGTACAATGGGTGAAAAGGTTGAAAAGCCCTGCTTCAGAGGACCTTGCATGAAGTGGATCATCTGGGTCCATTTCAGATAGGATTCAGATCAGAGTAAATGGGAATAAAATGGCATTGGTCATGCTTTTGGATGATCTCTGGCATGATTGGGATGGGGTTTATGCATCTATCCTTGCCCTAATTGATCTCTTAGCACAATGGTATCATTCTGGATTGACTCAGAGGATTGGGGTGGATGACACAATGTTGTGCTGGTTCACCTTATTTCTCCAGGATTGGTTCTCCTGCGTTGGTTCTCCAGGGTCAGTTCCAATTGGTGATGATTGGGGAGGAAAATTCCCTCCCTTGGCCCTTACATTGTATGGTTCCATAGGGTTTGTTGCTGTCTCTACTCCTATTATCTATATGAGGCCACTGGGTGAGCTCATCCATCACCATGGGGTGATGTCATACATATTTTCCCCAATGCTGTGAATGTCTTATCTCAGTGTCTGGAGGCTATGAAAGTCTGGATAGGGAATAGGAGGCTTCATCTGAACCATGACAAGGTGTGAGTGGCTTTGGGTTTTTAGGACTATGCCATATTTGGTGCTGGATTAGGTGGCACTGCTTCAAAAAGACCTCATGCATAATCTGGAGATCCTCCTAGACTCATGATTCCTTCTCAAAGCGCAGTAGTGGCAGTGGTGGCTAGGAAGATCTTTGCACAGGTTCATATTATCTGCCAGTTGTGCCCAATCCTAGATTGAGGAGCTTTAGTCACAGATACTCATGCCCTGGTTACCTCCCAGTTGGACTTCTGTACTGTGTTCTATATAAGACTGCCCTTGAACAGTATTCAGGATTTTCAGCTGGTGCAAAATGTTTCTAGGAGAACACACATTACACCTTTGCTCCGCAAGCTGTATTGGTTATCAGTTTGCTTCTGGGTCCAATTCAAGGTGCTGGCTTTGACCTTTAAAGCCCTACATGGCATGGGACCAAGTTATTTAAGAGACCAACTCTTCCTGATGACCTTTATCTGCCCCACCAGATCCAGCAGAGAGGCATACTATGGGCCATATCAGCTAGGGAGCTACATTTGGTATGTATTAGACAGTGGGTCTTTTTTGATACGGTACCTGCTTTTTGGAAAATTCTTCCCCATGAGGTAAGGCTGGCTTCATCACATTTGATCTTCCGAAAGTCCCTCAAATATCTGGTTGTGCCATCAGACCTGGGGACCACAGGAGACACGTGAATTATTGAGGTGGCTCCCTTATTATTAACACCTTTTTGCCTATATTTTTTCTTTTTAGCTTTGTTTTTATAGCTTTTTAATATTTTATTATAATGTTATTGTTCACTATTTAGTAATTTAACTGCTATTTTAGTCTTGTTGTATGCAGGCTTTTTTTCTCATAGAATGCCCAGAATGGAGTTCCGGCACCTTTTTTGGATGGAACTTTGTAGGGTAGGCAAAGTGGGTTGTATGACGTGTGTGAGTTCGGGCACCTTTTTTTTTTTTTTTTAGAAAAAAAAAGCACTGGTTGTATGTCACCCAAAATCATTTGGTGACCTAGGCGGCTATATAAATTAAATAAATAAATACCATATATTCCGGTATATAAGACGATTTTCGCAAGCGTTAAAATCGGCGCCGAAGTCGGGGGTCGTCTTATACGCCGAGTCGTCTTATACGCCGGCATATACAGTACATGTTTTCCAACTGTAAGAATGTTTCTGAAATGGAACAAGATGCAAATTCAGACTAAACAGTTTTGGGAGATTTGAAGAATGAACAGGAGGCTATGGAATCTAGATAGGAATGGAGAATATTAATTTATATAGTAGGAAGCAGCCACTTGTGACCATTGGGTTCATGGTAATCAGATGTAATAACTACAGACATATTACTGATGGCTTTTTGTATGTTCTGCTGAAAACATTGTATTCTCTTTTATTGTTATTGATACCTCTGCTTTGTTGATGCTTTGTGAAATAGTTGTTTGACAAATGATAAACGTTATACACACAACTATGCATCGAGATGACTCTTATTTTGGGGAGATCAGGTCCAATCTTACAGGCAGGATTTCTTTTTTTTTCAATTTCCCTTTCACCTTTCACCAATTAAGCAAATAATTACTTGGCTCTTGTATGTGTAAATAAATAACTCTGCTTGCATGTTGAACTGAGCACAGGCAAGTTCAGTAGAAGAAAAACATTGAGGGTAGTTTAAAATACTTCCCCTTCTGCCAAATTCATGCAATATTTATCAAGGGGCCAGGAGTCAGATGCACTGACCTCTGTGGTTGCTGCAGTTAAACAGCTCCTGCAAGTCCCCCCCCCTCACCCCACTTGCATTCTAATTGCTGCACTTGTCCTTTGGCTCTGGAGGTTTCTTACTGGCAACATTCATGCTAATGGAAGATTATGCTGGGCGGGATGTTCTTTTCTTTTGCCACAGCAATAGCAAAGCTGTCTCTGGTGGTATGGATCCAAGTGCCAAAAATGTCTGCTGAGATTTCTAATGCCCGGGAGAGATTTTCAGCTTTGCTGACAGCAGCTGGTTGTATGCTGCTGCGAACATGGGACAAAGGGTCAGCTGCTGTGTTACTGATATTGTGGAGGTTTCTTCCTTAGCGCTATTGCACTGTGTTACCAAGTTGTCTTTAAAGAACTATTTGACCCTTCACTGGATGGATATTTGTTCCACTTGACTTTCTGCTTTCTCCTATCTTCTTTTGGAGATTGAAATCAATATTCACTTTTGGGAGTCAGGCTGATCTTTTGTAGAAGTCTTGACTTCCTACACAGTTGTGTTAGCTGGAAAGGGAATTGATAGATTTGGACAGGTAATAGTGAAAGATACTTTAGGTCTTCAGCTTTGTTTCCCAGAAATGAGCACTGAAAGATGAAGATTGCTTTTTAAATATCAACGATACTAAAGAAGTATAATTGGCTGGTATATATAGAAGTTCCTGGTTCATTCTTCATCATTTCCACTGAAATGCTCTACAGATGGGTGAGATATTAGCCTGTAACCTTGACAGTTTGCTATTACTTAGGGTATATGGACACCTGGCTTATTTATTAAGGACCATGTCTGCTTTATATGGATGGCACTGTTGCATTGTTGGAAATCTGGTATCCTTAAAATGTTGTGTTTCTTTTGCTTAAAAAAGTAAATCTAGTTTTACTATTATGAAGATAAGTAAACAATAAGTACCATCTCAAACCTCTGCATTTTAATAAATTGGAATTACTAATTGCTAGTGTAAGATATGAATATAGCATTTCCCTACATAGTTCTTATCCATTCTTCATGATTAGCAAAATAAGAATAAATATTTTAAAATATATAATGCATGGTTGATCATTTTAAGGAGAAATTATAGAGATAATAGATGTATTCTAAGAACTGGGAAATATTTTCACTTGATCTTGTTTCACATCAGTTATATTGTGCTTTTCTATTTAAAATAAATTCAAGTATTATTAAATGAAATAGCCTCCCCCTGAGATAATGAGCTCCCCCCCTCTAGACCTTTCAGAAGGTCATTAAGATCTCATTCTTTACTCATTGGGCCAGGATGGAAGTTGGGCCCAGTGCATGTATATTTGGAATATGAATACTACAGTGTTTTGTTTGTGTGAAGTAGTTTTATTTTTCTGTGCTTAGTTGTAGTGAGCCATCCAGAGTTATTATGTTACATAAGATGGGCAGGCAAATAAATCTTTTTAAAAGAATAAATACAGGTGGCCCTCAACTTATAACCACAAGGTGGCTATTAAGTGAGCCCTGCCCTACTTTACGACCTTTTTTGCTATGGTTGTTAAATGAATCATATGGTTGTTAAGCAAATCCAGCTTCCCCCATTGACTTTGATTGTCAGATTTTCTGGGAAGGTCGCACGTGGCGATCATGTGACCCCAGACATGCAACCATTGTAAATATATGAGAGTTGCCAAGTGCCTGAATTTTAATCACATGACCATGGGGATGCTGTGATGGTTGTAATATTGGTTTATGAAGTATATTTAAAATATTGACAATAGTGCAAGTTAATTAATTTCGATGACTGCTCATCTCAAATAAGTGACGCTGGGGACAGCAAACAATCATAAAATCAATTAAAAGCAATAACAATATGGTCCAAAAATAATTATATATATGGCAATTGAGAAAGGTTGTCATCATAGTTGTTAATGCAGTAGTTGGAACTCCCCTAGTAGCTGCAAAAGCCCTGTCTGCTTCCTTAGATTCAGTGGGGTTGAACTCCCCCCAGATGGCCCTGCAAGATTTAGCCCCCACAACCTCTATTGATTCTGCCCTAAGGGCAGAGCCCAACAAAGAATGAATATGAGTGACTTTATTAGCCAGATGCACAGTATATACCTCACAACAATCTGTAGGTGAATCTCAGTATTACTTTCTCCAAGGAGGGGCCAGCTCACTCAGTATAGGGCTGCTGAGCGACTGTCTGTGAATGCAGTAGGTCAGGAGCTGAGAAATAAGGGTAGGCTCTAATAACAGCTGTAGCTTGTGTTTGATTGCTGGTGTGCTCTCTTTAGTTTTCCCAATTCTTCCGCATACCATAGGGATTTACAAGGAACTGTGGGCATGGAGATGTTACTCAGGTGTGATTTGGTCCAAAGCCATGGTTGCTCTCCCATTCCAAGAAGCCCACCAAGGTTTTGGCTGGATCTTGTAGCAGACCTTTCAGAATAATTCCCAGGTCCCTCTGGAACCCAATCGGGTCCATCTGTCACCTGGTGGTCGTAATTTCTTAGCAAATGTGATGCTATATAAATACAAATATTTATAACATAAAAACAAAAACAAAAACAAGCAAAATTTACCTTTATCCATCTTTGAAACATTACCTCACAGAAGCAGATGTGCACTGAAATTTAATCTGTGCTTACTTTATTGTGATTTCTCCCTTTCCTCTTCCTTATGTTATATATGCCACCCAACCAAATTGCTTACTGTCCTGTTGCTAGTGGAGCATGAGACTCTTTTTACATAATCTTCTGTCTAGAGCAGTGTTTCCCAAACTTGACAATTTTAAGGCATGTGGACTTCAACTCCCAGAATTCTGGGAGTTGAAGTCCTCATGCCTTAAAATTGTCAAGTTTGGGAAACACTGGTCTAGAGCAACATACTGCAACTTTTTTTTCCTTGCCAGAGCCGCGGTAGGCGCGGCTTCCACATGACACATTTGGCTCACGGGCTGGCAGTTTGACACACCTGGTCTAGAGATATCAGGGTAACATTTGTAGGGGAAATTGTGCAATAATCTTCATTTTGTCATTATTGGCCTGACGATGCCAAGTACTGAATTTGTGCCTCAGAAATACATATAGGATGAAGACAGTGGCTTGTCCATTGCCTTTGTTACCATTGGAAAGGATTGGGAGAAGAATATGGGAGGAAAAAAATATATTCAGCTTCTCAGTAGTAAAACAGAGCAGCAATGAAGGAGAAGGAGTGTGAAATGGAATGGCTTTCCGTAGCAGCTATTATTTGCAGGGGCGGAAATGTATATTGAGGTGCCCCCTGTGATTTGGCATTCTGTTTATGTAGGAAAAAGGTTAGTGTAGAACAGTGTTTCCCAAACTTGACAATTTTAAGGCATGAGGACTTCAACTCCCTGGGAGTTGAAGTCCACATGCCTTAAAATTGTCAAGTTTGGGAAACACTGGTGTAGAAGAAAAGATTTTCTGAAGTTGAGTTTAATTGAAGGCAAATATATGTGTGCCACAATAATGTTGCAGGATCCAATCTGGATCAGGAACCAGAGGTTTAGTCTTCCAAAGTTTTGGGTTTGTGCTGGTCCTCTGGATGGGCTCCAGCACGGGTCCGAAAGCTCAGAAGACTAAACTTCTGGTCCCAGTGGCCGATCCAGGTTGGATCTTAGCTTAATTCCTGGTGAATTCATAGATATATTCCTGAATTTTATTTATTAATCAATTTTTATTTATTAATTAAATTTATATAGTGCTCGTCTCACTGAAGGAAACTCTGGGGGGCAAACAAGAATCGGATAAAAATATAAGACAGAACACTTCTTTTTAATTTTTTTTAACTTAATTTTGCAATCACATTACAGCTTTCCTAATGAATTTCCATCCAAATACTAATCAAGCCTAAACCTGCTTAACTAATTTTTGGATCAGTCAAGGTCACTTAGGGGCTCATCCACAGGAAGACTGGTAATTAGTTGTGAGAGGAGGATTCATTTTGGGGTCCTGCAGAGCAAATATTACTCTTGCTTAGTTTAGGGAATTCTGATTGTCGTTGGAAATTATGGACAACAATATTCCTGGATTACGTGTTGGGTATGTTTGCTTGAGACTAAATTGCAAAATCTACAAAGGTTTGTGAGAAAGGTTTAGCTTCTAACAGTCTTTTAGAAGCAGTACTTCATTAGCATCTCTTATCAATCAATAGAGTCCTTTGTGTCTGACACCAAAATATGACTTATATATTTGCGTCAAACATTGGGAAGCAGTTTGAGTCCTTATATCATTGAGGTATTGCTAGTTTGCAGCTGAAAAACAGAAATAGAATATTTATGTTTTGTGTCACATCCTTTTGTGCATGATGCTGACATATAACTTAGAGCCTGGCTAAACTGTAACATGTTGAGGGTAGAGATTTGGGAGATCTCTTCATGTTAGTGTGAAAGCTGACTACTCTGCTAATTTAAAAACTTCTCAGTAAGTATGTTGTTTCCTGTGGCAACCACTTGTACATGTATACCAAAGCTTTCTCTCTGATTGATTGGATGCTACTAAGATGATTTCCCAAAGTGATTAAGTCTGCTGTGGAGATATGGAAACTAGCTGCAAGTAGTCTTGACAGAGGGACTTTTGATGACCCAGCAGAATTGAGAAACTCATTTATCTATTTCACGCAGTCACACAAGATATCATACTATTAGTACATTATTAAAACTTGCAGTAAAATTTGTAAGCATTGCAGTCTTTTACCTTATATCATGTAGGAAAAGAGATGTGTGGGACTGTGACAATGCCTTTCTGGATTCTATGTAGGAGTAACAGGCCAAACAGCACAAAATAATTAATGGATCCAAGTTTGACATCAAGACTCAAAACAAAGAGAAAGCCATATCAGATACACTCCAGTACAGATCTCAAAGTAGCCTTGATAAAAAGAAATTTAACCAGCACACTTAAGTGAGAGATTTCTGAACTCACGTAAATCAAAAGGTTTCAGGGTATTTCGGGAAGTCCCAACAAACACAATGGATATTTAACATACTACAATTGTTAATTGATAAGATACTCTTATCTTATCATAATTGATAAGATAATTTATCTCACATGTAACCTATATCTGCATAAACCCCATCTTCTGTTCCCTCTGTTCCCACAGATCAATTTTGACATCTATTGCATTTGATGAAGAGCTGTAACTCACATAAAGCCAATTTGTGTTAGTCTGAAAAGATGCTACCAGACTCCGCCTTATTTTTATCTTATGTCTATATATCTTAGGTTTTTGAGTGTTATGTGATGTAAATGTTTGCTTTTTAAGTACAACTTTAGGTCCCCCCCCCAAATAGTGTGCTTACAAAAATTTATGCCATAATATACTTTGCAGTTTTAATTAAATTCAAATTATAATATAATTATATTATAATTATATATAATTGTTAATATAATTCAAATTATCTAGATCCATAATTTAGCATTTAATTCATAAACTGGTGGTTGCTAAATGCACCTAGCATTGAATATTAAGCCCGTATCTTTCCAGGTAAATAACTATCCTTTTCTATTATAATTGTCTTTGTGGTTGTGGTTGTTATCTTGTATCTCCATAATCAAAGCAATGCATAGCTTTCTCATCGGCTGTTTTCCACTTTGTACCAAAGATTCATTTTAGATTAGCAGTAACACTATGTGTATCTTGAGATGCTAAATTACACTTGAGGAACAGTAGTGTTTTATAGATACAACATGTATTTGACATAGTCATGTCTTTTAAATTTTCCAGACAGATGAGTGCTATGTGGTAGCCTTGAAGACATGCATGGCCACAATTTTGCTGTCTTGTTTATAAAATGCAACATAAATGTTGTATGATGTTGAGATGCAGGAAGAGATTGTGTCATTTCACTTCCTCATTTTTCTGTAACATTATCTTCAGGTCGTTTGTATGTAATTTAAAAGCTTTTCTGCAAGGCTTCCTTAGCTATTAGATGATTGCAGGATGGGATATTAATATTTTAAACATAAAAATATTAAAACAGGATGTAATCTTTTAAAGAACATACCTTGAATCTGGAGGCAGGCAGCTTTCTTCCTCCTATCTGTGTAGAAGATCCGTGCCAAGGCAAATATAACAATACATTTTAAATATTTTTAGAACATGACCATACTGAATTCTATTAAAGCTGAGACCAGATCTGTAAGATTGAATATTTTCTTCCAGTTTTAGAAAGGGGAAATTCTCTAAAGATACCAGCTTGGTACTATTTTTTTTTTCTGACATTCCAAACCTAACAGATGGACAATAACCATCTATGATTAGCTGGAAGACTTGCACATTAATTTTTCATACAGTAGGAGCACCTGAGTGACTGAATTCAATTACAAGCTGCCTCCCTTTCTTGTTGGCCCCCCTTTTCCCTCCCCCTGTTATTAATGTGGCACCTCCATAAAAGAAATGGAGGGACCTGTTGAAATGTGAAACTCTTATTTCTTAGCATGACCCCCTAGATAATTAGGGTTAAATTGATATGCTATCACACTGGTGACACATTTTATCTGCCTCTGTTTGTACAAGAGGATACAATGGTGGAGGAAGGACCAATTTGTGTCCTCCTTTAACTAACCAGACTGAGATAAAAGGTGTCACTAGGATGATAACGTCCTCGCCTTGCACTCTTTTATTGTTGCTCCATTTGCTCCCACCCCCCAAATCCTGTTCTTTCATTCTTTCAATACCCTCGGCCATATTTTAGCTCCATGCCATTGCATAATGATGCTCTGCTAAATGTGTGTGTGCTATCTGAAACTCTGGCTGACAGCCTTGCCCGATAACCAAATTCCTGGCCATCTATCACTTGCTGCCTCTTCTCAACTTAAGGAAAATGATAACCAAAGCATGGCTGTTTATCACTGCAAGCTGGGCTCTTCTTTTCCAGATGGAAGAAAAGAGAGATAGAAAGCCTTACCTCCAATTTTCATAACCATTCCTTTTCTACCGTTTCAGAATGGCAAAACTGCTATGTACTGCCAAGAAGACCTCCTTGACATGGTTCTGGCTTGTAATTTTGGTGCAAAAATATTTTTTCTAATTTAATAACAGCAGAAAATATATTATATTGTATTGTATTGCATTGTACTGTACTGTACTATACTTATATCTAGCTGTCTAGCTATCTAATTTATTCTGTACAAAAACAGCTTAATGCCCTTTTAAGTTAGAGATAGAGTTTTATTAAATGTCTCCTCAATTGTTATCAGAATAGTATGTATACATACACACATGCATACTCACATTGCAGCTGGGGTGTGGTGAGGGGAACTGGGTTGCGTAAGCGATGTGCTGGCGTGCATGCACATATGCACACATCTCAACTTGCGCGAGTTGGGCTGCACACACATGTGGGTGTGCGCCAGCCTACTGCTCGTTGAAGTCAAGCTGCGTGCACACTCATATACCAGCTTACCAGTCACACGATCCAGTTCCGAATAGGCCACAGCCCAGTCGGGGGCTGTGGCCTGGGGGTTGGGGACTTCTGGTATAGAACATAATTGGAAATTGCAAAATGTAAATAAGTGCAAATATATTCTGTTCTCTGAAAAATACAGACTTGATATCACGCCTTATTTAGTAGGAACCATGAAAAATCAGCTTTATCTTCGTATTGGGTAAGACTATATAATTTTTATATAACGAATATATGCCAGTGATGGACATGATAATAAATCAATGGCATTGGTTGCCTGATATCTTGTCTCCATGGTGAGATGCTAATGGGAATGTCCAACAGTATAATGTGGGCCTAATGTCACTATTAGTGTTTTCCGGTGAGACTGGTCTATCAGGGCAGCCTCGTCTACTCCAAATATGGGACGGAGCATACTGCTTCCGCTTTTGCCTTTCAGCCTCAGTGTAGGAGTATTCACAGACAGTCGCTTCTGTGACAGACTATTTATGTGTTAAATTTGAATTTTACTGACAATTTCCCCTTAATTCCCTTTAATTTTTTGTTGGTAAAATTCAAATTTAATGTCACTGTACAATACAGGAACTAGTACTATAATTCACTGATTATATAAGTAGTATCTAATAGCTTTCAATAATATTATTCTCCATAGATTTGCTTAACTGTCTTTTAAAATAATCTGATTGATGGCCATATACACATTTTGTCTTAGAAAATAAGAAGTTTTGACTCTATGTGGAAAACAGTGTTTCCTTTTCTCTCCTGAAATTTCTCAACCTTCAACTTTATTCAGTAATTGATTTCTATGGTAAAACGAGGGAGAAAGAAATCTATCCACTTTCTCCACATTTGTAAAATTCTGTCCCTTTTTAATTAGTATTTTTAATTTAAAATATTTGTAGTCTTTCTTTGTAAATATATTGTTCTACCCCCAAAGGGTTCATTTGTCTTTTCTATAAAGTACTTTTTAAAATTTCCTATATGGATTCTGAAATACGTAGTGATTGCAGTTTGGTCTAGTGGTAAGGGTTGTTGTGGGGAAAATAGGAGGAGGAAAAAATGTTTTGGGTATATTCGCTGCCTTGAGTTATTTGTAAAAATAATAAAGATGGGATACATATAAATAAATAAAAAATAAGATATATTGCCTTTGAATACTATTGACTCCTGGTTACTATCTGACAAGTTCATGCAGTTTTCTTGGCAAGATTTTTTTTTATTAAAAATTTTAAAGATTTTATACAATATATATCCCAAATCCCTCCCCCCTCCCCCCACTTCCCAGAGCTGATTACAGGGTTACAAATAAACAATCATAATCTAACTAACATTACCCAACTATACAAACAATCAAATCTATAACATACTTTAACTCCTTTTCAAAATAAATATTAACAAATTAAATACAAAAATAATAATATAATTAAACCATAAAACTAAAACTAATATAAATTCTATCATATTAAACTATTAATAATAATCTAAAATTTACTCATAAGCTAGATAATACTTTGTAGTCTCATATTTATTCTGAATATAATCTATCCATCTTCTCCAAACCGAGATATATCTTTCTTGTGAATAGTCCTTCAAATAAGCGGAAATTTTTGCCATTTCTGCTAAATTAGATACCTTGAGTATCCATTCTTTCATAGTAGGCAAAGAATCTTTCTTCCAATATTGTCTTGGCAAGATTTTTGAAAGTAGTTTGGATTGACATAGATGACTTCAGGTCAGGGATCTCCCACCTGTGGGCCGTGGCCCACTTACCAGGCCATGGCCTGTTCACTACTGGGTTGTGTGGGTGGTAGGCTGAAATGCGCACGAGTGGCGAGCACCAGCACTTGCAGCCGCACTTGCGTGAGCGGCTGTCACATGGGCCTGCCTCTCGCACAGAACCATGCCCTCTTCCCTCCCTCTCCCCATACCGGGCCGCCAACCTGGAAAGGTTGGGGAACCCTGCTTTAGATAACCATACGTTGCTAAGGCGGACAGCCTTTCTGATATTTTGATCTGAAGATTACTGTGATAATAAGAGTAAAAGTGTCCTCCAAGATAAGGACAAACTTGAATCCAGTTTATGCCAGAACTTTATTAATGTACAAAATATGCATAGAAGATAATATATTCCAATCCATTGACTTGGAATGGGAGAATATAGTGCCTGTTAGAGATACCCAAGACTGGATATTTTGTAAATGCAAAACATTTAAGGCAAAGTTGGACTGCCTTGTATTGGCTAAGATCACATTTAACATTTGGGATGAGCTTGAGGACTCCAGTAGGTGAGATGGTGATATAAATTGATAGGGCCAGTTATTTTGCTTTTGTTTTTCTGGGTGGAGGTTTTAGTTCTGTTAAGGTTATACGTGGGCTTATACCTAGAGATTTTAAGTGTTTCTTGCTACTTTTTGACAGTTTTGATTAAGAAAAGCCTAAGGACTTTATAAAGAGACCGATGGTGTGCATGTTCCTCATCTCTGTATTAAGGGGAGAAATATATCCAACTATATCAATCAACCTTGTTTTTGAAGAGAAGCACATAATTCTAAATTCAGTGAAACTAAATGTTAGTGCTTGCTTAACTGTAGAGCTGAGGTAGCGGAAATTTCAACAGGAAAGTTATCCTCCAGTTACGCTGAACTAACACTGCCTCATTGCAGCCATTTTGGAATGTTGTCTGTGGATGATTGGAATTGTACATCAACACAGTTTAAGGCTAAAAGATAAGGGATGTCACCAACTCCTCACTACCTCTGCCTTGCTCAATCTCCTCTCCCTCCTTTTTTCTGGAAAAAAATCAGTTTAAGGAGCACAGTTTACATCAAAGTCTTGGGTGCAAAGAGCATGCTTGATTTGCATATCCAATTGCTTGGATTGGAGTAATTACCATGTGTAAATGGATCTATTAATCACTTATTTAATTAATTTTTGGTCTTTCCTATGGCCACCTAATTCATACCCAATCCAGCATTCAAAGCATATCTAAAAATCTTTAGCAAAGCATTAATAAGCAATACGACCTGTTAACTACCCCATATCAATCAAGTTGATTGAGTATAAATGAATTTACATTCTAAACTAATGGCTGCAATGTCCATTCTTTTCTCCACCAGCAGCAGAAGGCTGTATATGTGAATGTGTGTTATGGGTTATGTAGCAGGTGTATTGACCTGAATCACAAAGTTCAGTACTTGTCCCCTTTTGTTTGCTTCTGAAGACAGAAATAGGAGAACTGTATTTCATACTGCAGGATGTTAAATGTTTGTGCCTTGCTTATGTATGCTTGTTCTGGCAAACTCCTGTTCTGATGATCTTAAATCTATGAGGTGTTAAGCCTGAGTAGTGTATTTAAACTTTTATCAAAACAAGGGACAATTCAAGATGAATCTTTTCCTCAGCCCCCAGCATTGCTGTGTTGAATGGCTTCTCCTTCTTCCTCAAAAACGTGGCTTTGTGTATTTACCTCCATTAACTTTAAATACCCTGTTCAGACTGATGCAAAATGTTTTGAGTGATAGCTCTGGGAAATGACATAGCCAAGTCATTTTACAACTCATTTCATTGAGTACATCTATTAGTCAATAAAGAGATTGTATGACACAAGAAAATATCTATTGCAAGCCATAAAACACATATAGAGAGTTGTCATAATATCTGTGGGGTTGTGTATCATTGTAAATGATGAATCTGGCACATGAAATGAGAGGATATTTAAAGTATATTACTCTTTAAAAACAAACAACCAAATAAATATATGTTGTAAGCACTCCCAAAGTACTTGTAATTGTTTTCAATTTGTTTGTCTTTTACTTCCTAAAAATTGAGAGAAGTGTGAGGATTTGTCTTTCATTTGGAGTTGGCACTGATGGTAAATGACGCACTATTTTACAACGCTGTTAATATAACGGGCTAGCACAAAAAAGATTTTTTGGGGGAGGGGAAATGTATGATCTGTTGGTTCCATCTGATTTAACACATTTTTCCTTTCATGGTTTTTGTAAAATATAATTTAGATTTCTGTAATTTGTATTATAACAAAATTTTAATTATTTTGTATTTTCTAACTGCAGCTGTATTTGTTTTCCAATGAAGGAATGGGGTGAGGGAGAAATAGTGCCATTAAAGAGGATTGATCATCACAGAAATATTTCTGTGCACCTAAATTCTGTGCAACTCCTTATGAAATATTTTTCTTTTTTCTTTTTCACTGTCCCTTTTACAGAATAATTAATATTTAATTTTAAATACAATAGTAAATTAATAATTAATATCTGAAGGACTACAAAGATTGTCCACCTATAATGGTAGCCAATTTGTGAATAGGCAAACACTTTGAGGCAACCATTTTCTTTGTTTAATAATTTCCTTTCAGATGTGCCTACCTTCCCAAAAAAGTTGGGAATTTCTCAACTAGAGAGTCATGTACTCCTAAGAAGACCGAGGTTTGGGCTGAATTACAGATGGTGTATTCCATTATTTCTCCTTTCTTGGGTACTTAGACTGTTGTACTTGAACCAACGTGCTCTTTTTCTTACAGGTTACCTGGACAATGCCAGTACTTAGGGCTTCCAGTTGCTGATTACTTCAAACAGTGGATTAATCTCAAAAAGGTACTTTCATTGCTGATATGTCTCTCTTGCCCTCCCCATCTCAGTCTTTGTTGTCTCTTCATTTCCATCATTTCCCTTTCCTTCTATAGTATTCTCCTTCTCTTCCTTCAAGGAGGTATTTAATAAGCGCTGCTGTTTTGCATTGAAATGAGGAGTTATTTTCTCAGAACCTGGGTGAAGCAAAGTTCCTATTGTATTTCTCCTAATAGAGTCTTACTGTACTTGATGGAATATGGTCTGCAGCTGGAAAATCTCATTGTAGCCATCCTGATATAGCACCTCTATGCATAATAACTTAGCATTCCGTAGGATAGGCTGGGTCAATTGGAGCATATCTAAATTTTTCTTCCCTAGAATTTCTAACTTTCCACTCCCTCCTCCCTGCCCCAAATATTAGCTAGCTATTTTTAGTCTTTAAAATGCTTAAGACTTTTTGTTTTATTCAATTTAACAAAACTACCACTGAATCTCTTTTCTTTTGTAATTAAGTGACTATAGTTATAGCTGCTGAGGTATGGGTGCCTCCTTCATTTTTTGGTTCACATTTTATTGTTGGATTACTCAAATATCTTACATTTTTCTATAACATTTTTCATGCACTTATATAGATTAATTTGTGACTCCATCTTTCTATTATGCAGTTAGGAAGTAAAAATTGGTAGAGGAATCAAGAAACTGCAGCACGTAGATGTGCAGCAAAATTATTTTGTTTGAATTATGGTATAAACAAATAAGATAGTTTTGCATTTTAAATTCTATTTTCATTAAAGATGAAATTGCTGATAGTACTGTTTCTCATTTTATTTGTTACATAAAAAAATCTAAGAGCTATTCTGAGCAGTTATAGAAGGAAAATTAGCATAATCTGTTTTGTCAATTCGGAGTAGGGCACAAGTGTAATGAGGGAGAAGCTGGCAGCATGTGCCTTAGTTTGACAAGGATTTTCTTCATTCCCTGCTGTCAGAGTGAATCTCCTAGTTTATCATGAAAGTATGTTGGGGATTTTGTGCCACTCAGTAACCATTAAGAATTGCCACTTGAGGTTCACTAAACTTCTGGTGAATGTATATAAATGATATAACTAATCAATATTGTTGGATGTATCAAGAAGAAGAAGAAAAAATATCCCTGTATGATAACATTTGATATGAGCTACGTAAAACTCTTTGCTATATTGTACTTCTTGCAACGTTTTGCTTTCATTTGGGCTATTGACTTTTTGTTTTAAAAGTCTGACTTTCATATAATCTAATCTTACATTCCAATGAAAGAAAATATTTTTTGTAAGAAAAATAGCTTCATGTATAGAGTTTAGGTTATAATTCACATGGGTGGGGTGGTTGTATCTTAGAATGGGGACAGCACAAAATTTCATAGTAGAGATCAGAGTAGAGATCACAGGAAAAATAACAGTTGGGGTTAACATCAGCTGTAAATCACTTGCTTTCTTATCAGATAAGATGACTCATGCTGACTTTGTTAGAAGGATGTGAAGCATATTTGCTGTGCTTAGTATAGGAAGAGTAGAATTTACTTTGTGCCAAGTCCTCACATTTTCTAGTCTCTGAACTGACTTTTGAAAAGTTTGAAAAATCACCTTCTCATGGAAAAAGTTCTCACTTTTCTTCTAGCTTCTTGTGCACCAGGCTTTCCCTTTGCTGACTTGCCTATGGTCCAAAAGACAGCCAGAAATAAAAACTTTAGTTACTAATTAGAGTAAGTAGAGCCAAAATTCCACTGAAGAATGTGTTCAGGTGGCTAAGTTTGAGAAGGACATCACATAGTCTTTTTCTCAAATTTCATTGTGATTGTGTTATGTTAAATCTTGTCTATTCTGTGAGGTGAATATTGTTTTGGATTGAATGGGTTGATTTATCAGTTCTATATTATTGGGTATTCTTCAGGTCATTTTTTAAAACAAATTTTCAAGAAGGATATGTAAGATATCTCTATATTGTTTTCACTTTCCCAAAAATACAGTGATTTTGAAAGATAATGGAGAATAGGGAGAGACTGGAGGGAAGCAAAACCATGAGCATGTGTGTGGGGAGAAAAAATGGAACATGCATGGTAGGTAGTGAATGGCAGTAAGGGAGAAGCCAAGAGAGTGTAACAGCTAGCAAAGATTAATATATTTTTCTGCTGCTGATATGGTCATCTTTCAGAATTACTAATCATAACATCATAAAAAAAACCGAATGGGATTGCAACCAGAAGTCTTAGAGATACTGTTTGGTTTAGGGAGATTGGAAGAAAATATTTAAGAAATAACAGCAGCAACTCACCATGGAATATGTCTAGGAGTGGAGAAACAAGCTTTGCTACTGTGTTTTGAAAACAGTTCTTTTGGAGACCTTTAATCATTTATAGATTTTATGCCCTGGTTCTGTATCTAGTCATTGGTAAAATAATTGGTGACTCAGAAAGGCTTGCTATTTGATTGGGAAGTACTATTCTTAGAAAAGGTCAAGGCACCTGTATTTTCATTGTTTCCTATTCTTTACACTAGAACATAGAGGAAACTGATTCATTCCTTGAGACCTTGCATGACTTGATATGCTATTGTTGCATGAGAAGCTGTCCATTTCCTCACACCTAGCTATCAGATCCAATCGTCCATCTTGAATATGCAAGAAAAGAAAGAAATTCCAGCACACAGAGGTTAATAGTAGGGCTGTGCAAAGTACTCAGAGCAACACTGTGTGAAGCACTTTGGTGAAAGTGAAACATTCCTCTTTGTAATATGGAGACAGCTGCATCCATTGATAAGCTGGGAATAGCTGTTTTGAAAGCTTTCCCGGTCATCTCCATATGTATGCACATGTACAGCCACTTTGCTTTGCTAGCAGTTTCTGCAGAATTTGGGCAAATCCACCTGCAAACACTCTGGAAGAGCCTGGAGCCACACCAAGCCTTTCAGGAATTGCTGCTGGCTTAGTACTTTGAGTTTTCACTTGCATCAGTGCACTTCACAAAGTAACCTCTTGAATGTGCTGCCCAGTCGTATTAATGGCAACTTGATACTTAGTGCAGTGAACAAAAAAACCCCAAGATTTTAGGATAAATACAATCCTTATTCATGGCTGTATATGTTGTCAGAAGTTTTATTTTTCTTTATCCTTAAATGCTTCTTCTTGTCAAATCATATTGCATTCTTGCATTTTTAATGTCACTGAACTAACGTGTATCTTTTGTAAGTCATCAGCTTAGTGAGGACTTGGACAGAGAGTTTATCAGATTTTATGCCTTGTTTAGATCAAGCTTTAGCAATGCTGACCAAAATATGGATATTTTAAGAATGTTTGTGTGTATCAGATTTTTCTTTAAACTCTGTCTATTGCCAGTTTTGAGTTAGTTGCTGAAGCCTTTTTACTGTGTCTTTACTTCTGCAATAGTCAAAGGCAGTATTTACCATTGCAATTAATAGAGGCCAAAATTGTACTTTATCATCAGAATACGCAGTACAGATTCCTCAGACAAGAGAAACTCTTTTGTCTGCAAATACTATGAGCACTGATGCTGCTGCATAAAAGATTGGTAGTAGCAGTTGCCATATAATAAAATGCAGTTCCTCAGGCTGTGTAATAAACAGCTTTGATTACAGGGAGCAAAAGGGATGTTCTCATATAAACAAAACAGCTTTATTCATCACCAGTACTATCTCCATCCATCCACTTAATATATTACTATATTATTTCTATCTATTCCCATCTCAAAGTGGTATATAAATAAAAAAATAAAAAAAACAAATACAAGAATAATGTTAAATTAAAACAATATAAAAACATTTTCATTAAATGGAGAGGTAGAAAGCCCCCCCCCCCAAAAAAAAATTACACAGGCAAGACCTACGTAAGACCTATGTATGTGAAGACAGAGATTTGTAAAAACATAATAATAGGTACCTCTTGGATTTGGGTAGGAGTTTAGTCCAAAGAGGAAGTGCTACCACTGAGAAGACTTCTCTGCAAAGCTCTGCGAGCTGTGGAACAAGCAGCAAGATCTCCATATAGCCAGACTTGTAATGGAGAGTGATAATATGTGTACTCTTTCTGTTTTTAACAAGCAAAATTGTTATTTCCACAGTTTTAACATCTCCATGGTCAGGTGCTTCATTCAACAAACTGGTCTCTGCATTTTCCACCAATTGCACCTTTGGTTCAAGGATATTCTCACATATGTGGATTAAACTAATGTAAACAACAGTAATTGGATTGTCCTTGAACTAAAAAGGATAGAAACTTTCTAAACAAAGTTCATATATTAATTGAATATATAGACAAGCCTGCTCATTTGGGCCTTCATAATAGTGAGCTTTCCTAATTTTGGAAAGTATAACTGTATTTTAAAACAGGCAGTTGTCATTTGCCATATCAAGAAACATATAACCTATAGTTTATTATAGTCTATTGGGTTTATCATTATTTCTTTGCTGCAGAACATGGATAACCTCCCCTGATTCAGATGTTACACAGAAGGACATAACATAACATCTTACCTATTTTTTTTTAATGACAGATCCTAGTGGCTTCATACGGAGCTTTCAAGCTATCTTGAGCTCGGTATTATAGGGAAGAGAAGTGGATGGGGGCAATCTTTACTAAGAATATCATGATACACAACTACAAAAAAACAGGCTTATAAAAACAGTTCTATTGTGCAGAGCAAATGGTTTCTTGATTTTTACCTAGCACTACTAATATAGTGCATGTTACAATTGAACGGTAATGCCAAATACAACTCTAGTATATATTTTAGCACAAGTAGACATTTCTAGAGTTTAGGGCACTTTTGTCTTATAATATGCCTTCTTGAATTGCATGCATATGCTCTGCATAATTTTGTTCACTGGAATATCAGAATTCAAGCTATATATCAAATGATAGCATGGAGTTGACTGGAAAGATTAGTTATGCACTGGCACACACTTTATGCGAAAAATTACCAGAAGATTGGCGCTTGCCTGGACCTCTTCATGTCTCTTTGCTGGTTCTGTTGGAATTGTTGCTTTAGGATATGAAATTGTAGCTTTGTTTGAGAACTTAGAGCTTAAACCTGAATATGCTAGCACTTTTTGAAATTAAATTTCAGACCATAAAAGAGATAGTAAAATTAGAAAATAAACAAAGAAGCACAAGAAAAAGATATATGAAGAAAGGCTAAAGATTAGGACTTTCTTGTAATACTCTGTCTTATCTGTTAAGATTCCAAACAGAAGTATATAAAATCATGGATAAATAAAACAAAAAGATCCAAGAATCAGATCTTGAGCTGACCAGTGAATTTCCAATGAAATTAAAAAGCAGCAGGTTTAACGGAAACTATTTTCACAAGGCTTATGGTTTATGTGGAGGAGTCTGCTGTCAGTTCTTCTTGGCAACAACAACGACAATAAAACCCTCTGGACAAATTAACAGAAGATAACAGTATCAACTGGCCTTTTATTAGGATGTGATGGGCATCTATCCTAATGCTTAGGACATCTCTAAACTTGAAAATTAGTGATTAGAATGGGATGACTAAGAGTACGCTGTTATATTTAGTGGAGCATCTTTATCAGACTTTAACCAGGGATACAATATAAGTTGGTTGAATTTCTGGTTTGATCAAAGCATTAAGTTTATATATTTTACTATTAGGCAAAGATAGCTTAGCTGATGCAAAATAACCTGCTCTCAAACATCTGCTCAACTATCTAGTCTGGAGATGTTCTTATAGAAATGTGATAGAGATGCTGTTTGTCTGAAATTAAAATTTGCTACAAGTTGTTCTTGTTTTCTTCCTTGCTAGATTTAGCATATTGTAGAGTTTGCATTTTTTAAAATTTATTTCTGTACATCTTGTTGCCAAGTGCAAAAGGCCCTTTTTTATTTACCTAGGCTTTTAAATTGTATTTGAATTCAGACTGTTTTAGTTTTAGGGGAATAGCTTCCTGCTGTGTAATTTGCATTGTATCTTTATTTTGATTTTACTGCATATGTTTTAATTCAGACGGTATTTTTGACCTGTTTTAGTGTAAAGCACTGTGATAACTTCGACAGCTGGTCAGTTTAAAATTTTTAATAAATAGGTAAAGAACTCTGTTCTTTCATCTTGTTGCATGAGATCAACTTGTTGGTCATGTGGTAACTGAAATGATACTGGTAACTGTCCAATTACGGATATGTATAGACAGATGCATTGATCTGATCCAGGAAAGAAGATGTGTTTCTCTTGCCTCTCCCTCCTGGAAGGCTGAATGTGGCCGGTGTGCTACCCCTTTGCCTTTAAATCTGTCACACAGCTGTCTTGAACTCTAGAAATCCTTTCACTCTCTCCCTCATCTTGTTAACATGTGTTGCCTTTGGGGTAATCAGGGAAAAAATATTATGTCCTTTTACAATTACCGGGTTTTGGAATATTAAAATGTCTCGCTGCATCGGCAGTGTTATTTTGATTGGTATTCTAACCTTTGACTAGCCCATAAAGCGAGCCGCTCTTCGAGCCAATATTGCAGGACTGAAATTTAATTCCGAAATGATTCCAGATAATAGGGAGACAGATAATATATGCATGAAGGATATTATGTTTGGACTAAATGCAGCAGGGCCAGGGCTTGGGAGTTGAATAATAGCCCAGAGTGAGTTATAATCTGTGGGACAGAAATACCTTACTGTCAGGGCCAGGAGAAGAACTCTTAAATCAAAGAGAAAGAGCTAGCGGGTAGTCACTGGAGACAAAAAGGGCATCCAGAGAGGCCTTAAAGAAACTGAAGTATACTCACTGAAGTGTACACTGCAAAGAGTTCTCCAACCTGGATGTATAAATATCATTTACAAATAAAAGTCAAATTTGTGGCAATAGAATGTGAGTTCTGAAATCAAATGTCAATGTTTGTAAATTCACTTTTTGCTTTTTCATACTTGTGTCCAGGATATATAGCAAAGACATAGTACAACTATAGAAATGGGGAGGGCAAGAGAGCTATTTAGTACCTATTTCAAATATCACTAGAATGTAGTTCAGTGAGTCAGCGCTCCTTGCATGTTTGTTGTTTAAAGAAAGAAATAGCAGCAGCTCCTTATCAATAGGGCCTTCTTATCATTTTCAAGGAGTTAACGTGGATGACATTATTCTCTCAGTGTAAAGCCATCTGTGTAATTCATTTTACCTGCCCTGGATAATTTAAATATATTGAAGCATTTAAATATATTGTAAAGGATTTGTCTGAGGACCTTTTCCTGTGAAACTCAAATATTAGAATATGTTACTTAATAGTTCTGTCTATTTGCCAGGTAGATTTAGTATGTTCTTAGAATTGGCTTGATGGTCACTGAACTATTTTTTAAAAAGTTTTAAATATTCTGAATGGGGTTTTTGGCTAATTTTATTTTTGACCTTTGTCTTACTATTATTTTAAAATACTATCTAATACTAATTTTCTTGTTAGAACTTACCGGTATTGGGTATATTAAGAAAATAGGCTTGGAATTATCATGAGATAATTCAGTAATATTTGTTTATTGAAGGGTAAAGCTAAGGCTGTACTGAATAATATTTAATCTAGCGCCAATTGACAAAATAAAACACAGTTGACGAAAGTTGTAGCTCTGGCTCACTCAGCATTGAATTGTATTTATCTGAAAGCCTATCTTTAATTTATAGCCATAAAAGTATTTTACTTTGGATATTGAAAACAAAAAGGGTTTTCTCAAATAATGCTTGCATGTTTTTTTTATACATTTCTAACTAGCATTCATCATATGGACATAACACAATGCAATGCAGCAAATGGTAGACTTCATCTACAGCTGGTCCAGACCAACTCAGCTTGTTATAGCTGTACATCACTGTCCTGGGGTGACCCATCCTGAAATGTTAGGCTATGATGCTTAAGCATTTGTGCTCATTGTTTATAATCCTTCTAGTTACCATCTGGTCTTGTCTGTGATGGTTGATGTGTGGCTGCATAGGCTAATTGCTAACATAGACCTCTGCCTGCTATTTTGCCTGAATGCTTTTGCTGCACAGTGCCACAATTAAGGGGTTTATAATATTAGATGACATTTTTGACAGTTTCTTTCTTTTAAAAAGTTTTATTTAAGACAAGGATGTATATTCTGTTATATTACAACTATATTATAAGAATGGCTGGACTGAAAGAGATGACAGCTGGAATCAGATTTGGAGATTTATTTATTGATTGGCCAAAGGCTGTAATAAAAAAAATATTTATTCAACTTGGAGGTTAAAATTCTAAGAATGTG
Organism: Crotalus tigris; assembly: GCF_016545835.1. NCBI lineage: Eukaryota > Metazoa > Chordata > Lepidosauria > Squamata > Viperidae > Crotalus > Crotalus tigris. The sequence goes on along the minus strand of NW_024100417.1, from coordinate 5,622,480 downwards.
AGATATGCAGATGATGTCAAAATAAGACTTCATAGAGCTCGTCATGAATGCAAAACTGGAAATTGAAAATCTGGGTTAATATTAAATACTAAGAAAACAAAGAAACTGTCAGTCAGCGTAATTAGTAAAGTTACAATTGAAGGGTAAATGTGGTAAATATCTTTGTCTTCCTGAGCTCAAAACCAGATTAAGATGGATAGTGTGGTGGAGAACTAAAGAAATTAATCCTAAGAAAAGGGGCAATGACAAGATCAGAAAGATAAGGAATTTCTATGACAACAAAGATCAGAGTAGAACTTAATAGAATGTATAGAATCATAGAACTAGAAGGCAATTAAGCAAGGTATTTCTTGTTTTAATGAATGAAAGAGAAAGAAGATGGGGACCTTTGAATTATGGATTTGGAGATTGTTACTAAGAGCGTCAGGTATTGCAAGAACCAATTGGCTCCAAATGAAAAAAGGCTGACTGTTCCACTGAGACAATGATGAGCATTCACTTTGAATGTGATGTGATTGGTTGATGAATCTGGAAAAAAAAGCACTACATGTGGCAAGGTTGAGGGATGTAAAAAGAAAGTTACAGATACAGACCTGTGCATGAATATAATTAAAATATAATTAGAATCATTGGAATATCCTTGGAGGAAATATATATTATTGCTTGGAATCGGTTGAGGTGGTAGGCATTTGTCCACTAACTTTATGGTAGCAACTATTGCTTTAGACAGATTGGCTAAAATATTTTCAAAATGTTAACTTTTAAAAATGTATGTGATATCTTGATATGCGTATGTATGTGTGGTGTACACACACACACACATCAAGACATCACATATATTTTTAAAAGTTAACATTTTGAAATTTTAGCCAATTCTGTCTAAAGCAATAGTTGCTACTATAAAGTTAGAAATGTAGAAAAAAATGTGAGTCTTCTTTTTTTAAATTATCATAAACTATAGAAATGCTGGGATTAAAGTTTGTAATCTGAGACAAATAAATTTTGAAAATGTGTTCTACTCCATATGCATCAAGAAGTGATTTTAATATCACAAGCTTTTTCTTTCTTTCCTTTTGTGGTATGTACATGTATTAGTTTGTGTAATCTCTAAATAAAGTAGTAGGTAGAGCAAGTTGGGTACCTAATGGTAGAGAAAGGATGCAGTTTCTAAAATGTGTACCTATATCAGTGTATCCTGAGTTTTTGAAGGTGTGGCAAAAATAAAACAAAAACCTCACCATCCTATATGATCAACTATATTAATTATGTTGCCCTTTTGAAGCTATTTAAATTATTAAATTCTGATGCTGCCAATTAGAAAAAAAGGCTATGGACTTCTGAAAAGTAAAGCTTTGTTATGAAGCTGTTGGTTTGCAAAATGGGTAACCATTATCTGACTATTGCAAGATTGGCTGTTGATCAAATAAATGTGCATATCCTGGCTGGCGTGCTAGTTGCAGCCTGATTTGGAATGAGAAGCCCTTGTGACAAGGATTTATGCATTTATCACTTCAAGCTTAAACTACTGCAACGTACCATTCTTGCTGTTGTTTTTGAGGACTACATGGAAATTACAGTTGGTTGGGAGTGCAGCTGCCTATTTACTAGGAGGTGAGACCCACTCTTGTTCTAATGTACTACGGTATACTGGCTATCAATGGGTTTTCAAATCCAGTTCAAATAGCGTGTTAACATATAAAGTCTTACATAATTTGGCTCAGGGATAACTTACAGACCTCTAAATATGGGTCCATATAATCTTTTCAAAAAGGAGAGCTTTAGACCCCTGTCCTGTGTGATTTCAGAAGTAATGTGCAGCCTTAAAGAACTTTGTAAATTGCTGTGAGAGAGCAGACTGTGGATGGTCCTTGGTTAACAACTACTTGTTCAGCAGCCGTTTGAACTTACAACTGAATGAGTGATATTTATGAGTTCTGGCTGTTGCAGTGCTCCTGTGCTCATGGGGTTGTAATAGTCAATCAGTGCTGATATGTTGAGGGTATAACCCAAAATACATATAAGACAGAAATAGATTTTTTGCATGGATGCACTGTGGTGATGAGGTGATGAAATTTATTTTAGTATAGAGTTCTAAAACTACTTCCAGTTTTGGCTTAAATGTAGAAGAACATCAGAATAGAGGATCATGGCATCTTGTAATTAAAAGTTTTGAACAGCAACATTTGAGGATATAATAATACAGGTAGGGCTTATTTATCAACCATAATTGGGACCTGCAACTCCATTGCTAAGTTACACAGTTGTTAAGTGAAACATTGTGTGACTGCATTGGACTGATGACCTTACTTCTGCTTCTGTTAAGCAAATCACTGTGATCTTTAAGCGAGACATCATATGACTGTGACTTGCAATTTCATTTATACCTTGTCCATTAACTCTGCTTGTTGGAAGCCAGCAGTAAGTTGGAAGTTGCTCCCATTTGCTTTTCAATGATCTGGGCAACAGCCATAAATGCAAGGTTTGATTGCAAAGCTGTTTTTCTTCTAATTTCAAGCTGTTTGCTAAACAAGGCAGTTGGTAAACGAGTACTAACTGTGTGTTTAAGAACAGTTATGAATCTGAAACTTCAAACTGAAAGTAAGACTCGAATTAGCTAATGGAACAAATATTGTTCTGGACTGTCACCTTCTGGGAAGGAATTTCTTGGTCTCAAAATGCGGGGGGGGGGGAAATGAGCAAATATTACGGGGGAATTTCAGAAAAGATTGCTCAGTCCTGAGAAAAAGGAAACCATAAGAGAGAATCTCCAAAATAATTTTTAGGGAATAGAAAAACTCAAGCAGGCTTTCAAGATTGTTATGCTACCCTAAAGCAATCAACAGCATTCCTGCAATTCCTGCCATGCTTGTTTTTTTTTTTTTTTTTTGTATCTTGCCTGTCTCTAAGAGTTGACATCATCATTAATTTGATATTCAATCATGGCCTACTTAAGACTTCTGTAACCAGGGTATACTTCAGATGCATAGACTTCCCTTCCCAGAATTTTCAGAAATGCCACATTGTTGGGAAATTCTGTGAGTTGAAAGCCATGCCTCTGGAGCGTATCCAGTTAGAGAGCTGCTTTAGTAGATGCTGACAATCTTGACTTCTCCCTGGCCCCATATTCACTTCAAGGAAATTGTTTCCTTTCTGATACTTTGCTGGACTTCATAAATACCTGAAATCAGCTGAGAAGCTGGAATGCTTGCAACAGTAGTGTGAAAGAGACAAACCTGACCTTACAGTTGACCCATCCTGTCCCCCAGTCAATACTAGAGCAAGAGTGAAGAAGGGATTAAAAGCAGGGCACGTCTTACAATAATCGTGCAACGTGGACTGCATTCCAGGACTGGTGAGAGTGGAGAGAAAATTATCGTATACATGGAAAAGGATGGTTGAATGGATTCAGCAAGCTGAAGAAAAAAGAGGGATGTTTCTGGAATGAATATCCGTCTCCTCATTCTAATCGCAATCTTTTTAGGACCTAACATTGAAGAGTTTGCAATCACTGAAGAGTAGCCAAGCCTTATAGGAGCTTGTTGGCAAAGATGGTATGCTGTAGAGTTAGTTATTCCTGTGCTGCGAAGTGGAGAAAATCGTTTGGTAAGATATGAGAAGATAAATCTTGCACAAGCCTCTCTTTTGTTCTCTTTACCCACTCTGTATAGCAAACGTGAAGAATTCTCACTATGCAAAATCCCTTCACATCCCTGATTCCTTTAAGGAGAGGGAGGAGGGATGAAGGTTAAATGCAGCTCATTGAGATTAAAGTATTAGCTGCCTCTTATGGCAGCACAGAGGTAAGCAGTGCATTCTTCCCCCTGCCTATCTATGCAAGCAGATGTATTTTTTATCATTGGAGTTGCAAGTTGAGAGGTCAATGTTTTGTTTAGTTTGCCTCTGACAGATAACCTCAGTTCAGCATGTATGGCAGAAAAAGCAGCTTTTTTAACTATTAGAGACCACTCTGATGTCTATCCTGTTAGGAGTTGGCCTGCATCCTTCCAGTTTCCTTGATACTGTCAGAGAAAAATAACTACCAGAGCTCTGTTGAATTCACTTTTATCTTCCACTGTTTTGGACTTTTAATATTGACATAAACCTTAAGCTCTCCATCACCCTCTTCAAACTAAAGTTCCTGATTATGTTTGTATGAGGTAAATATCCAGTGTATCCATTGTATCATCTTCTGACCCATTTCTTCTGCTGGTGCTCGTGTTATTGGGTTACTATAATTAGAAAATTGTATCTAAGTACAGTGTAACATGTGTATATAATTTTCCCATCATTATTTATTTTACTTGGCTTTATAGTTCTCCTGTATCTAGTTTATAGACACAAGCCATCATTAGAGAAATTCTGAACTAGCTAGCAGTAGGTTTTAAATGTCAGTTAAATAAGTGAAAGAGTTGGATGCTTAGGTAAGCCTTGTACGTAGAATCAATTTATAGTCTCAGGAAAATTAAAAATAAAACAATTTAAAATATAAATACAAAATCTGTAATGCATCCAAACCACCAGAATTCATAAAACGGCAATGAAATTGTTAGCCACTTAAAATTATACCTGGAATGATAAAGTACAATAAGGCAGCAGGAATATTTTTTCTGGAAATTGTGTTCTATTACTATGGCAACCACCACCAATAAGGCCCCCCCCCGTATCTGCTAGCTTCATGGGAAAAGTTTCTGTTGGAAGACTGCATTGAAAATTCTAATGCAGGAATTGGCTACCTTCATCTGCCTTTCTTGTAATTTCATGTAGTTTCTGGGGTAGAAGGAATTAAAAGGAAAGAGGGGAGGGAATGGAAATGTACTTTAAAGATGTTTCTGATGTTTTATAAACCTTGGGGTTTAACAAATGCTGTTGATAACTTTTTTATACAGGAATGGCATTATTTAATTATATATGGATCTTCTCAAAGGCAGAGAAATTATATCCTACCACGTTTTGGTTCTTAATCTACCTATTCCATATACTCTTTCGCTGCCACTACCATCATGTGGCTCTAACAAATTATCCCCAGGAAAATATGGTCCTCTATGGAAGACTTGTCCGAATGTATTAGGGTAGTACATTGGAGGTGAGCGTTCGTACAAACATACTCTTAAATTATAAAATATTGAAAAATCTAAAACAGTACTTGAATCCGAAAATAGATTGGGAGCTCATGAAGGGACTGACTCATGGGTACATTCCTATGTAAGAAATATGCACATTTTTAAATTAGAAAAGCATTGTGCCTATGAATATTTTGTACTGATGCATGATCAAATAATGCCATATCTGTATAAAAAAGTTATCAACAGATTTGCTAAACCCTAAAGTTTACAAAACTGCAGGAACATCTTTAAATGATAAATGATACCTTTACAATATAGGTATCATTTTGTACAAAAAAAATACTGCTTTGGATTACTGCTTTGCAAGCTGCACTTATTGCCAGTTGGCTTCCAGGCACAATTCAAGATGCTGTTTAGCAACTGTAAATCCCTTCTTGGCATAGGATCTGATTATTTGAGGGATAAGAGGAGAGTGGGATTGCTCCAGGTCCCTTCAACTAAATAATGTAATCTATTGGGACCAGAAAAGATGCCTTGTCTGTCTCAGTGATTTTTCTCTGGAAGAGTACCCCCAGAGATCCATATGGTTCCTATCCTATATAAGCTGTTCCACAAGTTTTTGAAAACCTATGTTTGCTCCCAGGGCTGAGTTAGGGTGGCTGACAAATCTCAGTTGATTTTCTTTTGATATGTTAGGTTTATCTATTCCAAACATACTTCTTTTTGTTATTTTAATCTTTCCTATTTTTGAGTTGTAAACTGCCCAGAATAATTAGAAATTGGATAATAATCTAATCTAATCTAATCTAATCCTTATTAGTGACTGAGGTTTTCAAAAATAGATGTACATAGAATTATGAATAGTAATCTGACATGCAAATTGCAACAACCTGAATAACTGTGGCTAGACCAGTGATGGCGAACCTATGACACACGTGTCAGTGCTGACACGCGTAGCCATTTGGGGTGACACGCGCAGGATTTCATGCGATTTTATGCAATACATCCTCGGCTCCTGCACGCCGAGGATGAAAGAAATTTTTTTTTTGTTTTCGCCACGGAAGAAAAATCCCCACGGATACCTGGCGGGTCACCAGGTTATGTGGGACTCGAACCCACTAAAACTCTCCCATTATGACTACCGCCCCCCTAGAGCAACCGTACCACTACGGCCTTGGATCCAGGAAGGATGAAAGAAATATGCTCTGTGCTGGAGGAACGGGGGGCAGGATGTGTGATCTCCCCCACCCACACTCACTCATTCACTGTGTCCCCGCCGCAAACTTCAGCCTGCGCCGCCGCTGACTGACAGGCAAGCACAGGCACAGCCCCTTTATCAGCGCAGGGGCTGCTGGTAAGGCATGCGTGCCGTGCGCACACACTTCATCAGCACGGCTGAGAGTACGTTAGGGAGGACCCCCAGGAGAGGAGCGCAGGAACAGTGCGCGCCTTTCTCCAGTCAGGCCGCAATTAGTGAGTGCCACACAGTAAGGGGGACCTGTGAGCGCCATTAGCAGCAACTATTGGGGTGCCATGGACTTGTAATTGCCCACAATAACTGAGATAAGTGAGGGGGAGGCTGTGTTAGGCTAGTTAACCCCTAATTGGCTAACAAGCTATCTATAATTCTATCTGCTGTCACTGGCCCACTGATGGAGCACCCAAAAAATAAAAAACAAAGGTTAAGTAAAGGGAGTGGTAGTAGCAGTGGCCGACCCTTTCAAGAGACGTGGAGCGAGATGTATGGTATTATAGAAAAAAATGGCAGATCATTTTGCGTTCTATGTACTGAAACGGTAGTAAGCAGAACGTGCAATATAAATAGACATTTTGAAACTAATCATTCCCAGCTCTTGGAAAAAAGTGAGGATGAAAGGAAGGAATACATTTCCAGGAAGCTATACCTTTATAAGAGCCAATCTAACTCCATCCTTAAATTTATAAAAAGCTGTACAAATTTAACATCTGCAAGTTTGAGCATTGCTCACTCCATAGCTCAGCATATAAAAGCACTTAATGAGGGAGAATTTATTAAAGAAACTCTCCTAAGATGTGCGCCACTTCTATTTTACGATATGCAGAATAAAGATGCAATTATTAAGAGAATATCTGAGTTACCACTCAGTAGAAATATCATAAAAGACCCAATAATGAGACTGAACACAAACGTACAACATCAATTAAAGAGAGACATAAGGAATTGTAAATATTTTTCCATCTGTCTTGATGAAACTACTGATGTCATGTCACATGCTCAGTTGGCCATTATTGGTCAATATTCTGATAGTCACACAATGAGAGAAGAGTTGATAAAGTTAGTATCAGTTCCAACAAGTACATCAGGAAGCGAAATATGTAAGGTTGTTATGCAAACATTCTGCATAAAGTTGTGTCAGTGACGACAGATGGTGCCCCAAACGTGGGGAAAAAAGTTGGATTTGTGAAATTGTTTACAGAAGCTATTGGACATCCGATTGTGCATTTTCATTGTATTATCCATCAGGAGGCTTTATGTGCCAAGGCAGGATTCACTGACTTAAATGACTTAATGTCAGTTGTTACAAAAATAGTTAATTTAATAGCTGCTCGCCCCCTTCACAAGCGAGAATTTTCAGCACTTTTACTGGAGGTTGATTCCACCTACAGTGGACTGCTGATGTACAATAATGTAAGATGGCTGAGCCGAGGCAAGGTTCTTGAGCGCTTTGTGGAGTGCTTTGAAGAAATTAAGGTATTTCTTGAAGATAAGGATCTGGGAAACTTTCCTCAGCTCAATGATGATAAGTGGGTCAACACCCTGATGTTTTTTACAGATCTCTCTGTTCATGTTAATGAACTGAACTTAAAGTTACAAGGTTTTGGCAAAAGTATTGATGTTATGTTTGGATACATAAAAGCTTTTGAAAGTAAAGTAAAAATTTTCAAGCGAGATGTAGAAACTAAAACGTATAAGTATTTTCCTCGAGTACAAAAGCATTTTGAGAAGGCCAGTGCAGCTGTACAAAATGAAGTGGAACTCTTGCGTATGAAGTGCCAGCATGTTTTAGACTCGTTACTTGACCAGTTTACTGATAGATTTAGTCAATTTAGAAGCCTAGAACAGACCATGAGAATAATTAAGTATCCTGATGTAGTAGTCTACAATAGTTTGGAATTAAATGGTTTCCAATGGACGCAAATAAATGATTTGGAGATGCAGCTTGCAGAATTTCAAGACAGCATCTGGGCTCAGGTGTTTGTCGACTTGAGGTCAAAGCTTGAGAATCTGGAAAGGGGCCGCTTGGAGAATCAAGATGAGTGCCACTACGAACAGGAAATTTGGAGTGCCTGGAACAGACTACCAGACACTTTTAGCACCTGAAAAATATAGCAACAGCTTTACTCACAATTTTTCCTTCTACGTACTTTTTGAGACCTTATTCTCAGCATTAAATAATATCAAAACCAACAAAAGAAACAGATTGACAGATGAGGTTAGTAGCGCTTGCTTGGGCCTGAAGTGTACAAAATACCAACCTCCAATTGAAGATTTAGCCAATGAAATTCAGCAACAAAAAAATCACTAATATGCAGGTTAGTTAAAGAATTCACCCTCCCCCTCACTTATCTCAGTTCACGGCACCCCAAACAAGTTCAATAATATCAAGGGCAACATACGAAATCGACAGATTGATGAACAAAGAAGTTACTAAGCAGGTATGTTAAATAATTTGTTTTTGGTTTATTAAATACAATTATATATTGCAATTATACATTTTTGTAGTTTAAACTATAAATTGCGCAAAATTATGATTTTTTGTCGAAGTGACACACCACGCGAGTTATGCTCGATTTTTTGCCAAATTTTGACACACCATGCCGAAAAGGTTGCCCATCACTGGGCTAGACTATTTCTGTAAAGTTATAATTGGCTTACACACCTGCAAACATGTTATTTCAGAGGAAGTGCAACTCCTTATAGCATGAAAACCCTATTCTTTTGTTTAAATAAATGTTCATAATTCTTTAAACTCCTTTTTGTTAAATTTCTTTTTTGTCTTTCACCCTCTTCATTACTCCAGTATTTCCACAATTCATTTATGTAGATACATTTATACATATATCCATCTCTTTATTTGTTTCACTGCAATAGTTTAATATTGTGGAGTTCAAATCAAGACAAGTTAGTAAAATAAATTTAGCAGTCTATCTATAAAATTAAAAAAATCATTAGAACATTGAAAAATAATAGTAAATCACATAATACATAACAAATACAATTTAAAATTGGCACAGCCAATAGCACATGTGCTTCAAATGCCTAATGGGACAAGATTATTCTGTTTGCCTTCCATTATGGGGGCCTCTTCAACCCCATAGGGGAGGTTTTTCCATGGGATTGAGGGGTGCTGCCAAGAAGTTTCTCCCTGAGGTCCCACCTTTCTTACCTGCCAGAGGAGAGAAATCTAAAGCATAGCAGGGCTAGCAGATTTAGTTAGATGGAGATGAACCTTGATCTAACTAGAACTGAGCAATTTCTGTCTGTTCACTTTTTCACTGATTTCATATGAATATAGGATCTTATACTATAATTTTAAAAAAGCAACCTGCAAAAATTTCCTGGGAGTATTTTCTAGAATTGGCTGTCCTGTTCTTTAATTCCTATACTATACAGCAATTTACCTTGGCAACTTTAAAATGTATGGGCTTCAACTCCCAGAATCCCCTTTGGTTTTATATCATGTTTGCTGAAGGAAGTGGAACTATTAAAAGTATTTTTAATATAAAAAAAGTGCTTATAAAAATCTTGCACTTCAGAAATAGGTTTCAGTGTAAAATGATTTTAAAACACACATTACAAAGACCACCTTTTAGACTAATATTTCCAATGCAGAAGACAAAGCGAATATCATATAGTATAACCTTTTTTCATATGAAATATAGTTTTATAATGTGCTCATTGCTGAGGAATGTCCCAAGGCCAGTACTGGAGCTAACATCTTTCTGAAGTGGTAGAAATTGTTAATGTAAGTAACTGAAAAACCGCACATCTTTACTCTGAAGAGGGATAATAATGATGGTGTTAAGGTTTGTTAGAAGAGTGAAAAATATGTTTCTGCTCTGTAAGGAATGTACAGTTTTAAGTACAACTCAAAACAATTAGAATCCATTTATGAACGTTCTTGCTCAAAAGGTATGTTTAGAAAACTTTTGCAATTATTTGTCAAATGTTGTCCAAATGAGTGATCTCTAAATTTGAGGTCTGGATATAACCTCTGAGACTCATTGTGATTTTCTTTATTAATATTTTAAGAATTGTTTAAGGGCACTAGTTTGATTTTGTTTCCCACTTAGCTTTCAGTTCTCTTGTGCAAATGTTTGAGATGGTAAATCTTTCAAACAAGAGGATGCCAGTTCTTCAAGGTTTTGTTATAGGACTCTGACAGGTGAGGAATTGTTCCTTTGTAAGGTAATGGGTATTGGGATTTCAAGGCTATGAAGTCTTGGTGTTTTTCTTTGCTTCCGTTTTTTGTTTCACTACTGATATTTGGTCCCAGATATCTCCAGGCCCTTGGGACCTGCCAAATTTTTCAAAGCAAAAAGCTTTCAAAGGTCATGTATTATTCTCATTGATCCCTATATTCTGTTTATAAGTAGCAGGACTGTGGCTGACAGCATGGGGCTTGTTTTTTTGCTTTTATTATTCAGACTTAGACATTTGTAAGTGGCCTTACAAATATTATATGGCAGAGCTTCTGTCCTGCAAGGAAGAGGATTATTGCCTGTTTGGACAATTAAGTTAGTCCTTACAGTCTCCAGGCATTTGGGAAGCACCTGAACAGCATCATTTGCCTGGTCTGGGATAGAGATGTATAACTAAGTATCACCTGCATAGCAGTGATCCTCTACCCTTTACAAATGACCTCACCCAACAGATTCATATAGAGTGGGGGGACAGGATATCTGAGCCCTAAATGTCTCCCTCACAATACCAATTACCGTATATGCCGGCGTATTAGGTGACCCGGCGTATAAGACGACCCCCGTCTTTATAGCCGGGCCGCATTCCTAGAACGTCGTCTTATACGCCGGAAACTACCAGTATTTCCGGCGTATAAGACGACTCGGCATATAAGACGACCCCCATCTTTGGCGCCGATTTCAGCGCTCGCGGAAGTCGTCTTATATGCCGGCATTTACGGTAAAACTGCCAATGGAGGGAGGAGTACTATTGCAGGATAGTGTTCTTGATTTCTAATCCCCAAAGGCAGTTTAGTATGATACCATGCTTATGATATTGATACCTTGCTTGATGGCATTGAAAACCATTAAGAAATCCAGAAAGGCCAGGACAGACCTAGATTAGATTATCTACTTCATCTAGTGACTTCCAAAGCTAAGCTCAATGACATTCCCTAAAAAAGGAGTTGGAGAATAGATAAAAATTGTTCCTTACTATTAGCGCAAGGATGTCCTCTTGAGAAGGATTCTCATCATTGCCACCTTCAAGGTAAGAGACATTATCAACCCATAGATTCATCCATAGGTAGCTCCCTGTGGGGCTTTAATCAACCAGGAGGAGCAAGAGTCCAGGACACATGTGGCAGAACTCACAGTAGCAAGGATCATCATATCTATTTCCTCAAGATCAACTGGCTCAGGTTTTTCCCTAGGACAGTGGTGGCGAACCTATGGCACGCGTGCCACAGATGGCATGCAGAGCCCTCTCTGTGGGCACGCGCACCATCACCCCAGTCCTAGGCCTTTAGCTGGATTTTATAAAACCTTTTTGCTTTAGGCCTCTGCCACCATCTGCAAAAAAAAAAAAAAAGTTCAATCATGATCAATTTCAACTTCTTGCGGGGGGGGGGGAAGACCTCGCAAAGTTGGAATTGATTGATTGGCTTTTTAGTCCCACCCAGTCTGCCGTTACCACTGCAGCCATGCCCACCCAATGGGCCACACCCACCCAATGGACCACACCCACCCAATGGACCACGCCCACCTGGCACCCAACGATATATAAGTGGTTGCAGTTTGGGCACTCGGTCTCTAAAAGGTTCGCCATCACTGCCCTAGGACATGCCTAAGTCATTTCCATAGCTGGAGTCCAATTCAGAGCTCAGACAAACGAATTTATTTGACAGTTGCCTAGAATAACCCTAACTCTAAACTCCCTCTGACACTCTACTGGACTCATCAGTTTCTTCTGCCTTGTGGAGGAGAGGGCTATAGAACTCTAGAGCCAAGAGGGAATGATCTATTATTGTGACAAGCTACTAATATTAACTTATCCAACTCCAGTTCCCATTGTCATTGTTCTAAAGCAAAAATAATAAATAAAATAAATCTTCCTTGTGTCCCCCCCCCCAAAAGAGTCAAACCATCGGTAATCTGGATCAGGGCTAAGGTGACTATGAACTACTAACAGCTAATCACTATCTTGAATGTCCTAAAACTGGCCAAAATCACTGAACTGAGCCACTGCATTTCTACCTTGATAGTACATGAAAACAAACAAACAATTTTTATCTACATTGAATCTGCCTGTCTGGTAAGAACTGAGAGAGAGGGCTCGCTGTGGGAATCGAGTCTTCAAGAATGTCAGTCTTGAACCCTTTCAGTGATGGGAATAGTTTATTGCCAGATAACCAGACCATCCCTTCTGTACTACAGCCAAAAATATGGCTGTTCAAAAAGTCATTTTTGAAAAGTGAGATCATGCTATTTTGAAAGGGCACATTGTGACAGAGTCACCTTGTAGGGGAGATGGGTAACATAAAATTTTAATAAATAAATAAATAGTCATTTGAAGCCTACATGGCATTGATGACCTGTACTATAGCTGTGCCTGGTTCAACAGGTGCAGCTCTTCACCTATAGTAATCCATCCACTGTTTGGATTACTGCAACCACATTTTATAGGGGCTGAAGATGGCTCAGAAATTTCAGGTAGTTTAGAATGTGTCAGTGGGGTTTTTATCTACACCAGAAGCCCCCAACCCCCGGTCCATGGACCAGTACCGGGCCACGGCATGCCAACAAGCGGTCCGCACAAACGAGCAAAGCTCTATATGTGGGATGCAGGCAGCACACAAAACCGCGCCCTCTCCGGTCCGTGGAAAAACCTCTCTCCATGGAACCGGTCCCTGGTGCCCAAAAGGTTGGGGATCTCTGATCCAGACCACATAACATTAGTCATAAAATGACAGTCATAAAAGAATCACAGAATGCTTGTCTATAGGTTGTTAGTTGGACTCCATGGAATCATTTATTGTAGTGTATTTGGTGTTCTTTTTGCTGAGGGGGAGCAAGAACTACAGGCAGGGGCAGTGTTACGCAGCATCCAAAGATACACGGGACAGAAGAGGATGTTCTGCTGTCGCTTTCTGGCTTTGGAATGCCCTTCGTTAGAAATGCTGACATGATCTGACTTTGATGCCAGCTGTATATCTGTTTTATTACTCTTGGGATTAAATTTGGGACCTTATGTTCAAGGCTTCATTCTGTGTTTTGTCATTTAAAGACCTTTTAACATTTACATTTATTATTGTATGTCTAAATTGTGTGTTTTAAATTTATTTTACAATATTTTAATAGATTATAATTCACCATGAGTCCCCTTGAATAGAGAGCAAGCTGTAAATACTTAAATACATGAAAAGAGTGTAGACTAATAAACCAAGACATGTTAATGATAAATACGAGTGTAGTTGCCACTGATATCTTGTAATTGTTACATTCGGTGTATTTGTAATAGTTACCTTTCGATAAAAGCTCTCATTTACTCTTTTGGGAGACTTGTTTCTTAGTTTGGAGATGCAGAAATGAAGAAAAATTGAGATATGTTTGTACCCAAGAAAAGGCTAAACTAGATATGAGGTCAAAAGGGACAGGCTTAGCCTGTTTTGGGAATTGCGGCTCAGAAAGATCCAGGAGACTAAGTAAAACCCTGTGATTGAATCCCAGACTGTTTGCTCTGCCTAATTATCAGAAGCCTAACATTTGTTCTGCTAGGTGCACATTATTCCTTTATTGTAGTGTAATTATGCCAGCTGCCTGTGTTTAGTGCCATAAAAAGGAATAAAGTGCCCATTGTCTGCCTAAGGAATTCCTCCTGTGGGTTTTTTAATTTTTATTGCTCCATAGTACACGGTGGGAATAGCTTTGATTGGCCATGGTCCATGTGAAATATCTTGTGAAGCGCATGGCCCTCCATCAGGCTCTCTGGCAGTGTAAGTCTTACCAGGTAGACCAGACAAGAATATGGCCAGATAAACTAAGATTGCTACATTAACAGAATTTTGCAAGTCTGAAAGTAAAATTCTTCTGTCATCACCTTTACAGTCCCTTCTGAGCTACTTGCTTCACTCATTATGCAATTGTAGGTTATGCTGTATCTTATCTGATTATTCCATAGAGAGTATTTCTTTGCCCTGTTTCCCAAGGTCCTTTCCACATCGCAAATCTCAATTTACATCCACATTGCTAACCAAGGCAGTTGTTAATTGAGTCGTGCTCAATTTTATGACCTTTCGGCTGCAGTCACTAAGCAAATCATCACAGTTATTAAGTGACTCACCTTATTGTTAAACAAATCGGGCTTCCCTCACTGATTTTCTGATTGGACTTTTCTTCCGCTTGTTATTTTTGCCGCATTAATACACTTTTCCCTACTCCTCTGCTGTCCAGGAGTTACATCTTATTAACCCTAAAATAAACTCTTACTGTGTCCTTGGATCAGATCTGTAGTATGATGCAATCTGCACAGTTTTAATAGCAATAGTTTATTGTTGTTTGTGAGTGGTAGTTTTCTCACCTGAAATTCAAGTCCTCCCAGAATCAATGTTTCCTCTGTTTGGCATGCACAACACTGTGATCCATGCACTTCATTTTTTTTTTCTTTCCTGTTATACTGTTGACTGATTTTTTTTTTTTTTTAAAATCCTTATTGTGATGGGTCAACTATTCACAAGGTGGCAGCATTGAATTAACATTTTAGTTAACTCTTTTTTGTCATGTAACGGTTGCCCAAATTTGTACAACTGAGAAGCTGTCACTAAGTAAGTGGCTATTGAAGAGTTGGAGTTTGAGAAAAAGGTTTTGCTGTAAGGATTGCTGTGGAAGCTCTAAACCAGGGCTTTTCAACCTTTTCACCCATTGTATCACTTTTAGGATATGGCAGTATCTGAGTACCACCAGTCGCCTAGCAAGGTGTGAAAAACTTGATGACCAAAAAAAAAGGGGGGGAGTGATAAAGTACAGGTAGTCCTTGACTTACAATAGTTGCTTAGTGACTATTCGAAGTTACAATGGCACTGAAAAAAGTGCCCCCCGAGCCACAGCCGAGCAAGACGCCTGCCCACCTGGCGGCACTCTTCCTCCTGTCTGAGGTTTTCATTGTTGTGAGCAATTCTGTTGAGGATTGGCAGTGGGGGGGGGAGGGTGTTTGGTTTTTATTCCCCCCGTCTGCTGGGTGGTTGCAGCAGGTTTTGGTCACTTCACATAACCCTGGGACACTGTGACTGTCATAAATATGAATCAGGTTCCAAGCATCTGAATGTAAATCACAAGACCCTGGAAATGCTGCAACATTCCAGTTGATTGGCGCTTCTTCTGGGCTCAGCGGAAGCGCCAGGATCAGCACCGAGCTCCAGTTCCAGCTTCCGCTCCAGCCATCTCTCGCTCAGGCTTGTGTGGTGCTGCCACTGGTTCAGCTCATTCCCCTCCCCTGCTACCATTTTTCTAGGATGGTCACGTACCACCTGCCAGGTGCCAATGTACCACAGGTGGTACCCATACCACTGGTTGAAAAGCCCTGCTCTAAACTACCCTAAGAATATTATGCAAGGAAAGAGCCAAAGCTTTCATCAGACCCAGCTCAAGAATGATGAAGTCCAGCCTGTTTTATTCTTTATTTTCTTATATCCAAAAGGTAGAATCTTGCCAGGCTAAATTTTTACTACTCTCATCTCAATGGATATACTCTGGGAGATTCTAGAGAGTGACTATCCTAACTTTCTTCATCTGTCTCCTATTCAGTTCCAGGCTATTGTATGTTGCTTCTTGTGTTGTTTCCCCCCCCTCCCCGGAATGTGCTTCCTCTTTCCTGAGAAACCGTTGCTTCACTGTAGTCCATCACCCCACCTTCCTCTTTGTAGATACCATCACTCATAACTTCCTTGAGAGCAGTGCTGCTAGATAGGGAATTCTCTAGACGGGTTACAGAGCCCCATCCTTTCAATTATACTTTCAGTTACCCCTGCTAAGCCAGGAGTAGGCCAGTCAATTTTAAATGCAGTCCATTAAAAAGAAAAGAAAAGTAGTTGCAGTGAAGAACAGGCACCAAACCCAGAGACTGGATTGAAGGGGGAATTCCATAGCAGAGCTGACAGGCTAATTTAGGGCTGAGCAAATCGGCCTCCCCAAAAATATCACTTCAAGCCTCCATCCTCCATGTATCATGGGTTGTCAGGATGGATGTTTTTCAAATGGGAAAAGAGAGAAACTCTACCTCCAGAATAGACACCAAAATTCATCCTACTTGTTTGAGTAGTTATACCTGCAGATTCACAAAAATACAGGCACCAGTATTGTGTCAGTATCTGTATCTGGCACTGTGAGGGTGTCCTCTGGAAATGATTAGTGGAGAATTTGGGAACAAGGATGTAACCTCAATAATTTTATCAGTGGCATTTTTTGTGCATGGCAAATCTGCTTCTGGACCAAGAATGAAGTAATTTTCATTACGGTAAAATTAGCTAACAATACATATACCAGTATTGTAAACAGTATATCTTATAATACAGTTGTGCGTGCAGTAAGATGTGCTAACATGTTTCCCAGCATACAAAATAGGAAAGCCCGGTTTAGTAAGTGAAAAGCAGGTGTTTGTAGAACAAATGAATGAGAGGGTCCAGGCTTTGAAGATATCAACATTCAATATAATTTGTTAGAACGATGCACTGTATTTAATGATGCTGGTATTAGATCAGTTTTTGGATTATAATAGCAGCTGAAGTTAATGTTCCAAGAATTCACTTGCTTCTTTAGATTTTACAAAACAGAAGAGTCCTCTTGTCCTCCTGGGAACAGGAATGTATTCAGAAAAATCCTGCTTCCTTAAATTGAAAAGAGAAGTGCAAAAAACTACATTTCAAGAGGAACTTGTATTTGAAGGACTTCACTATATGCATTTGTGAGAAAATGAAGTATTCTAAAAAATACAAATATTTACCTATAAACCACAAGTTTGAATTCAATAAATTTTATACTTGATTTTTTGCGAAACTGGAATGTTGTGGTTACTCATTTAATAAATAAGATATACCATGCGGTATTTTATCACGTAGACTGTATGATGTGCAATCAGTCTAACAACATAACTTAATTTGTTGTTCAGCAGATGATTGTCTACCCTAGGGCCTTTGCTATATTCTGCATCCATTTCTTTCTTTAAATCCCTTTTCCTATGCTGGCTTGTTTCATTTTTGTCAAGTGCTCCTTGAAGTGTCCTTCATGTATTTTTACACTGATATAGGTAGGTATGTCCACACAGAATGAATATGCTTGATCTGGTGATGCCCCTTAGCTTCTCTGTTGTGCCTCAGTGAGAAAGAATCTAAGTGGGCTGCTGATAGCAATAATTGATTAAGAGGGTAATTGCCTTGAAAATTCTGATTGATACCAGGGGAAAAATGTGTTGCTGTTTAAAGCAATATGCTATATAGAAATGAGGATAAGACAGGTCATACGGAGAATTGAGAGAAAATAATGTATGTAAAGTTTGGGAGATGAGGAACCATGATTATTAAGAAGTTATCATAGAATGTTCTTTGCTATTAATTCTTGGCTGCCAAAGTATTCAATTTTATCTTCTTCTTCTTCTCCAAATGCCTCTATTAGAAGATATTATTAGAAAATTACAGGTTCTGTTCATATAAAATTTATAAACTCTGCTGAGAAATAACTCAAAAAGTAAACAATGAATGGTTTCATCAGATTTGAGTGTGGTGTGAGAATGAGACTGAAGATATTACACCTATTATATATTATTATTCTGAGCATTTAAGAGCAAAAGCCCAAAATAAATCTCAGTGCCCATATGTATTCCATAAGGCTCATCAATGGAAAAGGCCATTCAAAATTATACTATCTCAGCGACATGCACTTCTAAATATTAGTTGCTAGGGAACATGAATAACAAGATACTAACACGCCTATGGGGTGGTACAGTGGTTAGAATGCAGTGTACTGCAGGCTACCTCTGCTGACTGCTGGCTGCCAGCAGTTCAACAGTTAAATTCTTACCGGCCCAAGGTTGACTCAGCCTTCCTTCCTTCTGAGGTCAGTAAAATGAGGGCCCAGATTGTTGGGGGCAATAAGCTGACTCTGTAAACCGCTTAGAGAGGGCTGTAAAACACTATGAAGCGGTGTATAAGTCTAAGAGCTATTACTATTTCTCATGGGAAATAGCTATACATATCTGACTAGCCACCCAAAGACCAGAAGGTTGGACTTGCTAGGCCTTTCATTTGATGCAACATAGTTTTCCTTTATGTACTTAACTCTTTGAATCTGTCTCTGCTTGTGTGGGTGGAAATCACCAACAGTCAACAAGAGGAATCCAAAAATAAAGCTAAAGAGTTAATAATGGGAAATATAGATGTTGGAAAAACAAACAAAATACGGTAACTATATTAATATATTATTTGAAAGTGACCATATTTTTCTTCCCTTGGGTTGCCTTGTTAATTGTACAGACCCCAAATAGTATGATGGACAAAGGGATATGATATAGTGATTGTGACATTTTAAAACCAACCTTTAACGGCCATCTTGTTCTGCAATTTTGTTTCCACTTTTTACACTGCAGAACTGGCTGAGAGCCCCTGCTTCTCATTGGACTACCTATCTATATGTCAGATATGTAAGCCTAAATTTATTCTAGATTAAATAGCTATGTTTAGCTATTTTCTTACATGACATTGAGAAGCATTTCTCTTTTTCTCCAACTTCTCACAAAACAAAAAGTTGACTTCTTTCTTCCCCTTGTGCTTTGTATTAGTCTGTAATGGAAGTGCAGGGGATAACAATAGTTCCTAGTAATTCTGAAGGTGTGCTAACTTGATGAAAAGTGAAAGGCCAATCACGTTTTTCCCACAAGATGTGACCGAGGATTCAGACAAATAATGGTGAAAGTCATAATAGGGTCAGCTAAAACTTGTAATTTATTATTTTGAAGTAAATATTATAATCTTATATGTATTTTTCCACATACAATATTGCTTTGCAGAACAACTATCTATAAAATAAGGAAGAACTTGAATTTGGTGGTTTCCACGTATTCACTTCACAAAGATTGTAGGTATCAGTCACTAGCACAGTAAATTTCTTGACTCTAGTCTGAAAGAAATATGGGTTTCCGTGAGCTTTTCCATAGGGCAGAGTAATTTGGTCTCTGTGGTATTTTGGATTTTATTCCAGTTTTTACCTGGACTTTTCTTGAGCTTGTGCTGAACCTCTTTGCTTTCCATTTGAGCTCTGTGGTTCTGCTGTACTATACATGAGAGAGCAGCAGGGCTGGCAACTGGAAACATATTCCAGGAATCGTGTCAGCTGTCATTACTTACATTACCTTGATTGGGAACAGGCAGTTATGTCACCGTCTATCATCACCCCTCTCATGGGAGACATTGATAGAGGAAGAGAGGAAAAAGGAGTTATAAAACATTTGTCTGGGTGTTCAACCAATCCTGATATGCTGGTAGTGGAACATCAGTCATCAAGTAGATTGAAGTGAGGATACCTTGTGTGACAGATAGCCCCATGTGATTGTGTGTGAGTGAAAAACAGGTTTCTGATACAATGGCCTGGAAGTGCTTCTGAGGAAGGCAGTAGGATTTGTTCTTATATATTATACACTAATCTAAATTAGTGTAATCCAGCATACCATTGTCTTTTATTAATGTGGGAGAAAAACAGACACTGATGATCTGATTTTCTTTAGTAGAGAAAAAGAATAGTGGCAATAGAAAAAACATACTTGTACACAGAATGGTCAAATGCACAATGTAAAAACTACCCTATTTATTTAAATCAGTATCATATAGAACCTCTACCCCACGAGTGTCTAAAATAGAACTACAAACCTATGTTGTTGATTCCAAAATATTCAGTCCAAGATATATTTTCTGTGAATATAAAAGGTGTCTGTAAATATATAATAGAGAAACCAGGAAAATAATATGTCTAAAAGTAGGACACTAGAAGCTCCCATAACTGATTCATAGATACTAGATGTGGGAAGATGGCTTTGAAAATCTGTCCTTACAGCTGCTACTCTTACTTGGTAAGATATCATTTTAGAGATCTGAGGGGAAAAAAGAAGCATTTCTGTTTTCAGCCGTGTTTCTAGTGAGTAAATGTCATCTATAAAATGTTATGAATGCTCTTCTCTGTGAAGTGAGGGAAGATAGTAAGGATATGTGGATTTAGCATGGCCTTTGGAGTAAACGGGAGGCTTGGGGAATGTGTCTCTGTTCTTTTCTTCTCTTCTCTTGGTCAACTGTGGCTGGAGATAAGAGTTTCCTATTTGAAGTTCAGAAGGAAAAAGAAATCCATTGTTAGAAGATACTTTTTTGACTTGATTATCTATCTCCACTGATATAGAGGAGGAAAAAATTATTCCAATAAAGACAGCATTAAAAAACTCTAACCTGTACGTGAGTGCTACTGTTCTTTGTATTTTAGAGTTTGAAGTAATATAGTTTTTTTTTAAAAAAAGAAGCCACCCCCACCTTTCCTAGACCTTGGAAGGTTTATGGAAGCAGCAGTATCAGAAAGGGGCAGCAATTTCTTTCCATCTTTAATATGCCATTGAAATGACTTTGTTTGTGATGTATCCTATAACAGTGATGGCAAACCTTTTAGAGACCAAGTGCCCAAAAACTGGCCCCACCCCGCTCCACCCCCTGCCCCGCCCCCACCCCACCTGCCCTCAGGGCCACTCACTGCCTCCAGGGCCCGCCACAGATCACCCAGGCAGCCCAGCAGCACCATGGTGGCCACGCCCTTTGCCCGTGCCCCGCAGCATCAACTGTGCAGGGTGGGGCATGAGGACAGTCATGTCTACTCTGCCTGGCTGCCATGTCCTTGGCTGTGCTGCTCCGCATGGGCCACGCTCGGGGGCGACTCTCCTTCAGGGGGGCTGCTGCTGAGGAGGGTGTCATGGGGGGAGGCAAGGCTGGGGCAACGGTACGTGTGCCCACAGAGAGGGCTCCGAGTAACGCCTTTGGTATGCGTGCCATAGGTTTGCCACCACTGTTCTATAATATAAGGATGGAGTAATGTAAATCCCATGTCTTTGCTTACTAAAGGAAGCTAGGCATTGGATTGACGCACAGCTTTCTGAGGGATTTAAGGTAAGACAGGATAGTTAATGGGATAAAATATGAAATATTATTAAAACATCAGTGGAACATTATATGATAGGGGTGATATTTATAGCAATTTTCAGGTTCTTCTTCTTTGGGTTAAATGTTAAAAATAAGTAAATTCCAGGAGAAATACCATGTTTCTCCAAAAATAACACTCACCCTAGTAAGCCTTAGTCTATTTTTTTGGGGTGGACCTAATATAAACCCTACCCCAAAAATAAGCCTAAGGGGGTGGGATGATCAGCACAAGCGGCAGTGAGTGCGCGGGAGCCAATGGTGTCCAGCAGCAGCTGCAGCCCATCAGCCCCTTGGCACAGTGCAGGTAAGTCCAAGCGCGGAGGCGGGGGGGGGGAAGGCAAGTGATCCAGACATGCTGCACACTTTTTGCCTAGAGGGAGACTGGAAGCTTCATCTGCTTGCGAATGGGTTGCTTAGAAACTGAGCAATTTGCTCCATCTTCAGGCGCCCCATTTACAAGCAGACAAAGCTTCCAGTCTCCATCATTTCTCTGTCTGGGGGAAAAGTGTTTGGGAGCCGATGGGGCACTTGGAAACGGAGCGCTCTGTTTCCAAATGCCCCATAGGTGCTCAAACACTTTTCTCCCAGAGGGACACTGGAAGTTTCATCTGCTTGCAAATGTGGCGTTTGGGAATGGGGCTAATTGCTCCATTCCCAAGCACCCCATTTTCAAGCAGATGAAGCTTTCAGTCTGCCTGTGGGTGAAAAGCGTTTGGCACCTATGGGGTGCTTGGGGCTGTTCCACCCTTCCCCACCTGCCTCACCTCGTGATGGCATGGTGCGGTAGGCCAGGCAGCCTCCCTGAGCAGCCACAAAAGTGGGCCAGTGGCCACGTGGGCTCCTGCTGGATGGGTCTGTTGGTGCCACTGCTATAAGGCAAGGTGTCAGGGGAAAAAAAGATATCCCCTGAAAATAAGACCTACTGCCTCTTTTCGAGGCAAAAAAAAATAAGACCATGTCTTATTTTTGGGGAAACACAGTAGATGCTTGTTTACTGGTACAATGTTTTTTGGGGGGTTTTTTGGTTTAGTTATATGGACCTCAGAGCCATCAATGGTAAATCTAAAAGAGTTTGATCAGATAATTTGCTTATGCATTCTTCTGTCCTAATTGAAGCTTCTTGGACAAATAGCAAATACTTTTTATTTGATAATAAAATATATGACATGGAGTCATAGAATACATGGATGTATTTTTAGATGTCTTCAAATATCTTCAAATTGGTTACAATATCTAATTATGAGGCACAATGGCTGGTTTGTGAACAAAACTAGCCTGACCATATAGTTTAATAATAACTCGATCATTGGGATAATATCCTAGCTACATTTCTGTTACTTTTTCTACTACTACTTCAATTTGTATCCCAGCTTTCTACTCTGAGGGCACTAAACTTCAAAAAAGTTGGTCTTCCTTCAGCATTTGTTTGATGTTCTCTTCCTTTATGATGGAATTTGGGACAAAACTGATGAGCTATTTTTATGAAGCTTTGCTGGGATTTTTCAATATGCCATCAGTTTTGGAGTATGCTCTTCTGATAGAAAAAGAGAGAGTAAAGTAACAACCTGTGTCTGTAAATTAGGGGAACGTTCTGCCTAGAACTGGTTGGGTATTCTTTCTTCTCTTGTTGTCCTTTTATTGTAATCATAAGAATCTGTATTAATCTGGTCCTTTGCTACCCAAGAGAGCAGTATAAACAAACCAGGCTTGAACTTTTGGCTCGTCTGAATTCTGCTTAGTAGCATTTCATGTACGGCTTCTAGATGACCAGTTTTGCGAAAGAAAAAGTGAACATGTCCTGAGAATTTCACATTAAAGGAAGCTGGTTGGAAGCTGCACAAGAAACCAATAAACTTGTTATGACTGATGACCTGAACTAATGCTGGGAGTGAAGAGTATTCCAAGCAAACAGCTGGCTGGCAGGAGCTACTAACAAGCCCTCTCTTTTGAGCAATGCTTTGCAATTCTTTAAAGCTCTGCTGAGCTGGCTCTCTTCAAGTTTCTGTTAAGGTAAATAGCAGTCAGGTCAGCTCTCTTTTCTTTCCTTATCTTTCCTCTTTCTTCCCTCCTTTCCCCTTTCTTGGTTCTCTTTATTATCTAAAGTTGCTCTGGCTCTCTCCCTCACTTCTGTTTCTCCTTTTGTTCTCTCTTTGTCTATTTATCACACTGTGAAGGTTGAAAGAGATGTTATTAATCTGGGGGAATGAAGGCAGGATTAGTGGTATGAATCGGATTTTGAGAGGTATAATGATAGAAAGACTCGCTCTGCTGGCGGGCTGCATGAGTTTGATAAATGGGGAGCACTCCAAACTGACTCTCGCATTCCTCCGCACTGCGCGCTTTGCCCGCTGGGGCGTGCCATGCTCTCAGATCTGCCAGCCATCCCGTGCAGCTCCTACCTGAACCAGAGCAAAAAGCCAAGGGTAAATCAGAGACAAATATCTCCCATTGCACTTAAAGAGATCATTTCTTTCAATAGCTTTTTCTAACTGAGTCCTGTCACGTTCTTGGACAGTTTTATGCATAGGTAGGATCCTTTCTAGGACTGTGGCTATGGCTATTTCGGCCCCAATCTGCCAGCATTTAGGATTGCTAGAACTTGCTGAATATATTAGTGACTATTGTGATGTAGTCTTTGTAGGCTTTCAAACCAAAATATATCTGGAAAAGTTTTGATGTCCTTGAGCTAGTTGCAGATTTAAAGGAAGAGGGAGACTAGCTTAAATCATGCAAATACTGGTTATACTAATAACATGGGTACATAAGTGTAACTTCTCCAGACACATGGGAACTAAAATGCTGAGGAGTGCGGCATTAATGGTATATAAACCATTACAGTACAATATTAATGGTATATAAAATGTCCCATTTCAGATATTGCTGTATTTCTCTGCTTGTCTTTTATGGAAATATTTTCATTATTGCCTTGCTTACATTGTTTCTGAGATACAGAATTAGAATGATCAAGGGTGAACAAAAAGCAGTTGGGAACAGGAATGATTTCCATCTTCCTGCTGGCTTTCCCCATTGAGTTTCCTTGTGAGAATCTGGCAGGAAGGATCAGAAATCTCCCTCCCTTCCCAGCAGGCAAATAAGTGGCTACTGCTGTGGGAGGAAGGGAACAAGGGATTACAAAACTGGCTGAGAAATTGTTGCAGAATGTTGAAATAAAATAAGATCACATGACAGCAGCCCAGCAACAGCCAGTACCATTGAAAGAGCCACAATTTTCCAAAATTTCATTCCCTCAGGAGTTATCGATCCCAGATTTTGGACACATTGTGTAAGTTAAACTATTTGAAATACTGTGGTTCAAAAATTGATCTCCTATGATGCCCTGTTTCTCCCAGTTAAAGGTCATGACAAAGGGAGCTTTAGTAATATATAGGGAGAAGCTTATTGGCTCCATTTACTTTATTATAATAAGTCAGAACAGTGAGTCTTGTTAGCTCTTTGAGAGGTTAGAGTTAGACATGGACACTTATAACTGCCATGTTGGGGAGCCCAGTTTTATCCTTCCTCCAACTTTTATTGCCATCATAACTGCCCCCTCCCTTTTCATTACAGTAGTATAAACTGCTGCTTATGCATCTGTGAAAAAAAGGCCTGTAGATATACTTACCTAGTGATGTTGTTTCTTTTTTAGTTAGCTAAATATCACACTCCATCAGTGATAGAGAACTGAATCCCAGGCAAATACTTTTTATTCTGAAAGGTGTGTTCATAGGAAGGGCTCTATCGCTCTTCAGAGTAGCATTATTTTGTACATGTTTGGATTTATTCCATCATATACTCATAGTACCTACAATGTAATGCAAAATCCAATGTTCTAAATCTCTCCCATGTTTTCTTTCTTCTTCTTAAATTATTGGTTCTTATAGCTGAGGAAATAAGCTTGAAATATGTGAATGATAGCTGCAGATGAAAGTAGAAACTGAACAGGATCTCAATGAATCTGGAACACTCCCACTCCTATTTGCACTAATAACCTGATAGCAATATATTTTTAAAACATATTGCAGACATTTCATCCTGCAAATAATAGAACACTCTACAGGCTCTTCTTTCTTTCTAATACATCTGATGCTGAGCATAGCAGAGAGAAAAGAAACCTATAAAAATATTTATACCAGTTATTTTGAGATGAAGGATAAGAGCTTCACTGGATAGAATTTATTCTTTAATAGGATTCCCATTCCTGACCAATGTCATCATTATTTGCACACATGAAAATATCTTGTTGGGTTGATGTAAGTAATATATATGATTACAAGCTTGAGGAAAAGAATGGTCTACTTGGTGAGTATTGCTTTAACTCCAGTAGTACCGTAAATGCCGGCGTATAAGGCGACTTCCGCGAGCGCTGAAATCGGCGCCAAAGACGGGGGTCGTCTTATACGCCGGGTCGCCTTGTACGCTGGCATTTACGGTATGTTCTTCCTTCCTGGTTACAATGCACCATCCTATATGGATTATCAAGGCAGGGCTAATGAAACATGCATGTTATTAAAATACTCTGCCTCAAGTAGGAAAAGATTTTCTGAAATAAATCAAACTTTCAGTAGCTTGACAAATACCACATCGTCATCACTGCAAATATGACTTCATCAAATTGTTGCAACCCTTTAGAGGTATGTTGTTAAAGATTGTATAGGCCAAAGGAACTTCTGCTTTTGCCTGCCTGAACTGAAGGTAAAGAGTAATTGAGCATTTACATTCTGAGTTTTTCCTATTTATAAATAGCTTCAGCATGTTCTTGATTGCATAGAGAAATACAAATATGGATTGGTCTATAGATTAATGAGAGAGAACAGAGTTTTGCAAAGCATTACTAAGTACTGCTACGGTTGGATCAGTAGATAATCTGGGTGCAAGCTGTTTTTTAGAGACACCCGTTCCTAAGAACAGCCATATCTGTCTACATACAGGAACAATACATCTGCGAACCAGCCCTCATTATGTCTTTTTACTGTGACCTCTTTTCAGAAAATGTCATGGCAACAACTTTGAAAACTTGTAGTAGTTTAGAAATGCTTTCTTAAAATGGTGGATAAAATTTATCCTTCACCATAGAACACTCACTGGGATATTTTGTGCTTGTTGATTTATTGTGAAAATTCATAATTAAACCGATCAGGGATATAGGAACAAGAATTATTTATTCACAGCCTTTTTTTAAAAAAAAATTACTACCAGATATTGCTGGTGAATTTATGTTCTATTTTTGGCATAAGACTGTCACTTGCTTGTGCCACTTGGTTAATTGCTTGGTTGAAAGAATCTCCCTCATATGGAAACCATGCTTATGTAAAATATTTTTCTGAGACATAGTTGTACCAGATAAATGTTTCAAGGTACAGAGATGGTGTGTTCTTTTATAGTGGTGTATATATACTATATGTGTGTGTGCCACCACACAAATGCTTCTGAACAATACATTTCTTATGTCAAAACTGAGGTTTGGAACTGTAAGAAAGTGATAGCACCTGGATAGATAAATAGTTAATTTGGATGTAATGGCAGAGATTAATTTGTAGCATCAGAATTGTAAGTATCATACTATTGCTTAAAGATATAAATAATAAAATGTTCATATGCATATACAGTGGTGCTTAAAAGTTTGTAATCCATTTGAATTTTCCTCAGAAAATCAGTGAACAAACAATATTTTTGATTGATTTCTTTAATTGGGTTCTCTTTAGCTAGTTTTAAAAAAATAGGTCACATTTTAGATGATACTTATGCAGAACATTTGACAATTCAAAAGGTTTCAGAAATGTTTAAGCTTCACTGAAACATTGTTTATAAGCCCAGGCTTATCAAGATATTACTGTGCTGATTTCATCAGGTTTTACCTATTTATGTACTCTCCTAGTGTTGCACCTTCAGGCTATTCTTGTTGTTTACCTTGCTTTTATGCCCTCTCTTTGTCACAGAATTCCAAATCTGAGAGGGAGGATTTTTCAATTTGTCAGTTAATTTCAGATATTTCAGGTAGCTAGCATTCAAGTTGCAGATTTATCAGCAAAAAGAATGCACATTAGTTCATACTGATAAAGGTAAGAATCAGTTACAAAATATTTGGAATAGAGAGAGGATGGGAGGTTAATTTTTTTTTTTTTTTTGTAGCTCAATAGATAGTTTCACTGATTTCTAGAACTCCTTGGAATTTAAGTAGCTTCCTAATTCCCATTGTTTTGTTGTCTAAAGTTCAAAAATGCAGCAGCATGCTCTTAAAAATTTTTGGTGAATGAGAATTAGATGAATTGAAGGCTAGTTATTTTTGGACTACGTGGGTTGAAGAGGCTTACAAAGAACATCCTGAATTTCTCAATACTATTAGGACAATGGCTCCTCCAGCTCTGATTTGAAATGGAATGCAAGAAATCAAGAGCACAATGTGGCACATGCTCTGCAAGTATGTTCCAACTTATTATCCTGCTCTTAACTTTATAAATTGGTTTAGGGCAGCTGAAATAAATGAGGAGGGAAATGATCAGTCAGATATTCCTGAAATCCCATTTTTAAGAGCTAAGTGCATGGCTGAAACTTTAAGGCAGGTAATGAGGCTGTCTCAGATTATCTCATGAGTGGAAACTGCTAGATTGATCAGGCCATGAATACAATAAGTTGATGCTCTGTTACAGCTAGAAGATATTCTTCACTCTCTCGGATATCATGAGTAATAAAATCTTGGCATCATCTCCTTCAGAGAATGCTGCATTTAGCTTTCCCAAACAATATAATTCATCCCATGTTTTCCCATGGACGAGAACCCAGGTTTGGATGTTGGAATCCTTTTTTCTTATCCTCTACATTCAACCAAGTCAACAGAAACTTTGAAGCAGAGGCATTAAGCTTGGTCTCCAAGATTCTGCTTCCTGTTTGCAGAAAAGGAAGAGATTGGTCAATATTTCTGGTGCTTCCAATGTGAATAGAGTTCTAAGCAAGGAATCAAAGGCAAATCCCTGCTGTGCATTGGTGACAGAAAACTGTAGGTTGTCTTCTTTCTGCTATGAAACACAGTTACCTGAATTGAGTGCAATACATTGATTCCCTCTTTTTCTGAGGCAATCGAGAAAATGAGTCATGACTGAAAGAGTGAAGTAGGAAATGAGGTATGGGCCCACGTATTATCTTATTAAGGGATAATGTGTAAGCTGCTCCTATTCTAATGCAACTTTGAAAATTTGATAGAGCTGTGTTCATATGAAATTCATATTCAGTTTTAAAAAACAAAACACTTTTTTGACCTTCACCGTTGCAGGGCACATCTGAAGAACAAAATTATGCACAATGTACTGATACCTAGAAAAGTGCTCCTAATTCCAATGCCATTACTCTAGTAATTTAGAACATTGACTCTGTTTTCTATCTCCCTTCTCTATCCAGAACAACTGTAACAAGAGAGTGGTTTATATGCCTGGCATTTTCTACAGTTTGTGGTAATTCAGGGCAAATTTAGGTATGGCTTCTTGAAAACTGAAATTGGCATTCTTTTGATCAAAGACATACCTGGATCATCCCATTATAAAGCAGATAATTTTGTAATGGCAGACTACAAAAATGCAAAGTCTTTTCTTTTATTCAGGCAATAGTGGAACAGAAGAGTATTCTTTATTTTTGTTTTTGTTTCTTCTCTCTTAAGTTTCCCAGTCCAGCCTAGAGCCCTGGTGGTCTCCCACCTAAATACTAACCATTGCTAACTTTGCTTAGCTTTCTTGTATTTGTCCAAGGTTAGCTGGATGTTGCCTCTTCCTATAGATATTTTATTATCGGAGGTGATTGCTTTTAATGGAGGAGAATGTGGT
This sequence comes from Crotalus tigris, assembly GCF_016545835.1. Taxonomy (NCBI): domain Eukaryota; kingdom Metazoa; phylum Chordata; class Lepidosauria; order Squamata; family Viperidae; genus Crotalus; species Crotalus tigris. The sequence continues at coordinate 5,593,170 of NW_024100417.1, read as the reverse complement.
TGCCAAGCAGGGCCAAACTGAATCAGTCCACTGAGTGGGTCTCTATTTCCTGCTCCGTTTTTTTTTTTCAAAGATAATTTTGATTAAATTTTAAAATTTTACAAAAACAAAACAATCTTCCCCTCAACCTCCCCAACCCTCCCATTCCCTCCCCCGACCTTCCCAGAGCTGAATATAGGCTTAATTAAAATTTCATCAAAAAATCTTAAAAAAAGATATAAACCATAAATGAATCTAACATTAGTTAGAAATCTAAATACATTAATTAGAAAAATTATAAAATAATTAACAATAGTATATATATAAATAAAAACATGAATACAAAAAATAAATGTTTAGAAAGGAAAAGAATAAAAAAAAAGAAAAGGAAAGGAAAAAAGAAGAACAAAAAAAAGAAAAAAGAAAAAAACAAAACATTCCATTTTAAATATAAATTATTAAAAAACTAAGTAATATTTTTTTATATCCAACTTATGTTGTATAAAATCTATCCATTTTTTTCCATACCGCAACATACTTCTCTTGCGATTGATCCTTCAAGAAAGCCGAAATCTTTGCCATTTCCGCCAAATAAGAAACTTTAAGAAACCACTCTTGCAAAGTAGGCAAAGATTCCTTCTTCCAACATTGCCCTACTAACAACCTTGCGGCTGTAATTAAATTTAACATCAATGTAATCTCCTTAGTATCACAATCAATAACGATACCTAACAAAAACAATTGTGGGGTAAATTTTACCCTCCTTCTAAAAATTCTTTGAATATTCCACCATATCTTAATCCAAAAGGCTTTTATATTTTTACACGACCACCAGATATGATAATAAGTAGCATCCAAACATCCACATCTCCAACATTTAGGCTGTAAGTCAGGATACATACGAGACATTTTTTGTGGATCAAGGTGCCATCTGTAAAACATTTTATAAAAATTCTCCCTCAAATTCTGGGCTTGTGTAAATTTAACATTTCTCACCCAAATAGTTTCCCAAGTATCTAATAAAACTGGTTCACCAAAATTTTGTGCCCATTTAATCATACATTCTTTAACTAATTCTGCTTCTGAATCCAATTCTACTAACACCCCATAAATTCTCTTAATGTGAGTTCGTCTTTGATCTTTTACTTGTTTAAAAAAATTCTCATCTTCTCTAAGCAAACCCACATTACAATCTACCTTCCATCTATCCACAATTTGTCTATACTGAAACCATGAATATATAATATTTTCTTGTGCTAAATCTTCCAAAGATTTTAATTGCCAATTTTTACCATCCCATCTAAGTAATTGTGCATAAGAAACACTATCCATCTTAACTCCTCTCCTTATCCCCTCTATCGCATGCCATGGTATGGCCCATAATGGAATTTTAGAATCAGTTCTATAATATTTCCTCCAGACCCGAAGTAAAGAAATCCTTATAATATGAGATTTAAAAACCCTGTCAACCTTTTTATTAAAAATTAAATAGGCATGCCATCCAAAAAGTAGATCCCAACCCTCCAAGAGGAGTATTTCTACATTTGTTAAGTTAACCCAATCACTAATTAATGTTAAAACCACAGCATCATAATACAATTTCAAGTTCGGTACCTTGAGTCCACCTCTCTCACGAGTATCTTGTATAATTTTAAGTTTTACTCTTGGTTTTTTCCCTGCCCAAATAAATTTGTTGATACCTTTCTGCCATTCATTTAAATTAACTTCGTTCTTTAAAATAGGTATCAGTGCTTACCTGGCAGGGGAGACACCAAGATCACGAAGGTGGTTTTCCCAGGGTGAGGCTCATCCATTGCACTCTGGGTGTGCTGACCCCTGCGATTTCCCCAAATGCGGGAAACTCGACTGCATAATTTGTGGTAGTGGGGGACTGCGTTCGCGCTGCTCTGTTTTTTTTACCAACCTAACAGTTTTACCAACCTAACTATTATCTATTACTTTTCTTCCTTTATTTCACAGTGGACTAGTTTGTCTTCATTCTAATGAATGAAAAATGACAAAAGCAATCACCATTTTCTTATCTCCCTGTGTTTTCTTTCTCTGGCCACTCAGTGGGCTGGTGGTTACCAGATGTAAATTGTCTAGTCCTGGCCTTCCTGGCAAAAGACTACAGGCTTTTCATAGACACAGTGAAAGGCAATGAGCTCAATATCTTTTGTTGTTAATTACTGAGGTATAATAACATGATTAGCACCCTATAAAAATCACCGATATGATTACTATGGATTTAATATCACATGATATATCATTACTTTGTTATCTGGTGACAGATGTAATTGAAATATTCCTTATTTTAACTGAGGTTGTATTTCATTCAGTCACCATCGGCCCCTTTGGGGGTGAAACATAAAATAGCTAAAAAATATTAACAACAACAAAGACATTGCAGTCTTTTCTGTATCTTAAGCAGTTAGTTTTCTGTCTTTCCATTTTCTGATATAATTTGGTTCTGTGAAGAAATTCTGAGCAGAAAAGGGATGGACTTGGTTCAAATGCTGATAACTTATCACTACATGAAAAAGTAAAACAATAAACGTTCCTTCCACTATAAAAAGTTAGTGCAATATTGTGATAATTACATCCTCTCCTCCCCCAATAATTTAGGAAATCTGTAAAACATATCTTGTGGGCACTTATTTTTTATTTTATTGCTAATTTTAATCTGTATTTTAAAACGTTTATATTCTATTTTCTTCTAAAATTTGCTAGTTGCCATGGGTGTTTGCCAGAACAGAAATGCAGGGTAACCATTCAAAGAACAATAGGAATAACAACAATGCTGGTGGGGAATCCCTCCAGCTATCTCTTCAAGAGTTCAGGGTGTTTTATCTAACATTCTTAAAGTGCTTAGATTTTATTATGAAGCTTTATACAAGAAAATGAAGAAGATTCTTATTAAATCATGTGCTTTTATCACAGAGGTGCTATTTTTATTGTGAGAAACAACTATTGACACATGGTTTAAGATAACTATCTGAGGAATATTAGGAAAAGAACTGTTCTGAGATTACATAGCTGGTTGTATTAAGAATGTCAAACCTGAACTGACTTTACACTAATTGTACATGTGAACAATTTTGTTGCACTGACTACATTACTAAATGGTGCGACTCTTAGGCTTCAATTGTGGACTCAATTTCGATTTTAGAATTTCTTAATCATTAGCTTCATATTAAATGTATTAATTTTGTTTTTACTTTCATCATGTAAGGGGATGAAATGTCTTTTATGATTTGGAAGGATTTGAGATATTTTTCATGCAGCACAATTTACAACAGTCTGTCCTGGAACAATGTCCTATTCTTTGTATTTCTGTTCAACCTGAAAACAATTCAAGACTGAGTCAAAATATAAAAGCTAAGAAGACATTTGGAGTACAGAAAAAAGAATAATAATACAAAAGCACATTTCAACATTGAACTTCTACAAAGTGCACAAAAATGTTTCAAATAAAACTAACTTAGTATGCAAATTGCCTCTTTAATTACTTCTTCAAGCATAAGTAGTTTGGAGATGTTAGTCTTGATTTGTGTATAAAATTCAGTAAGGGTACAAAAAGTGCAATCCAGAGCCATATGAGGCCTGCCATATGGTCCTCCAGAGTCCTTACAATAGACGGGTCCAAAAGTTTTGATTGCATAATTATTTTGTCTATGGAAAATTAGTAAAATAGATTTCTGAAATTTTAAAAATGTTTACAGCACATATTTCACCTCTTAAATTTTCTAAAGCTTCTTTCTAAATCAGGTCATGGCCCTACTGACTTTTGATATGCTACACAAAGCATCCTGTGGCTTTTCAGCTAAAAGAACATGCATACATCTGAGCTACAGAGCCAAACAAAGCAGCATGGGATTTGTTATGAAAATTCAGCAGGACCCTGTATTAACTAGAAGGCAAATTGTTTTCCAAATTAAGATTGGACTGGATAAATTAAACAAATTAAATATAATTTGCCAGTCATTTTGGAGATACCCCATTTATTACACCAGGAGCCTTACTAGGCGAGACATTGTGATTGAGTTGCAAAATGTGGGATTGTGCAGGGAGGGATAAGACTGGCCCCTCCAGATGTTTTTGATGTTAACTCTCAACAACCTCCGAGAAGTGGTCAGGGATAGAAGAAGTTCTTGACCAAAACAGATGGCTCCATACTTCTGCTATATTGAATAAGGGAAATGATGCAAACTATAGAATTTTCTTGGAAATAGAAAGTTATTGAAATATTAAGATTATGATTGTTGGGAAACATTAGAGCATTGAACAAACTGTTTTACTTTAATCTCCCTTCTTGTCAAAGATAAGAATATTTTTTAGAACAATATCTCATTCTTTAATCCACATTTATAACAGGCTTTTATTCCAGTTTGGGTTCCATCTGGCTCATAACTGAATTTTTGTCTTAAATAAAGGGTGTGGCCCAATTCCCTGGAAAGCAAAATCAGGTGTGACAATTACTTTTGACCTTATCCATCCTGAACAGGATAGGGTGGCTCAGTGGTTGGGTCGAGCTTTAGGCTGTTAAAGGCCTATAGCTTAGCAGTTTGAGACCTGAATGCCATGAGATGGAATGAGCTCCCATCACTTGTCCCAGCTCCTGCCAATTTAGCAGTTTGACAGCTTGCAAATGCAAGTAGATGAATAGGGACCACATTTAAGGGTGTGGGAAGATAACAGCGTTCTGTGTTTCATCGTATGTTTTGTGTTGCAGCATGATGTCATGCTGACCACATGATCACAGAAATATATCCAGACAACGCTGGCTCTTTAACTTAAGAAATGTAGATGAGCGCTACCCCCTAAAATCGATCACAACTAGCAGGGTAAAACCCCAAGGGACACCTTTACCTTATATCTTTACTGATCCTGAGCTGAGGAATAGAAGTTTGGCTTTGTTCTTTTTTACATGTATTAATCCAGACATTCCTCAGGAATAGTAACTGTTCTAGAACTAAGAATCATGTTTTCCCATAATGTTTTTCATCTTCATCTGAGATAGACTTGTGTGGTGCGTGCCAGATTATGTGGTTTATTCTATTTCTTAAATAAGCTTTTTCATTTCTTATTCATTTTGCACTGTTATTCAAGACCTCTTGTCTGCAAGTGAGATTTATTTCTGACTACAGTATAGATTATTGCAAATTGCTTTTTTGCATATTTGGTTTGCTCATAGTGGCTTCCTTTAATGTAAATACTAGATTCTTCTCCATAAGAGAATTTCCAACCATATAATTGTATATTACACATGTTTCCACAAATTAATATCCTTTATTAAAATTACAGCTTCCAGAATTCTCAATCAGCATTTAAAAAGCACCAGTTTGGTAATTGTATGCTTATTAGAAACCTTTAAAAAAGCAGGAAACTCACCAGCTGATGATGATGGAACTGGGGGAGTGTTGGGAAAAAGGTTAAAACTACAAATTCTTTTGATCAAGCCTTTGTTGCTTTTTTCCCCCCAATCCTGATTTTGTTTTGCATAACTTTTTTTTTTAAAAGAATAGATCAATTTTCTCTCTCACTATCTCCCTGAAGCTGGAGAATGTGTCTGTTCCTCATCTAAGGATTGTTGTATTTTATTAATGCAGTTATTATTCCATTACTGTCATTGTGTTCTTTTATAGTAAATAGCCTAATTTAGTTGAAATGTGTAAATGTTGAGAGTTTAAGTGAAATCTTCATCATTCTGCATGGAGAGCATGCAAAGCAATTGCTCTATAAACACTATTGGTGTTTGATATGAATCAGTGCTGTAGGCAGAACTATATGGTAACACAAGGTGGGGCAATTGAGATTAAAAAATGGTAGGTTTATTAGTTTGAATACGGCTTATATATTTTTTGTGCAATAAATATATTATTATTTGTTTGTTTCACAAGTTACCCAACCCTCAGACAAGAAAGAGAGGTAGAAATAAATGTTTATATATGAAAAAGAAGGCTATTATTAAAAGAAAGCAAATATTGCAGTTACTATATGAAATCTTACCACTGAAATATCATTCTGCCATTCTATTGGGGGTTTTTTTATTCTTTATTTTTTTTAGAGCTTTTCCTACTTTACAATTATATCGTCTCTCTTTTTAAAAAACAAAAAAACCTCATTAATTAATATTTGATTATCTTCCTGCATTTTTGTAAACATTTGGCTGTTTTATTATTTGTCTTAATACCTTTGTCCTTTTGTTGAAGTTTACATCTATCTGCCTCAGCAAAACTGTGTCCTTGGCACACAACTTTGAAAGTTTTTTTTAAGTGCTTAATATGTTCAAGTCTTCCCATAACAAATTTCATTGAGAAACTGGGTTAATTGTTTTTACATTTAAATTACATAATCATGTAAAGTACCAATTATGTCAGAGCCACACAATAGCAGCTACTTTTTTTCCTCTAGGGATTATTGAAAGAAAAGAAGCAGATTTTGTAGGTTTGCATGAGAATGCAAGTAGCCCTTGCTCAACATCACTTGAAGCATGCTCTTCAAATGCCACCTACCCAGTGGTGGGATTCAAATATCTGAACAACCGGTTCTCTGTGTGGATGATGCTTCCGGAACTCCATTCTGGGCCTGGGCAACAAAAAATTAGCTACCGTTCTGGCGAACTGGTGCGAACTGGCTGAATCCCACCACTGCACCTACCAAGATATGTCTCCCCCACTGTCTCTACCCCATCTCTGCCCTTTTGTCTGCTGTGCCTGCACTCCACCACCACCACCATCCCCAGCTGAGCCTTGTCATCTTATTCCTCTTGCTACTGATAAGGAGTGCCCAGCCAAAGCCATACAAGGTTTTGCAAAAGCCAACAGCTGTTTTGCCCAGATGCACCACATCAGCAGCAGGAGGAAGAAAATGGTGAAGATTAGGTGGGGGCAATGGGAATAGGAATTGGTGGAGTGCAGGGCAGGGCAGACAAAAGGGCAGAGTGGAAGAGAGGAGTTGACAAAGAAGTGAGCATGATAGGGCAAGAGAAGTGTGTGGTCCTTGCCTAGCGACAGCATGGTAAGGGGACGTGGTGGCGCAGAGGCTTAATGATTGCTAGAACTGCCAGCCAGAAATGGTCTGCAAATGGAGGTTTGAAGCCAGCTCTGTGAGACATAGTGATCTCCCATTGCTTGATCCCAGCAGTTCGAAAGCATGCAATATTGTGAGTAGATAAATGGGTACCACTTTGGTGGGGAAAAAAACCTAGCTGTGTTCATGTGTGCAGAGAGCAGAAGCCAGCACTGGACCTGGTCGGACACGAGGCATCGCAACATAAGGTAAGGCAAGACCAGCAGAAGAGCCCCGCAACCCAAACGCTGCTAGTTAACTGGTATAAAGCTAATTCTCTCTCTCTCTCTCTCTCTCTCTCTCTCTCTCTCTCTCTCTCTCTCTCTCTCTCTCTCTCTCACACACACACACACACACACACACACACACACACAGTGCACCAAGGGTAGGCATGCAAGCACCGAACAGAATAAACTACTAATATAGGCTGTCAGGACTGCATTGTATCTAACGGGTGGGGAACCTTGGCTCTCTTATGACTTGTGGACTTCAACTGCCAGAATTCCTGAGCCAGCATGAACCCCTGATTCTAGCATGTGTAGATTTCCCTGACATTGTATGCCATATGCTAAATAAATAAAATGACAACATGGTCCTCGCTAAAGTTGGTACTATTGGAACTGCTATCGCTAAGTGGTGTGGTCAAATGACTAATTACTGCTTTGCTCAGTGACAGTCCTATTTGCAGTCATTAAGCAAGGACCATCTGTACATTGATTCTAGTAGTATGTCATTAATACTGGCATATTTATGGATTAGGTGAGTGCTCAAGGTCCCCTTTATAAGTACAGCTGTTCTTCTCCTTGTGAAACTTCTTTCCTCTCAATTGGGAATGAGATGTTGGAGACCGAGAGGTGAAAATAGTCCAGGAATTTCCAGATTATGATTTATCGGAGATATTAAGTGTTGAACTCATTTTTATCCCAACTGTAATCAGAAGCCACATGGCTTGCTGCCTTGCAGTAGTGACCCGTTGGTAACTAACAACTCTTGCTGGCTGTCTCATAGGATAGACTGGATGCAGGAATTTCCTTGAGGTCCATTTCATCACTTATGAGCAGTGAGTTAACCTCTCTTTGATCTCAGTTCACAACAACCTTTAACAAAGTTCTGCATGTGTGAGGAAATCAATACTCAAGGCATTGAATTTAACACCAGACTTCAGCTCAAGCGGAACATGAACACACACACATAGACAATATCTTATTCTGGTTACAGGGACAGATTGGTTTCAGGCTCATTTGCTCACTTGGTGGGGCTGCAGGGAAGGCAGCCATGATTTGTGCTTGTAGTGCTACATTTCCCCTCAGTCTCTCAGTTTCCTCCAACTCTTTTCATAGGTTTTTGTCTTCCTACATTCTCTCAGGGGCTCTGAATCTCTGCATATTGTTGCAACTCTAAACTAGTTATTCCAATTTACTTTCATGCCACATTATCTTTGCAAGCATATAATGAGCATCTGCTTAACACTTCTTGTCACTGTCAGTGCTGCTTGCTCATTATTTTTCTTCAAGTGGTTAGTTTTGGGCCAAATATATTTTCTGGGACTTACTGTTTTATATACTTGTGTGCCATTTGTTTGACAGTTGCTTCTCCTCTTACAGTTTATTCTCTTAATACAAATACCGACATCCAGAGTTGGGAAGAATGAAGAATTTCATTCATTTCTTCCTTAATTGACTAGCTTTGGAATGCATCTGCTTTCTTTTGTTAAAAGGTACAATCTGCTGGTGAGCTAGTCAGCAGTCTCATCCAGAATTTCTTGGCTATTGTGGATCCTTCCGGTAGGTTAGTCATATTTTTTTCATTTTTTTTTTTTTTTTGTTACATTCTCCTGCTCAGTTTCTGCATGGTAAATCTACTGGCTTTCCTTTATATAACTGTACCACCTAAATCCTGGCTTTTTCTTGACAAAAGCAGCTATGCTTCACATCAATTGATGATAGGGTGCTTATTTAAAAGAGCTGCTTTTCTCAGCATAATACAAAAAATGGTCTTTTTTCTTCTTTGTGAGAAAGTTAGTGATACCAAATTTTCACTAATACAGGGAAACTGCCATTTGGACAAAGATTAAAAAAAAGAAAGGATGTTCAATTTCATAGCCACATGCTTAATAATCCATAAATAATCCATTTATGTTATCTTCTCTACATCAGTGAATCTTGTTTCTTATTTATCTACTTCTATGCTCATGATGTTATCATTCTTTAGACTTTATCTATTTTCAGTAGTGAAGATAGAACAGACTGAAAGAAATGAAATGATCCAAAGTTAAGTCACTTCTTTATTTTGTGTAATCTTCAGGTTATTAAATTTTCTTGGTTTTTACATGTTGTCTCACTCAGGGGATCTTGAAAACTGGATGGGAACTGACTTGTGATATTACTCAGATAATTCATATTGATCTTCATGTGTACTGCATTCTCTCTCTCTCTCTCTCTCTCTCTCTCTCTCTCTCTCTCTCTCCCTCCCTCCCTCCCTCCCTCCCTCCCTTTCCCTCCCCCCCTCACCTTTCAATGAATTTGATTTTCCATACCACGCAAGAGGATTTATAGAATTGGAAGTGGCCATTTAGTCCCACCCCCTTTTAGGGCATTCATGATAGATGGCTGGCTAATTCAGCCTGAACACATCCTGTAAAGGGAATGTATGTGGTAGAGAACAGTTCTTCACCATCTTCAATATGCCACCACTTCAAGTATTTGAAAAGTATTATTATATTTCCTGCTTTCTGTCATCTTTTTTCAAGGCTAAACACTTGTATCCAGTTTCCTCAATTCCTCTGGTCAAACTTAGTTTTATTCCTCTGATTATTCTTGTGGTCTTTCTCTGGACCTCTTTTAGCTTTGCTGAAGCTTTCTTAAAATGCTGTGCCCAGAACTGGACATAATTTTCAAAGTGGCATATGGCTAAGATAAATAAAGGAATACAGTGAAACAATACTTCTGTTATTACAGTTTAAAACATTTTTTTAGTAATTGCATCACTCATACTCAACTTTTGATCAAGTATAGTTCCAAGATATCTTTCACATAGTTATCCTTTATTTGCTTTTGTTTTCCTACATGAAGATCTTAATAACAACAACAACAACAACTTTATTGTCACTTTGAATGTACACCAATCGGCATACATCAAAATGAAATTTTGTTGCGCACAGCTCTCAGAGGGTCACCACCTCCAATATACACTCCTTGTTCATGGCCCGCCATCCATTTTAGTCTCTAGGGAGCAAATAATGGCAAACAGGACAGATGGAAATGGAGCTCCATGTGGATTAGCCCTCTATGACCTTGCCTCCTTTCCTTTTTCTGATCCTGTCTCTTCCACCTTTTCCTTAAAGGGGCCTCGCTCCTTTTCACCCCTGGAGCATGCTGCTGGTGCCTCCAACTCCTCCAAAAGCCTGTCTCCCTTCCTCTGGGCCATTTTAGTTTCAAGGAATAGTCAAACTTCTCATATTGTGAGAAGGAAACAAAATCTTCTTTAATATCTGTGCCATGTATTATTTTAAATACTTTTGTTATGTTCCTATTAACTTCTTTCTAGGCTAAAGAGTCTCAATTGTTATAGCCTTTCTTCTGAGAACTGTTGGAGCTCCATAGTTTTTGCACTCTTTCCAGCTCTGTAGTATTTTTAATTCTACACAATATATGTAGTTGCACCATGGATTTATACAATGACACTATTATCTATTAAATATGTTTCGCTTTTTGAACTTGCTCTCTAAACAGGAAGTTATTCTCCGTCTTTGTCCTTTACTTAACATTTCTACAATTTGATAATTTCTAAGCTGTTGACTGCCTGACTCCATCCAACTTCTTTCTAAAAACTTTTCTATGGATTCCCAGAGTGTTCACTGGTAATTCATTTCTGTACTTGTGCCCTGTACATCTGCACAAGTACAGAAAAGACATTAACAGGCTTCAGTCACTAGTACTTATGAATCAGGGTTTTTTAAAAATAAAATAAACTAGCAGCATTTTGTGGATTAACATCTGAATAAGACACCTGTAAGATCACCATTTATACCTAACTTTTTGGAGTAATTAATATGGTTTTCACTTATTTATTAGTTCCTGGCAGCACATTTCTCTCTAACTGGATGCTTAACTACCTTTATCTTTATCTTTTTCTCTTCCACTGTGTATATAATGTAATGATGGATAAACAGATAGCTGCAGAGAAAATAGTTTTTAAAGAGATCAGTAGAAATGATAATACACTAGTGCAGCTTTTGATTTGTCTTTCTTTTGTGTGTGAGTGCGCACTTGTGTTTGTGCAGGTACACAAAGAGAGATATTTGTGAGTATTTTTCCTTCTTAAGGAAATGCTTTTAAATAAGGGATACTTCATCTACTAAAAAATACACTTGTAGCAGCTACTAAGCCCATCCATAAGCCTGCTTTGCGTTGTATTTGTGATGGGACTGACAGCGCATGGAGCAGCCTGATTATACCCAATTCCATTTTAGCAAGCCTAGCAATGTAATTTCACAGGGCGATCTGTGTTTGAATGTAATAGCAGCCTGTGCTAAGGTGTCAGAATATTAAAGGCGCTAATGGAAAAGCTCCCTGATACACAGGGGGGAGAGCATTACAGGAGACGTCGCAGATGGCTGGGCACTAAGCTAATGGGGCAGGATCCAAGGAGGGTGGTGAAGGCAGGGGAGAAAATGAGAGATGGGAGCACTATGGGAACATGGGCACCTGGTTCCTTTTTTGCATGGAAATTAAAATGTGTGTGTGTGTGTGCGTGTCTGTGTGCACTCATATGTGTTAGCCTCCACGAGTATGTTGCAAAGCATAGTTGGCTAGAGAGTCCCACATTGTAACAGTGATACTTGATAGGGCGAGGGGATAATATGCATACATGCTGATGGAGAGGGGAGGTATTTGACTAAAAATGTTGTGGAGTAGAAACAATTTCCTCAGCTGACATTTGGTCTGGAAGTGTTTTGGAAGGCAATTGTAATTTGTTTGGCATCATTTTCAGGCCTCCTTAGTCTTTCTTCAAAAGGGGGCTGGTCTGCTAGAGAATGACTTTCCTGTTGACAATGGATTGGGTTTAAATGTGTACTCAAATAAAGTTTTTGCAGTAAGGGGGGAGAATGAGGAGAGTCTTCTGGGGAGTGAGAGAACATCTGTAATGGTGTGGCTGGATGAAGCTTTGAGGGCAGAAGAGACTAGTCATTGCGGCCTGAACCCTCCCTCCAGCACAAAGGTTCTGTTGAATCCCAGCTTTCTTTGTGAATGGATAAGTTCAGCATTTATTTTTGCCAATTTTGGATCATGCTTACCAAGTGCAGAAGGAGCAACCCTAACAACAAAATCTGCATGCATATTTTTGAATTGGAGTCTGTTGCCACTCGATGCTTGTACTCTGTTAGGCTCTGTGTTGCTCCCTTCTTTTCCCCCTTTATCTTACAGGCCTGCGTTCACATACCGGTAGAAGTGTAGACGCATGTAGACATGTAATATATGTCTGTTTCCTAAGCAATAGTGGGAATATTTTTCCAGGTTTAATTTTTTTTTAAAATTATACAGCTAAAGATCACCAATCCAAATCAGATGAATTACCATAAATGTATTTGATAAGATTTTTAAAATTCCAGGATTTTGTTCACCCTTTTTCATAATTTGAAAATCTGTGAGGGTAGGAGATACACAGTAAGGAATGGAATCATGAAAAAAGAATTTGGACAAAGACAACGGAATAATAAGGAATCGGGAGCTGGGGTTATAATTGGACTAACAAGTACCCACATTTCTTTGAAATCGAATATAACAACAGTAGTAATTTTTCTATCCCCATATTTTAAAGGTTTTGTGTAGAAATCTTGGTCCTACAAAAATATTTTTTTAGATAGCCAGTGTTGTAAATTGAAAATCCGAGCTACATATTTTATAATATGAAACAGTTCCCAGGCTCAGTGCATTAATACAGATTATTAGTAAATTCTTGTACTAAAGAATTATTTAAATCTAAAGAACTACAGAGAACCATAGAGCTGCACAGAAAGCTCCATGGTATATATTTTAATATGTATATAGTCTCATGGCTGTGTCTAAATTAAGCAGTATCTCTTTTGATAGTGCTTTAAATATCCTTGCCTATATCAGGCTAGCTGCACTTTTAGAACGTTTTATAGAATCTGTTCATAGCTTTAGGCCAATAAGGTCCTTAATATTTTAATACAGAAATTTAATTGTAGGCTGTTAAAAATATATGCTCTTCTAAGGTTTTGTAATTATTTATTTTAATGGCACATATGCTAATTAATTCAGTGTCATATATATTAATGCTGGGTTTCTCTGGGAAGACAGTTAAAAGAAAAATGAAAGGCAGTGATTACCTTTATTATGGTTAAGTCTGAAATTCGATTTTTAGTGTTTTATTTACTTAGCCCAAATGGATCTTCTTCCTGATAGTATGTGCACACTTGAGGAACTCTGCATTTGTTGTGGAAGAGAAATCTTAAGTCTGATAGTCAGTGTATTGTCTCTTTGCAGCAGTCTTTTTAGAGATTCTTTAATCAGTATAGGGTTTTATTTCTGCCTGCTATCAAAGTCTTCTATTTTGGTTATTTTTTATTATGAGGATTACAATCTAAATCTGGCAAATCTAATTCTTTTCCATTCCTGTTGCCTGTTTACCATCTATCTACAATGCAGGTATTTGTTTCACATGGAACTGAACAAGTGTTCCCAGTCTGTTGCAGAAACATCTCATGCCTGCTTAGCGTGATGTGCATATGTGGAAGGAAATTAAATTACAATTGAAGTGTTTAAATAGTATTTTGCTAAGGAACGGCTTGTGTGTCCAGGAGTTCAGGGTGTTTCTAGAGACTTTCTCTCTGTGCATTTTATGAGTATAAAGTGCCACTTACTAGCAATGGAGCAGTGGGATGTGACACATGCTCATGTGCTCCGGACAGAAAGGGATGGATGGAGCTGGTGTCAGGGCAGCAATTGCTTATCATGCCTTATCTTGGAATATGAAACTGTATTGCATGACATCCACAGGCAGGCTGAATAGATATGCCAATTCATCTCCAGCCTGGGCTTTGACAAGCTAGACTGCCCTTGTTGAAAGGCATCCGTCAAATGAGAACTGCTGGCTGCTTTTTCCTTTTCTTAGACTTTCTCTCGCTCTCTTGCTCCAGCTCCCCGCCTCCCTTTCCCCTCCTTTCCTCACTTCCCCCTAAGCTTTTTCCACACAAAATTGAAAAGCTTTTGGAAATCAGAATAATACAGCCCCCCCCACACCTAATACCATTTTAAGTACCCCTCCCTTCCCCAAATAGAATTGATAAGAAGCCTAGTATATGAAGGCATGTTTAGATAACATTGAGAATATTATAGTGAGTGAAGGAGGAAAGGGTTTTTTTTTTCTTCTTCTCTTTCTCCCTCCCCCCTCCTGTGCCGGTGTCTCTAAGCCGAGAAAGGCGACAGCACCCTGGCTAATACGAGTGTTTAATATTTGATGTGTTGGGATAAAGCAGGATCACCTTCGAATTGAATTGAGTGTCAGGATGAGAATCTATTACTGAAATTTTTGTGTGATTTGACAGCAAAGCAGACGATGTTATTCTTCACTAGTTACTGCAATCTTCTTCCCTACATCACTTAAATATTTTTTTCTTTGCTTGAGTAAACACACATTATCCTTTTTTATCCCTCTCTTCCTCCCCCCCCTTTTTTTAAATCAAGCCTGCCTACTTGGGTCTGATAGAGTATATTGTTATTTCTTTATTTGTCCTATTAAATGGAATTTCTGATAGTTTAATCCTGCTTTTGTAAGTGATTTAAAAATACCTGAAAAGCCATGAATGTAGCAGCCCCTCTATCTAAATTGCTTAAAAAGGGTACACACTATGGTTATCTATGGGCACAGATAGATAGCTATATCTGCTTTTTGACTGTACACTGAGATGGGCAGACTGTGTGAGATATATTGTTTAATGTTCAAAGCTTGCTAGGCATCTATAAAGTGAAGTTGCCACAGAAATGTATGTTTAATCTTGTTACTCTAATTGCTTTTGTTGCTACACAGTCTAAGAATAATATCTTGGGCATGGAATTGTAGATTTATTGGAATTTCTGTAGGCCTGTATATTCCTCATTATCAATTTTGAATTTGCTTTGATCGTTTGAAAAATATTTTTTATATTAGCAGAACCACCCCCAGGGAGCCCAGTTTGGGCTCAACCTTCTGTGCGGAAGAAGCAGGAAAAGAAAATCTGGACTAATAGGTGGTGTCCCTTACTGATAGTCACTTGTTTTGTGTTCTAAATACTTAATTCTTCTTGTAAGAAATGGAAGACATCGACTGTTATGTTGGTGATGTAAATTGAATGGTTGTTACTTTTGTCTTGGGTGCTTGTGGCCGAGTTGTATAGGTTAGTCTTCGCAATCCGGTGCACTCTAGAAATGCTAGGCAAAACTGCTGAAGTCATTAGGTAGCATGGACCTAGTTCAGGAGTAGGCAACCTTGGCTCTTTTATGACGCGTGGACTTCAACTCCCAGAATTCCTGAGCCAGCCATGGCTGGCTCAGGAATTCTGGAAGTTGAAGTCCACGCGTCATAAAAGAGCCAAGGTTGCCTACCCCTAACCTAGTTAGTTAGGGTGATGGAAGATGTGGTTCAGTATAGTAGGAACCTGCACTAGATGTGACAAAACTGTAAAAGATTAAAGCCTTTTCCATTCACATATCTCCATAACCAAAATGCTTTTCAGATTAGTAATCATCAGATATGTTAGGTCATCAGGCTAGAAACCAGGAGACAGTGAGTTCTAGTTATGAAAGCAGCTGGGTCACTCTTTCTCAGTCCTAGGAAGGAAGCAATGGCAAACCTTGCCAATAAAATAGCATGGACTAATCCAGACAAAAGCCAGGAGGTAGAAAGCTGATGCCAAAGTATCTGTAGAAAAAACAAAAACAAAATAAAGAGTGGAAAAAAAAAGTTGTGATCCTCCCTGTATTGGTGAATTACAAGTTCTTGCAGGATTGCTGGAAATTGTAATTCAGCAGCAGCTGAAGGACCAAAATTTACCTGCCTTTATTTTAAGCTGCCTCTTATGATAATTGTAGTAATCATCCTTGTAATAGAGTTTCTATTTTCTTGAACCCACAGCACTCCATCTTGTTAGAGTTAAGTCTGGAAATAGATCTTCTAGTGCAGTGGTTCTCAACCTGTGGGTCGGGACCCCATTTGGGGTCGAACGACCATTTCACGGGGGTCGCCAAACAACGCAGTCTGCCATTTCCCCCCCTTTTCCTTAGCTGTGCTACTCCCTTTTATTCTATTGGCTTTTGAAAGCCAATAGAATAGACTCTCTTGAATAGAGTCTAATTCTATTGGCTTTCAAAAGCCAATAGGAATTGTCCAGGCTGTCTCTGCCCTGCTGAGCCCACCAAAAGTCCCATTCTGCAAACGGTGCTGCACCAGTTGAGTAGTCCTCGACTTACGACCGGTTGGGGGGTTGCGGCATTAAAAAGGTTGAGAACCACTGTTCTAGTGCCACTGTTACAGCCTTCAGATACTGGAAAAGATTTCTGGGTGGTCTGATAGAGGTGTTAAGCCAGGCATCATCCATATACTGATGATATATTCTAGAACATTGGATGCTTTCATATTTCAGCTTCCTATACAAGTTAAATAATATAGGAAAGAGGATTTTGCTCTGGGACTCCATAGAGAAATATCTGAAGTCTTAACATCTTCTTTCCACACACAATGAATGATTCGATTGTCTGACTCTCCCAATTCCCAAGCCTTGCAGATAATCCAGGAGGTTGCATGCCATTTAGAGTTCTATACCATCAGTGTATACCACCAGGTGACCAGCACTGTTTTAGTATTTTGGGACTTGAGTAAATTAAATAAGGTACTGGAAAAGAGTGAGAGAGAAAGATTGGCTATGTTTTGCAAATGGTCTTATTACAGCACATGTCTATTAGGAAAATATGTGCCAGTGCTCTATTTTATTATTGTTTTCAAACACTTTCTGTTGATAAGTTAGATGCTTATTGCTAAGATAGCTGAAATGACTACCTGATATAAAAATAATTTTGTCTGTGGAATTCTGAGAGTTAAACCCAGATCCTCTATTTTGTAACATTGCATCCTTCTGAAGTGCTTGTCTCTTCTTGTGCCTGCCCCTCTGGTGGGGTTTTTCTCTAACAGAAAGCTTGGTTTGTATTTGGTGGGCTTATGCTGCCTCCCAGAGCTGCTAAGAAAATATTGGGCAGCGCTTAAAATGTATGCAGAAGAACTTTCTTGACATCATGTAATGAATGAATACTATAGTTAACTTCCTTATCTTTGTAGAGAAAGCATAATCCGAACTTTTGAAGTTACAAATGGAGAAACTGCAGCATGTGGCTGTGAAATAATAGTAAATTTGGCTATGCCTTCTATTCTGGCTTTTGACATTAATGGTATTTAGAAATTTGTATTTGTTGGTATTTAACCAACAAAATATTCCCATAGGCTATACTTCTGCTCAACACCCAGACTTCGTTGCATTGTATGGTTATTACCAGATACATTGAGTTCATAAAATAAAAGTGCCCGATTAAAGACTTTACAGCTTTAAATCTAATACTGACAGAAAGGTTTTCATTATAAAACTAGAACTGTTAGAGACCTCTCTGAGACACAGATTCACAGACCTGTTTTCCTTTTTCTGATATTGGCA
Organism: Crotalus tigris; assembly: GCF_016545835.1. NCBI lineage: Eukaryota > Metazoa > Chordata > Lepidosauria > Squamata > Viperidae > Crotalus > Crotalus tigris. The sequence goes on along the minus strand of NW_024100417.1, from coordinate 5,575,418 downwards.
GTGGTATTAAATTAGTGCACTTCCCTTCTACATTTTTCCACCTGTTCTTTTCACTAGTAATATCTAGATTTCAAGGAATAACTTTCACAAAAGTTCAGGAATAAGCAGATAAATTGAATATGTCTTGAACATTCACAATTAAATTGTGCGATCTTTCGCAATGAAATACAGGTAGTCCTTGACTTACAAGTGTTCATTTACTGATTATTCAAAGTTACAACAGCACTGAAAAAAGTGAGTTATGATTGTTTTTCACCTTAGGACCATTGCAGGATCCCTATGGTCATATGATCAAAATTCAGATGCTTGGCAATTGATTCATATTTATGACAGTTGCAGCATCCCAGGTCATTTGATCACTTTTTCTGACCTTCTGATAAACAAAGTCAATGGGGAAGCCAGATTCGCTTAATAATTGGGTTACTAATTTAACAAGTGCAGTGATTCACTTAACAACTGGGGCAAGAAAAGTTGTAAAATGGGGCAAAACTCATTTAACATCAATCTTGCTTAGCAACAAAAATGTTAGGCATAAGTTGAGGACTACCTGTAGGTCTGTACATCTGTTATTAGTAGCAGTAGATGAAATTATGTAAGGTAAGATACTAAGACTTCTGCTTACATGTGTCCTGTTTTGATTACAGAGTACAGATTCTTCCCCTCCCCTTTACTCATGTTATCTGAAATTTCTGTTTTAGGGAATGTATAAGCAACATTCTGTCTTTCATCTATCTTACTCTTTGGATGGTCTGGGAAACCCCAGTGGCAACTACTGTGAAGCCATTTCTCTCCTGCTTTAATAGAGGCTTTAACAGTCAGAAGAAGAACTTTCCTCTTTAAAGATTAAACGTTGTGTTTAAATATTAAACAGCCATGCTCCTATCTCCTGATTGCTTGGCCACTGCCAGCAGGCGGCTCAGAATTGCCCATTTTAATTAAAAACTTTATTTTCAAATACAGTTCACTGGTCACACATCTCCGAGCGCAATTCCTGCTTTCCCTCCCTGCTTTTCTTACTGGAGTCTGGGACAGCCTCCCCTTTTCAAGTGGCATGTTTTACTTTCTGTCTCTCATTTTTAGCTCCTTGATTTCTGTCTGCCTACACCAAAGTGACAGCCTGTGCAAGGCCCTGAGTGCAAGTGGCTTTGTCAAGGGCTGATCAATGCCCCTGGCACTTTCTTCCAAAACCCTAGGAAAAACAATTAAAACCCAATCGATCTTGCAGGCAGCTGTGAATATGCATAAGGGTACACTTGACCTTCAGTGCTCAGGCCACCTTCCATGCTGCTTCTTTAACAAGTTTGGTCAGGTATGCCTGTCATGTACAATGACCTTGATAAGCATAGAAGAGTGGAAGGAAAGGGAAAACCCATTTCTGGGTTTCTGGTGCTGGTTCTGATTTAAGGACCCCTCTGTGCACTTTGGAAAGCGATCCCATAACGCTTTTAAATATATGATGGTGATTTTAAGGAATATATAGGACGGCGTTCCCTCCCCAACTGTTTTTTTTTCTTTTCTTTTTTTTGTATCTCATTGTTTTTTCTTTTGTATTTCATGTGCTAGAGATATATGAGAGCCGATCCCAATCCCCAGCCTTTCCATTTAAGGGGCTGTAGGAAACAGGACTTAATCTATATGATGCTAGTAATCTCTAAAGTCATGCTGGGTCTTGTCTAATTTTGTTTATTAAAATTTCAACAGCATTTAATGAGCTTGTTTTTCAGACCTAATAGATAAGTGGGGATGCACACACAGGTAGGCCTCTGTCCACTCTGCTTCATTCGGGCATGGTTCTGCGCAGGTAGATTAGATTTCAGTTTCATAAGAACACCATGTCATCATATGAATAAATGGTTGCACACCACAAGAGGGCAGAATTTGAGGAAATTATACGATTTAGTTCTTGTCAGGCACTTTGTCTAGCAAAGTATAGATGTATAGACTTGAGATCTGAGTGGAATGAAGCTCTTGTGGCACAACTTCTTCAGGGATATTATTTCCTTTTAGGGAAAAATAACATAGCATAGCAACATGATGTGTGGGACGAACACAAATGAACATATACAACAACAAAAATTTAGTGCACTTTACACATTATAACTTATAGGGGATAAATCTGTCAGTTGAATTTATTAAGACAAAACATAATGCCTGAAATAATATTGCATCTTTAATATGTCAGGGTTCACTCCTTACATAATGATCAGCTACTGCGATACCATCACCATCACCATCAAATGTACCTTACTTCTTATAAAACTCTGGGAATGAACTATGTTTTGACATGATATTCTTTCCCTCATGCAAATGAGGCTCCTCTATTTTTAGGCAAATTGCTTGCGTGTAGTTCTCTTCTTGGCATCTTGGAAATACAAGCTCAAGCCCTGGAGGGGACAACACTGTGTGTTGTGTGTGTGTGTGTGTGTGTGTGTGTGTTTCAAAAAAGTAGTGTGGGTTTTCCATGATGATATTGTGCCAGAATTGTTCCTCCCCACCAGCAAGTTTCTTTCTTGGCAGGATGTGGCAAAATCAGGGCAGCTCAACACAAGAGGAAGAAAACCAGAAGTTCTGCCTCCCTTGTGAGCAATAGACCAGATTCTAGCCTACAGTGATTTAAATGAGTAATAAAGATATCCGTGTGTATTTGTCAAAGGCAGAAGAAACCTCTCTATTGTGTACACAAGGATGTAATTTCAGTGAATTATGCATAGACTTAATTAGGAGTTTTAATTGCTAATCATCTCCCAATAGGATTAGCAATGTTGTCTATTAATTACCTGTGGAGCCCCTGTGTTTTGCTAAGGCGGGAGTAACAAAGCAGCATAAATGGCTACATATGTGGCAATAAATTAACTACCCCAAATCCCAGATGGAACTCTGGGGACATCTCAACAGTGTGCTGATAGGTGGGGAGGGGCCTTAAGTACACTGGCTTTGCGTGAGGCAAGGTTCCAAATCAGTAGAACTGCAGTTGATATTTGTCCAAGTCTCTTAGCTGTGTCACCATGCAGCAATTGGATTGTAAATTCTATTTCTTTGGTATATTTCCTCCTTGTTTTCCCTGGTAAAGGGTGCTTTTTTATTTTTTTATTCCCATGAACTATTTTGTGTTGTATGTGTTCAGAATGGAAATTGGTGTCTTCTTCCCACATATGCTACTGTTGTGGCAACATGAATTGCTGGAGAAAAAGGGGGTTTCTTTTGTATATCTCAGAGCTGAGGGCCCTCAAGTTGTGTTCTTTAAAATGGATCAAGCCACTCTGAATTTATTCTTGTTTAAGTAGAAAAAAATAAATATCTGATTTGGGGATAAAAACAGTTGGGTTCATAAATTGGACACTAGGATTTGCAGATCAACAACTTTTATTTCAGGGGCTTCTCTGCCATTTAATTGAGAAAATCATGTATGAGAAAATAATTGCCAGGTTGGCCAATTCCAGTAGTGGCTAGCAAGAGGACCCCAAAGCTCTGGAACCAATCCATCATGTGTCCTCTGGCATCTGACCTTCCTAGGTATGCTGTCTTCTGATTGATAAACATGTATTTTAAAACAGCTGTCTAACAAGCGTCCTCCCTTATATCCTGTGTCACCGAATGCCATAAGTTAATTATATATTGTGTGAAATTATTCTTTATTTTTATTGTAGATCAGTTTAATAAGGGGGACCCTAATTTCTAATGTTAGAAAACAAACATCTCCATCTTTTCCCCCATACTATTAGCATTCTGAGAAGTTGCTACTAACACCTTTTTTTTAAACTAAACCCCCAAATATTTTGTGCATGTTTTAAATTAATTGTACTATATGTTATTATGGTTAGTTGTACAGTCAGCTAGATGTTTAGATCAGACTTAGCATTTTTATCCATCTATAGAGTCCTTCCCAAGGACCTGGGTTAGGCAGGTATTGTTTGATGGTGTTAAAGATATCATCATAGGACAGTGATGGCGAACCTTTTAGAGACCGAGTGCCCAAACTGCAACCTAAAACCCACTTATTTATTGCCAGGTGGGCGTGGCCCACTGGGTGGTCATGGCTGTGATGGTCATGGTAGATTGGGTGGGTATTGCCAAGGTGGGCATGGTCACCTCGATGTTGCTCATGGGGAGGGATGCCTGTGGGGGTCGGGCAGGGTTGGGGGAGATCCAGGGGGTCTCTGGCAGATGGGGCAGTGGGCAGGAGGCTTGTCCTGCAGGGTGAGGCAAGGCAGGGCAGGGGTGCCCTTGTCGCAGGGCAAGGTGAGGCAGGGGCCAAGACGGCTGCTGCCTGACACCATCAGCCCCCGCACACAGAGGCCAGCAAGTGCATGGGAGCCGACAGTGTCCGTCAGCAGCCACAGCCTGCCGGCCCCTCGACCAGCATACTCTGGGGCTCTGCAGCCCACCACCAGCAGTTCAGAGAAGCCGCCTCTGAGTTGGACAGCCAACTGAGGAGGCGATGCAGTGGGTCATGCCCAGGAAAAGGAGCGCATATGAGGCCAGGAGGGATGGGATGGGGGGGAGGGAAACCAGCCATACATCTGGCCACGTGGGACCTCGGCGAGTTATCTGGCCACGTGGGACCTCGGCGAGGTAGCAGGCGGCTGGTTGAAGAGGGACAGTGGCCATCTCCGGGGCATGGCGTGCGTGCCCACAGAGAGGGCTCTGGGTGCCGCCTCTGGCACACGTGCCATAGGTTCACCACCTCTGTCATAGGATATACACTGTTTCAAGTAAATCTGCCTTTTGCAATTGACCAATGGTGATTTTGTCAATGGTGTTCAAGTGGTGCTCCAGATTTTTGGGAATTGCACCTGAGGTGCCTATCACTATGGATACTATCTTGGCTTTCTTTTGACACAGTCGTTCTACTTCTTTTTGCAGGTCTTTGTATTTTGTGATTTTCTCTAGTTCTTTGTCTTCTATTCTGCTCTCTTCAAGTATTGCAACATCCACTATCCAGATTTTTTTGTATTTCTTATAGACAGTTGTTAGGTCTGGGGTGTTATGTGGCAAGTGCTTGTCTCTTTCAATTCTAAAGTCCTAGAGCAATCTTCATTTTCTATTACTTTGTCTATTTTGGGACCCACCAGTTCTTGCTTGCAGGCAAATAGGTTTTCTTGCAGATATTGCAATACACACTTGTTGTTAGTTTGAGGTAAATTGTTGAGGTAAAATACTGTTAGCCTTTAAAGTACCAGAACACTTTCTCTATATTATTTGCCATTTTGTTTGCTGCCTACCCCATTGAAAATCATCTTGGCAGAAGTATTTGCAGTCATATTTAGATTTTGCCATTCTAAATAATGCAGTTATTTGCGCATTTGATTAATTTAACTGCTCAGTACATCCTTTCTGCTTTCAGTTTCTAATGACTGCTAAATGACATATCCAATCCCTATATTTCTTAAGATAGTGAAAAAATTCTGATAGATTAGTGAGGCACAAATTTTGCTCGTGTCTTCACCAAGGTTTTCTCTCCTACTTGTTTATCACAATGTTATCCACCTGATGTCTTCCACAAGTGTTGCATTACACTATCCATAAACCCTAGCCAGCATGACAGTTAGCTATGATAGCTAGGTATAATGGAAACTCTATTTCAACAAAATTGCAGGGGAGTACTGATGGGGGAAATTTGAAATAGGATAATTCTATATGCTTCAAAAGCATAACTGCAGTTTTCACAGATTCACTGGACATAATGCTTATAGCAAATTCTTGCTTGGTACTCTTTCACCGAACAACTTCCACACAGAATTGTAGTTATTAACTTAACCAAGTTGTGGTTAAGTAGATATGGAAAGTGATACTAACTTTCTAAAAATCACTTTTCAACACATTTCTGGAGTATCCGACCTGTGGGGGGACCTGATAGTTTGTTGTCACTTCTGTATTTACATGATTTAAAATAATACAACGGTGTGCAGCTTAGCACCATAAAACCTTGTATCTTTAGTATCACACAGTGGCACATCTTGTGTCATACTTTATGATGGAGAAGAAATAGTGCTGTCAAATGATAATTATTGCAGTGTTTGTGTCCCAAATGATTTCATCTCTCAAGAGCAGTGTTAGATCTAGAAACAGATGGCTTACCACCTGAGAATGGAGGACATTGCCGTCAGTTGTTTACTGTCACCGAATCACTTTTGTTCATGCTGTGAATGGTTGGAAACTTGGACTCTACAAGAACAAGCATTTACCATGATAGATCAGAAAGTTTTCCGAGGGGTCTTTTAGCCAGCCCCATATTATATCTGATTTCTGGAATAGAAAGATGACTTGGGTGCTGCTGGCCTCTTCTAGTTGCTGATCCCTGTTGAAAAGTATTTCTTACGGAAGAACTGAAATAAAACAACTGAAAAGATGTTTGGAGCAACAATAAGAACCATTCTCCAAATAGTTTCTGTCCATCTTTTGAATCATCGAGAGAGGTCCATGCTTAGAATCTATGCATCATTAAAGGTGGGGTGGATATAAACTAAAGGAAAATTCCTAATACATGGAATGTCCTATCCCTAGAAGTCCATTTGGCCTCTTAAATTTTGGTCATCTTTAAAGCCATTGAAATTATTTTTTCAGACAACTTTCTGAATTTTAGTAGTGATGTTAATCTTCTGTTTTTGGTTGAGATTTTTCTTGGTGGCCTAAATTTGGTAGTGTGTTTCTGTGTTTTATGTTTTGCGGCTTTTGTTATATTTTATATTTGCATATTATCTGGAAACTTAATTTATTAACAACATAATAAGTGCTCTGTGAATGTTAAAAATGGTAAATCACAGGTACAGACATGTAAGTAGAGAAATGTCAAATATAGATTATGGATTAACTGTGCAAAAAGGAAAAATAGCAAGAGTGAATGCAAGAACTACAATAAGATTTGTTTGTCAGATGGGTCTGGAAAAATGTGTAGGAGAACCGTGAGTGAAAGGATATGAAATATGACAATGCGCAAAATTTGGGAAAGGCAGTGCAAGTTTATGTAAAGCATATGTAGATCAGATTTTCAGATTCTTCATCAGGACATTAAATAGTCCACGAATGTAATTTATTGTTTTTGAAAACAGCACATGATAAACTGAGTAGGATTGAATTATTGTTTTGCATGACTCTGGAGTTGAAGGTTGTTTGCTGTACGGAGTATCAATGATTTAAGGTAGTAAAGCATATGAGGGAACAAGTTTGGTCTCCTGATTGGGAGTCTGTGAGTTCTAGTCCTGCCCTTTGGCATGAAAACTGGCTGTGTGACAATTGGCCATTCATTCTGTCTCAGCCCAACTCACCTCACAGGACTGCTGTTGTGGGGGACTAGGAGGAAGAAGAAGTATTAGGTATGTTCACCACTTCGATAAAAACACTAACATAAAAAAAAGAGAGGAGGAAGAAGTATTAGGTATGCTCACAGCTTTGATAAATAAACAAAGAAAGAAAGTATAAATGTATGACTTGTGGTCAAAACAAAAAAAAATGAATTGGGACAAGTATAAATGATGTCTCCTTGGGTGTTTAATAGATAGATGTATAAATATGTAGTGATATTAGAAACATTAGATTTTCCCTTTCTCCTTCCCTCTATTTTTTTTACTTTTTTCTTTGCTTTCATGTTGCTTCCCCCAAAGGAAATAGCAAAATGTCTCTGTCTGTGTGTGTGTGTGTGTGTGTGTGTGTGTGTGTGTGTGAGAGAGAGAGAGAGAGAGAGAGAGAGAGAGAGAGAGAGAGAGAGAGAGAGAGAGAGAGAGAGAGAGAGAGAGCGAGCAAGTCCTTTTGCCAAGATCAGGTATAGGGTAGTGTTGTTTTGTCCCTCCTAGACCCCCAACTGGCCATTCAAGTGATTGTTCTTATTAGTGGTAGCAGCACAGGACTAGTGCCCATTTATTTAGAGAGGTTTCTGACCTTATTTTATGAATTACACACTGAGTGTAGAAGCTGAGAACAGCTTTTTGGGATAGGTAATGAGGTACGGCCCTGGCACAGACTACTCCCCCTTGTAGTTTTATGGCAATCAACTCACAGAGCTAACTATAAATATAGTGGCATTTTTAAATTGATGAAATAAATCTACAGCCTTAGCAAAAATGTTGCTATATAGTTGTCCTCTTATTTTAAATGAACAGTGTCAGCAGATATGGAGAGTGAACTTCCTTCCCAGGAGGTACTTTTTAAATTAAATAATTTTCTAAAAAGAAATAGCAGACTGGAGAAAGAGAGAGAGAAATGAATTTTGTGTGTGTGTGTGTAAATGTATTTCTTTACAAATTTATTTTTCTGAATTTGCATTTGGATCCATATGAATAGATGCTGCCATGTATACTCTTTCCCATTTTATATTCAAGATCTTGAAATTGTTTGCCTTAGTTTACTGTTTGTACAATGGAGCTTGTGTTTCTAAATTGCTGAATTAGAAAAATATGAGTCAGAAAGATTAATTTTTAATGGATCACTCCTCCATGCATTCATGATCTTAAAGCTGATTACCTTGGTTCTGAGTACATAAACACTGAGGTGGAATTTGCAAGCAGTCTATGCTTACTTCTGAATAAAAAGACATAATTTGAAGCTTGTGAAAAAAAAATATCTCTGAGTAAGCATGGAGAGGGATGAAATTTGGATATGATCCCTTTGCTTTTCTCTGAGTTTAAATATGTTCTGTTCCATTTTCTTTCCCATAATGTTTTTCAAATATTCTAAATAAAATATTGTAAAGACTGAGATTAATCACAAGTAGTACGCTGAGAAGTACATATCTCTACTCCATTTTTAAATTACTGGGTTGTTGTTTTTTACTATGACGTGCTTTTCAAGCTGAGAAATTTGGATTCAATACTGCTTTATGTGCATACTTTAATATTCTTAGAATTTTTGAAAAAAGAGAAGAATGGGTAGAAAATAGTTTTTGCTTTATTCCATCAGGCCTGGTAGTGTAGTAGATAATTTGTTTCTTCTCTTGTTTTTGCTATGTGACAAAGAGAGGAAGCTTGGGAGAATCAGGAGGCAAACTTCAACTTTATTCATTGGAATCCAAAGAAGGATTATCTGGAAAACGTGGGGAAGTAGAGGGAAGAAAGGAAGAATGATCTTCACTTAGAACAGTGGTTCTCAACCTTTTTAATGCCGCGACCCCCAACCGGTCGTAAGTCGAGGACTACTCAACCGGTCGTAAGTCGGGGATGACTGAACTGATGCAGCACCGTTTGCAGAATGGGACTTTTGGCGGGCTCAGTAGGGCAGAGACAGCTTTTTGAAAGCCAATAGAATTAGCCTCTATTCAAGAGAGTGTATTCTATTGGCTTTCAAAAGCCAATAGAATAAAAGTGAGTAGCACAGCTAAGGAAAAGGGGAAAAAAATGGCGGACTGCATTGTTTGGTGACCCCCGTGAAATGGTCGTTCGACCCCAAATGGGGTCCCGACCCACAGGTTGAGAACCACTGACTTAGAAGAACTAATTGTATAAAGTAAATTGTGGCCTACTATTTTATTCTACAGACCCACTGTAAACTAAGTCTATGTGCAACTGAAATATTGACAAACGGGAACAGTAGATGAGTTTGCTTAAAACCTGGCTGCCTTAATATACTTGTCTCAAGGCATAATGAGTTTTTCTGTATAATTATTTAGATTTATGTTATAATACTGTAGCTCAGATATATTTCCAAATTTTGGATTTTAGGCACAAATGAACTTTAAAAAAGTACAGTCAGGCAAAATGACAAAAGCAACAAAATTCTATCTGCATTTGAGAAAGTCAAGCAAACAGAAAAGGAAAAATATGACTTGGTTAATGGATTCATTGCTTCTTTATAAAAAATATTATCTGAGGAGAGGACAAAAACCCTAGTTATCATTCTTGAGAGTTTAGACTTTATTGTTTTCAGCATGTTTTAGGTTTTTTTCCAATAATTCACAGAGTACACTGTAAGGTTCCTTAATGGAACAGAGCCAATGTAACTAATGGAGCAGAATGTTAAAGTGTTGGATTAGGTTTGACTATTAGTTCTGTCTAGAAGGCATTGGTGAACCACCTCCAAAAATATTGCTAGAAAACTACTACTTCATGTACTTGCCAGAAGACATTCATCAAGATTGTCTCAAAGGGGAGATGGAGAGGGAGAGAGAAAGGGGGGGGGGAGAGAGATCCTTTCACTTTCTACTCTGTTCTTGTTGTCTTCTAGTAATTTGGAAACCTCTGTGGCCAGAGATTAAATAGAACTCCATATATTTACATAATGAGAAGTGGGGGGGGGGATGAAAAGTAACCAAAGACCCAGTACACTTAAAGACTCTTGGACAATTTCCTATGTCAGTGGTGGCGAACCTATGGCACGGGTGCCAGAGGCGGCACTCGGAGCCCTCTCTGTGGGCACACGTCCCGTTGCCCCAGCCTCGCCTCCCCCTGTGACCCCTCCTCTCCAGCACCCCCTGAGGGAGAGTCGCCCCTGAGCTTGGCCCATGCGGAGCAGTGCAGCCAAGGACATGGCAGCCAGGCAGCGTAGACAAGACTCTGCCCTCATACCCCATCGTGCACAGTTGATGCTGAAGGTGCGGGCAGAGGGCGTGACTGCCATAGCGCTGGTGGGCTGCCTGGGTGATGTGCGGCAGGCCCTGGAGGCAGTGAGTGGCCCTGCGGGCAGGTGGGGCAGGGGATGTGGGGTTGAGCGGGGCTGGGGCCACTTTTTGGGCACTCGGTCTCTAAAAGGTTCGCCATCGCTATCCTATGTATTAGAAGCATAACAATCACATTGTTTGGTATGTGCGTTTGCCTTTGGGAACTAGGATCAGACCTTGGTCTTAATATAATGGCTACAGGAGCTAAAGAGTAATTTGCTACTTACAGAAAACAGCAAAAATGCCCTATGCATGATGACTGTGCAGGACCATACTTACGAGGCTTATCACATGGATAAACAGCTTACTGAACTACCCCAATTTACTGCTGTAACCCAGGCAGCCCAGAATGTTACACATGACCATCTTAGTAACAACTGGGCACGAGGGGGAGGCGGTGGGGAAGAAAGGGAAAGCACTCGTAGAGAGAATAGCTGCATGGATGTGGATTGGAAAAAGAGAAAAGGGAAATGCAAACCACCACACAAACCTGAGGGAGAGAATGGATCAAAGGAGGGGGGCAACCAGGGAGATAGGGAGGTTGCCCCACCCACCCTAGAATCCAAGGAAAAGAAGGCAAATGAGGACATACACGTAGATAAGGGGTGCAGGAAGAAACGGATCACCGGAGTACAATCTATCCAATTAGGTCTGATAACGAGATCAAGGAGCCGGGCGCAGACTCTGGCTTGCTTATAAGAGACTCTCCCACTCTCTGGCGTTTTAAGCCCTGATGATGCCAGCAGGTGACGGCAAAAGCTTGGCGTTTTTAAATTAAACTTTTATAGTTTTAACTACCTTGGTGCTCATTTTATTTTAAATATATATAAAAAAAATAAGGTGAGCACCAGGGTGATAAAACTATAAAAGTTTAATTTAATTTAAAAACGCCAAGCTTTCACCGTCACCTGCCGGCATCCTCAGGGCTTAAAACGCCAGGGAGTGAGAGAGTCTCTTATAAGCAAGCCAAAGTCTGCCCCCGGCTCCTCGATCTCGTCATCGGACCTAATTGGTTGGATTGTGCTCCGGTGACTCGTTTCTTCCTGCGCCCCTTTTTTCGCGTGTGTCCTCATTTGCCTTCTTTTCTTTGAGCTCTAAAGTAGGTGGAGCAGCCTCCTTACCTCTCTGATTGTCTCTATTCTCTCCCTCGGGTTTATCTAGTGGTTTGCATTTCTCCTTCTCCTTCTCCCAATCCACATTTGCACGACTATTCTCTCTCTGAATGTTTTCCCTTTCATCCCTAGTACCTCCCCCTTGTGCCCAACTGCTGTCAAGATGGTCACATGTACCACTCTGGGTTAACTGGGGTGTAGTAGTAAGCTGGGATGATTCAATAAGTTGTTTGTCTATGCAGCCAGTCTCGTAGATGCGGTCAAACCCAGTTAACATGCTCCCCCCCTTTCTTTCGTCTCCTGTGCTCTTTTTCCCCGCGTTATAAACAGAGGTCTCGGTCTGGGAGGAGGTGGGGTTACGATCTTTCCGAACGTCACAGCATTCCTCTTCCATCCTCCTCCTCGCTCCGTTGCCTCTCATTCTTGCATGCCTGTGACAAGGATCTTTGGAGTCGATGGGTGCTGTTGATGTGAGGTGCGGTAGGCTGATCCCGTAAGCTCCACCCTCTCGCGCGTTCCTCCATCCGGGTTCGCTCTTCTCTCCGCTCTCCAGAGTGTCCATCGGCTCGCAGTCGCTCCTAGAGCTATCCCACACCCCATACATCCCCAACTCGGTCGGCATTATAGAACGGAGGGGTCATCCCATCTTCTTCGGATCGATCGTCCTACCCCTCTCGAGCCGTAGATGAGGTGTTGATTTTAACAATCCCCCCCCCCATCTCCGTCTATATTGCTTTCTGCCGTGTCAATTGGAAAGTCCCTGGTGTTCGTAGTATGGGGATTCTGGGTTTTAGTTTTTATCGCCCTCCTGGTCTTTTGGGAACGCGTCAACATTGTGGGGGTGGTGGGGGTTCTCAGACGTTGTTCTTCATCTTCTGGGTTGTCCATGACTAGTCGGGGGGTTGGCATGTTCTCCTTGGTTTTTCCACTAGGTCTGCCGTCGAGCCGTCGGTAACGGGATGGGTAACTGGCCGCACTCCATGATCTTAATGTCAAGTGTGCAGAGCAGAGGTCAATGTGTCGATTAATGGAGTTACTATTGGAAAGCCATGCATCTTTAAGAAGGCGGCCTCCCTTTGTATTGTCAGGTGACGGCGAAAGCTTGGCGTTTTTAAATTAAATTAAACTTTTATAGTTTTATCACCCTGGTGCTCACCTTATTTTAAATATGAATATTCCCAGGGTTCATATTTTTAGTGTTATTAACCATATATATATATATATATTAGCATAGAGAATTCTTGTGTGTAGGAAACACTATTTTAAATGGCATACTGGGACAACATTGATGGTGGCGAACAACACGTATAATGTCAATTTTTACCTGTTCAAATAATAAATGTTCATGATTTTGTTGTAGTGGAGAGCAAAACCTGTCATTTTTCATGGTGAAATCTGGAAAAAAAATACCTTAGCAACACTATCCACCACAATTTTAAAGCCTTTGTACTAAGTCAGATTTTGTCACTCAAAAGAATATTGAGAATGTGAATTTGTATTTAATAGAAGTGTAATATCAGGATGAGAATACCTAAAATAAAATACTGAAAAGAGAGGTGTAGACTTTCTAAAAAATGATTCAAATATTTGGACTTCATAATGCTGAAGAATGGCTAAATCAAGTATTTTGAAGGATATTGAGTCAACATCTTGCTATATTATCATGTTAAAGGATTTCCTTTCTTTTCTAGGCATATAGCTTTGCCATGGGGAGCTGGCCAAAGAATGGGCTGTTAGATATGAACAAAGGACTGAATCTACAGCACATAGGAAGGCCTCACAGTGGGATAGGTAAGAAACAAGTCCTATTTTTCCCTGTCTATATTCCTGTTCAGTCCCTCTTTGTGTATTATGATTGGAAGATTGCTATGTGTTTGCTCTGACGCAATTTGCAAGATATGAGGCTCTCAGCCAGTGAAATTCAGTTTCCTGTGTGGTTCTCCTATTTTGGATCCCATCTTTGATGTGGGTAATCAAAAAAGAGGGAAGATGCTAAATCCAGAAGGATAAAGTTGTTTTATGAATGGAAAGGAGTTTTTTAGAATAGTAATTTTAAGCAGAGTTGGCAATCACACACATGGCCTACTTAGCGTCCTTCTTCTTTTGTACCAACCATCACCTCTTCATAAATCTTTAAATATTTGAATCTGTGTTGCATTTGAGATTTTAATAACATCTCAGGAGAGTATTTAGTTTCTTTTTCTCACCTGTTAAGATATGGAGATCCTGATGTCATGCCAGGTTACCCCTTATGTGGTCCTTATTTTCTAATCTATATTTCTGTTCAAGGGAAGGTTTGAGCACATTCATGCTTGCTTTTGAACTCAGTTGTAAGCATGCTCTTTATTCTTCTGCTGATGTTTGTGAGAGATGTTATAGACTTATGGGGATTTTAAAATATATGGAAAAATTATAGAATGACTTCTGTAGCAGATGCAACTTAGAATATGATGTGTTTCACCTATCTGCAGTATAGGAAATAAGTGTTGTGGTATGTATTTAGCAGTAGATGCATACTATATTTTCTAGTGGTCTTTGGGAAATTTGAGATATGTTAAAACTTGATAGTTTTTCCTCATTTGTGCCTGTCAAAGTATGTTCTCTCGTTGTGTTTCTTTCTCTTTTATCAGCTTCTTTCAGCTGTAAATTTATACATGGGCAACAGGAAAAAAAGTCATCTACCACTCAGGCCTGGAGGAAACAGTTTAATATTGTTTCAAGATCCTTACCACTAAACTATCAAATCAATATGAGTTAAGGGGATGAATTATTTAAAGCTCACCAGCTTTTAATTAGCAATCTCCTTCTGAACTATGGATCTGGTTGTATGCTGATGGAATATACTACTGGCTGCTTCTTTGCTTGGGTATAGGTTCATTTCAGCCATTCGTGTATGCTGGGGTTGTATAGAAGCTTTTTTACATTATTATCCAGATCTCCTTCAAACCATTTATCTCCTCTCAGGTGTTTTATAGAAGTGTTTGTAATGGCTTTTCTTACCACACTAAAGCCACAAACATTTCTACAATACATTCTGTCACTGTCTTTAATTACTTGTACATCTAGTGGACTGTCTTTAGCTTGTTTTCCCTGCTGGAAAGTTGAATACAATGATGATTATTTTCTCCAATTTTCTTGACTGTCTTTTATTTGTAAAGGATTTTGCTTCTTTATTTTACTTAGTCTAAAGGTGCTGTTTGTGGTGTGAAACACCAGCATATTATCTGTGGGTGCAACACACTGAGGTTAAATGTTTCCCTTGTGTCTGATGAGAGTTAAGCAATTAGTCTTAAACCTATAAACCAGATTTTCTTCTTTAAACAAGGATTTTCTCTTTTAATACTGTATCATTGTGAAAGAAGTGCATGCCCTTGCAAATGCAACCCAATGTGCAAAAGCATTAAACAGGTTGGGATAGGTCCCAAGAAAATCAGCATAGATTTAAAATGAGCAAATCTTCTCTGGAACTAGGAGATTCTTATCATTTTTTCCCGTTTCCCTCTCTTGTAAATAACCCTATTTGATCACCATTGCATTCTTTGTACATAAAAAATACTTCTGTTCAGCCTTCCAAAATTTTAAACTTTCCTTCAGTGTTACTTGCTATTAATAGAGTTATGTGATTTTGGCTTAGGGCAGGGGTCCCCAACCTGTGGTCTGTGGCCCACTACTGGACTATGGCCTCTTGGTCACTGGGCTGCGTGAAAGGATGGCCAGTGCATGTGTGTGTGTGCGTACACTCACCCCCCACACTTGCGCTAACGCCACCCCAAGCATCTCGCTGGCGCTAGCACCACCCTGCCCCGAGCACTCCACCAGACTAGCACCGTCCCAACCATCCCACCAGCGCTAGCGCCACCCTGCCCCGAGCAGCTCACCAGCACTAGCACCACTCCGAGCAACCCGCTGACATTAGCGCCATCTCCCGAGCATCCCATCAGACTAGCACCACCCAGGGTATCCCACCAGCACTAGCGCTGCCCCGTCCTGAGCATCCTACAGGCAAGAGCACTGCTCTGAGCGTCCCGCCAGCACTAGCGCCGCCCCACCCAAGTGTCCTGCCGGCACTAGCACTGCTCCGAGCATCCCATTGGCGCTAGTACCGCCCAGTGCTAGTGCCACCCCATCCCAAGCATCTCAGCAGCATCCCACTGGCGCTAGCGCTGCTCCATTTGCAGCCCTGTTATCCTGAAACATTATTTGATGAGAGAAGAATTTTAACAATCTTTGCTATAATTTGTTTTGAGTTTGCAAGAGGATATCGGTATACTACTGGCTGCCTATGGACAATCACTCATTCCCCTTGGTTTTTTTTTACAGT
This sequence comes from Crotalus tigris, assembly GCF_016545835.1. NCBI lineage: Eukaryota > Metazoa > Chordata > Lepidosauria > Squamata > Viperidae > Crotalus > Crotalus tigris. Next base: position 5,559,400 of record NW_024100417.1, on the reverse strand, counting down.
GTTTATATGTGTTTATTGATACATAGGATCAGCCTTACCATTACTCACTATGTTTGATGGGATTAGTCAGCAGTTAAACCTAAAGCACTATGCACAGTGAAACTAATAGTGTGCATTTGTGTGTGCATGTGCGTGTGCGTACACACACACACACACACACGGAATATTTGAAGGAGGGATATCAAGACTATTGGAAACTAAACTAGTCAAACAATGAATCTGAATGCTTAACTGTTCTTTTCCATAGAGCTGGTTAAGATGAGAAATAAAACTGATCAGTTTTACTAAAAATGAAAAATGAAGAAATGAGAAAATGTTCTGAATACTTCCGTATATAGAAGCTTAGTTCATGGGCAACTATCTAATCTCTACCCCGACTTGATTTTCATATTTTGATATAAGTCATTTTCGGGTATAGTTTTTGATTAGAAAATTGTGGTTGGGATGAACTTTCCAATTTTGAAGTTGTGTTGGTCTGCCCCCCCCCCAATATGTAATTACATATGTAACCATGAAACTTCCCCAACAATCTGAATGTGTTGTGTTGTAACATAAGGAAAGGAAAACAAGCCCATTAAAAAGGCCAATAATTCCTATATTGATCACATGAAAAATACTGGACATCAGTGAAACATTCTAACAATCCATTTGTTTCATAGATCTTTTGCTAAGTATGAGAAAAGGGGACTCACTAGTGATTTATATAACATCTTCCCAGTTTTGCTTAACTCTCATTCCAAAAGTACTCGCATCTTATTTTTTGCAGTATCTCTACACATCAGTCTGTAAGGCACTACTAAACAGTTTGTTTCCCAAACATTATTGAACATCTGTGTGCTTTTGATTTTTGATGAGATTCTTATTGCTGGCTTTCCTTAATTTTTCTTCAGCAATATTTTATGAGATATAAAATATTATGGCTGAGTGTCTGATATTATACTGGCATATTTTGGATGCAGTTTCTTTATATCACTTGTGTGACTGAAGAATGGCACAGATTCCCCCCCCCCCGCTTGTCTGCTAATTAGCAGAGTAAGAGTCCCTTGGGTTCTGTCCATTCTCCTTGCATAGTGGTTCAAAGATGACATTTTTGACAAATTTCAGCAGCACCTTTTCTCTTGGAAATCATCTTAAATTTTTCAGGCTTTTGGCTTTATGTGATTCCCTGGAAAGGACTTGAAATGACACCGAGTTCTTCTCCTAGCTTTTCTAAAAAAGGCCATTGGTAAAGTAGTACTGTGGTCATAGTTGCCAGTGGTGACAGCCAAGCCAATGAATTCCTGAATACCTCAACTATATTCAAGTCAGAGTGGTAGCAGATGTTCTTTTGACTACATACCTCTCTATAGAATGGGCAGAGTCTGAAGCAACTTCTAGATATCAATGCTCAATGATGTGAATTCCAGTTATTCAGCCATGCTGAGATGTGGGTGGTGGATTCAGTGTGCCTATTTTTTGCATTTTTCCTCTGTAAATCTTTCAAAACCTTTCCTCCCTAGCCATCTGTAAATTAGTACTCATAAGCTAGGCTAAGTTGCTTAGACTTTCAAGAAGGAAGCCATCACTGATTAAACAACTATTTATAGGTGGAAGAAAAAGAGTATCATGCAGGATGTTTTTTTAAGCTTGTCAAGATAATACAGGTAATCCTTGACTTACAACAGTTCATTTAATGATGTTCAAAGTTACAACGGCACTGAAAAAAGTGCAACCTTCTGACTAGCAAAGTCAATGGGAAAGCCAGATTCAATTAACAACCAGGTTACTAACTTAAGAATGTTTGTTATTCTTATTGCATAGTTGTTAAGTGCAATGATTCACTTAACATCTGTGGCAAGAAAGGTTGTAAAATGGGGCAAAATTCATTTAACAATTGTCTCACTTAGCAACATAAATTTTGGGTTCAGTTGTGATTGTAAGTCAAGGACTACCTGTACATACCCTAGCAATCATATCCAGTTTGCAAAAAAAAAAAAAAAAATAGAATATACAAGCAAATCAAGTCAACCCATGGAAATATGTAGCCAAATGACAGTCTAATTACATTGCTGATTAAGCCCAGGCAATCTCCCTTAACTCACTGTAAGCCTCATAAGACAGCCTACCTATTTGATAGGGTCAACCACCAATATGGTGTGAGATGTAGGTGATACATCTGTATCCTTCTGGCTCCCCCCCCTTTCTTTTTTCATTTACTTATTGGAAATCTAGGAAGGTTAGGGTGTTACATTGTTCCAGATCCTGGGCATTAATTAGGCCTGCAAGAAAAGAAGAGGGATTGTATGTTTTTAACAGGGAGGTTAATGGGATGCTCACAGAGTAGACAGTTTTAATGAGCTTCAACTTGCTGTGCAGTGAGTTTACTCTTGGTGTTAAAAGGGTCATCCTGCAGTAGCTTGATGTGGATTGTCTCCTGGCCCCCAGTGTCAGAGTAGAGCGTTTGTCAGAGTCCAGGCAGGGTGCATTTACTTAGTGACAAGATTCTAATTAACTCCTACCAAGCTGTCCACTCACCAACCCCATAGGGAGCTGCCAAGGTGCAGCCTCTTATCCTTACAAACGCCGCATTGTTTTGGAGAAGCATTGCTGCACATTCTTGACTGATATTGGTGCATGTGTAATTGATGGTTTTAATATGTTATCAGTTTAAAAAATAAATAATCTTAAACTGGCCAGTTAATTTTAGGAGGTGTGTAAATAAACACCTTAATAGTTTTTTAAGAGCCAAAAATATTTGAACTGAAATGTTTGATTCAGGGAATAAAGTTTCCAAGTACACTAGATGTTTTCTCTCTCTCTCTCTCTCTCTCTCTCTCTCTCTCTCTCTCTCTCTCTCTCTCTCTCTCTCTCTCTCTCTCTCTCTCTCTCTCTCTCCCCCCTCCCTCCCTCCCTCTCCCTCTCTCCCTCCCTCTCCCTCTATTTCCCCCCTCTCTCCTTCCCTCTCCCTCTATTTCCTCTATCTTTCTCTCTCTCTCTCCCTTCCCCTCCCTCCCTCCCTCCTCCCTCCCTCTCCCTCTATTTCCCCCCCCCACTCTTTACTACTATTTCTACTATGGTTGTTAAATTAACTCATGGTTATTAAACGTGATACCACATGACTTCAACTTGCAATTTTATTGCTAGTTTATTATCTTTGCTTGATGGAAGCCAGCTGAAAAGCATCACTCCATAGCTCTGCCTCCTACCTTTGTATATGGCTTGATAGTTCATTTTCTAGGAGCACCTTATTTGGAATTATCTCTCCAAAACTGATATAGGGCTTTCACAACTTGTATTAATTTTCTAGCAAATTAAAAGGAAAAATTCCCCTATGGTTTTTAAGAGCATGACTAGGGAAATCAAACTTTTTCCCTTCCTATTTGGAAGTGGATCAATCTCACAAGATGTAAATGAAATCAAATTTACAATTTTACATTTTAAAAAAGCGAGAAAAAGAAAGTATAAAATCACTTTGTGGTTTTCAGCGAGCCTAAGCAAAACAGAAATGTTTTGGGCAGTAAAATGGGCGGCATATAAATTTAATGGATGGATAGATAAATGGATGGATAGATGGATGAATAGGAAGGGAGGGAGGGAGGGACATAGATAGATAGATAGATAGATAGATAGATAGATAGATAGATAGATAGATAGAAAGATAGAATAAGTGGCTCAGATAGTGACTTTAAAGAATCACCTATAGAAAAAAAATATAAAGGAAAATATAAGGCTTTCATCATACATCAAGATGATGCTAGCATGTTTCTAAATTTAGAGGCAATTCCTTTGTAAAAAATGTGGAATAACTTAAAATATAAAACATACAAGTACTCAGCATGAAGGTAACATTGGTACCAGAGACTCAGTCTTTAAATACATATGGTTAAAAGTAATCTTATTGAATAGTTCTTGTTAAAAATTAATTTTCAAAGATAGATCTTTTCCTGAAATGTGTTTCCCTCTGTCTCAGTTATTCTAGGTCTTCTTTCCAGGTCCTTGAGTAGTCAGTTGATTAATTCTGAGGACCGTGAGGAGATAGAACAAACCTATTGCCCTTCTTAGCCTGAGTTCTCAGCTCCTACCTTTTTTGTAAAAAGAGAAACAGTTTTTTCTATCTAGCAGAAAGGAAAGGGGGAAGTTGATAATCTCCCTGCATGCATGATTGCTACCTATAGCTCAGTTGGCTATAATGTGTACTATGTGTCATTGAATATGAGATATATGGTTACCTGCCTATTCACTACACCATGGTTATTTCTATGTATAGTATAATCCAGCTTTCTTATTAGAATATGGAAAATAATCCCACTTACTTTCAAATTTCTTGCTATTTAAATAGAAAGCTCTGACTCTAGAGCTATTCTCTCACTGTTGTAGATGGCATTCTGGTGCTTTAGTGACATGATTTCTCTTGCAAGTGGCAATGGTTTTGGTGCTGATATATATATGACCTTCGGTATATAGGCCAATTTCTAGTTCTGAGGCTTTTATATGGTCATTGCTGAGAAGCACAAAATCAATCAGTTCATGTGAGATCTTGCCAGTTATTTCTTATCATTCACCAAGAGGCATGAAATATACGTGTGACAAGTGCTTGTATTGAAGGAATTGTTGCATGCTTTAGCCAAATAGCTAAAATGCCCGATTGCGTCACTCATCTGTTGTTTTTCATTGCTATATCATTATTACAGGATTATTAAAAATAGAAAATCTCATTTCTCTTTACCTTCCACTATCAAAACTTTTCCAAATTTCCAACCCAAATTTATTAAACAAGAAAATTTTGCAAATTACAAATGTTTATAACTGTTTTTCTTAGAGAATTGAATCCCCTCCTTTTTTAAGAAAACACTATAAGAATAGCATATGTTAGAGATCTATTTCTGTTGCTCAAATTTTCTCAGGGTCTAAGAGCTGGTATTCAGGTCATGAGCCTTTGCTTAGATCAGTGGTCCTTCAACTGTTTCACTCAATAACTCTTTTTCCCAGTCTCAGATAATGTCATTATCTCCACAAAAACCCCAGCCTCTATTGTTTTACACAAGAATCTCAGCAGCAGCAGTCCCAAACTGGATATTTAACTCTTAAATGCGCAGTTATAAATTGTCCCATTACCCCCAGGATACTCACAAATTATCCCCTTGGGGGTAATTACCTCCACTTTAAGAATCACTGATAAGAAGATCATGGCAACTAGTCTTCAGCTCCCTTCATGGCCCAAGTCACTCTGTCCTTGACAGCTCTAAGTGTAAAGGAATTTGGGAGGTTAAATCAAAATATTACTTGCCCAAACATTTCTCCAAGAGAGTGAGTGTCTCACAGAAACATCAGGGTGTTGTTTATATAACAGTGGTCAGTTTAGGATAATCTGTTTAGGAAAGGATTCAATCAAGCTCTACATTTTAGGTTGCAAAGTCTCACTGGTTTGGGAGGACTTCAAGCATTAACAAATGTACAGCAATTAAAGTTGTTGAGCTTCTTTCCGTTATCCTTGCTCTGCATGTAGGTTGCTTTGACAGGAACTCTCACAGCTGAATTACATTTAGTGGTTATAGGATTGAATAGGGGTGTTCTCTCATGTCTCTGGGCATTCATGTAATTTTTCCCAATTTTTTTTCCTTCCTGTGTTATATGGTTCCAGAAGGGAGGCTTTGGTTAACCATGGGATTTATAGTGGTATGAAGATCCTGTGTGAAGAATGAGATTATTCAACTCTCTAAGAATAGACCCCTTCAGAATTCTCCATAACCTAAAATATCATGGCCAAATTCATGTCTCCAGTTTCAAGGGGAAAAAAAATATGGTAAACTGCTTGTCAGACAGCTGTAAAATAATGACGAACCACAGTGTGTGGCCAAAAGGGGTCTTGCTTGTGTGTAATGCTGGATTACAGAACAAAGGAAGTTGTGATATCAAGGCAGCTCCTTCCAAATCACTGCTACAGTAGTCTGTAACTACTTTGCAATTTCTCTATTTGATCTTTTGAATATTAAGGAACATCTTTGATTAATGTCCCATCTTCTTTTTGATTTGCTGTGAATGCCCTTTGTGCTCATGTGATACTGACAAGAATGGACAGAGCTGAGGTTCTTGTCCTAAACCAGCTTTGTGAAAAGGGGACAAAAAAAAAATCTCTTACAGTTGAAAGAAAAAGGGCCAAAGGCTCCAGAGTTAAATAATTAAAAGAGACTAAAACAAAAATCAAGAGAAATGTCATTAAATGAGCAGTGTCATTTTGAATTAGTGCTGCTAAAGGTCAGGCAGCTCAAAACAGGTGGAACGGATGTTCTATGAGGGAGGCAATGTGGCCTACATTTCTGGCAAGGAGGAGTTTCTGTCCAGGACACTATAAAAAGCTTTTGGAAGTAGAGAGGTATTTACAGAAGTAGTGTTAGCCTGGGAGGGGAATGGGTTGTGGCAAGATACAGGCCGAATGTCTGTCAGGGTCCAATCAGTGACATGATTCTAATTAACTACCATGAGAGGTGTCACAGTGGGAAAGCTGGTAAGCACCGCCACGCTTTTAGAAAGAGAGAAAAGCAGTGTGACAGTCCTTTTTCTGTATGTGCTCTCTTCCCTCTGAGTGGGAGTGTGTGTAAAGCTAATTAGGATGTCTGGGCTGGCTGGGAACCTTGAGCTGGTGCTCTTGTGCTTTCAATCATTTAAGTTTTCAAAATCCCTCTGATGGGACTCAGTGGCACAGTGGATTATTGTGCGCAAAAGTGACAGAACACTCGTGCCAATGTTCAGCCCTTTTTAGTAGGGATTCAGTGCTTCCTTTTTCCTGGTAGCAGCAGGGGGTATGTTCTTTTCTTATCACTGCTCTTCTATTCCTGTGGATGTTACAATGGAGAAGGTCCTTCAACTCTTTTCCTATGGTTAGCAAACAAGTGGGGGGATGAAGAGGCAGGCAATTTGTTTGTTTGGACATTTGTGTTGACTGCTTGCCTTTGTAGTACTTTGCCACCTACACACACAGCAAGATCAGTAGGCCTAATAATATTTTGACTAAGGTAGATCAAATGGAACCAAAAAAGTTGTGTTTGGGCACCGCACATTATTCCCTACTGTAGAGAGTCTTTGCAAAATACTGGGAGTATCAGTGAGGCCGTGTACTATCTTCGGTGTAGCTCATTTCTTTAATCCTGCAGGGATGGGATGGGATGGGATGAATACTTCAGGGAGCCATCATTAAGTATAGGGTTTGAGATAAATCATAGAATTTCAAGTTCAAAGTAAATATACGGAGCCATAGTGGAATGATGCTTTCACAGTAGTTGAAATTTTCCTCTTAAATTTCAGACTGAGATTCTCAGTCATCCAACTCATGGTTGTCCCAAAGGTGCTTTTTCAAAAGCCAACTGGATTTCCTTGTTTTTCCTTGAAGACATTTCTCTCTCATCCAAGAAGCTTCTTCAATTTCTGAAGAAGAACTGAAGAAGCTTCCTGGATGAGAAGAGACACGTCTTCTCTTTGTAATTCATGTTGCTCCTAACCCAGGGGTTGGCTGGCTCAGGAATTCTGGGAGTTGAAGTCCACGAGTCATAAAAGAGCCAAGGTTGCCTACCCTTGTCCTAACCAGACTTTGGGCACTTATGTTATGGAATGGCCTTGTTTTCGTCTCTGGAGAGAATAAGGGCAAAGATGGGCTGCTAGAGAATACTAACTCTCTAGCAACCTTCAGTGAGAAACTATTGGGGGAAAAAAAGGGAGGGAGATGGCAGCCAACAGAAAGTACAGAATTTCAATTTAATAACTTTTCCTTTCTATGAATTCCATGACAGGACCCCCCTCTAAGTCTGTACAAGAATCTCTAAGAACAAAGTAATTAGGATGCCTCTGAGCTATGACCCTCAGCAGAGTCCTTGGCTTAATCTTTTTTTTCTCCCTTAAAGACATCTGTAACTACAATCTTTGTTTCTTTCCCTGCCTCCTCCCCGACCCCCCCCCTCCAACCTTGTCTGTCTCCATATCTCCTGTCAAACCTCTGCAGAGGTAAATGACAAAGAAATCAGAAAGAGAGATCAATGCGGTCCAAATTAGCACTCGGAGATAGACTGTGCTGGAGATGTCAGAGCCTGACCCCTGTTGATCCTGCAGCCTCCGCTGGTGATATTATGCAAATTGCATCCATCTGGCAAAGCTGGTTCAGAGAAGTAAGGATGCTGGGTGAGCAGAGAGGGGACCAAATAGGAGGTGCTTTGAAGGTCTGACTATTGTTGCAGTTGGATAGTGTTGGGAGAGCAGGGGTGACAGAAAATGAGAATGCATGAGATTAATTTGTCTCCAGGATGCCCTAAGAACCAAAGTCTAGGTGGGAGTTACAGAAACGTCATTTTTATTTAGCTTTTATTTTATTCTTTATTACCTGCTTTTAGTAAGAACAACAACAAAAACAATCACCATTTCACCATCACCACTGTAGTCTTGTTTAATCAATATTTACAAGTCGTCATTGCTACTGGCAGCAGTTTTGAGTAGAAAAGAAAAAAAATAGAAGTGACTTGCCCCAACTTCCCATCAGCCCCCAAAAAACATTTTGCTTCCTGATTCCAACTGAAATAAGAAAGGAGATAATAAAAACCTCAAATTATGGTGATCGCCTTATTAAGAAGTCTGAAAATACAGTCAGATTGTCTTTTAATGAGAAAAATATGGCTGTTAGTTAGTGAAGGAGGAGGGACTAGACCTTGTTTCAAGATCTGTAGTTTCTGCATCAAAAAGGAACTGGCCGCTTTATTTCAAAATCCTGCTCCTCAACCTATTAAAAATAGTTGTTAAAGGCTTTGAGTAGCCAGACAATTCTCTTTAACTTCATACTTTCGCTCCTTTTTTCTCCAGGAAAAAAGGGCTGGGTTGGAGAAAAATGAGTTTCCTTCCTTTGGGGCTGATAGTGGTGATGGTAATAGTAAGCCGTTTCTTGCTATCCGGAGTGTGTGTGAGTGTAAAGTGTGATCTTTTGAGCCCTTTTCTCTCATGAATTGCCTAATGAGCACTATTGTCATAATGGGCTGTTAAATAGTTCGCTGTCCTAAATGGGTGTAGGTTCTGTTCTGTTTGAAGTAGTATTAGAAATTACCGAACAATCATCAAAGCATTCTAGATTTTAATGTTAAATGTAACCTGTTGAAAATGAATCACATTATCCTGTGTCTGTATTTTTAGATATTTAGCAGTGTTCATGTCAATATGTATACTGTGAGATTTCCACCCAATTTTGTTCAAGGATTTGAGGCCCAGAGAAGCTTTGGTTATTCCTATCTCCCTTTATTCTCCCTGCTGTGGAACGAATAAAGGAAAAGTTGAAAACCCAGGCTCTGAGATATAGCCTTCTTTCTTCAGGATTACACATACTTTCCAAATGCATCTTTGGAATTGTAATGTATCCTAAGTGATGTACCTTTGTTATACTTTCCTTTGCCTTTCAGTTCCAGTTCTTATGAGAGGCAGTGTAGTACTGAGAATCAGAAAAAAATGTCATTAAACCGGAACATGCTTAGATGAATTAGCTTGATAACCTTGGGGCAACCTATGGATGCTACCGCAGTTCCCCCTTGTCTATATGGGAAGTCACAAGGCTTTTACAGGATTATGAAAAGATAATAAGCAAATGTGCTTATCGCTTGATGGTACTGCAATTTAGTTAAGAAAAATGGGGGAAGAAGTTATTATAATATCAAAGAAGTTGCAAGTTATTATTTATACTTAATAATTTCTATAACTATATTTTTATAGATTAAAAACCACATTTCTAAAGGTCACGTGTATGGAAAGTCATATGTCAACATAAACAAGAATTAAGTTAGCAAAAACCTATTGAGCAACACCCCATTCATTGATTATTTAAAAAAAGAGTGTTCTGTTAGGCTCATGAACAAAATTACCAATTACAGATTGGGGGGTTGAAATGTTGAACCACATCCATAGTTTTAAAAAATGGCTATTTATGAATTATTGAAATATGTGTAGCCTGGGTAAAATGGTAATGCTTGTGGGTGTGGGTGTGTGGGTGTATATGTATATATACACACAAACAGTAACTATATATATCATTTATGAAATTTGTAAAAATAAAGTATTTATAAATTCCTTCAGAATGTATGCAGAGTTTTTTATTGTTTTATTTTAACACCTACTTTTAAGGGAAACCCTCTGATATTGACCATTGTCTGTTTATGCTCAGAATAAAGTTATTATGCTAGATTGAAAACATGGAGCTGCTGTATACACACACATGGTCAAACTGAAATTTTCTTTTAATCTTTTAAACTCACTTATGCTCTCTTCGTCTGTTTGTTTGCTTCTGTTTTCTCCAAATGACCTTTGCTACCATAATCTCTGGGTGAAATTCCTAGTATGTGCTGCCCATATAAGTATTCAAGGACTACAAGAACCTTATGTGACAGGAGCTGCTTCATCCTCTCAGACCTCTGTGGAATTCTTGTTTTCTTGGAGAATCAGAATAGTTCTGCCTGTTTGTGAAGCTTTCAATCATTGGTAACATTCTGCAGCAGAACCCAAATTTAGCAACGAGAGTATTTGACCCGAGTCAATCAGTTTTTCCCAGTTATCATTAAGATCTAACAGAATCTCTGTTCAGGGTTGTGCTGACCGATATATTCCTTCCTGACTTCTCTCTCTTGAAGCCTCAACTCAGTTCCTTCTTGCTTAAAACCAAAGCGTTGTGCTAATTGGCTTTAAGACTCACTGCCCTGTGTCCTAGGTAGTCTGTGTAAAATAATGAACTTGGAGTGTTTTTAGTAGCTGATCACAACTGTATTAGTCCCCAAATGCTAACAAAAGACTGACAAGGTGGGTCAGGTAGAGTTTCTTATTGGAGTAGCTTTTGTTGAAAGGTGACACATGCTTTAAAATACCACAGAACTCTTTTGCTGGTCTGAGAAAGTTTCCCAACTTTCCAACTTATAAACCTGAAAGCAGGTAAATTTCAGTGACCTGAATAAATTCATGTAATCTGATAGCCTGAGCATAGTCATTGTGCATCTTGATTTTCTTACTAAATCTAGATACAAGCATTAACACAAGCTATTGTTTAAAATGACATATTTTAATCTCAGTTGTGTTATTTGTTTTATCACAAGGAGCTGATTTTGTGAAGTATAGGAGTGAAAAATGTATGTGATAACCTTTGCACGTAGCTACTGTTAATTCCTGAACAAAAGCAGGAGAGAGGTAGAAAAACAATCCCAACCTCTAGGTATTCATGGTCATTTTAAAATATGGCAGCAAACTTATATCTAGAAGCACATGACATCTTTCTTACTTTTTATCTGGGGTTCTCACCTATTGTGTAGTTGAAAAGCAAGAGTAAATCCATTTAACTAACCTACTTAACTAATCTGATGGAATGTCTAACAGACCCTGGGAACATGGAGAAGCCAGATCTTATGCTACATATAATGTCTGTCTATATCTTGCTTTGGAAAATTGTTTGGGCTGACTTTCATGATTCTCTTACATTATCCTGCTAGTATTAAAGATATTTAATGAAGTCAGGGTGCTATTAAGAAAGAGGAAAAAGCGTTTGTTACACCATAGGTAACTGGATCCTTTAAGCCCTTGGCATTTGACTCCTATTGTTAAATGCTAGGTCTGCTGGTAATAATTGTCATCTTTTCCAGTTTCGAATACTGAGACCTGGATAGTTTCCCCACTCTTACATGAAGCCACTCCGAGAAGATCATCCTCCAATACTGGGTCAGATACTACCATCATTCTATTCCAGTTTCCATCACGATATCATGGTTATAATTGCACTGAAGAAATAGGGTACAAGAAATATCATTTCTGTGTCCCTCTTACTCTAATGGTCATTACAATCACAACCAGTGAATTAAATAGTGAATAATGTTCAAGTTGAATAAATAGCAGTAAGTAACTTGAAAAATATATGATTTCATATATATAGCTTGATGTCATCTGGGCTGTCTACAGTTAACCAGGAAAAAGGGTTATATTGGATAGCTAAATAAAGATGTTGGCCCTGTGTGTGGCAGCCATGAAAAGGATGAATTCCACGTTAGAAATCAATAGGAAACAAAACTTCCAGTATTCTAGGCCCTTACGCAAAACTGTGGAATATCTGGATGCCATGTTTGAAAAAAGGATAAAATATAATAGAGCTAGAAAAAGTACAGAAAGTGGCAACCAAATGATGGGGGAGAGGGGCAGATACTTTCCTTAGAAGAAAATATTGGAAAATTCATACTTTTCAGCTCAGGAAAAAAAAGGTGACCAAGAGAGATATGATCTGGGTCTATAACATCATGCATGACATCTAGAAATTGGGCAGAGAAAAGTGTACCCCGTCTCTCAGAGCATGAAGGCCAAGAAGCACCCAATAAAGCTGAATGGGAGGAGATTTAAAGGAGACAAAAAAGGGACATCTTTGCATAGCCCTTAATTAACATAGTAATGGCACTTCCTTGGATGGCTTTAAAAGAGAATTTGATAAATTTATGGAAAATAAAAGGGTCAAGGTTAATTACACTTGAAGAGTAAGTGTAACCAGTTACGCACATGCACACACACATGCCTATGTACACACATTGGGAATTGTATAACACAAAAACATATATTGAGGGGGAAATGTCCAAGTTCAGTTTGCATTGCATTGATTTTTGTGTGTTTGTAATTATTTTTCTCTCTAACGTTCCTTGTTTGGGAAAACTGACTTAAATACAGACTTGTTTTCCTTTTGAGAAAACAAAAGCATTTTGTGAGACTAAATTTAGTGAGGTCCTAGACAACACGTAGAGAAAATTATTATTTTATTTATCTACTAAACACATTTTTACATACATGTTTATTACTTGGTATATGCAATATATGATTATTTTTGCAGTGCAAAAGTATAATGGAAGTACAAATGTAAAATATATTTACTTCCATAATGCTTAAAATATAGGAGAGTATGGAGAAATTCTCACCTCAAGCTTTATATTATTGAATAGTGAGTAATTTAATGCTCTTCATTGCTTGATGCTGCTTATATGCATAAAACAGTTTTCAGTAGTATAACTGTGTTCCAAGAACTGATTTTCTGGCATAGTGCATGCTTCATAAGACAGGCACTTGATTAAAATTTGCTTTTGGAGAGTTGCTTTTCTTAAGAATAGACACCACAGGATTCTCTTTTTTATGTATCACCAATTACTGACTAATCGGCTTTACTTTATTGTCTAGGATCTTCATTTCTATATATTAGACTATGTATCAGTGCAGAACTTTGTTTTTAAGCGGTATGGGGTTTTTTTTTGTGTGTGGGGGGAGAGATTGCTATTTGTTCATCTTCAATTTTAAGACAAAGTGAGAACCATTACATGTAATGGGAAAAAAGCATCCTGCTAACATTTTTCTAGTTAAAGCAAGCAGTTTGCATATGATGTGCTTTTAATACAGATGGGCAAAGTATTCTTGCTGTAGTGTCTTACTAGCCTCCTTAATGCATTTCTGGCACATTTGAATGCCTACTCCTGCATTACAACCTGCTTTTGACAGTTATGATAAAGCAGAATTGGAGACACATAGCATATACACGAATACTCATGTTTTATCAACAAAATTGACTGTGGTTAGAGAATAGTACACTAATCAGCTAGTACTAGATGAGATTCTGGCTTCAAACTGAGCCATAAGACCTTAAATGATTATAAGTGATTAATTAGCAGCTTTAATGCACTTACTTTTTTCTCCCTTACTTTTCCTAGAATTACAAGCTGGCACAATTTGTTCATATGAAAAGCAGGAATTTGTCTTAGTAGAAATGTACTCCTAATAAATAAATGTTGCCCAGTATTTTGCTAGAAAGTTTAACTCACCTTTCGAAAAGATATCCTAAATAAGAGCAGTTATTTTGATTATACGTATATTGTTATATGCCTACTTTTATGGAAATAAAATAAATACACATAAGGTTATGCTGTCAGCCTCAGGGACAAGCAACTAGGGATATTTTTTCAAGGAGTGCATTTCATTCCCATCCCAACACCTGTCAAACCCTTCCTATATATTCCTGCACTGAAAGAGATTTTAGGTTTGTAAACTTTAGGGGAGAAATGGCAAACTGAAGATGGCAGAATGAAAAGTCAGTAGAATGGCTCTTTGTAATTCCTCTCTGGACAAGGAGAGAACTTGACACTGCCCACAATTGCTCCTCATGAGGAGACTGCAAGAAGTTGTCTCTGGCAGGTTTAGAGATCTGGGACATGAGGGAATAAGATTCTTGCTGAAACCACAGTTGGCACTTTCAGAAGTACACTCAGTTCCCATTCTTACTTTTCTAATGTCTTTTGGAAATTGCTTAACTGCTTTTCAGCTATTAAGAACCTTTGGATCAATATATTTTGCAGTTCCAGGTAAGTTTCCTTCAGTCCATAGTGGAAGAGGTTTTAAATAAGGATTTAAATTTTTCACCCCACAAAATGGTGATTAGAAGTTTAATTCTGGAAAGTTGAATAGGTCTACGTGGATTTGAAATAAGGTTTTGGAATTAATTATAAGAATCATCCTTACGGGGAAATGCTTTGTTTTGATTTCTGATTTTTTAAAAAAAGAAAATGATAGGAAGATACCTTGAAGGTTGGACATTAGAAGAAACCAGAAGGAACTAGAGGAGAAGAACACTTAAATTTATAGAATGGATCAAACTATTATAACATTGGACATGTTGAAGGAAATTTTTTTTAACAAAATTTTATTAAGTTTATATAGATAAGGAAAAATAGGAACAATACAGGTATGATAAAGGGAGGGGTGGAAGAAAAGGGGGAGGGGAAGGGAATAAGGAATTAGGGTAAAATAAGGATAGATAAAATCACATATTTCAACAAACAAGCTATCATCCGGATCATAATAATGAGTAAATGTCATATTCAACCATTTTTACCGAAGCTTAGCCTATAACATATTAAAAACAATTAGTAAACAAATGCGTTGATCTATTAAGTAAACACTGCTGATAAAATCTCAAAAAATCCTAACAATCAAAAGTAACAAATGAAAATCAGTAAATCAGGCAAAATAATCATATCAAAATGTTAGTTAGAACTCGATTAAAAATCAGTCATCTATTCTAAAATATTGAATCCTTCAAGTTTTAACGTGTCTCTAACCATTGATAAAAATTTTCCCAAATTCTAAAATAAATCGAATCATCTTTTTCTTTCATTTCTAATGTTAATCTATCCATTTCTGCACACTCTAAAATTTTAGTAATTATAATCTGGTCAGATGGTAAATTATCATGCCGCGGTCCGGTACTGTTCCACGGACTGGGGGCTGGGGACCCCTGTTTTAAATAATGTCTGCACAAACAAGCAAAGCCCCATCCGCAGGACGCAGGCAGCACACAAAACCACGCACCCTCCTGTCCGTGGAAAAACCTCTCTGAGTGAAACCGGTCCCTGGTGCCCAAACGGTTGGGGACCTCTGATTTAAAGGGATTAAAATTGTTAAAAATAAAAGTAAGGAATTTAAAATAGATTTATCTGATCAAGGTTAAAAAAGATATGTTGTTATTCTGGTAATCCTTAATTGACTTTTGCTGATCAGGATTGAATGACAAGGCTTCAAGGTTTTGTTTATAGATAATAGAGGGATATGGGAAGAAAAGGTCATTTGATATATTTTAAGAAATGATGATAAATTACTAAAATTGTTTATACTGGTTGCAGTAAAGGGGGAAGTCATTTCTTTACACATATATATTCTCTTTACTATATATTTTTCTTTTCTATTGTCTTCTTTCTACCCTTTCTATTTTTTATTTTTTATTATATTTTTAGTTTGTATTAGTTTTTATCTTTTTTAATTGTAACTTTTAATAATATTACTATAAAAAGCTAGAGAGAGAAATTTTAGATTTGTCTCTACTTGTTTGTAAAGCAAGAACAGCCTAGTCCTAATGAGAAGAATATGGCTGCTAGTTAGCAGAGGGGTGGGTCCCCTACGCTAAACGAGATAGTTAAACGGCACTGATTGAAGGTGGGGGTGAAAGGGCAGCACAATTATATGCTGGAGAATCAAGGGCCCTTTTTGATTTGGAAGTTCTAAGCTCCCAGCCAATGTCAGTAGTTTAGCTGTCATTTTTTTGTGGGGGGTGGGTGGGAGGCCAAAGACAGGAAGAATAAAAACTATAAGAATAAGGAGTTACTATTATTAAAATCTGGCGAGCCCCATTCCTGTTCATGCTTTAACTGTTTCCAGGCCCATATATTTTAACATTTTTTGCAGAACTCTAGTGCAGATCAAATCTCTACTCTAGCCCAGTAATGTAGCTGTGCAGTTTTAAGCCTTAAAGAACAATCAGGGATCTTAATGATGCTCAGGCAGATTGAACAAACTTGAATTCAGCCATACAACTCTTCTCTATAATTAGATGGAATTTATCTGTGGCAAGCTTTTTGATGAAACTGTTTCAGGTTTTTTTGTCTTAACATGAATATATCTCATTTCGGCATGGTTCTGATAGTTTGGTGAGAATTGTTTTAAATAGCTAGCAGCCTATTTCACATTTTTTTACTTGCACATATGACTTTTCTTACAAATGTGCTGCTGTTTAAAAATATGGATCAATTATTTTTTCTTTGGGAAAATAGGTTAAAAGTTGAAATTTATAACACTGTCCTCTCTACCAAAACCTCACTAAAATATATATTTAGGACAAGGTCTCTGTTATTCCATCATTTTAGAATATATTTAGGTTTCCAGAGCTATGGAGAAACATGGGGAATGGTTATTTTCCCCTAAGAGATTAAACTCAATAATAACACATAGGAGTTTCCTTTCCTGATTTCCTTTTTGTTTTGCCATTTGATCTGTTGGGGCTTCTGGTTTTCTTTCTTGACAACATTCCAAAATGAGAAACAGGTTCCATTAAATCCAATAATAGATTTTTATTTTTATTTTTTTTAAATGATGTTAATATATATGTAAAATGTATTGGCATCAGCTTTACTGACTCCATGCCTGATTAGTTTGACATAATTCTCATAGACTTGCTTGGTCTATTCTAAATCAGCCTTGTTGAAGCTGTCTTCAACCATTTGGCAGCTTTGTCTAGACCAAATGCACAATGCCTCTGTATCCAAGCCAAGAAAGAAAGTGCATGTACACACAAAAGTGCCAAAGGCTATTCCCCTCTCCAAAAAGCGCATCTCCTTAATCAGATTTGTATCTCAGTCTGGGGTCTCCATTGCCTCCTGAGCCATTTAACAATCGCCTTTATTAATCTAATAGGTCTCATTTGTAAATGTTAATTTCCCCCTGAAGAAAATGTCTCTTCAAGATGAGTTGGCCATCACTGAGTTGAGCATTTCAGAGTGTGCACAAGGTCCTTCGTCAACCCTGTAGCTGAGAATGTAGACAGATGTTATTCCCGCTATGTCAGTCAGTTGCATTTCATTTTTTCCTCTAAATGAATAACTATTGGTCTTTTAGCATCACATTGGTCTGCACATCTATGTGACTATATTATTGAAAGGTATTATTAGCAGAATCATAATCTATATAGCATACATCCATATAGGGGTCCCCAACCCCCAGTCCATGGACTGGTACCGGGCCGCACCATGCCAGCAACCGGGCCGCACAAACAAGCAAAGCCCCATCTGTAGTATGCAGGCAGCACACAAAACCACATTCTCTCCAGTCCACAGGAAAACCTTTCTCCACAGAACCGGTCCCTGGTGCCCAAACAGTTGGGGACCTCTGACCTAGACAGATTTCTTGATGGGATGCAGTCTGCTTTGAGGTACTGATTTTATTCACAGCAGTTTTTTTTATTACTTCTCTTGTTCATGTATGGGTAGTCCTTGACCTCTGATCATAGTGGAGCCTGCATGTTAACTTTTAAATGAGATGACCTTAACAACCCCCGCTCCATATTTTCCCTAATGCAGTCATTAAACAATCATGCAGTTTGTTAAGTGGAGCAGGGGAGTGTAAGTCCAGATCCACTTGTCCTGGATCTCTCAAGGAGACACCCCATGCTTTTCTTCCCTCTTCTTGGGGGTCCCCATAGTCCTTGGGCTTGCTTCTCTCCCACCAGGTCCTCACAGGCCTTACTCCCCACATTTGGGTTTGGGCTTCCCCACACCCATCATGCACTTACCTTTTGAAGAACTCTGGAGCTTTCTGCAATGCTGCACAGACCATGTTAGGGAAGCAGAATGGAGTGGTCCATCTTTGGAATGTGTGGTGGCTTCTTGGAAGTGGCCGCCATTTCAGAATAACCACAAGGAATTGTAGGTACGCTGAAAATTGTTAAATTCACATGGCCAAGGGATGAATCACCTTTCTTTCTTCTTCAACATGAAGTCCAGAGATCTTCAAAAAGTAAGTGCACAATGGGTAACAGGAGAGTGGGGAGCAGGCCCAAGGCCTGTGGGGACCCAGTAGAATGAGATGAGGGGGCTGTTACAACATGCCTGTGATTGGGCGTAAGGGCAAATGACTGTGGGGGAGCTGCAGTGGCCTTAACTTTGAAACAAGATCATAAATAGCTTTTGTGAGGTCTGTTATAGTTTTGAACAATCCTTAAACAAGGACTATCTATATTTTATTGTATTATTAAACGTACATTCTGCTTTTGAGTGTGGCTTTTTTTCTTCCGTTCAGTCAGATTCATGGCATGAGAGGCAGTCCTTTGATAACCAAGTCCTAAGCTGTTTGAGGCTTTAAAAATCAATAGCAGCACCTTTAAATTGACCAATGGGCAGTAGAGCAGCCAGGACAGATATATATTTTTGTTCAAACACGTGGTTACTGTCCCTTGTAACAGCTACTTGTGTAGCTGCTGCATTTTCCCTTCTTGTAATTTCTAGACATTTGTTCATTCATTTGTTCCTACATCAATCAAATTCTCAGCAGTTCCCAACATATAATATAGTAAAGTATCCATAATAAAAATATGTAAAATAAAGTTACAATATCAAATAGTACAAAACCAAAAACGATAAGACTTTCATCAACATCAGTTTACTCACCTTAGGCCTGCTGCAGCAATTAGGTTTTTAGTAGCTTTCAGGATGCCGGCAATGTGAGTACAAATCTGGTGTCTGCTGGGAGGCAGTTCCATAGCATAAGCACAGCCACTAAAAACAGTTTCTGCAAGCCCTCAGCTCCTCTCTCTTCATGATAATGAAACCAAGAGCAAAGTCTAAAAGGATGCTATAAATGTGTGGATCACCAGCTGGAGCACTCAGCTATGTAACTACTTTGGAGTCATATGAAGTTTTATAGGCTAAAACCAGCCCTTTGTATTACATCCAGGACCAAGTGGAAGCCAATGCAGGGCCCAAGCCCTCACTATAATGTGCTTGTGGGCACCACCCAACCAAAAACTGGGCTGCTAGAGTTTCTAAGCCTAACAATAATTTAACTGTGTAGTGATGAAGGCACAAGTCACTGTTGCAGTGTCCTCCTCCTTCTCCAAATAGGGTCACCACTGCTCGATGGAGGTGGAAGAATAGCTATAAATCAAGAGGATCTTTAAAGATCTGCTCTTTCAGAAATATAGAAAAACTAATGAAGTCAGATGTTTCCTGACCAGATTCAAGTTGCAGTCACATCCTGTACCACAGTGTTTCTCAACCTTGACAATTTTAAGGCATGTGGACTTCAACTCCCAGAATTCCACAGCCAGCATTGCCTTAAAATTGTCAAGGTTGAGAAACACTTCTGTACCACTTCCAATACCAAAGGCATTAGAGCAGTGGTTCTCAACCTGTGGGTCGGGACCCCATTTGGGGTCGAACGGCCATTTCACGGGGGTCGCCAAACAAGGCTGTCCGCCATTTTTTTCCCCTTTTCTTTGGCCACGCCCCTGGCACCTGGTGATATATAAGTGGTTGGGGGTCACCACAACATGGGGAACTGTATTATGGGGTCGCGGCATTAGAAAGGTTGAGAACCACAGCATTAGAGGTTCAGTGGAGGACTTCATCTGAGGCTAAACACCTGTGAGCCCTCTTACTGTCCTTTTTGCTTCTCTGCTGGCTACCTTGATAGCAGGGGCAATTGCCAAGCTTCCTAGAAGTCTGCTACTTCTGTGATTCAGCTGGCCTGAAAAGATGATCTGTGATCTGCTTACACTGCCATTGTGTTGCAAAAAAGAAAGCAAAATGCTGAGCAAGAGAGTCCAGGTTGGTCTGGTAGGCATTATCCCTGTAAGACAACAAATCAAAGGAAAACCTCTTTTTTTTTTTCTAAACTTCTAGTTTCTCCTGTGTTGTCCACAGTCTAACATAATCTGAGCTGGTCCAATCTACACTCAGTTCCAGGAAACCAGCCTTAAATCTATTGTAACCATTATCATTTCTTCATTTTCTTGTCCTGACTTTTCCACTCATATTCTAAGTGTTATTTGAATCAAGCTCAACTTGATGACTTCAAGAACTTATCCTTGTTTTGTGTTTCAGCAATAGAAAAATTGCTTTCTTCTGGGACTTTAAAAAAACGATATAATTTAACCTACAATCCTTGGGTTTCTTTGTGGTTATCTGTCAACGGCTAATCAAGTATGATTCTGTTCAGTTTTTAGGTTTTTTTTTTAATTAAGAATAATGAATAGACTTAATGCAAAAGTCTCCAGCATCAGCTTTAGGAACTTCAGATATGTTCTTAGAAAATAAAATGGTGGATAACAGAAGCCTGATGCTTTTTGACATTTGCTCAGTTTCTCAGAAAAAGTAAATTAGGTAGTAAGAAAGCTAGAGGTTGTGGTAAGAGTTTTCTTAAGAGAGAGATATTTAATGTAAACTGGATAGTTTCTTTTGGTATCTTTATTGGATTACATTTTACAAAGTACTTTGTTGTACTTTGTGAGTATTGGAGTGCATTTCTGGGTTAAATTGCCTGACTTTGTTACATATCATTGAGCCTGACATGAGTGCTAGGACAAAAATTAAATTTATACCCCACCTTTATTTACATAATGCGCCCTCCTTCTCTTTCCCCTACAATGACAACAGTCCTGTGAGGTGGCTTGAGAGACTGTGAGAGACCGAGGCCCAAAGCCACCTAACCAGCTTCCGTGCAGATGAAAGAACTGAGGTTCTTATCCAGAACCTTAAGCTCTAGATGAAACTGGCTATCAGTTGTGATTGTATGCTGTTTAGAATTCAGTTTATAGTTGTGTGGTAGCCTTTTTAGGAGTTGGGTCTGCCCCATCATAACATCTATGAAATGTTCTTGAAATTCCATATACTATATGTCCCTTGGCTCAAAAAAGAATCACACTTTTCTGGCTTTCTTGAAAATTGATATGGACAATGCACTTTCAACACAACATCTAAATGTGCATCTGATGTGTAAATCTTTAAGACATATATCAAGTTGTAACATACTATAGTTATTCCTCAAGTTGTAGCATACTGTATTTATTCCTCAAGGATGGTGTTCAGTGAGCTAAGCTGGCATCCTGAAAGTGTGTCATACTCCATTACAAAACTTCAATGTTTAAGCAAGTTGTATTGTCAAGATATTAATGGGATGTGGGGAAATACTCAGAACAAAGTTTGGCTTCACACATAGACACTGGAAGAGAAAAGTCTCAGGTGAGGCAATGCAAGAGAAAGGTTCAGTTTTCCAGCATGATGCTTGTAGAATCCACCGGTGGGTAATCTCAGCCTTCCTGCTCAGAAGAGACTAAGTCAAATTTTAGCCACGCCTCCCTTTGGGTGTGTCTTTCCAGTTTTTTGACTTAGTCTAGCTCAGCAGGACGCAAAATTTCACGCTCCTCAGGCAGATTAGGTTGATTAAGTAATTTGTTTAATTAATTTGATTGATTCACTAATTGGATTTATTGGAATTTAACAATCTCTAAATTTTGGTGTTTGTTTCTAAATTTGGATCCAAATTGCTAAAGTTATTTGAGGATTGTTCTGGCCTCTAAGCTCTACGAGCCTACCAGGCTCCTGTGTGAGCTATTTCCAGGCCGATCGTAACCCGGGCTTTTGGCTCCGATCTAGCTGATCAGCGGGAGCGCTGAACAGCTGAATTGTGGAGAACAAGGATTTCCGCGGAACTCGGGTAATCGGAGGGACTCCCTTCCACTTAACAGTGGGTCGTTCTCAGTTGCTTTCGACACCACAAGTTTCTTTTGGAAGCAGGCTTTTTCCGGATCGCAGCGGAGGCTGCGCGACTAACAGCAAGTTATTTGTGGCAAAAGGGGGGGATTTTAGGAAGAAATCCTTATAGCCTTTCCCTTCCAGGCAGTCTGGTAGACCTTTTTGGCGCTATTGCAATTGTTAGAGGAGACTGCAAGGCGCGGCCGCCATTTTGACCGCGTGCTCAGGGCGCGGCTGCCATTTTGACTGAATGTTTTCAGGTGCTGACGCCATCTTGTAAGGACCTCATGTTCCTAGCAGTCCATTGGGGCCTGCTTTACTTTTGCCTGGGTCTGCTGTGTCAGGCCTTTACCGGGGGGAAGCATATTAATGCATTTCCAGGATACTATCTGTAGGATCAAATAGTCACGTGGTGACTCCTTATTGCATTGTCCCATCTCTACTCCCTGAGGATCAGGTTATATTCCATTTGCTAGCATTGTATACTGAGCGGGGGAGAATTTTATCTAGAATCCACCTGTTTCCATTTAGTTTGTGGCGCGGTGCCACAGGCCTAGACAGGCAGTTCTAGTGAACTGTCTGGCTTTTTGCCATTGTTGTTCAGACTGTGGGTTGTTTTCCCTCTCAGACAACCAGATCTGCGTGTTTGGGTTCCCCCCATTTACGGGTATATCCTTTGGAATATCCTGATTGCAACGGCAGACAGTTCCTCGCCCCAGGCATCATAAGATACTGGTGTTCCCCCCACACAAGCAAAACGCAGATCAACTGATTTGGAAGTGGGGGGAAAGACAAAGCATTTGGCACCTAAGGAGACCTCTAAAGCAGCTGAGCGAGAGGCCTCAAGGAGACATCAGGCACTGGAGAGGGAATTCTCCAAAGCTCAAAGTCTCATGTCCAGCGAGGCTGAAGTGGTTCCCCCCGTTTCTCTGGACCGTTCTCTGTTTGAGTCTCCATACGCGCCTTCACATGATGCCCCTAGGGCATGGTCTTCTCAGGGGGAAACTGAATAGGTTGGTCCCCCCAGCTCCTTCTCCTCTTCTTCATTCACACAACAGGCTTGTGAAGGCACGCAGGTCACAACTGAGGCTGGAGTTAGTTTAGAGGGCCAACAGGCTCTGTGGTCAGATCAATTTAATGCATTCATGCAGCATGCATTTACACAATTTATGTCTTCTTCTAGGAGTCAAAGGCTTTTACAACCACCACCTCCTCCATCCATGCCTCCTTCTCAAACGGGACATGCCACGGTTCCCGGTTCTGGTGTCTCTGAGACCTCTTCACAATTAGGCGAGGAAGGGTCAGTGGACCTAGAGGTAGCCGACATGCCCATTTCAGAGGATGAGGAAGCAGCGCCCAAACAAGCGTAAACCTCGGGTCTTTTTGATCCTTCCCTTTTCATGTCTTTACTTCTGAAAGCCTGTACTACGGCTAACCTCTCCTCATCACAGGATGACAAACCTTCCACCTCCACCAACCAGGAATCTAATGCACTGCTTGCGGAACAGGTTGTGGAGGAGAAACAGATTCCTTGTCCACATGTAGTTTGGGCTACTGTGGAGAAACAGTGGTCATCCTTGGCCACTTTTCCTGTCCCCAATAGCACAGAAAGGAAGCTCTTCAATGTTTCTTCCTCTTAGAGGTGCCATCTGTGGACACTCCACTAACCTCTTTATTTTCCACATCGGCTATTCCAGGGGATATGGCAGAGGCCATGAAGGTGGAGGACAAGAGGTGGAGGACAAGTTCTCCCTTCGCCGAGCTCATCAGGCCTCGGCATGGGCGATTAAGGCTGTGACTTCATCTTCCTTCTTTGCAAGGGCTTCAATCATGTGGCTCCGCGAACTTCAGGCACTTGTCCCCCCTGACCAGGTACGCACATATCAGACACTGGGAAAGCTAGTGGAAGCGTCAGAATACATGGCAGATGCCTCACTTCATTCAGCCAGGTACTCCGCTAAATCCATTGCAGCCACAGTTGCCTCTCGAAGATTGCTGTGGCTAAAACAGTGGCGGACTGACTTAAAGTCTAAGTGGCATCTGTTGACGGCCATGTACAGATTTATTTGGTCTGATCCTTGAACCACACATAATAGAGGGCAAAGATAAATGCAAGATTCTGGCACACCCCTCCAAAAGGTTGGATAGACGACCTCTGCAGGATTTTCATAGACAGACATTCCACTCCAGTGGTTCCTGGAAGTGGAGGCAGCCCTTTTGGCCCAGGCAGTCCTGGGAATGGCCCAGAGGCTCACGATCCTTTTCCCCTAGACAGGATCGCCAACAGGACCACCAGAACACCGGAGCCAGGGGCCAATACCAGTCCAAACGCCCTTTCCGGGGCACAGGGGGCCGTCCCTACAGACGGTCTAAGTGACGCCAGGAAGGACTGTCCCATAGACGGTGGGTTGGCGCTATTCAGTGACATTTGGGAGCTTACCACCACCGACGCTTGGGTCAAGGAGACCATAAAACGGGGTCTCGCTTTAGAATTCATCTCAAATCCTCCAGACCGCTTCATGCGGTGTCCCTTATCAAGAAACCCAGTCAAGGCAAAATTGGTAGCCACGGCCATCTCCCATCTGTTAGAAATCAGGGCAATAGAACAGGTACCACAGGAACAGGGAGGACAGGGATTTTATTTCATTCTTTTCGTGGCACCCAAAGCCTCGGGAGGTTGGAGGGCAATACTGGATCTAAAGGGTCTAAATTATTTCTTAAAATACAAAAGGTTCAAGATGCAGACCCTAAGGTCCATTCTGGCCAGCATCAGGAAAGGGGATTTCCTATCCTCCATAGACCTGTCAGAGGCTTACTTGTACATCCCAATCTTCCTGGAACACCGCAGATTCCTTCGGTTTTGTTACACGCACCGGCATTACCAGTACAGGGCTCTTCCCTTCGGTCTCTCTTCAGCTCCAAGGGTCTTCACAAAAGTTTTGGCAGTATTGGCAGCCCACCTCAGGATGATTCCAGTGCGCGTACAATGCTACCTGGACGACATTCTAGTCCAATCCAGTTTTTTCAGGTCGGCTCTGTCAGACCTGGAAATCACAATCAATACTCTTCAGGATCACGGGTTTTCCATGAATTTCAAGAAGAGTCACACCACTCCTACAAAGCGCCTCCTTCATCTAGGGGTGATAATAGATTCCAACCTTTGCAAGGTCTACCTTTCGCAGGAGCGCCGGATCGGCATCCGGAAGCTCGTACATCAGGTTCGTAGAGAGAGGTTAGTTACTCTGGTCCAGCTGCCTCAACTGCTGGGAAAGATGGTCTCTTGCATGGGGGATCATTCCGTGGGCCAGACTTCATTCCAGAAGCCTTCAATGGTTTCTCCTTCCCTTCCATAAACAAAACCTCAGTTCATCCACGAGAAGGGTGAGGGTTCCTCACCACACTCTGTCCTCTCTCCTATGGTGGGCTTCATCCGCAATGACCAAAGGGACCATTTTCAAGGAGCCCCCCAGACTCATCTTGACCACAGTGTGTTTGGTTGGGGCGCCCATCTACAGACTCATCTGGTGCAGGGTCAGTGGTCCCGGTCGGAACTAGCTCACAACATAAATTGGCTCGAGCTCAGGGCCATACACTTGGCACTCTGTCAGTTTTCCTCTGTAGTGAGGGGACAATACGTCCTCATTCTGACGGACAACGTGGCGGCCAAGGCTCACGTCAACAAGCAGGGAGGGACCCGGTCTTGGTCCCTCATGCTGGAAGCTCTGGCCCTGAGTCCAACCTGGGTTCCATCAAGGCGGAACACATATCGAGGGAGGCAAGTCAACAAGCAGATTCCCTGAGCAGGGTCACGGTCGACCACTCAGAGTGGATTCTGGATCCAGACCTGTTCAGGGAGATCTCGATCAGGTTTGGTCGTCCACAACTGCATCTCTTTGCCTCTCCAAGAAACTCTCAGCTCCCCAGGTTTTTCACCAGGTTTCCAACTCGGGGGGCGGAGGGAACGGACGCTCTCCGGTGCCAGTGGCTGGGGGGTCTGCTTTACGCCTTCCCTCCCCTTCCTTTGATACAGCAACCATTCGCAAATTGATTCAGGAACGGGCCAAGATAATCTTAGTTGCTCCACATTGCCAAGGCGTCCATGGTTTGCCGACCTTGTGGACCTGTCGCTCTTGCCACCATGGAGGATTCCTCTGGACCGAGTGGCCCTCAGCCAGGGGAATCTTCAACATCCAGATCCACAGTGGCTCCAGTTAGCCACCTGGCACTTGAGCGGGAATGTTAACTAGACAATCATATTCATCAGGGGTGATCTCAATGATTCAGGCCTCGAGATGTCCCTCAACTAATAAGATTTATGATGCCACGTGGAAGAACTTCTGCACGTGGTACATTAAGAAGCATCTCAGGCCGCTGTCGGTCACCATTCCTAACATATTAGAATATCTCTTGGAGGGAATAAATAAGGGGTTATCACCTAACACCATCCGCAGGCAGGTGGTGGCCCTATCAACGGTCCTGACTTGCGACAACCTGGTTCCTTTGGCACAACCCCCGGCAGTTAGTGCATTCCTGAAAGGGTCGGTCAATGCTAGCCTCCTCCGGTGCATCGATACCCGTCTTGGGATCTACCCAAGGTGTTGCAAGCCCTGACTTTCCCTCCTTTTGAGCCCCTCAGGTCTTGTTCACTTCATTTTCTTTCCTTAAAGGTGGCATTCTTAGTAGCTATCACTTCTGCTAGACGAATCTCGGAATTGGCTGCACTCTCAGTACGGAGTGATTTATGTACCTTCTTCGAAGATAGGGTGGTCCTTCGCTTGGACCCTTCATTCATCCCAAAGGTCAATACTTGGTTCCACAGGTCCCAGGACCTGGTTCTTCCAAATTTTTGTCCCAACCCGTCTCATCGATTAGAGCAGTGGTTCTCAACCTGTGGGTCGGGACCCCATTTGGGGTCGAACGACCATTTCACGGGAGTCGCCAAACAAGGCTGTCCGCCATTTTCCCCCCTTTTCTTTGGCCACGCCCCTGGCACCCGGTGATGTATAAGTGGTTGGGGGTCACCACAACATGGGGAACTGTATTATGGGGTCGCGGCATTAGAAAGATTGAGAACCACTGGATTAGAGAGACAGTGGCATAAGTTGGATGTACGCAGGGCTCTGCGTCTTTATATTAAGAGGACCTCGGTTTTCCGTAAATTGGAGGCTTTGTTCGTGTTCTTCAGACCATCTACCAGAAGGTCTCCTCTTCGACCATAGGTAGATGGATCAGCGCATGTATTGCTCAAGCCTATACTTCTCAGTCTCTCCCAGTTCCTACACACATTACTGCTCACTCTACGCGCAGCACAGCTGCCTCAGTGGCTTGGTCCACCCAGGCATCGATTGAAGAGATATGTTTGGCAGCGACTTGGTCCTCCCCTTCCTCCTTTGTAAGACACTATAAGATTGATCAGTTTGCAGCGACAGATGCCTTGTTTGGTAGGCGGGTTCTGCAGCAGGTAGTTTCTTCTCAGGGGACACAAGCCTAGACTTTTCCTTCCCGGTGGAGACATGAGTGGCTTTGGTATGTCCCACTGGTGGATTCTACAGGCATCATACTGAAGAAGGGGCATTGTCTTACCTGAACGCCTTTCCTCAGCATGATGATGTAGAATCCACACCCTCCCCTTAAGGCAGTCTAGGCTAGTGTCAGGTTTATTGGAGCCAATGCGTCAGACTTCGTCATGGATGCTTCGCCTCATCAAAAACTTGAAAGACACACCCAGAGGGAGGCGTGGCTAAAATTTGACTTAGTCTCTTCTGAGCAGGAAGGCTGAGATTACCCACCGGTGGATTCTACATCATCATGCTGAGAAAAGGCGTTCAGGTAAGACAACGTCCCTTCTCTGTATGTCAGGAATGACCAATGTGAAGGGAGTCAGCAATACCGCTGCTAGCCCATACAGATGTGGTAGTTAACTCCCTGCCTTCTCTTCCCAGGGGATATAAGAAGAACCATTGATTTCCTTCATTGCTTATACTGCCTGATTCTTGATAATAACAGCACAAATATAAACATATAGGAACCAGGATCAGTGGTCTTTGAAAGAGAAGATGTTAACAAATCCTATAGGCTTAAGTAGGAAGAAGCTGCAGCTACTAACTTTGGGATTTTGGGGAAGAAGTGGCACAACAGTTATGTAACTGGGAGACTCAGAAACTTTTCTAAAAAATAAATTAAAGAAGAATTTGTCTTTTTTCCCAGGTGAAAGATGTAAATCCTTGTATGTATGTTCTTTCTGAAAATCTGCTTATGAAGAATATTGCCTCATGCATAGCTTCTAGCGCCATCTTCCATTTTCTCACCAAAACATACTTAAAGTCAGGGCTAACACTTGTTTAGCTTACATGTCTCATGGTGGAGTACATGTAGTGGCTCATTCCAATTCTGTCAACAATTACTGACTGAACTATATTTCCAGGTATAAGACCTACAAATGTTCTCAAAGGGGTATACTGCATATGCAGACTACCATAGGCTTCCAGCTCCATCTCTGTTGAGCAACAATTTAATCTTGATTGAAGAAGGCGGGGAGCCAGATAAAGGGGAGCAGAATTGGAGATAAATGTTAGCTCATTTCTTAAGTAATTAGTTACCTCCTCATCCCCATGTTGTAATTGTGAACAAGCTGTAATGTTTAATTAGTGTGTAAATGAAACCCCAATTTCATAATGGCTGTGGTGACAGCGCTAAGTGAGACAGGCACAGAAGGGGCTGCATTGTTTCAGCAGGAGATGAAGCTGTCGCCCAGCAAGCCGAGCGTCACTGAGAGAAAATGGAAATGATAAACGAAGTGAGGCTAATTAGCAAAATCATACAGGGCCCACTGATGGTTCTCATCAAGGAGAGGTAATGAAGCAGGCAGGCCAATCTGAGAGGGGATTAATTGGAACCATCCCTGCTCATAGAGCACAGAGTCAGAGCCTGCCTCTGCTGAGGCTGGGCCCTTGTCCAGGGGCCCTTAGAGGAAGCAGGGAGATCAGCTTGTATGTGGATGTAAAGTGGTGAGATTCTTGGCCTACCAAATGCATAAAGACAGCCTCTTAAAGCTGAATAATTTTGCAGACATTTCTAAAACGGAAGATATTTTCATAGATTTACATTTGCTATTAAGTTGTTGATAACTATTCCAAACTGAAGCCCATCTAGGTAAAAGCATCTAGCAAACCTTGCTTGATTTTGAAAAGCTGTGTTGGATCAGATTAAAATCAGATGGCAGATCATTAGCAAGTACAGGGACTGTAGACTTAACAGGGACATGGGGGAAAAATCCTAGGAAAAAACATGACAAGTCACTTCTATGCTATTGCCAAGGTTATATGGACATATTTATGAATTTATCAGAAGTAAAACTCATCTCAAAGGAAACTGTCTTTTTTATAAATTGATATTTATGCCCTAGAAATACATAGAATTTATGTTGCAGTTAATGTACCAGCTTTAATTCAGAAAAATAAGTTACTATTTTTTTTTAGATTTTTATCCCACCTTTTTTTCCTATACAACTCAAGGAAGTGAGCATCCCAACACCTCCTTCCTCCTCCTCTTTGCTCCACCACAACAACCCTTTGAGGTGAGTTGGGCTGAGAGAGAGTGACTGGCCCAAAGTCACTCAGCCAGTTTATAATTCATCAGGCCTAGTTTTTCAGAATTAAGGCTATTATATCTATTTTACTGAAAACAATCCATTAACTATAATTATAGGTTACAGTGAGAAAAGCAGAAACAGAAAGATTTGGGCTATTAAATAAAGCATTATGGAATATTGTTGAGGAATTTAGTATAGTAGTATGATGGGAATGATAGGCTAGGTGCTTAATAATGCAGACATGCTTATCCAACTTGACCTATTACAACCCTATCAAATACAATCCATTCAGCCATCAAAAACAATGCATTTTTTGTATGGTAGTTGTCCAAATGGGAAACCAAAATCCACCACAAATCATTTCATGTTTATCTCATACCTTTCCAAAGTGGTGCCCTTCAAATGCATTGATCTACATCTTCCATCATTCTGTATCAACATGAACTTAAAGGACTTTTGGTCCAATATATGTATAAGACACCAGACCTATAAGCTTATAAGAATACAGCTTATAAGAATACTCTCCAAAAAGCAACAACTGAGATGCAGAGAATCAGAGTAATGCTTATTGCATGAGGAACCGTGGTGACAAGTGGCTAGAATGCAGTGTTGCAGACTAACTCTGCCCACAGTCTGGAGTTCAATCCTGAAGGGACTTGAGGTTGATTGAGCCTTCCATCCTTCCGAGGTCAGTAAAATGAGGACCCAGATTGTTGGGGGCAAAATGCTGACACTGTAGAGAGTAATGTAGAGCACTATGAGGCAGTATGTAAGTCTAAGTCAGCGGTTCTCAACGTTTGTGTGACGGCGACCCCCGTCACACAAATGTTATGCGCATGCGCGGTGCGCTGTGCATGGGGGTGCCGCCCCCATGCGCAGCGCGCATGCGTGGCGCCGCCCCCGGAGGGGAGAAAATGGCGGATCGCCGCCTTTGGCGACCCCCGAAAAATGGTCGATCGACCCCAAATGGGGTCGCGACCCATAGGTTGAGAACCGCTGGTCTAAGTGCTATTGCTATTTGATTTGTTTTTTTTATGCCTAAGTTTCTTAATGAACCTTTGGATGGTGCTCTGCTCTTCTGGTGTATAAGAACTTTTATTTTATTTTTGCTTCCCTTTTGTGCTTAATTTTCCATTGCTTTCATGCTACTTAAATTTATAAAGTAGCAGGAACATCAAGTGTTTTATTTGTCAGTATGAATAAAATGAACTTATCTTAGTTGATTAATGTGATTTTTTATTTTCATTTATCTTACCTTTTAGATTGATTGAGAGAGAGAGAGAGAGAGAGAGAGAGAGAGAGAGAGACCCAGCTTTGAGGCATATAACATAAAAAGCTGAAACATGCAAAGGAAGGGGAGTGGAGAGGAAAATGTGGTAAGGGAAATGTGTTCCGTGGTGGAATTAACAGGAAACAAATAAACTGATGCTCAAGCTGTTCAGTTTTTCTTTTGACTCTTTTTCCTTGAACAGTATTTGATAGTGGCTCTTGATCCTCAGGTTGATGAATGAGCTCAGGTTGTGCTGTTTCTCAGCTCTCTGGGCCCAGAACAGACTAACTGGGAGTTTTACCTGGTAGGCAAAGGTAGAGAGTTTCCCTACTGTTGTTTCTTTTCTAGCAGACCTGAGGACAGATTGGTTTCCTGCTTGCATAATTCTCTTTTGGGGAGGCAATGGATGCACCTTTCTGGTAAGTTCAGTGTTTGGCTGAGGCCAGATGGTGTGTCCATCCTGTTCTCTCGACCCCAGCCTGATGGTTACCCCTACACATCTGCACACCACTGAGATCTTTTCATGAAGCAAAAATTGCCTGCTTTTCCTAAGATAAGTGGTTATTGGTTTTTGTCAGCCCTCAAATTATGTGTATATGTATTGGAATAAGCCTTGCCTTTGTTTTACAGATTAATGTATTAATTATGCTTTCTTTCAATCTTATTCATTCACAAGCTGGGCTAAAGAGTGAGTCTTCAGTCTTTCTTACTTCTTAACTGAAAAAATGAGATTAAACCATATTTCCCCAGTACATTAGCTGTTGTAGTGAAAATCCAAGCTATAGAGCAGTGATGGAGAACCTTTTAGAGACCGAGTGCCCAAACTGCAATCCAACATTTATGTATCGCCAGGTGCTGGGTGGGTATGGCCCATTGGGTGGGCATGGCTGCAGTGGTAATGGCAGGCTGGGTGGGACTAAATAATTCAATTAATCAATTCCAACTTTGCAAGATCTTTTTTTTTCCCGCGAGAAGTTGAAATTGACTGATTGTATGCTGACTGCATACAGCGGCAGAGGCCTAAAGCGAAAAGGTTTTATAAAACCCAGCTGAAGGCCTAGGACTGGGACGACAGCATGCGTGCCCACAGAGAGGGCTCTGAGTGCCGCTTCTGGCACCCGTGCCATAGGTTCACCACCACTGCTATAGAGCAAGTTAAAACGAGGCAGAGACAGGTATGACCTAGCAGTGGAAATTGAGGGTTGTTCCAGTGTTGAATTTTATCCTTTATTATCCTCTAAGAGATGTCCTTTTTGCAGACATTGGCACATAAGCTTCATTATGTTACATTACTTATTGACATTTATGCAGGCAGAAATCCTAACTGACCTGCATACCTTCAAACTGCTTATGGCCTGAGAGCCAGCCCTGATGTCTCTGAGGATGGCATTTCATTATAGTTACACCTGCTGCTGAACGTGCCTCTAAGCAGCTTCTCTCCTCCACCCAACAACCCCCCCCCCGGGTCATTGTCTACTGATCTTTTCATTTATTTAAACAATGATATTTGTATAAAAACATTCTTGGTCTATTCCTGGATTGCTTGCAAACAGTTTCACTGGACTGAATTCATTTTTATCTTTGCTCTCGGTCATACCGTTTTTTTCTGTACTGGTTGCTTTTCCCATAAAAGGTGAAGTTTTTGTGAGTTGTGACTGATAGTGAATAGTCTAAGCAGAGTTTTACCATATGCCTGGTGCTACATTTAATTAATGTGTCCTTTTCCCCTCCCCAGCCTTCAGCACTTTCTTCTAGTGCACAATGAACAATCTCCTCTGGCCTGCAACAGCTTCAATGAGGAGATGAGAAATATTATTTATTCAGTTGTTTACAGAAGCGTTTGATCAGGAATAGTTCTTCACTGCCAGCCTGTTCTGTATTATTCATTGCAATAATCTCTGCAGATTGTGATAAACTGTAACAGTGCTGGGGCAGCGGGGCTTTGCTGATGTCGGCGCTGCACCCTGCTCTAAAATATTGGCAGCTGCAATCATAAATCTCAATTTGGAAGTGTGACTATTGTACAGGGAGTTATGGTTATACTAATGATTGCTTCTCTGTCTTATTTTTCATGTTGCAACAGAGTAATAAATTTTTAAGAATAGCCTGAACAGACTGTTAGGGAACAAAGTATGTCTTCTAGCCCTATCTCTGCTTAATGCAAGCCCTCATTCACTCTTTTTAGGAAATTAATGAAGCTAGTGGGGTAGAGGATATCCAGATCTATTTTGGGAAAGGCCCTATTTATAATTTTCCCCAATGAGTATGAAAAAAAATCCTTTGCTTTGGCATAATTCTATCTGGAGGCAGGTCTGTTGCTTTACTAATATTTGTATCTTCATCCTCGTGAAGAGAAAGAGAACGTTGAAATCTTTAGAGCAGGGGTGTCAAACTGCTGGCCCGCAGGCCGGATGTGTCATGCCGAAACAGCGCCCACCGCATTGCTGGCAATGGAAAAAAAGTCGCAATACGTCACGACATGTCACGTGACATTGCAAATTTGACACCCCTGTCTTAGAAGCACTTTGAAGAGACATACACTGTGTCTGTATGTGTGCTTTAGAAAGGGCAGATATTGTTGATTTATATGGTGGGCTTTTGGATCCCATTTCACTTGTTACAGTTTTTAATTCAATATCTCTGCAGATTTACATCTCACAGGAAAGGTGAAAATATACACAAAACAAATTCATACTTTATGTGAAAGGTAAAATTATTACTTGACTTCTTGGTTTCCTATATAACTTTTTGGCTACATCCAAGGGTATCATGATTGAATGTTTGGTTCATATGTATGCTTCTCTGGTTTTCTGGCTGAGATGTCTTTGTAACTAAGTCTCTGTAGCGGTATCCTGATTTGGACTAGAATGCTGTTTAAATCAGGATCTAGGACACAGGCATCAGTGAGCATTCCCTAAGTGCTCACCAAGATCTATGATGCATGGTAGCTGATGGATGTCTCTGCTCAGAGAGTTGACATGGTGATGTACGCAGAGCCTAGAGATATATAGATTTTTCAAAGTGGCCACTCAGAGCATAATTATAAATATCCAACCCTTTCACATGGTAAATTGCTACTTATAAGAAACAAAACTTTGTGGGCTGAAGGCCTTCCATCTCTGCCTCTTGTGATATTACTCTTGAAGAGCCACTGCTTTGCCCCATCTTTTGGGGAGTAGAGATGAAACTGTCCCCCATGGGCTGTCTTTCCCATTAGTGCATTATCCCCTGATGATAATTCTTTCTGAATGATTGCCTGATGTTCCAATGCATTGTAAAGAAAATGAAAGAATGGAGTTGGCAAGCACCAGATATAGGCTAATATATGATGCCAGAGCACTGAAAAGTGATGTAGAAAATTGTCCTTCACAAACTTCTTCTAAGTGTGAGAATATGCCAGTAGATCATTGTTAAGTGGGTGACTCAACCCAAAATGCTAATAATGAAAATAATTTCTTATTCCCTGGTTTTATATGTGGATTTTGTGCTTGTCTTTTTTTCTACCAGTTGGATCTTTCTTACGTTGTTGCTTAAATTCATGCTTTTGGTAATGCTAGAAAACAGGTAATTTAGACAATACTGTGAAGTAACTATTTTTGTGATGTTTCTAGGACTGTCACTGTGGATGAGTGGCTCAATGGGCAAGCTCTACTTTTATCAGTTTAGACTGCTGTATCAGCATCAACCAAATCTGGATAGGGGTGGTCTAGCATAAGATACACTTTCTCTGGTAATATTCTCTTAGATTACTAAAATGTTAATTTGGATATTTATAAAGAAAGAACTGATAGATTACTAATTGGAACTCGTCACGAGTTTTGAGCATATTAAAGAATATTAAAGAATACATTTTAGAAATGCTAAAAGCCTACTTATATCAAAATGGAGATTTTCTGATTTATTTATTTTTAACTTCTACTGTATTATGGACACTGAAAATTTTGATCATTGAGCAAAAGAAAAACATAATACTTTTTTTAAAAAAGAAAAGAAAAGCCAGGTTTTGTAGGAGAGGACCAGGCTGAGACCAAGGGAGGGATCAAATGCATCATAAGTCATGAGTCCCTGCATGCCTGCAAGAGATCCAGCCCACCTTGAATGCCTCTCTCATATCCTGCTTGACCATTAGTTGGTCAGATTCTTGTAGAGAGCTTAAGCTTGCAATAAATCTTTATGCTTATCTGAACTGCCTGAATTTCTTGATTTCTGCCCCCGCACTTGACAGATTTGTTTTATCAATTCTGGTTGCTGCTCCTGACATACCTGTTTCAGGGGTCTGACTGGTGAAACTGAATGTAATATTTTATTTTCTTTGCCTATAGGAAACTCTGGGAAATCTTCTTTCCTTCCCCTTAAGGATAACATTCAGATTTT
Organism: Crotalus tigris; assembly: GCF_016545835.1. NCBI lineage: Eukaryota > Metazoa > Chordata > Lepidosauria > Squamata > Viperidae > Crotalus > Crotalus tigris. The sequence continues at coordinate 5,524,095 of NW_024100417.1, read as the reverse complement.
CTTTCCATTTATTATTATTTTTATTATTTATTATTCTGGTTCAAAATCTTAACAGGATGGTAATGAAAATAAACCTTTTCTTCTCCTCTTTCTGTGGTATCGCCTACCTGACTCACTGTGGTTGACAGAAGCCTAATCTCTGTCTTTCTGTCTGTCTTTCTGTCTACCTATTTATAAAATTTATTGCCGGCCCATCTTACCATAGAGTCACCCTGGGCAGCTTACAGTTATACCTTAGGTAAAACAAAACTGTTAAAATCAAATTTATATTTATCTCCAGTTACTGCTATATATTGCAGTAGCAGTAAATACATGACAAATGGCATACATTTAACAACTGGTCACTTAACCATTCGAAGTTATGACAGACCCCCACCCCTCCAAAGGGATTTAAGACCTATTTTTGAAGTTAGAACTGCCGCATCTCCATCTCCATAGTCACATGATCACATTTCAGGTGCTTAACAACCAGCTCACATTCATGATCAATTGCAGTATTCCCTGGTCACAAAATGCTGGTTTCCGGCATTTTTTCTGGTTTCAAACAAACCCCCTCCCCCACTGCCCATTTGTGAGAATGGATTTGCTTAACAAAAACGTAATTGGGTTGTCATAACTGTGACATTGGTACTGAAAAACCCCAATCAAATATGCAATGAAAATGGACCAAAAGATAGAGTTGGAGCATGCTTTTAGAAAGTTCACATGAGCAAATAGTCTTTAAGATAATTTGATTCATGTAAAGTCCAGCTCTAGAGGCTCTCTCCTGGTAGTTTCATATAGATAACAGAATAACAAAATTGGAAGGGACCTTGGAAGTCTTCTAGTCCAACTCCCTGCTCAAGCAGGAAACTCTCTACCATTTCAGACAAGTGTATGTCCAGTCTCTTCTTAAAAGCCTCCAATGATGGAGCATCCACAACTTCTGGAGACAAGTTTTTCCACTGGTTAATTGTAACTGTCAGGTAATTGCTCCTTAATTCTAGGTTGGTTCTCTCCTTGGTTAGTTTCCATCCATTGCTTCTTGTTCTGCCTTCATGTCCTTTGGAGAATAGACTGATCCGCTCTTCCTCGTGGCAGCCCCTCGAATATTGGAATACTGCTATCGTGTCTTCCTTAGTCCTTCTTTTCATTGAAGTACTAGACATACCCAATTCCTACAACCATTCTTCATATGTTTTAACCTCCAGTCCCCTAATCATCTTTGTTGTTCTTCTCTGCACTCTTTTTTAGAGTCTCAACGTCTTTTTTATATTGTGGTAACCAAAACTGGATGCAGTATTTCAAGTGTGGTCTTACTGAGGCATTATAAAGTGGTATTAACACTTCATGTGATCTTGATTCTCTCCCTCTGTTAATGCAGCCTAGGACGGTGTTGCCTTTTTTGTCAGCTGCAGCACATTGCTAGCTCGTATTTAAGTGATTGTCCACTAGAACTTCAAGATCCCCCTTACAATTATTACTATGGAGCCAGGTACCACCTATTCCATACCTATGCATTTGGTTTACATTTACAGATATCACTGTAATTTTAGAAGGCATGCATACAGCTAAAAAGTTCTGTAGTATTTGGGCACTTTTGTGCAATGTGATGTCCTCCACATATGTGTATCTTCAGATTTCTTAATTTCCAGCCAGCATGGAGTAAAGTCTTGCTACCTCTTCCTATTAGCTTCTCATCAAAACCTGTTTGATCCAATGCTTTTTTGTACTATGTATTATATATTCTTAGTTGTTTTTGATTATTTATTTGATTTTATATACTGCTGAATACTTTTATGTCAATGTCTTACCTTAGTGTAACTAATTTGGGATTAATACCCATCTATTAATATTATGAAGGAGAGAAAACAGGTATGAATGAGAAATCGGAGTTGCATTAAAGTAGAAATAGGCAGCCTGATGCCTCCTGTCTGATCTGATTCTTTACTGTTGTCACTGATCCCTTCATTCTGCTTATAGCTCAATATATAATCGAGATGAAAGAGAACATTATTTAAGTTATCTATTCCGTGATCTATAATTGCAACATTGAAGAGAAGACAAATAGAACTCTATGCCACTTGCTGAAAAGTATGGTTTAAATGACAGATAATTGGGAATTGGGTTATTTCTTCTTTGATACAGGGGAATTCTGATGGCTTCAAACCAAAACCAATGTGGCTATAGAAGTTATGTCATTAAACTGGGAGCAGTAATATTTCTACTTGAAAGCAGCAGAGGGATAGATGCAAATAACGTAAAAGCTGCTGCTTTCTTCTTCCTTCTGCAGGTAGTCTTTGATCTATGACCACAGTTGGGACCAGCATTTTGATTGCTAAGTGATGTGGTTGTTAAACAAGGCATCATGTGACAAGATCCAATTTTACAAACATTTTTCCAACAGTCATTAAGTGAATCCAGCTTCTCCAATGTTGGAATTCAGCTGGGAAAAATCACAAATCACGATCACATGACCACAAGACACTGCAACCCTTGTGAATGTGAGCTGGTTGCCAAGCACCTGAATTGTAATTGTGTGACTATGGGCGTGATGATTATAATAACTTCAAGAATGGGTCATAAGTCACTTTTTTTGAGAACATTGGAACTTTGAACCATCATTGAAGGAATGATTGTTAAGGGGAGAACTACTTGTACTATTTTCAGGAAACTTTTAAAAAGTTGTATTTTCATCTTTAAGGACTGTAGATAGTTTAAATAATGATTAGATTGGATAGACTAGATTAGACTAGATTAGATTCGACTATATGAGTACATAGAAGCTTCTATATACAACGTTTAAATGTTTTAAAGACTCATTGAAAGCAAAAACAAATCATTTTAATATTCTGTTCTATTGCTTTATTTTTTCCTTCTGTGTTCTGTATCTAACAAAATGAAATTCAGTGGTGAAAAAGTAAGGTTCTACATTTAGGCAAGAAAAACCAAATGTGCAGGTATAGTATAGATGGTACCTTTCAATACAGTGTTGAGAAAGTTTCAGAATTGGGAAGATGGGAATAGCCAGCTGAAATGCTTCACTAACTTCATGGTAAGGAAACAATCTTAAACCTTTTCCTAAAACAAATAATTCTCAACATGTAAAAAACAAGAAAAAAGTTAAGGAAATGATTGGTCTATTAGTTGGAGAAAGTGGCAAGAAGGTGACAAGCAACAGGAAGAAAGCAGAGCTACTCAACTCATTTTTTGCATCCATATTTACAAAAAGCGAAAAAGCAGTCCTACCTATTAAAAGCGGTGCCATAAAAAGCAGAATAAAAACACAAATTAAGATAGGCAAGAAAATGGTAAGTGAGCATCTGTCCACCCTAGATGAGTTCAAATCACCAGGATCAGATGGATTACACCCCAAAGTTTTGAAGGAACTGGCAGACATGATCTCAGAACCACTGAACTATATTTTTCAAAGATCCTGGAGCATTGGGGAACTACCAGAGGACTAGAAAAGAGCTGATGTAGTTCCCATCTTCAAAAAAGGGAAAAAAATGGATCCAGGAAACTACAGACCTATCAGCCATACCTCAGTACCTGGGAAGATTCTGGAAAAGACAATCAAGCAATGAATCAGTGAACACCTAGAGCAAACAAAGTCATTACCAAAAGCCAACATGGGTTTGTCAAAAACAGATCATGCCAGACAAATCTTACTGCATTCTTTGACCAGATGACAAAATTAGTGGACCAGAGGAATGCTTGGATATAATTTACTTAGACTTCAGTAAGGCATTTGATAAAGTAGACCACAACCTACTACTTGATAAGATAGAAAAATGTGGGTTAGACAGCATCACCACCAGATTGATTCGTAACTGGCTGACTGGCTATACTCAGTGTGTGGTCCTCAATGGAACTGCATCTACATGGAGGGGAAGTGTGTAGTGGGGTGCCCCAGGGCTCTGTTTTGGGCCCAGTGTTCTTCAACATCTTCATCAACGATTTGGATGAGAGGATAGATGGGGAACTCATCAAATTTGCAGACGATGCCAAGCTGGAAGGAATAGCCAACACTCCAGAAAATAGGCTTAACAATACAGAAGGATCTTGACAGACTTGAACACTGGGCGCTATCTAACAAAATGAAATTCAATGGTGAAAAAGTAAGGTTCTACATTTAGGCAAGAAAAACCAAATGCACAGGTATAGTATAGGTGATACTTTGCTCAATAACTGCAACTGTGAGAGGGATCTAGTGGACAATCACTTAAATATGTGTGCTGCAGCTGCCGAAAAAGCCAACACAGTGCTAGGCTGCATTAACAGAGGGATAGAATCAAGATCACGTGAAGTGTTAATACCACTTTACAATGCCTTGGTAAGGTCACACTCGGAATACTGCATCCAGTTTTGGTTACCACAATGTAAAGAAGATGCTGAGACTCTAGAAAGAGTACAGAGAAGAGCAACAAAGATGATTAAGGTACTGGAAGCTAAAACATATAAGGAATGGTTGCTGGAATTGGATATGTCTAGTTTAATGAAGAGAAGGACGAGGGGTGACATGATAGCAGTGTTCCAATATCTCAGGGGTTGCCACGAAGAAGAGGGAGTCAAGCTATTCTCCAGAGCACCTGAAGGCAGGACAAGAAACAATGGGTGGAAACTAACCAAAGAGAGATGCAACCTAGAACTAAGGAGAAACTTCCTGATATTTAGAACAATTAACCAGTGGAACAACCTGCCTCCAGAAGCTGTGAATGCTCCAACACTGGAAGTTTTTAAGAACAGACTGGACAGCCATTTGTCTGAAATGGTATAGGGTTTCCTGCCTGAGCAGGGGGTTGGATTAGATGACCTCCAAGGTTCCTTCCAACTTTATTATTATTATGCACCTTTAAATTAAATGGAAATAAATTATATAATATTCAAGTGTTAACAAATGTACCAAGTCTCTCTTTCTGGAAGCAGTTATAGCACTCTGGTACAGGTAATACTGGGAGATATATAAAATAAGATCAAAAGTGTACACATGAGCTGTGGATTTGTCTGTTGGACCTCTGAACTGTGTTTGATATCTAGTAAGAACTCCCTAGTGCTCTATGCAAACCCTTGTTCACTTCATCTCTATTAACCTGCAAATGTCATAACAGCCTTTTTTGTTGCTCAGTTGTCTTTCTGTAGCCATTTCATCTCCCCCAAAGCTTTGTTGTGCTGTGTTCTGTGAATGAGCATTAAATAACCGGCCTCTCATGGATCTGTAATTCTGATTGCAAAACTGGCAATGCTAGTAATGAGCTTGGGAGTTACTGTGCATTGGACGCAGCCACTGCTTAAACCTCAATATCTTGGCTATTTAATTTAATGGGGCTTTTTAAATACCTCAAATGATTAAGTTTACATTGTGAGCTAATCACCTTCAAAATTTTACTTCTGAGAGATGCATCCTATTTAGGAGAAAATTGGTGACAAAACTGCCAACTCTGTTTCTTCCTTTTCATGATATTTCCATCCAGATAATTTGGGGGACTAAATTGGCTGTCCTGGCTATTCAACAGATTCCTGCATTGTATAGAAAGATTCAGTTATTCCCTAAAATATGGGCCTCGGAAACATTATAAATTAAACTGAAAGTAATATTTATAGTATGTTTTGCTATCTTAAGAACTCCAAAGTTTTTTCTGTTCTTTGATTCAGTGCTTTTTCTCTCCTTGCTGGAACTTACGTTTGCTACCTTCAGTTAATCAAAATATATTAAAAAGGGTGGAATAAAAATATAATACTGTAACAACAACAAAAATAATAATAACAACAAGGCCTCTGTCTTTAACTAGAGAATGGAGAGATACTCACCATATATCAGCAAGGAACAATCCTTGGAGGGAGCTGCCTGACAACTGGAAAAAAAGTTGCTCCAGAAGAATTTTTTATTGGTTTCCCGTAACTTTCTTCTTCTTTTTCTCTTATTTTGATAGAATCATATAATAAACATATATGATTATGTAAAGCTTAGCTGAGGGAAGGTTGGGACACTTGTCATTTCAAATCTGGAGGCATAGGGCTTAAGGACAACTGGCAATAAATTTCTTTTGGTCCCAAATAGCCACTTAAGCCATGAAAAAAAAATCAGAATTAATTTAATTGGAATATGGGTGACTGCACTAAAGGGCTACATCTTGAAAAATTGCTTCTGAATGGCAAAAGCTTACAAAGATCATTTGAGTGAGGTAGATGTTTACCTCAGAAACAGTTCGTGAGTTGGTTCATGCTCATTGCTTATTATTTATCTTCTAGAAACAGTGAGGTGTTGTGCTTGGCTCCTTAGCTCAGCATTTGTTAAGTACTGAGAAAAGTACTTTTGAGGCTTTAAAACAGGGCTCTTCAAACTTGGCCCTTTTCTGACTTGTGGACTTTAACTTCCAGAATTCCTCAGCCAGGCATGCTAGCTGAGGAATTCTGGGAGTTGAAGTCCACAAGTCAGAAAAGGGCCAAGTTTGAAGAGCCATGCTTTAAAACTACCCTTAGTATCAGTACTGAGAATATCAGTAACACCAGATTACATTTGAGATTCCAAGGAAAATGTATGTTTCTAATACTGTATGTTATTGATTGCAGCCTTTTTTACAGCTGTTTCTGAGAACTGGCTGAAGCAACTTAGACTCCACTACCTCTTTTCTACTGTGTGGCTAGTATTTGTCCATAAGCATGACATAATGAAAATGTTTGCATCCATGGCATTTTTCTTGCTGTATTTAGTTTTGTGAAATCCTGGCTACAGTGAAATCACAGAGAATAGATTTAGTATAAGCCTTGCTGCTTCTAAGCCAATTCAAGCAAAAGCTTGGCTGGGCTGCACACTTCTGACCTCTTCTGTTCTATGCTATCTTAAGTTTTCTCCCAGATTTTTATTTACTTGATCTTTTCAGAACAGTATCTGCCTCCATCTTAGAGCTTTTAGCATGCATGAAAAGAATTAGAAAACTAATCCCAATTTTGCAAAATGATCAATTGACCTTCTCTGTGTGATTATAAACTTTAACCCCAATTTGTATAAATACAAAATGCTATTTAAAAATAGAATAATAGGTTACATTTGTTGATTTTTAATATAAAATAGAAAACAGCTCTTTTCTAATTTTGGATGGAGCCTGGGCTACCAAATTAACAAATTTCATGATATGCTGACTCATGGCCATTATAGGATAGCATTTTTAAAAAACAATCCTTGATAACACCTGCCACTGAGGCTTTTAAATTATCAAACAAGATATTATGCAAATAGTGTCTGACAGCATCCTCAATTGTGAAGAGGCACATTACATTGTGAGCATTTTTTTGTGTGTGCCATGGCCCAAGGCAAAATCCTTGAGGCATTCTTTAAAAAATTATCCTTGGAATACTAAGTCCTGTCTTTGTGTAGAACGCCTTTTAACTTTGAGGTAGACTGTTACTTTTCAGAATAGGATTCCCATATTCAGTGTTTGAGAATTTCAGGTAAAGCTAGCACACTCTTGTCTGAAATGCTGGGTACTTTTTTCTTGTGCTCCACACCACTTTGAATAATATATATTAACAATCATTACTGGTTCCACTTTCTAGTGTAGACGGTCAAAGCAATACTTACTTGATTGTAGGTACAATAATAATAGCTGCATGGTTTGCAGAGTGCTCCTGCAGATCTGTTAAACCAAGAGGCCTGAAGACTTGATAACTATTTCACTTATTAAATGCATTAAAATATTCCCTTGGGGCTCCTGTAATGGATCCTAAGTGCAGAGCATACAGAGGTGTATAATGAGATGTCCACTTGCAAAGTCATCATAAGCTCAGCATCTAGTCTAGGTTTTTATAGCATGAAGACTAACCGTAAATAGAACTGTTTTAACACGCTGCAGTATAAAAACTTCCCCAGTCAATAAATCACATAATCTGTATCCCACAGTACTTTAGCCATTGGGTGAATTTACTCCCACACAGGATTCCCTATATCAGACAGGTTTAATTACTGTTTGACTCAACTTGTCCCTTTACTAGCATTTGAAAAGTCACAGGAAAATCAAATGGATTTGGATGTGCTGCAGATAATTTCATTCTGTAATGAAGGACTAGACACTATATCATTCTTGTTCTTCCCAAATGTTGGCAGTCATTAGAGCTGTAAAAGTTATTCTCCATATTTACTCTGGGTTGTTAGACTCTGATATTTTTGGCTTCCAGACTAAACATATTATTAGTTCCAAATATTTTTGCCTTTAAGTGTGCAAAAATAAGATTGCTGTATGGAAAGTATAGCTCTTTACTAATCTCTGCAAATTTGGGCTAGAAATCTAGGTCAGAATTTCAGAGCTAGAACTTCAAAGGTAGCAGAACTGCTGGTAAAATAAAAGCTGAATTATGGCTTTAAGAATGACCTTCCTGGCAGAACAAAGAGAAGTGGATGTGAGTCAAGATTGAAAAATACGATTAAATATATTTGTTCACTAGAATTAACCCCTATCCATCTATTTTCCCCAAAGGTTTATTTTCAAAGCATTCTGCATATTAATTTGTCTCCCCCAACCTGATGCTCTTCGGATTTTGGAGGTCTGTAACTCTGTAGCTGTGCTTGCTGGAAATTCTGGGGGATACTTCCCAATTTATCTGAACAATGTCAGATTAGGCATATATGAACAGAAAGCACCTTGGTCTGCCAGTCCTCCCTGCTCATCTCTGCCTAAGAATATATGATCGACATCTCTGTGGAGCATGGCCTAGTATTTGGTGAAATAATTCCCGCTTGTTTATTGCAGTAGGTCCTCTCAATTGGGTGATAAAATAAGGGCCTTGGGGGCTGCTTGTTTCTTCAGGAATGACAGGAGCCTGGGGCTTAGTGGCTGCTTGAGAAAGAGGAACCCCATTTCCCTTATTTATTTCAAATCCTTGCCTGGCCCTGACTCTCTCCTTCCCCTGGAGGGGTGTTCCGCTCCAGTCGTTGCACGAGCCAGGGATATTAGTTCTCATTACTAATTAAAGGAAGCAGGAGTAATTGACGGATAGCGGATGGCAGGGGAGCCAGCATGATTAACAGCCCCTGTCCCTGTCCTGGGGGCCCATGCTGAGCACTACCTGTTAGCTACAAATAAACAAACCTGATAAATAATAAAGAGTTTGGGGCAAGCAGCAGCACAGCATTGCTTAAATTAATAGGGATTAGAAGGAGTGTCCTGACATGCTAGCTGGGCAAGCAGTTGTTCACAGAAGCGGTTGGAGTAAACAAGAAGTAAAGCAAATTCATCACATAAGGTTCTACTGAGTTTCATTGGCCTTGCAAACATAAGTGAATCCTTCTATCTGCATTGCTTTTCTTTCTTGCCATTTGCTTTTCTTTGACTCTCTGGCAAAGCTCATTCAAGAATGAGCAGCTATGCTTTCTTTCATGTTTGCTAGTGAAATTAAAAGCAGAAGATGAGTACCATCTCCCAAGATGCTCTTATATCATTAATGGGTCCCATGCTGAATTAATTTATGATACAAAATAGTAACAGTTCCTAAGTTTAAAACAAGTTATTATTTGGTATTTAGAAACATTTCTTTTAGTCTGGGCCCCCCCCCCCCAAAGTCTGCAAGGCATACACTATATGTTTTTAGAACAAATGTATCAAGTCATGTGTTCCTTTTCAAATTATTTTAGAAATGCTTCTAAATAAGAGCAGAGTGCGAGCCATCTGGGTCTGGGAGCAACCTTGTTCCAGATGGCACGTGCTAATACAGAGAAGGTGCATTTCTGAGGTCCTAATAGACAACATAGTTTAATCAAAGGAATCAAAGTGCACCAACTCAATTTGTTTGGCTAATTCCTGGTTTGGTTAGAGTTGGATGCAAAACAAATCAAAGCATTATGTATATCTATTCACAAATAAGCCATACAGCCAAGGTGGTGCAGTAGTTAAAATGCAGTACTGCAGGCTAACTCTGCCCACAGTCAGGAGTTCGATCCTGACTGACTCAAAGATTGACTCGGCCTTCCATCCTTCCGAGGTTGGGGGCATTATGCTGACATTGGTAAACTACTCAAAGAGTGCTATAAAACACTATGGAGCAGTATGCAAGTCTAAGTGCTATTGCTAGTTGTAATTAGTAAGCCAAGAACAAATATTATAAGAGCCATGGTGGCGCAGTGGTTAGAATGCAGTATCGCAGGCTAAATCTGAATTCCACTGCCAGAAGTTCGATCCTGACTGGTTCTAGATTGGTTCAATCTTCCATCCTTCTGAGTTCGGTAAAATGAGGATCCAGTTTGTAAACAGCTTAGAGAGGGCTATAAAGCACTATGAAGCAGTATATAAGTTTGAGTGCTATTGCTATTGCTATAAACTAGAGCGCCACCACTGCCATAAAATAAATCATTGTTGACTTACTAAGAATTGTTCCATTTAATTTTGTATTTGATATTTTGTTTTGTGAGACAAAAGGCTCCGCTCAGGCTCAAATTAGATATAACCTGAATGACCAAAACCATTATGTTTAGTTCTTAAAATGTTAGTGGTAACTAAGAAAAAAAGATTGGGTGGGGCACCATGAGAAGGAAATTAACTACTTCTCTTTTCTATAGTCCCAGAGATAATCCTTGTCTACAGTAAAGTTAAAAACTAAGAATGAATGGCTAGTTCTATTTCTTGCAGTAAAGAATCAAAACTATTGTTTCTAATTTTTTTCTTAAAATGTACCTTGTAGAAGACAGAAACTGGCCACAGACATATTGTTTGTGCGTAGTCTAATGAGTAGCTGAAAATTGATCATAACTCTAAGCATAAACTGTTCACCAGTGCTGTCATCTGCATGTAGGTGGAGTCCTACGTCTCTTTTGCTGGCTACATCTACACTTGTGTTAAGAGTCTGTGAGTGTGCAAAAGTTTGCCGCTATCCCACAAAGGCTTTGGCAGAACACACCTAAGTAGCTAACAGCCTCTTCCATTTCCCAGGCGCTTGCTGTCATTTGCTGTCATTTGCTGTTTGGTCTCAGCCGGTGAATAAGGCAGCCATCGGGCATCTCTTCACCCTCAATGACATTTGAATAAAGCACTCTGCCTATTTGCAGCACAGGCCTGGTGGCTGATGCTGAGCTGGGAGATGGCAAGAAGGTTGTCAGGGAGGGGGCTGTGTTTGCTATCACATTGAGTCTATCTTATCGCTACAGTAATTTGATGATAAAAAATAATCCAAAACGGGAGAGGAAATATGTTAGTGGCATAAAGATTGAATATAGGTGGAATGTAACCCGGGGCAGCAGCTGAGATAGAAGGAAAATGTCCTTCTGTTTGACATACTGCTGTAATGCTGCCCTGTGTGTGCCCTGCTATGTTGAGCAGTATTTTATATAGAGGCGGGAGGAAAAAGCCGCACTTGGGTTAACTGATTGCCAGAGGGCATGATATCACAGAAATAAAGATAGCTCTGCACAATCTTGCTCCCTTTCTCTTTTTTTCATAACCATAAAATCTGGCATAAAGAGACAGTTGAAGGTACCTGAGCAGAGTTCAGATAAAAGGTAATTTCCTTCAAGTGCAACTCAACTCCTGGTGAGTTCCTGCCCTTGTCCACATTATTTTTGGGGACCAATACAGAAACGGTTTGACACTGTCTTCCAGAATGCTTTTTTCAGCTTTCCACTCTAAACAACAGCCTTGAGATTTTCTAGTGTTCCATCCAAAGGCTAACTAGGTCTGACCCTGCTTAAACTTTTGAGATTAGCAAAGGTCATCTAGGTTCAGTAACTTACTTAACTTGAGACCCCTCTAAATTGGAGGATGTTTAGGAGAAGGGGGAAATGAATGTGGAGCAGAAAAAGACCAAATATTCAGGTTATCAAAGCTTCCTGCATCTTATTCTCACAGCATTCCTATCATAATTGCAAAAAGCCAAATAGAACTGTCTCCTTTTTCTTGGGTATTTTTGTGCAACAAAATTGGAAGCCAAAACAATGTGGGCGATAATGCTCCTAAAAAGATGGCACCATAAAGATCAGGCATTGTATTTCTGAATCCTTTTAGGTTTCCGTCCTTTTTATGGTATAGTTGATAAAATATATCAGTTTGCCACAAAGGGCAAGATTTATGACCAGAAAAGAGTTGATGATGGCAGCTACACTAGCACTGTACCACATAAACAAAGGTAACAGTGCACATCACCTACAAGCACTTCTTATTCCCTAACAGTGTTTGTTTTTTAATTACAAAGTTATTTAATACTCTAGCTGATCCAGTTTCTCTATCTCTAGAGACTGACTTCATCATTGATACATCAGTGGACAATGTACAAACTAATCTAGTCAGGTCTTGGCCCTGCTGGGACGTTATATTGGCAGGGGGGTGAGCAAGAGAGAAGTTGATCTCTATTACTCTCATTAAGCAAATCTTTAAAAAAGATTGGAATGATATAAACCCATTTTTTCAGCACATCGTACACACATACACACATAATATAATCTGTATGTATTAATAAAATATCAAATAAGAAATTAAGTAGTTATGCCTCATTAAGATATCAGGGCTCCATCTGATTATCATTGTGTTTAATCTAATCTGCTTAGAATTTCTAAACCTTTATATTTACTTGCATCCAACAGATAAAGCTCCTTTTCCTTAATTTTTTTTTTCTTTTATGAATATCTTGCTCTGCCTCAAGGTCTCATCCTTGATAGGTTTTTAGGATTTGATACTCCTCAGAAAGATGTCTTTAGCTAAATTCTTCATAATAGCATTAGCACTTGTACTGAGAGGTATATGGAACATGACGCAAGATGTCTAAAATAGAAAATATGGGCATGAATAAGTTAAAATTACAGAAGCAGGCAAGGGAATAGTATTCTGTCATAGAAAGATGTGACTCAATGCTAAAGCTTTTCTTTTCCTCCACAGACAGGATTTTCCTCAATCAGATCCCTCCCAGTGAAACCACCTGGAAGGAATTCAGTTATGCCAGTTCCAGGGCTGTCATAATTAACACATTGGTTTGGGAAAAAGGTTATAAAAAAGATACAGTACTTATAAAGTCGTGGAAAAAGCAAAATGTCTTTCCTCCATGATTAGACTTCGGAAAAAAAGGTCATAAATTTCAGTGTTAAGGCTGCTCTTTCATTTTTGTAATCCATTCCAGTTTGGATTAAATCAGGTTTTTTTTTCATCTTATGACACTTAAACCCATTATTTAGTATGTTGTGCAAGAATTAGTTCATCTCCTTGTTAAGATACCAGGCTAGAAACCAGGAGACCGTGAGTTCTAGTCCCATATTAGGCATGAAAGCTGACTGGATGACTTTGGGCCAATCACTCTTAGACCATTGCATCAGGCTTGGGCAACAAACCAGTCAGTCAATTCTTGTAGCAACCAATGGATCAACACTTGGTTGATCTGGGGGAAAGAAAAGTGGACCCTGCACTAGTGGGAAAACGTTAGGAAGGAAAAAAAAAATCAGTACATGGTATCTTGTGAATTTTGCTCTCAAGAGGTAGAGTAGTGAAATTACTGAGCAAAAGTACACAGGATAAACCTGCTGAACAGTCCATCCAGTAGCCAATGCTTAGGTTTATGGTCTACCATGGGTTTCTCTGCCTGCCCTGATCCTGTTCACATTCTTAGTAAAGAGGAAAACCTTGTTCCTTGTTTTAGTAATTGCATTTGTTCAGTCCCTGCAACAAATAGATTAGCCAGGGTTTTATCAGAGGAGGGAGCGTGCAATGTGATAATGGTTTTCAGCAAATCCTTGGGCTGTCACAGATTAGAGCAATGGTGGCAGGGAGTATTATCAGATTCCTCCCCCCCCTTGTCTTTCTCTTCCATCGGATTTCTCAAACCAATCTATTGTAGAAAGAGCTAGTAAGATACAAGCAGAAGTCAGTTTCAATCTGATCTGCGATTGGTTTCCTGGCAGCTGATCTGTGCTGCCTTATCGATTTGCGTGCCCTCCACCTTGTTTGTCTAGAGAAGAAGGTGGGAAGGGGGGATGTACAGTGGAATTGAAGTGCGTGAGCCTTTGGTGGAACCACTTTAAACTTGATACATCCAATTGATCCGGAGGCAGGAGCACAAAGAGGCCAGTAGGGCCAATGTGAGAAGAGCAGGAGCCACCAGCCTTAATCAAAGGGGTTTAAATGGTTGTGACCTTCTGATTAAACACGAGAAATCAAGTCTGGAGGGGTAGCACACCAGGGAGTAGAAAGCACCGGGTGAACAAAACCCTCCAAACTCTCTCCCAATGTTGTGTTTGTAGCCTTGGTGAGAGATGCCTGCAGTCTACAAATTTAGAGTTTTTCACTGTTGTTTTGTGTAGTGTTTTAGGGTAGTGTAAACTTTGCACAGAAACCTTTACCATACTTGCTGTTCCAGTGCTCTAGAATTTTGCTTGAAAGTCGAAGATTTGCCGCTGTAGTGGGGAATACAGTGCTAGTTTCTAAGGATGGTAGAATATCAGAGGGCTTTGTTTGAGCTAGGAGTTATCACACTCAGCTGCGGGTTATATTTTTGAAAGGTAGGGATCAGCCCCTGAGCATGTACCACATATAAAGGGTAGCTTCTGGGGTTTTGTAAAATCTTTTTACTGCCTCTTAAAATCTGCAGCATTCACCCCACCTCCTCCTGATTTAAGATCAGAAGTGCAGCTTTCCAGTTCAGCGGATAAGATTTTCAAGCAGGCTTCACTCCTGAATTGCTTCTTTTGGAATTATGCCACTGTACCACCTGCACTCCCAGAGAATTCTCAGAATTGGAGGCTTGTTTTCCTGATCTCAGATCATCAGTCAGCAAGATGGACAGGCTGGGTAGGAAGGTGGGATATAACAAGTAATGGGCCTGAGTGTGGAAATAGTGTTAATAAAGAGTATTTCACTTTTAATTTTGACATCCAATGTAATGATCTTTTTAAGGCCCTATCATATTATCTGCATGACTAGATTATTGAGTCTTCATCGTCTCCAGTTAAATTTATGGCTGGGATGAGGCTTGGAATTTATTATCAGTCAATAGAGCTCGATCCTCTAACAAGGCGTGTAATAAGATATACATATTTAATGATCCGGAGTGGAGCAGCCTGCTAATGGGGGTCGACTCATCTATTCTTTCCCCTTCTTAAAGAATCTGACTCTGCCAGCTTCAACTGGCCTTTTTCTGCTCAGATCCCCATTTTAAAAAGCAGCTAGTGACAGCTTCCCTGCTTTCACACCCTAGATCAGTAGCTTAAAAGCTATGCGTTAACCATTCTTGGAAGAGGAAGGTATGCCCACTTAAAAGTTATTAAATTCAAATAATATAACTTCCTGAGACATGTTCTCAGACTGGACAGTCTTACATTTGAGAAAAGGCTGCTGATAGACTGAGAATCCTTTGACAAATGGTTTGATTAATTTCTCCAAATATATCTCTGATTAAATTGATTCTGCATAGTCATCTTTCACTTGAGAAAAGAAAAAAGAATAAAACGTGTAGGAAAAAAGAGAAGAAAAAGAAAAGAAATACATACATACATACATACATACATACACACACACATACATACATACATATCGTGTTTTGTGGAAAATAAGAACTGGTCTTCTTATTTTTTGCCTCCAAAAGAGACACCAGGTCTTATTTTCGGGGGGGGGGGTGTTTTTTCCACTGTCTCATCTTGCCACGGCCACACCAACAGCCCCTCCTAGCTAGCCCACTTCTTCTGCACCTGAAGGAAATGCCTCTGCAGCTGAGAATGGAGCTCCGGCCTGCATTTTGCCATCAATCCGTAGCTTGGTTCTCAGCTGCAGAGGCCTTTCCAGAAGGCCTCTGATGGCGAAATGCAGGCTGAGGGGCGCTGCAGAAGTAGGTCGGCGAGGCAGGTGTCGATTCATGGGAGGCCTTGCCGCAACAGTAAGCGGGTGTGGAATGCATGGGGTAGCTCCATCTCCTACCCCTGCCCTAGCTTGATTTTTAGGCATATGCCTCATCCCCAAACTAGGGGTTATTTTTGGGCCCACCCCAAAAAATCAAGCCAGGGCTTATTTTTGGAGTAGGCCTGAGAGAGAGAGAGAGAGAGAGAGAGAGAGAGAGAGAGAGAGAGAGAGAGAGATATGACTTCCAACCTTCATTACAAGCATAAATTAAATTATTTTTTCACCGCCTATAAATCTCTTTGCCTTTATTGAAGAAAAAGAATTATAATATTCACAGTTTTTACATCTAGTTGAAAAAACTGTTTAAACAACATACTGCTGTAATTTTTGAAGGAATTTGGTATCATATTTCAATTGAATTTCCATATGTGAGAATTTAAATACTGCAGTTTACACAGCTATCACATTCTATAGCTTTGATTCAACAATGAGAGATACGGAAGTTCATAAGTCAAAGAGTGCAGAAGAGTTGATTGTAACACCATGACTTCCTGACATTTGTTCTTAACTTTCTTTTATGCATTCATGTGTGCAATCCAAAAACAAATACACACAAGTTTACAATCAGATCCATATTTATCTCATAATTCCATGTAATATCCACTTTGGATGAATATTCATTATTGCTTGTTTATTTTTAGTGCCTATTTTTGGAACTATAGAAAAAAAATACTTTATTTTCTACTAGACTTTGATGGTAAGCCAACAATACATTAGGCCAGCATCCATAGTGCTCATCCACCCTTTCCCCTCCCCCCCTCAATTTCCTCCCTTGCTCTAGTCTAGGTGAAGAGTCAGATCACTGTTATTGGAAGTTTTACATATTTCAGATAATTTGATGTGCAGGCATTTTTTTCAAGTTAGCTATAAGTTTAAGAAGATGGGAATACACATCAAAATGGTTATGTCAAATTATGAGGATAATGGCAAAAGAAAGATTGACCATACATGGTAACCATCTGAGATTTACATACCTACTATGCTTCTTCTCTTGCTAAACCATAATAAAAGTTGATGATCACTTTATACATGTATTAGTTGCAGATCCTGCAGGTTTTACATATCTTCTATCATGCTGCTCATGCTTTCTAAGTTGTGTAAATAATTGATAGTATCAGGACAGTTGAGATATTAGTAGCCACATGTGGCATTTAAATTCCTATAAACATATGAAAAATTAAATTATAGATCAGCTTAAGTTGTCATTATTCATCTTTAAAGTATTAAATATCATTCAGCAGTGCTTGATTTATTTACTACCACTCATACCACATCTATAAAAGTTGATGTTATCTCAGAATGAGTATGTCTGTGTTCCTTGTATTTGATGGAATTTCTCAGTCTACATTGCCCACATACAGCATTTGTGCAATAAGAAGAGGCAGAACATTTAAAACCATCCTGAGTGCCTCAGCTGTTGATGAGAGACAGGTAGAGACATACAGTTCATGGGAAATAGTTAGTGGGTTACTCCAGGCCAAGAAAAATGTATGAATTTGTTCAGTCTTATGGACAAAATATTATGGAAGATTGGCCTGGCAGATCCAAATGATACCATGTCATGATTAATTTGGATGGCAACAATGTGAGAGGCCTTCTCCCTGTAAGTGAATGCCCTGCTCTGCAGGTGCCTGGATGTAAGTGTCTATACCTGAGATTGGATTGTGGAGCAAAGATACTGCAGGTGTACTCCCTACTCTGCTGCTCAGCAATTTCATTTCTGAATTTACGAAACTCATTGTGGAGCTTGGATTTTCTTTGGTTGTTAATGCTTGATAGAATTCAATCCCCATTCTCTGCAGTGGGATCTAAAGTAGCCCAGATATTCACATTGTCCTGGATAAACACAAGGTGTCTCAGGTGACATCTGACCAAATACACATTTGATCTAGTTTCTACTTCAGAGCAGTTGGCTTTTTGAAGGTGGGGGACAATGTTCTTAGTTTTTTTATCCCAGTCAGATCACTTGCTTCTAGATGTGTAGTTCATCAGTATCCCTGGTTTCTTCAACTATGGGGGAAGAATTAAAATATTCTACCCCACCCATCTGACTGATCTGTTCAGTTTTTCAGCAATACAAGTAGTCCTCAACTTATGACCACAATTGAGCCCAAAATTTCCATGTCTAAGCAAGATAGTTAAGTGAGCTTTGCCCCATTTTATGATCTTTTTTGCCACAGTTGTTAAGTGAATCGCTGTAGTTGTTATATAAATCTGGCTTCCCCATTTACTTTGCTTATCAGAAGGTTACATGACCGTGGGACATTGCGGCCATTATAAATACATGCCAGTTGCCAAATATCCGAATTCTGATCACCTGACCATGGGGATGGTGCAGTGGTTGCAAAAGTAAAAAAAATTATCGTCATTTTTTTCAGTGCCATAACTTCAAGGAGTTACTAAAAGAATGGTTGTAAGTTGAGGACTATCTGAATTTTGGACAATTTTTTGGCATTAGATGCAGTTTTCTCCCAGCAGACTTTCTCAGACAGTAGATATTCAGAGATCCCGTGGCCTCAGATACAAAGCAACATAAGAGAAGCTTGAGCAACAATGGCAGAAAATAAAGAACGAGTACAATTAAATGTGTACAAGCCAGCATTCAGACCTATGTGCAGTAATAAGGATATGAAGTTTCAGTTTTTCTCCAGTCTCATTGCATTGCTAGAATGCTGTCTAGCAGCACTGTTTAAAGTGGCTAGTACATTACCGTATTAGGGAAGGATGAATGAGGCATGCTTAGGTAAAGCTGAGTCTTCAGGCTGCTGTATTATGTTTGAAAGACATTTGGCTGAAGAAATCACTGGCGCCTGTTTTGACTTCAGTTTCATGTTGCTGAAACAAGTGGTCAATGTCATGCTGGGTTATTTGGGATTACCTAGATATGGTGGTCTCAAAGGATGTGAATGAGGGATTTGCAGCACAAGCTCCACTGCTTGTAGATTTGCCCTACTAGGTTCCTTCAGACAGCTGGGGCGGAGGAATATATGTGGCTGGATTTGAGAGCTAGTAAATGGTACTTTGAGAGAAGAGAGTATATTCTCTCCTGAAGAAGCCATCACTGGATCCAGCTTTGTTGAATAACCTCTGCCTAGTATCCAACCTTCTCTTTTTGAGAAAGTTATCGAGAACATGCTATGGTATATGCTACAAAGAATCATTTGAGGAAGTTGATTATCTGCATCCTTTTCAGTTGGAGTTCAGTCTTGGATATGGATCTGAAACTGTATTAGTAGTGGGCAATTTCTGTCAGAGCCAGATAGGGGAGTGTAATTCTCCTGGTATTATTGGATCTCTCAGTGATGTTCGGTATCAATGACCATGTTATCCTTCTAGATTACATGTGAGCTTTGGGACCTAGTTCCATTGAGCTCTTGGTGACTTATGTATGGAGTACTACGGGGCCCATTTCCTTCCCCTATATCAGGGGTGTCAAACTCAATTTCATTGAGGGCGGCATCAGCATTGCGGTTGTCCTTGGGGGCCGGGTGGGTGCAGCCTACTGGGTGGGCGTGGATGAAGTGGGTGTGGCCTACTGGGTGGGCATACCAGCTGTACATCGTTCGCGTCAAGGGTGCCTGTGAGATTCTGGGCAGGAGTGGGACAGATCTGAGGGTCTCTGGCAGAAGGGGGTGGGACTGGAGCAAGCGCCAAGATATGGTTCATTTCTTCATTCCTCACAAAGGGTGACACCTCCCCAGCATGCACCCAGGGGGCAGGGCTGACACAGCAGGGGCTGGTTCCTCGCTGTTTCTAGATGGCCTTGTGGAGTTAAGACTGAATGTGTTTCAGCATAGATGGCCACCGCAAAATTGTACATTGGCTCCCGGCCGGCCTGGGCCAGGGCCAAGGCAGCGGGGGCCATTCCCTCACCGCATCCAGCCCCTGGGCCTTGTGTTTGACATGCCCTATATTGTTTAACATTTACATGAAACTGCTGGGTGAAATCATTTGTTAGATTGGAGTGATGATGATGCTCCATTACATATCTATATACAGATAAGAGATGCAGTGGATATTCTTACCTGATGTCTGAGATAGTAAAGGACTATATGGGATAATCAATAAAATTAAAGCATTAAAACAGTAATTTAAGATTAATTTTTAAAAAAATGTAAAGCAACATTATAAAATTACAAAAAATGGAGAATTCCAAGATAGGGAGGTTAGGTTAGCAGTTGTTAATACAGGTGTGGGAAGGTTCTCATGGGGTCAACCAGCCTCATGGTTGTGTGGACTTTTGTGTCCCTCCAGGTCTCAGGTTGCATTCCCCCTGCATCCTCCCTGAAAGAGCAGGTGTGTAATTTGATAACATTCCTGGACTCTCAGTTTCTGCCTGAGGAGCAAATAGAGGCCTAGGTCAAGAGAGTCTTTACTATCTTCAACTGGGATATCTACTGTGGCCTTCATTGAAGATGAAGGCACTGATACTTGAGATAATGAGTGTCAAGAATGGAGAACTGCAGCATGTTCTATTTGGGTCTGCCTTTGAAGATTACTCAGAAACAGTAGTTAGTACAGAATGTTATAACCCACATGCTGGCCAATGACAGTCAGCCACACCCATCTTACAAAGTGATACTGTAGACCGCCCCTCCCCTTAGGAATTAGATACATGTAGGGTTGGAGGCAGGTTTTCTTTGGTGGCTTCATCATTTTGGAACACTTTACCTTCAAGATCCCATCCCACAATTGTAGCATTTAGGAGCTCAACAAAAGCAAGGCTGTACCACTGGATTTTGTAGGCTTTGTGGCATTGGGCCTGGATATGTGAGGGATTGCCTATCTCCAATCATTTTTGTCTGCCTGGTATGTCCCAGCAGAGTAGAAGCACTCCAGGTCCCATCTATTAAACATTGTCCTCTTACAGGACCAAAGAAGTGTGCCGTCGCAGTGTCTGCCCTCTGTAACAGCATCCCCTCCGAGATACACAGATGGTGTCCTCTCTCCTGGATTCCAGAAGCCCTTAAGATATAATGCTGGTCCCAGGCCTGGGGTTAATCTATTTGTGGGGGTCTCTGTGGTGGTTTTTTTGTTATGGCTATGCTTGTTTTAGTTTGGCTTTTACTGTTTATCAATTTTGTAAGCTACCTAGACTAGTGTCGGATTGGGCAGCTATAACATTTTTAAATATGTTATTATGTTGTTAAATAATAATAATGTTTGTTATCATTGATTTTTTTAAACGTGTTGTTTTAACTTACTAATAAGAGCATTCGGAGGCTGCAGTTGGTTCAGAATGCAGCCGCGAGAGCGATTGTGGGTGCACCAAGGTACACCTATCCTCCGCGAGCTGCACTGGCTTCCTGTGGGTCTCCGGACGCAATTCATGGTGTTGGTTGTCACCTTTAAAGCCCTTCATGGCTTAGGACCAGGTTACTTACAGGACGGCATACTGCCGCATAGTTCCCAGAGACCGGTGAGGTCCCACAGATTGGGCCTCCTTCAGGTCCCGTTGGCCAGACAATGTCGGCTGGCGGGTCCTCGGGGAAGGGCCTTTTCTGTGGTGGCTCCAATGTGGTGGAATCAACTTACCCCCGAGATTCGAACTACTCCCACCTTGCCAGCCTTCAAGAAAGCTATTAAAACTCTCCTGTTCCGGCAGGCCTGGGGTTGATGTCCCCGGGGGGGGCGGGATTCGATTGGGACATGCTGTGTGAATGTATTCATTTTTATTGTTATATTTGTTGTTTTAATTTTGTACGCTGCCTTGAGTCCCTAGGGATCAGGCGGCATATAAATTTTATTAATAAATAAATAATAATAAATTTTTATTATTTTTATATGAGCCAACCTGGGTCTCTGAATTTGGATGGGATAGAAATTGTGTAAATAAATAAAACAGTTACTCTTAAATTATAAAAGTTTTGGAGGCATTCATTAGAGTTCACGTAGACTGAAGGAACTCTGAGGTAGCTGCGAACTTTTAGAAGTAGTCCTAGCAGAGGGATCAATAGGCAAAATACCAGAGAAACCATTTAAAGGTACAAAACAAAAGTAGAATCTTCCTTGCAGAGATGGAAGAAACCTCCTCTTGACCACAGGAGGCTGTTGTGCATCTGTGGCTAGATAAAATAGTCCCTCACCCCTGCTATATTTTGTGTGCCTCATGCTGATTTTTCCAGCCCTTTGGGATGTTATTAAATTAGTTTTACAGGAGTTTTAATAAGCACTTTTGATTCCTTTGAAGTGAGTGGCTTTGTGGGAAGATTACAGCTCCACATCCTTCTCGCTGGGAGAGAAACAATGACAAGGGTCTGATGTTTGATCTGTCCTTCCGAAGGCAAGAGAGACAAAGGGCTGGGCTGAGGCTTGGGAGCTAATGTTTAAAAATAGGCAGGTCTCCCTCCAAGATAAAGAGAGCTGCCCTTCTGTGTGCAATCAGCGCCTCTGCCTTGCTGGACCTGCCAAAATAAAGCTGGGCTTTTTTGAAAGATTTGAGTATAACTCCACAGTTTCATTCTGAAGCCTTTCAACACAATAACTAGGCCATCTCGCCTAGCTTTAAAGCAGAGAACTTTATATTAGAGTCTTGGAAGCTCCGGAATTGCAACTCTTCCCTTTTATTCTTTTTCCTTGACATGATGTGTTATTCTCAGGGAGAAGTGGCTTTATTTAATAGATTCTCTCATTTTGACTTTGAAATCTCTCCATAATTAAGGTCCCAATCCCAGTAGCTTTGTTGGACTAGGAAGAGAACAGGGGGTTACTCAAGGCTTTTTAGTGAGATGGGATAATGATTGATAAGGGACTAGGGGACATAGTTACAGCAGATATAGAAGAGCAGTTGCTATCATGCAAGTGAGAAGTCCTTTTATCTAGCCAGTTAAGTAATGCAAAACCTACCCATCAAGTATAGAGGCTTATTGCAACTGCATAATCTGTGCCACTCCAGCAGGGGATGTTGGTGCCGAAACAGACCCATTAAGATAATTCCTTCATAAGGCCAGGCAAAATGGAGTTGCCAAAGAAACCTCTACACTGCTCATAGTTACACCTTCTATTAATCTTGAATAGGATGCAGTCAGGAATTTCATAGGCTATAGGTTATTTTCATCTTCCCTTTCCTATTCTTTTTGTGTGGGAAGCCAGCCTTCCAAATGAAGAGCCTTCAAGTCTGAGTGAAGTATAGGGTAACAAATATAATAAACAATCTACTGGAGATGAATCAGCAAATTCGTATGATTTTTTTCTTTAAAAAAACAGTTTTTCTAGAGATGTTAAGAATGATAATGATTGATGATGATGATGATGATGATATCCATGCAGTCAGGTCCGATTCTTGGCAATTCTATGGGCCAGGTCTCTCCACATATTGTACTACTTATGCCAACAATATCTGACTATAATCCAAGTGAACATGGGCTCGCAGTGAGCAAGATGTTTTCAGTATCAGCATAGGACAGTTAAATCTACAGATTCTATATTCATTATAGATTATGAACTACTGAGCACTTTCTGTGGGTCATATTGGCTCTGCACTAAAAATTAAACCTGAACATTCATTTGAAAATCTTAGCTAGGGTAGTCAAGAACCATCTGTTCAGCTAGGGTACTATAGAGCTCCACAGACAAGAATTCTTTTCTTTCTCACAATAACCACTGTTGATTTTAACAGACAAACATATACTTATCATAAATATTTTGAGGATAAGTATCTCTGGACTCGACTCTATTCCTTTATAGCAAGCAAAGATTAAGCCGCCCAGGGTCTTGGATACAAGATGGACGGCATATAAATTTCCTAGATAGACAGATAGACGATAAGACAGACAGACAGACAGATCTGACCTTTCCCTGACCCAGCGAATATATGATAGTATACCCCAAACATGGCCCCAGGGGCTTCTTACAATATATGTAATGTAGTGCTATGCATTACAGCCTATGGTTTATCTGAATAACTTTAAGTGTTTTGAAAAAATGACTTGTGGTTTGTCTTCTTACATTGCGTGATGCTGCAAACTCTTATGTGTCCCCATTTCTTTACATTACAGTAATATTGCACATGGTACATTTTGAAAAATATCTTAGAGTATATTTGTGTCTGTAGTTACATAGGAGGGTTGTGGCAGATGACGAAACAGAAACTAGGGTTTTTGTTGCTAGCAAAAAGGGAATACACTAGATCTCCTGGTGCTAACAGTCTCTTGATTGTGAATTCCTTTGAAATTATTAAAAACTAGAGGCCTCCAAAAACTCTTTTTTCTATTGTGCCAACATGAACTGCGTTCTCTTGTCTGCCTGTATCTCTGTGGTCTTTTGCACATTTCTAATTGTACCACTATGCCAGAAGCAGCAGTGTGGGAATCTAGTACCCTAGCTGGTTTGGAGCACTGAGGAAGGAGGCACTTTTAGCTTATGGGTACCAACACTCTTCTACCATGCCTTTTGTGTGTGCAAATCTGTATTCTGAGAATACCCAGCAGAGCAAAACTGGTAAATGATGGGCAAAATCAAACCAGCTCTTATAGCTCAGGAATCTAAATTGACTAAATCTTAGGAATGAGCAAATTGTGATATTTGCCAAATTTAAAAAAACATACAACTTGTACAAATCTTGTTTTTGTTTTACTTCATTAGATATATTTGAAAAAAAAACATGTTATCAACATTGAAACTTTTGAACAACAGTGAAAGAGTGATCTTTAAGCATTTCCTATAAAATGAACGGGGCTTGCTTAATCATAACTGATACACCTTGGAAGAGCTGCAATGTATTTCAGTAGAGACTGCATAGAAAAACACTGTTGATATTGCTCAGAGGGAAGAGCGAACTGGGCTTTGTACATAAATACAAGGCTCCAAGTGAAATATAGGGAACATGGTTTTTTTTGTTGAACTTTGAGCATGGCAAATCCTTGAATATTTTTTTAAAAAATATTTTACCTGTAGAACAGGCTTTCCCAGCCTTCCGCGTTATATATTTCCTACAATTCCTTATCTTTCAATGAACATTAATATATGGAATTTTTCCCTACTTGTATATGGATCAAAGTTGATGAGCACTCTGGATGAGTTCCTTGGTTAGAATAAATTGGACACACACTGCAGTTCTGATCTGGATTGGGATGAAGTTAATGGATATTTATTCTGCAAAGAAAATTCAAATTTGCAGTAATGGAAGCATCCTTTCTCACAGTGCAAGTATTACAATATGTCCTTATCTAATATAGAATTATAGCCATTAAAGTCCTATTATTGTACTGGGGCCTCAAACTGGATCAAAACACCCATATCTGCAAATTGACAGTAGATTTTTTTTTGAATTAATTAAAGGTTAAGATTGAGTACAATTAAATGTGGTTCAAACCAGTATTAGCCTAGGATAAGATTTGTTTATTGACATCTTTAGCATGTGGCTATAGAATGTGGTCTTAGAAGAACAATTCCAGCCTGCTTTCTTTTTGTCATTCTATTTTTAAGCAGTTTGATTCTATTTCCCAAATAAAGGAAGAATTATGAAAGCAAGGCATGTAATTGAGCATATATAGCTTCTGTGGCCCCCAGATAGAATTAACATTACCAAATGATATGTACGTCATGACAGTATGACAGCTGAAAAGGGGAAGCCTTCATTCTTTGGGACCTGAATTTCAGACTAGATCTTTTTTGCCAATATGGGGACATTTGAAAATAACTCAAGGCAAGATTCCCAGTCAGTCTTAGTTGGTATAACTGTGAAAAATATTTTCTTAAAGGAGCGATCACATAAGAAATTGATTTCTGATTCTGGTTTGACAGAGCCCTTGTTAATTGGAGAGCTCTGGGGAAACAGGACAAATGCTGTCATCCTAAAAGGAGTTTTGTTCCTTTGCTCAGATATGTGTTACAGGTAGTACTCAACTTACAACAGTTTGTTTAGTGACCGTTCAAAGTTACAATGGCACTGAAAAATGTGACTTATGACCATTTTTCACATTTACGACCGTTGCAGCATCCCTGTGATCATGAAATCAAAATTCAGATGCATGGCAACTGGTTCATATTTATGACGGTTGCAGTGTCCACGGGATCATGTTGTCACCTTTTGCGACCTTCTCACAAGCAAAGTCAGGGGGGAAGCCAGATTCACTTAACAACAGGGTTACTGTTACTATCAACTGCAATGATTCACTTAATGCCTGTGGTGAGGAAAGTCATAAAATGGGGCTAAACTTACTTAACAAATGTCTCACTTAACAACAGAAAATTGAGGCTCAGTTGTGGTTGTAAGTTGAGGACTACCTATAGTGGTCTGAACCCTCCTGTTGCCTGCACAAGCTGTGTAATTAGACTCCTGCCTTACAAGGGATGAAAGTTCTAGAAGACATAGATACATGCTGTACCATTTAGTAGTCTTAGAAAGCCTCTATGAAGCAGTCCATAAAAAAACTAATTAAATAAATATATCAGTATCCAAAATTGCTGGTTGAATAAATTTTAAGATCAACCAAAAAATGGCAGAAACTGATATTCCCCAAAGAGATTTCATGTTGAAACAAGCTATAGATGTGTTTTTGTGATCCAGGTTTTATATTTGAGATGTTGAAGTGAAACACTCTTCAAATATAAATTTAATTCCAGAAAAATTAAGATATCAAGGGCTTAAGGAGAGAAAGCCCCCACTGTTGTACTGGCCTAAGCTCTCCTGTTCATACCAGGTTTTCATTGCTTTTATTCATTGAGGTTGCAACCTTTTAAGCTGAGAGAAGACAATATAAACTCTTAGATATGAGGCCTGTTTGTTTAGTCTAACTCCTTGGAAAATAATGATAATGAAAATAATAGGTGGCCATCTTGAGAATTCAGTATCAAAAACAAAAAGCTGGGGATCAGAGGTATTTGAGCAAGAGAGGGAGGAAATTTTAAAAATGGAATATGTTTAGTAAGACAGAGCTAATTAACTTGCTTGATCACGCTTTTAGAAAAATATTATCAACATAGAATAACCTAGAATTTGATAATGATGGTTAAAATTGTTTTCTTTCTCTCGGAAATTGATTTGTCTCATAAAGCAAATATATTTGTTCAATTTTTATCTGCTCAGAGCTATTTCAGCTCTGGCCTGGTGAAATGGTAATTCAGCAGTGTTTCCAAGTGTGCTGCAAAAACGAGCATCACCAATGCTGTGGTCCATCCCTTGTATCATAGATTGTTTTAAGGCCTGAAGGCATAGCTTCCAAACAGGAACTTTGGGGCTCCATGTACCACTCTAAGTACAGCTGTTTTTGAGGGAACATTTCCTCCAACTGCCCAAGGAAATTCTAATGGTGGAGAATGAGTCAGATTTTGCACAACATGCTGTCGGTGTCTGTCTGTCATTTGGTGGAATTTTTATGAGTGGTGAGCATAATACAGGACTGTATGAATAGGATTGTCTAGCTGATGGTGATGTATTGTTTTTCATTACCACCTCTCAAGTCCTCTCTGCTCCACATGTGGAAATCCTATTTATTCTCTAATTTGTAAAAATTCCCTCCTTATCTGATACCAATCAGGGAGGGGTAATTGCCTCTCAGGGCCAGTGGCTAGGGGCCTGATGAAGAGATATTTGTGCTGGCACTGTCTGTCCAGGCGCTGTGGCCTGCTGCACCACGCGCTGGGCCACAATTAATAATGATTTGCAAATGGCAGACAAGCAATAACGCAGAAAGATGTCCAGCCAGCCTCCTACCCGCCCCTTAATTTCCTCTGGTAATATAAATGGCATGGGGACGAAAATCCAGCACTATAAATTCTGAAATTAGTTATTCACCATAATAAATGGATCCCTTATCAGCTCCCTCCCTCCCTCCTCTTCCCAACCTACTTTTTCTCTCATCAACCCCCTCCTTGTCCTGCCAAGCCACAGACTTCATTTAAGCCCTAATATGCAAATGCTGTAATTTAACGGGATGGTGAAGTTGATTTTCGTGTTAACTTAATTATTGTGATTTATGAAACTCTGATCCACAAGATGCCACAGCATCATTGTCCCTCTTCTCGCGGCCTGCCTGTCATCTTGGTAACCCAATCCTCACATCTTACCTTTCTTTTTGGTCCTTTTTTCCCTTTATTCTGTTTCTTTTAAAGCATCCTTTTCTAAGTTTAGTGTTTTATTAGCCAGCTTTAAGTGGGCATAAGTCCTCGGCACAAACAGGCATTGGGGCGGACAGCCTTTCGTCCTGCCGTGTTTAATCGTGCTTGGATAATGGATGTCTAATTGACTCATTTGAATGCTTTTGCCTACAGGAGTGCATAGCATTAAATGTTTGATTGCCTTAATTTCCAAACACATCATTATCCCCTTCTTACCCGCTCTTAATAAACACTTTATGAGGATTTTTTTTTTTTGCACAAAGTAGAGGGGAAAAATATCTCCACTCCTTGTACTTCTGTGAAGTGATAAACTCTAATTAAGTCTAATATTTAAAAATATGGTAATGGTGACTTGTTTGAATAAGTGGACTGCATTTCCATAATTTCATTATTACGTAAAACACGCTAATTATTTGAAGTGTGCTTATTACTAAAAGAGAAATCTCCCACTAATAAAGATGAAATTGCCTTTTCTTCCTTATTGCCAAGCCGGCTGCTATCCTTCAATATCAGCCTGGTCCTTATCCCATGGATTGGGAGGGGTGGAGGTTCAGCTTCAGCCTTGCTTATGTGTGTCTGTGGCACTGTAATGGCATTTTGCCTGATTTCTGCTTTTACAAAAATATTGGTAATAAGCAAAAAAGGGGGGTAACCAAAAGTTTCAGCTTTTGTATTAAAAGAGCTTCCAGACACCTCTGATGGATGGGAGACTATACTTATAATCAGTTGTTGATAGTATATCAACTTGGAGTTTTATCAGTATATCCATTGGCAGCAAACTGAAACTTTGTTTGAAACAATTGGCCATGAAACAGGATGCAACATTTCAAAACACAGAAGAGAAGGATGGAAACATACAATATCTAGTATGTTAATATCTGACTTATGGAGATGCCATGTTTGCAAGACATGCCATGTCTGGTGATGGTTATAATTAGTACAGGAAATACCATCTGTCATTTCCTATACTAATTGTAATACTGGTCTCCCATCCAAACACTAACCTGGTCTTTCCCGGTTTAGTTTTTTCAAGATCAACAAGGACAGCTAGGTGCTCCCATCTTTGTGTCCATTAAGGTAAAATTGAGATTAAATGTTCAACAATTGAACATTTTCCCAGCGTCACTTTTAATCTGTAGTAATAGATCTTCAAAAATTTCTGTAAGCAGCTTGTCTGATTCTTGTAGTGCTCTTTGAGAATACAAAACTGATTTTTTTTGTTATTGTTAAAATCTCAAGAATTAAGAGAGACCATAACTCAGCAGTTCTCAACCTATGGGTCGCGACCCCATTTGGGGTCGATCGACCATTTCTCGGGGGTCGCCAAACAAGGCGATCCGCCATTTTTCCCCCTCAGGGGGCGCCGCCCGCATGCGGGCCGTGCATGGGGGCACCGCCGCACATCTGCGCCGTGCATGGGGGTGCCGCCACGCATCCGCGCATGCGCAGCACGTTTGTGTGACGGGGGTCGCCGTCACACAAACATTGAGAACCACTGCCATAACTGATAGTATTTCATTATACCTCCATTCCACCATGCAGCAGTATGCATGTTTTGTGCCGGTTAGTGTTGTTGTAGAGAATTTCCATCTGTCTTCCTAGACACAAGTATTCAAAGCAGGGCTCAGTAAAATTCAAAACAAAACTCAGTATACATTTTTTTTAACTAATTGGGTTATATCATGGCTACCTAATCTCCACTGAGAAAAATGTTTCATAGTGGTAGCATAGCGTAAAAACTTTGTTTCAAATAGTGGCTGAGAATAATGAAGGTTTCTTTCTCCATGAGAATATAACTTAATATGTCTAAACAAAGGACAGGTAAATTTCTTGGCCTGGAAGCAATAAGTCCTCATTTGCTCATTCACTCCCCTCCTCACACAAATACACAACATACACACCCCTCAATCTTGAGCAGGAAGATGGAAGCTTACCATCTCTCCTTACCATCTAGCAACTAGTTTGCAGGTCACCGTTTCCCACGATGGGGAAGCAACAATTATAAATATATTTACTGGAGAGCTGGTTGAGGTATTATATACCTGGAGGTATTATATAACTTGAAGACTTACTCTTTACTTAGAAGAAGGCAGGGAGAAGGAATCCACTTGTTGTGCATGTGCTTGTGGGTTACCTCTCCAGTAACTTCTTACCAGAAATACTTACCTTATGGGAGTCCTACAGTGGTGGTAAAAAAAAGAACACAAATATTAAGGAAATGATGCAGTAACTAGGCACCTTTATGGCTAAACCACAATTCGCAGGTGTCTTCATTAACATAAGAAAAACGGTCAGTGATTGGTGGATTAGTAGGCTGGATTTTTTTCTTTAACATTATTCTTTTGGGTGTGGTGGACCACAAAATATATAAATATAATTTGCTAAAAATTCTCTCAAAGGTATTCAAGTACGAGATTCTGCTATTTTTCTTTTAGATGGTGGCCAGAGGAAAAAGAATAGGCTAATGAGGATTGCTGCTGTCACTCCTAGAGGCAGGGAGGAAGATATTACCAGGTTGTCTAAGAAAGAAGGAAATGCTGTACTGTAGAAAATAAGTTCCCTTGCTGCTTGGACTGTCATCTAATCAGAGCTGCATGCAAGGAATCAAGGATAGTACCGTATATGCCGGTGTATTAGGCGACCCGGCGTATAAGACGACCCCCGTCTTTATCGCCGAGTCGCCTTCCTAGAATGTTGTCTTATATGCCAGAAACTACCAGTATTTCCGGTGTATAAGACGACTCGGCGTATAAGATGACCTCCGTCTTTGGCGCCGAGTTTAGCGCTTCCAGAAGTCATCTTATACGCCGGCATATACGGTAATATGTATCATAGATTAAACAAAGTACAAGCTTAGCATACTTACCATTTCAGTTTTTCATATGTCTGATGCTGGACCAGTGAATTAAATCTCTGACCTCTGGTCGCCCTTGAAAACCAGCCCCTGAATTGAGTCTTCCAGCACCATGCTCTTCTTCCTGGAGATAGGGCCTTGCTTAAATTAGCCTTTTCTACTTGTCAGCCTGTGGGTTACCTTGAGCTTCAGTTGCACTGCAGATACAGAAACAAGCATCTCCTTACATCTTATGCAACTTAGATCCAAACTGGAAAAGTGAGGGTCCCTGTTTAGCTCTGCAAAATCAGAGCAAAATAAATCCTAGCCCGTCATTCATCTTTGTACAGGGAAAGGGTTAAAAACCATCTCTCACACACAGATCTATGGTTGGGAATGGCTTCAGGCAGGTGTCATTCACCACAAGCTACCTGATTTGAATAAATAAGGCTGTGTCTGCCATGTAGAACCTAGAACTAAGGAGAAACTTCCTGACAGTTAGAACAATTAACCAATGGAACAACCTGCCTCCAGAAGTGGTGAATGCTCCAACACTGGAAGTTTTTAAGAAGAGACTGGACAGCCATTTGTCTGAAATGGTGTAGGGTTTCCTGCCTGAGCAGGGGGTTGGACTCGATGACCTCCAAGGTCCCTTCCAACATTATTACTACTACTACTACTACTACTACTACTACTACTACTACTACTACTATTTAAAATGTAACTTGAAGCAAACTGTAAGGAACCATTTGAATATATGACAGAATGATCTTAACCTCAGTTTTAGGGCTAAGAAACATGCCTCAATCACTGGGAAGGGCTGCTTGCTTCTATGTTACTGGTGATCCTACGTCTGGTGTGAAAGCTAGGGAGTTCCAGAAAAACATCTACTTCTGCTTCATTGACTATGCTAAAGCCTTTGATTGTGTGGATCACAACAAATTGTGGCAAGTTCTTAAAGAGATGGGAATACCAGACCATCTTATTTGTCTCTATGTGGGTCAAGAAGCAACAGTGAGTACTGGACACGGAACCACTGATTGGTTCAAAATTGGAAAAGGAGTCCGGCAAGGCTATATACTGTCGCCCTGCCTATTTAACTTATATGCAGAGCACATCATGAGAAAGGCAGGGCTAGATGAATCAAAAGTTGGAATTAAGATTGCCGGGAGAAATATCAACAACCTAAGATATGCAGATGATACCACTCTAATGGCAGAAAGTGAAGAGGAACTAAAGAGCCTCTTGATGCGGGTGAAGAAGGAGAGTGCAAAAGTTGGCTTGAAACTCAACATTAAGAAAATCAAAATTATGGCATCCGGCCTTCTCAATTCCTGGCAAATAGATGGGGAAGAAATGGAGGTAGTGACAGATTTTATTTTTCTGGGCTCCAAGATCACCTCAGATGGGGACTGCAGCCAAGAAATTAAAAGACGCTTGCTCCTGGGGAGGAAAGCTATGGCAAATCTAGACAGCATACTAAAAAGCAGAGACATCACCCTGCCAACAAAAGTGCGTATAGTCCAGGCCATGGTTTTCCCAGTTGCAATGTATTGCTGTGAAAGTTGGACCATAAGAAAGGCTGAGCGCAAAAGAATTGAGGCCTTTGAACTATGGTGCTGGAGAAGACTCCTGCGAGTCCCTTGGACTGCAAGGCGTTCAAACCGGTCAGTCCTAGAAGAGATCAACCCCGACTGCTCTTTAGAAGGCCAGATCCTGAAGTTGAAACTCAAATACTTTGGCCACCTAATGAGAAGGAAGGACTCACTGGAGAAGGGCCTAATGCTGGGAAAGATTGAGGGCAATAGAAGAAGGGGACGACAGAGAATGAGTGGCTGGATGGAGTCACTGAAGCAGTAGGTGTGAACTTAAATGGACTCCAGAAGATGGTAGAGGACAGGAAGACCTGGAGGAACATTGTCCATGGGGTCGCGATGGCTCGGACACGACTTCGCAATTAACAACAACATGTCTGGTGTAGGCAGGTCTGGATTTGTCTGAGAGTTGGATTGGTGTGGCTTTTGTCACACAAACACTTTTATCCATGATTAATTTAACTAAAGTTTACTCAGTTAACCCACTCTTCTAGGTCTGCATGACATTCTGAACCATAAACTATGAAACACAGATGGGTTTGTACTACATAGTAGGCCAAGATATGGTTGGCTAGTTTGCATATCAACTCACAGTTATGGCCTGTTTCTTTTATTTACACAAACTTGCATGCTCCCTTAATTTTTTTGGCTCTAGGTAATTTAAACTATTATGATTTAAAGTGCCTGCTCACTAGTAGAGATCTCATCTCTACTTAGCTGGCCATGATTCTATTTGCTGGGTAACTTCAAGGACCTAGCTAGTATTCTTTTTGAATATAAAGATCCTAATATATGTATATGATTCAGTTTGACATAGTGTTTAAAGGCACCAGGCTAAAAACTGGGAAACTCTGAATTCTAGTCCTTGCCAACACAAAGCCAACTTTGAGTGACTTGGAGCCAGTCATTTTCTCACCCCTAGAAAGAAGATGGAGGCAATGGCAAACCACTTCTAAAAAATGTTGCCAGGAAAATCGCATGGACTGTGCAGAGTCAAGACAATCCTGAAGGCACGTAAACAGTAACAAACTGAAAATGCTAAGACCTTGAGCAAAGCAAAATGGAGATGTGGAGGCCTTTCAAATGGCTCTATCTCCCCTTCTCCCTGACCGATTGGAGGCCTGGCATTTGTACCCTGAGCAGAGAGCAAATTTCCTCTTCCCTCTACCCTTAAAGCAATGCCTCTGCTTTTCAAAACATTGCCATTCTCCTGCCAGCAATTACAGCTAATGGACAGAGAGGTTGCAAGAAGTCAACACTTAAGGAGATGACATTGAAGAAGCTGAGCTGTCTTAACTATAACCTGCTGCCCCTTCCCTGCACACTCCCTCCATTTCTCTGTTTGTGCATCTAGGCCCCTAGGGCAAGCGTCATTTAGGGTCTTGGTATACATTTGAAAGGTGATGTCTCCTAGACAGGGATGGGAAATGAAGCATGTTGCACATAACAGGCAAAGATGCTTAGATGGTCTAGGAACTCCTAACCTCAGAGCTAAGGTAGCTTTGGAATGGTGTTTGAGAGAGTGAGTTGTGAATTAAGGTTTCTCACTTCAGGGTCTGATGCAAGATCAAGCCCCATCTCATTCCCAAACCACTCACACATGCCTTTGCTTGAGGCTAGTCTCACCTCTAGGCAACAAGTTAGGAGAAATGGTTATTAATTACAGGATCGAAGCCCCCCCTTCCCCCCCAATCTCTCACTTTAGAACATTGAATGGTTTATCCAGCGGCCGGTTGGGGAAAGTGCTAGGATGAAGTCAATATAAAACTAATTTTCTTTTCTTTGCAAAGAAATGAGGTGTGTGGCAGTAATGTAATTGCAGATAATGAGGTAAGTTATTCTTAATGTTCTGTCCAGCTGCTGTCAGCATCATCTGAGATACCTGCCGGCAGTCTCAAGGACCTGAATGTGGTCAAACAAAGGAGAAAGAATATCCAAATCTGTTCCCTTTTTTTTATTCACATTGTTTTACAGGCATGGACAAAAGTTAGCATCCTGTTTATTTATCACTACTTTTTAAAAATGAAAAATGCAGTGTTACTTTTTACTAAATGTGTTCTGCTGTGGCACTCACAGCTATAGAAATCTGTGCCTGTCCATGAATCTCAAAAGATCAGCATCTGTCCATACCAGCTATGCTCATCTGATTGGCGTCTGGGCTTTCTGAGAGATAACTATTGTACAGTTGTATCCAGGTAGTAAAATAATACCTAACAAGCACCAGAGTGAGTTTATCCTGCACAGTAAGTTATCTATTCTCTGAAATGGATTTTTGATGAAAGTTGGCAGAACAACCTATAAAGTGAGTTTCTCTAATTGTTTCTACGGTAGTATAAAGCTATTAATATGTTGAGTTAGTTGCTTATTCCATTTAACCGAAGATGGGAGAAATTGAATTTGTATCATTAATTGATGAGGAAATCATGACAATTACCAGTGGCTAGTGTAAAAAAACTGTAACTATTTTTTTTAAAAAAAAACACAAGACTACTTGTTATTTTATTTAACAAGTACAAGCTAAGGGGATTTCCTTACATGCAGCTAAAGGTGGAAGCATGTTGCAACTAAACTTGAAAAGAAGCTGAGGGGAGTCGGGGGTAATTAGTACAAGGAGGGGAGACCACTAAAAAGACCAAAGTTATAGACTAGACTGAGAAATTGACAGAACATCCTGGAAGAAAGAAAGGGGAAATTGCTTCCGTATCATTGTTAAGAATTTTATATGGAAAATGCATGTAACTGCCAGAAAATGTGTTCCACTTTAAGGAATCTTTTCTTATTTACATGTACAGATACAATTAAAATATTTTTTTTTGAAAACAAAGAAATGAGAAGCTATGAATGATCATAGAAGAGCAACAAAGATTATTAGGGGACTGGAGGCTAAAACATATAAGAAATGGTTGCTGGAATTGGGTATGTCTAGTTTAACAAAGAGAAGGACGAGAGGGGACATGATAGCAGCGTTCCAATATCTCAGGGGCTGCCACAGAGAAGAGGGAATCAAGCTATTTCCCAAGGCGCCTGAAGGCAGGACAAGAAGCAATGGATGGAAACTAACCAAAGAGAGAAGCAACCTAGAACTAAAGAGAAACTTCCTGACAGTTAGAACAATTAGCCAGTGGAACAACCTGCCTCCAGAAGTGGTGAATGTTCCAACACTGGAAGTTTTTAAGAAGAAACTGGACAGCCATTTGTCCAAAATGGTATAGGGTTACCTGCCTGAGCAGGGGGTTGGACTTGATGACCTCCAAGGTCCCTTCCAACTTGATGATGATGATTACTATAGACATCACTGCTGAGTGGATATTTTTGAATAAACTTGGTTGGAACTGCTTGCCTAATTCTTTTAACCCTTTTGAGAGCCCAAACAATATTTTTTTTTCTTCCTTTTTCTCCTTCCTTTTTGCTTTCTTTCTACTAGTGTAGCTTTCTTTCTACTTTCTTTTCTCTCTTTCTTTCCCCGCAGCCTTATATTTCCTTTTTTTCTCTTGCCATTTCTGCTGAAAGCAGGGGAGAGAGAAAGAATATGTGTCTATTTCTGTACATGAAAGAGTAAATAGTTGATATAGGGAAAGAGAGGAATCAATTGATTCTATAAATAGGATACCGTAACATTACAAGCAGTTAATTTTAACCATTGTTTATTATTGTTGGGATTCTTCTCTCCTGTTCATATTTAGAAGATGGCTCTTGGCACCTTGAATTACCACAAAGCAACAATGATTTGTCAAAGATAAACATATTTATCTTATTTTTTTGATTGGATAACTTTCTTAATAGTCTGTGGAAAAACTACAAGCTCTATATTTTGAATTTAGGAACTCATTTTATAAACATCTTATGGTATTCTGATTAGCAAACTAATTGAATGTGAACTGGATGACATGACAGTGTTGAAGGAAAAGTCTTCATCATAAACAACATGGTGACTGCTTTAGAAAGAAGGTTGCAATTTATTGAAGAGGAGAGCCAGACAGGAAGATAGCTCTGGAAGAAAAGAGCGCGAGCACCTGTAGGGAGTGGGTTTTTATATCTTTTTGAGCCTTTTGTTTGGAGTTGTTCCTGTGGCGTGAACTTTGACCTGAGTCTGAGTGTGCCTTTCTGGTATTTTGATGTTGGTGGGTTAATCCTATTATGTCCGAAAGGTCAATTCTGCTTCCCTAGGACTGTGGCTGATGACTGTTGGATTTTTGGTGTGAGGGATTGTTAATTCTATGGATCTTTCTTTCTAATTCCAGTTTACTGACTCCAGTTTTTCTGACAAGATTGTCACATCTGCAATTCTACAGACTTGGTTTCTGTTTAGGACAGAGAGACTTGGAGGCGGGGTTGATTTCTGCTTTTAAAATCATTTAGGGAAATATATTCTGCCTTTTAAATATTTCTAAAAATATTTCTTTCTCTGGGGGGGGGTGACTTCCCACAACAGTTAAGTGGATGTGTAACTGGCTTGAAATTTGTATTTAAAGAGTACTCATTGATGGGTCCTCATCAAACTGAAATGAATTATTAAATGGGTTACCACAAGAGTCAGCCCCAGACCCTGTGCTTTTCAGTCTTTATATTAATGACTTGGTGGTGGAAATGCTTATCAGATTTGTAGGTGACAAGGATTGAGTGGGATATTTAATACCCTGAAGGCCAGAAACAAAATTCAAAGCTATCTCAACAAGTAAGAGAAACAGATAGAAAGTGACAAAATGAAAGTTGACAAAAGCAGAATTCTTTATTTAGGTAACAAAAATAAAATGCGCAAGAGTAGGAAGAGCTTGGTAACCGTACTGGTGAAAAATATCATGGAATAGTAGTTGATTGCAAATTACATGTGAGTCAATAGACTGATGTGGCTGCAAGAAAGATGAATTTTAGACTACATGCACCAACAGAACTATAGTTTCCAAATTACAGGAATTGTTAGTGTCACTTTTTTCAGTGAGAAAAAAATGGATCAGTTCAGACAAGGGCAGCTAAGATGATCAGGATCTAGAACAGTGGTTCTCAACCTTTTTAATGCCGCGACCCCCCCCAACCGGTTGTAAGTCGAGGACTACTCAACTGGTCGTAAGTCGAGGACTACTCAACTGGTGCAGCACCGTTTGCAAAATGGGACTTTTGGCGGGCTCAGCAGGGCAGAGACAGTCTGGACAATTCCTATTGGCTTTTGAAAGCCAATAGAATTAGACTCTATTCAAGAGAGCCTATTCTATTGGTTTTCAAAAGCCAATAGAATAAAAGGGAGTAGCACAGCTAAGGAAAAGGGGAAAAAATGGCGGATTGCGTTGTTTGGCGTGCCACAGGTTGAGAACCACTGATCTAGAATCTGGTGGAATTTGGAAATATTTAGCCTGAGAAGTCTGTGGAGCAAAAGAGCATACACACAGCAGGCTTATGAAGCATTTTTTTCAGCTAAGTTACAATTAGGAGATTTTTATATGGATAAAATAGAATTTTCATTGAGTACATGAAAATTAAAGTATTGGAAGTCCGGTGAAAAAGCTGATAAATTACTGGCACATTGTTTGCAGCAAGAAAATCAGCAGAGATTAATTTATAGCATTCTTCAAATACTTGAAGGGAGATTGCTCATACTGTAGCAGTGAGATCTGTTTTCTATTGCTGTAAAGTCAGGATGTAGAATAATGGATTCCCATCACAAGAGGGCAGATTTCAACTGAATGGTTGCAGAAACTTCACAGCAGTAAGAACAGTTTGATATTGGAACTAACCCATATGCAGAGAAATGGTGGGCTCTTCTTCACTGATGTGTTCAGATGGAAACCGAACTTCTTTCTCCCTCGGAGGCTTTGATTTGATTCATGAAAATCTTGACTTGGGATTGGATTTATTGCTCCTTTGAGCCGAATTTGCTCCTTCCAATTTTACAGATCTATGATGTACACACAGTCACGTATACACATGCATTGTTGGGAGGGAAGCTCCAGGATGGGTTTTAGTGGAGTTTGATTATGCTGGGTTAAGAAAGGGAAGCTACACATAGCACAAAATTTTGTGTCTTGGGGGCATTAATACTTTTCTTTCAAATCTTATATAACGGAGTGATCCTAAAACAGAACTTTAGTATGCAGAATACTTTGAAGTATGTTTTCACTAATTGTTCTCAAAATGTCCCCAGGAGAATATAGCCAGTATATCCACCAAGGAAGGTACATATTATAGACCAAAA
Organism: Crotalus tigris; assembly: GCF_016545835.1. Classification (NCBI taxonomy): domain Eukaryota; kingdom Metazoa; phylum Chordata; class Lepidosauria; order Squamata; family Viperidae; genus Crotalus; species Crotalus tigris. Next base: position 5,485,584 of record NW_024100417.1, on the reverse strand, counting down.
TATCTGGCTCTCGCTAAATTGGAGAGTTATACTAAATTTATACCAACAGTGATATCACATTTAATTTGGGGTTGTTTATTTTTTCATTTCCTCTGAGGCTTGGCTTTTTAATAGTGCTAGCCCTGATTTTGGCGTGTACGTTGTGATCTAAAGACATATCACATTGCCGGGGAAGTTGAGAGCTTGAGTCAGGATGCATTTGGATTATACTGTTTTTTTTATTTGCTGTAACAAATTAATTTCTGTTAATTATGCCAAAGTTGTGATTAGAATCAACAGATTTTGATAAAAAGGTATCTTCATGATGAGTAAGTCTTCTATTGTACTTGTTACTGTTGCTATTCCTGCTGCTAGAAAAAAGTACACTATCAACAGCATTTGCTAAGAAGTAAATATATTTAGGACTGAGATGAGGTTGCAATATGTACAAATATTAAAGTCTCCTTTGAGTTGATATTAATTCCTAGTGATTTCCTGGACACATTTCTTCAATTTTATTGGCAAGTGATGTACAAGTGATTAGCCACTGCCTTCTGAGAAGGCATTGTAAGCTAAGCATGGCACTCTTCGTATTTCGTGGTAGTTTCTCATCCATGTACTGTACTTTACCTATTCAGAGCCTGCTTAGCTTATGAAGCTAGATAAGATCAGCCAAGAGATGGTACCAGTTGTAGAAGCATGAGAAGAATGTGGGAAATTGCAAGTTCCTGAACCTTGAAAGGACTGTAGCATGAATATCATGCATCAGATAAGAATCTAATGAAATACATTATCCATCCTAATTTTTCTTTTTTATTTTGTGGGTATCCTGTCTGTAGTATTTATTCAAGTAACTATGAAATGAATTTGATCATAATAGAAATTCTTGTTATAAAGTTATAAAGTTGGCAAGATCCAGAATGTGGATATATCTTTACTGTTGTAGACTTTTTGTCAATGAAGAAAAATCTTAGATTCATGGAATCAGAGTTAGAAAGTTGGATTAGAAGTTACCTAACCCAAGCTCCTCCTATAGCCTATTTCTGACATATGGCCATCCAATCTGTGTTTCAGAACCTCTAACTTCATGTGGCAATATGTTCCATTGGCTCATACAGTCAGGAAGTTCTTTCTGACATCTAGCCTGAACCTATTTGCTTGGAGTTTTAACCTATTGGTTTTAGACCTGCCCTCTAGGACAATAGAAAATAAATCTACTCCATCTTCTATGTGATAAAACTTCAGACATTTGAAGATTGTTATTGCATCTTCCCTGCAATTGTCTCCTTTGTAAGCTAAACATGCTCGGATCTTTTAATTAATCTTGGTTTCTGCCCCCTGAACCATCATCATGGTAGCCCTCTTCTGATCTCACGCCAATTTGTCCTTGCCCTTTTTGGACTGTGGTACTCAGAATGGACACTATTCTCCAACTCTCATCTGAGTGCAGCAATATAATGAAACAATTACTACTCTTAATTGGATTTTGTGCTCAGATTAATGTGCCCTAAGATAGCATTTTCTTTTCTGCAACTACATCAGACCGATGGTTCATGTTTAAGCTGGGATCTTGAATGAATTTGATTTGAAGCTTATCCTGGAAGGGTTGAAGGAGTAAAAGTTAATGTGAGATACAAGGTAGTGCTGCAAAAGGGTCCCTTGAAAAGAAAAAGATATGTTAATATTCTCTCAGATGCACAATAGTGCTTCAATTATGGACCTGGGGTAGGATGGTAGTTTTAATTATGGACTTAGCTGCACATGTTAAAATAAAAAAATAAGACAGAAAAACCTTTCCTTGTAATTGTGCAGGTAGAATTGTGAGACTCTATTTTAATAATAAAAATCTACACTGTTTGGTAATAAAGGCAAATAAAAGGAAGTTGGAAACAAGGTAGCTATCCAATGAATGTTCCCCCCACTATGCCCGGTGCTAAGAGCTGTTTCAACAAAGAGAGCACTGATATTATTCATTAACAGGAATCTGCCATTCCAGCAGTGACAAATAGCCTCTGGCTCCCTCTGCATCAGCTCCTGTACAGACCATAAAGCATGGGGACAGCTTAAATATGGACCTGCTCAGCACAGGCCACTAGGTGATCTGTCTTAGTGGCTATAATGCAGGTGCAGCCAGCTTCCCTCCAAATGAGCACATTTCCCAAGGCCAGGCATGTACACTTGTTAGTTCCAGCGTCCCATTCGTATATCCAAAGGGACTATTTTAACCAGCACCACTAGTCTTAATGTCCCCCAAGTGCCTAGCTACGTCTTGCACCAATCTGGTGTTTGCACATCTGCAGAGGTCAGAATTTAAACATATTATCTATAAAAAAGACAGAGCTGACCGTAATCTTTTAACCAATCAAGGTGGAAATGTAGTCTTCCTAAATAGCATTTTAACTTTACTGCCCCAGTCAACATCTTTAAAAATGCATTTTTACGAAATCTGGGTTATTGCTGATCAACATAAGGACTTGTCCTCGAACCTTGAAAGGTCCCAGTTGAGTAACCACAATTGCTAAGTATCTTTGGGAATTTTCTGTATCATATACACCAGAACTACCAACATTTTTGATGCAACCTTTGAAAAAAATGATAATTTTAGCTACTTTTTCACTACATGCAAAGTAAATCCTCATCATTTTAACTATTGTCTGTCTATCCACTGTAGAATGAACGCCTCTTCTGCAGGTAAAGATATTTAAAATGACACATCTCAGGAATGGAAACAAGTAAATGAATGGGAGTCCCTTCTACTGTTTCGGATTCTCCTTTGTAGTATTCAGTGTTAACCAGTGTGGAAAATGGTCTTAGGATTCTGATGAAGCTTAGGAACAACTGTTTTTCAATACAAATTAAGGAAAGCCCCCCCCCCCTTCAAAAATACAAAAGGAATGTACTCCTTACGTTTGGGATTGACTTCAGCTGTTTGTTTCTTTCTGATGAGACTGTGCCTGCCTTCCTGACTATTTACATCACAGGTGTCAAACTCGATCACGTCACGTGACATATCATGACGTATCACAACATTTTTTTTTTTTTTTTTGCCTTTGCAAAGCCGGGGGGGCAGGACCTGCGTGTGATGCATTCGGCCTGCGGGCCACCAGTTTAACTCCCCTGATTTACATGTTCATTGTTATAGTACTCCGGACATTCTTCTTTTGTTGAATGTGTGGTTGTTGGAATATAAGAACGGAGATAGTCTATTCACTGGGTCTGAAAAGGAAAATGGGCCACCTAAAATAAATGGTCCATTTGGAGAAGTAGAGCCACTCTGCAGGCAAAGTAACCCTGGGTTGACCCCATCCATACACACCCCTAAATCAATTGTGTCTTATTATTACAATATCAATATACAATATTCCAACAATAACAGCATTGATTTTTCAGCCAGGGGCTGCACCCAAACCTGTTTTAAAGAGGAGCGTGTAAATAGCAGCCCTCATTAAAAATCTATAGATTGCCCCCTCCCACCAGCTTCCTTCCACTCCCAAAAAAAGAAAAAGCAGTTTATATTCATTAGAGCTATTGAATATAAAGTAATATGTTTGTGTTGGACATTGGGTAATGTGATAATCTGTCCGCATATCACAGAGAAATCCACTTAGCAGTGCTGTCAGCTTGACAAGAAAAATGGGCCCATAAAGCTGGCAAATACATCGGAGGCCAAGAATGAAGCACGTGCATATTGTGTGTTTAGGAACTATTCTTTGCCCATGGGCAAGACTAAGAAAGGTAGCTTTATCGGTTGATCTGAACATGTGGTACACTTTAGTTTGAGTTGGTGGGAGGGGGAGGAAGGAGGGGGATGTACCAGCCTGCGTCTTTATGGGACTGAACAGATTTCAGGAGATTTCATTGTGTCAGTAAATGCTTGCACAGATCCAGCTGAGTTGACTGCAATAGAGTGAGGGACAATCTATATGGCATTTTTTGTTTTGTTTTTCCCCTAGACTTTATATTTTGGGAAATGTAATTCCCTTGTGTTTAATCTTTTGATATTATACCTTATGGGCGCCCCATCCCACATTTACAACAGATAGGGATGGCCTGCAAATTCCATAAATAAATCTGGGTCCAACCTCCTTTTGCCTTGTGCAACAGCAATCAAGTTCACCAACCATCTCCGGCCAGTGGAACAAATATTAACGTGACTCAGTGCAGTGGAATTGGAGAAAGCTGTTGTGAGTAGATGCTGGCAATTCCACAATTGGCTGCCTCAGAGTATTTCTTGAGAGAAGATATAGCCTGAGTTGGATTAGTTTTAGTTTCATTCTATTTTGTATATTTCCTCATGTTTTTATTTTATTTCAAATATAGTACAATGCTAACTTGGTACTCACCTTTAATTGGTTCTGAGAGGCACAATGAGTACCAAAAACAATGAGTACCAAACAAATTTTTCCCATAAGAAAAAATGTAGTGAGTCACAAGATAGGCGATATTGATAAGTTCTAGCTTGTGCATTGAATACCAAACAGTGAATACTGGGACAAACATCGAAATACATTGAGTACCAAGTTTGATGAGTTTCAAAGCAGTTGAGTACCAAGGTATCACTGTAGTCCTTGCTTACCAAGTGTTCATTCAGCAACTAAAGTTACAATGGTGCTGAAAAAATAGACTTATGGCCAATCCTTGAAGTTTCAACTGATGTAGCATCCCCACAATTACATTATTCCAATTTGGGTGCTTTTTCATTGACCATAGCAGCCCATAGTATATGATTGTCATTTGCAGTTTTTACAGCTGGCTTTCAACAAGCAAAATCAATGGGGTAGCTGGCAGGAATTAGCAACTTGGTCTCATGTGATGTCATGTTTAATGACCTGTAGGGACACAGCTGGAACTGATGAACTGAAGTTGGATATGGTCATGTGACATTTCATTTAGCAATGGAGTTGCTGGTCCCAGCTGAGGTCAGAAAGTGAGGACTACCTGTATTGATATGCTGTATTTCCAGCCTGCATACAGAATTAAATTTGTTTCTTACAACATACAACAAAAGGCATATAACAAAGTCTGCAATTACCTGGGCACTCAAGTACCAGGATGCATAATGTTTCTGTAAGTGCCTAAACAGTAGCAATTTTATGCATGGTTTCTTTCTTTTGAGAAGGACTGTATGCCAGTGTTTCCCAAACTTGACAATTTTAAGGCATGTGGACTTCAACTCCCAGAATTCCACAGCCAGCAAAGCTGGCTGTGGAATTCTGGGAGTTGAAGTCCTCATGCCTTAAAATTGTCAAGTTTGGGAAACACTGCTGTATGCCATAGATGCTACACTCATTGTTTTGGCAGTCTGTGAGTCTTTGAGAACATTGAAATCAAGAAGGAACAGCAGTACAATCCAGTTCTACAAAGAGATTGGACCACTTTTAAAGAATTAATTATATCCACTTCAAAATGTTGCAGTGCAGTAATCAAGGGATGAATTTTAGGAACAACCAGAATAATTCAAGAGGAAAAAATAAGGGAAGGTCAGGAACCCACAGTGTAGAAGTTGAGCATGAACAATAGAATGTAATGTCATTCAGATTGGGTTGAGCATTACACCTGAAGAGCAAATTGGAAACAAATGGGTAATCTGTCAGTTGCCGAACTGAACAGAAATTGCATGGCTTAACAGTTAAAAAGTTTTGGCTAGGAGGTTTATGTGCTCTTCTGTCATACTTTCATACTAATATGTCTAAAGGTAGTATGCCCATTCTCTATATGCATATGCACATATGTGAACATGGATGAGTTCCTTTCCCAGTGTTTGAAAAGCAGATCTCATTGTGCCATCTGGACCCATTGTTGAAGCTTATCAGGGTTGGTAAAGCCTCCAATGGTCTATCATCAGTTGTTTCTTATTCTCAGTTGCCGTTTTTGTAACAGAAAATCCTCTTTCAAGGTAACAACGAGGAGATTTAGGAGATTTCATATGGCTAATAATTCCCCAAACAGCTATCTGACGGTGTTGTTTTAAAAGCCGCTTAGTTTTTTGCTTTGGAGTTTATGAAAATCTCCTGCACTAATATCCCGAGAGCCAGCCTATAATTGTGTTATTAAATCAATCGGAGCGGATTACATTGTAAAATCAATAAGCGGCTGTAATTGCATATTAGAAAGTTGTTCGACTGTTGTTGATTTTTTTGTACACGGATAATTGTAATAAGCGTGTTTACCTTCATGCTGATTTGAAATCAGTCTTGCTAAATGACTTGTGGCAAGCAAGCTTTGTAATGGCATGTTTCCAGAGCCATATGACCAGGTGGTTCAAGACAACTTGATGCAGCCAGGGTTTAAAATGGAGGATCATAAAATATTGGGAGGCCTACCTGTTTGAGTTTGGTTGTTCTTGTTTCAGTTTTGCTTTCTTTACACTAGGATATCCCCCCCCCCCCAAAAATGACAGTAAGCCTTTAGCTTCAGCGTTTAGCTTTCCTGAAAATTGCTCCATCTCATGGGAAAATCAAAGATTTTAAAGAAAATGTTTATTCATTTCAGTGAATGAATAGCTGAAAAGGAGAAAGAAAAAACGAGGGACAATGGAATGGGTGCAGCATGTCTAGTATTTGGAGAAGCTTTGTCCCATCCACTGTCACCTTCCCACACTAGATTGATTGAATAATTGATTATTTATTTATTACAGAAATGTGAATGTGTCTACCTGTCAAGCATTCTGATGGCTTACATTGAGAAAGTATTAAAATGATACATGACACGCCTAAATTATTGCAATTGCTGCTCCCCGATTAAACTTCTTTCTCTCCAAAATCTCTGTAAGGAAGAAAGTTTTTTTTTTATATATGCCATTTTTGAAAGGATAGGCAGTGGGAGCTAATCTGACCTTGGAGAGGGAGGTAGCTGCACTGAGCAGGTGATATTTCTGGCCCTAACTCCTTGATCTCTCAAGGAATGATATGAGGGAACTGTCTTAGGCTGGGTATTGCTATACAGACCATGAGGAAAAACTGGCTTATGCAATCTGTTATCTTGTCTGACACAGAGTAGTTTCATGAAATTATGCTACTGCTTGTTAATTTGTGCCCTCTCAAGCTCAGTTTATGTGAGAATTGCCTTTCTTAATATATTTACGTCTGAAGAGATAGGGGATTAAAAATTATCATCATAGTATCAGATATATGATGACCTATTCGCACATAGAAGTAATCATTTAATATTACAAACAACAACAAACGTGATGAATGAATGTGCTTAGATTGGATATTGTAATGGAAATATGCAATAGTGTGAGATGGTATACTTTAGGTTGATAACTTTTGGCTATGAAAACGTAGTGTTAAATTTATATATACATGGGATCTATTTATTATCTCAGCTGATTCTCGTATAGACTTACTGCTACCAGGGCTTGACACTTATTAAATAATTAAAAGCTATATAATGTAATTATGTTATTGTAGTCTTCCTTCACTTACAGCCTTCCATAGGTGTTGAGGCTGCAAATACCGTATCAGGATTCTTAGCCCCAATTCTCAGCCAGAGTGGGAGGGGAAGGTGATAGGAGGAAGAAAGTTGCTTTATCTGTATAATCTTCACAAACTAAGCATTTCATTTATGGACTGTTCTCAAAGTGAGGCCACTGCAACCATATTATCTAAGTCAGGGCTTTTCAACCAGTGGTACGGGTGCCACCTGTGGTACATTGGCACCTAGCAGGTGGTATGTAACCATCCTAGAAAAGTGGTAGTGGGGGAGGGGAATGAGCTGAACTGGTGGCAGCACTGTACAAGCCTGAGCGAGAGGTGGCTAGAGCTGCAGGAGTGTCCGGGCTCAATGGAAGCGCCAGGATCAGTGCCAGGCTCCAGCTGGAACTCAGTGCTGATCCTGGTGCTTCTGCTAAGCCTTGAAGTACCAATCAGCTGGAAAGCAGCACTGATCCTGGCACTTCTGCTGAGCCCAGAAGAAGCGCCGATCAGCTGGAATGTTGCAGCATCTCCAGGGTCTTGTGATTTACATTCAGATGCTTGGCAACTAATTCATATTTATGACGGTCACAGTGTCCCAGGGTCATGTGAAGTGACCAAAACCTGCTGCAACCACCCAGCAGATGGGGGAAATAAAAACCAAACAGCCCCCCACCTCACCCCCAATGCCAATCCTCAATAGAAATGCTCACAACAATGAAAACCTCGAACAGAAGGAAGAATGCGGCCAGGCAGGCAGGCAAGTGTCTTGCTCAGCTGTGGCTTGGGGGGGTCACTTTATTCAGTGTTGTTGTAACTTGGAACAGCCACTAAGCGAACTATTGTAAGTCAAGGACTACCTGTACTTTATCACTTTTTTCCTTTTTTTTTTTTTTTTTGGTCATCAGGTTTTTGACACCTGGCTAGGCAATTGGTGGTACTCGGATGTTGCCTGAGTGAAAAGGTTGAAAAGCCCTGATCTAAGTGGCACTTAAAATGTATTACATTTGCTTATGAGTCTCTGATTGAGAAACAATCATTTAACATATTTGCTAAATGATTGTGCTCTGCTTGGAAACTGTTTAGGCTCTGCTATGCAGAAGTATAGCTAAGATATAAGACCAGTTAGTCTTCCCAATCAAATAAGATTCTCCCTAGAGAAGAGGAATCCCTTCTATTTTCACTTTTTTGGCAATATCAAATTGATTGAGATTTGTGGGTATAGTCATTTTTAGCTATGCCCAAATCTCTGGCTAAGGTAGATATGATATTTGTGACAAAAAGATTACAGAAAGAATACATGCTTGTTCTAACATTAGCATTTCCAACTGCTCATTCCTGAAGATCACTTTGCTGTACTACCATTGTTATAATGCTTGGGCCTTCTACATAATACTCTGGGCTAAACTGGCCAAGGTGTACTCATTATGTAATATCTCTGTTCCTATAATTGTTATAATAATTCTCGTTTGCACTTGTCCTGAGATTAAACACAGTATGTGACATGAACGCAGATTTTGCATAATTGTATCATATATTTTTTACTCTCTAGTTTTTTGATATAAAATGATGGTGGTGGTAGAGTCATAAGAACTGTTTAATTGTATGCATTTGCAAAATTCTGTAGGTCAAAGTTACAATTTCCTTTGCTGATGCTTCTCTGCTGTGTTGCCAGCACTATATAGGTTAATCAGAAGGAAAGTGATGGAGATGTTCTGAATATCTGTTGATATCCTCCCTGAGTAGTGAAGTGCCATCACTTTGGGGCCAAGATTGGTTGGACAGCAGTTTCCTGCTCCATTCGGCCCCTGGTGTTCATTCTTCAGACAGTGTGCCTGTCTCCTAGACAGTGAAATATGGCCACAATTAGCCTGGATACAGTTCAATTATGATAAACAGCGCTTGCACCCTTTAAGCCGTGATTAAAAGGCCTCCCCCCTTTGATAGAGAGACCTAATTTCACATTATTATCGCTGCCGCTTGATTATAAAGCACTCCCTGGATTTACAGTTAAGAGATGGATGTAGAGGCACTGCTTTATCATTTACACATCAGTAATGATGCAGCTGTCCCTCTGCCACAACATCCATTTACTAGGAGGTGTGTGTGTATGTGTGTGTGTGTGTGTTCTACTTCGTCCCCCCTTTAGAGTGGCAGCACCACCCCATGTCATCCAGGCCCTGCCTGCCACATGCAAGTGGGCAAAGTCACCCTTACGGTAACAGCGTGATGAATGGGCGCACACTAATGAAATGGAGACATCAAGGCGTGGGGCGAGAAAGAAAGAGTGCTGATGGGAGGCAGCGGAGCTGTCCCAAGTCGGAGGGGAGCGGGAAGAAGGATCGCCTCGCCACTGTGTGCTGTCAAGGGAGAAATTACACATTTACTCTTGCTTTTTCTTAAGGAGACGGCCACCATAGATCAAAACATGGATTTACAAGCCAATTTTCAACATGAAATATAGACACCAAGAATCAATTTAAGCCTTGCTTCTATTTTAGCAAACTCTGCTTGCGTTTAGTCCAGGTAACACAAATCAGCTCAAGTCTTGTTTCCCTGTTAGTTCAGAAGGGAATGGTTTGCTGTATCTGTCCGTATTTCTGCCCTAATTTTTTGCTGTAACCGCTACTATCCTTCCACTGTTAAGTGTGAGGAAAGCAGTTAGTAGGGCCTGCAATAAAGTTCTGGACTTGTGTATGCTTAACACAGATATTTGTGGCTATTATCTCAAACTGGTTTAGCTCTTAGTTTGTGACATAATTCATAATTAAGATCTACAAAATCTTAAATCTACATCTTAAAGCACGTTTCTAGCTCTAATTGTTCAGTTTTATAAGGAAAAGGATCTGAGGCAGATGAACCAGGCATTTTGTATTTGTAGCATTTCTGTTGAAAACGACATCTTTGTCCTTGATAGTTCTTTAACCAGTTTGTATTTGTTCTAACTTACATGAATTATATAATCTGAATATTTTTAAAAGAGAAATTACTTAGAAGTTACCATGAATTTTACTGAGCATAGAATCTGAAGTGTTTAGATAGAACATGACCTGAATAAGACAGTTGTTTCTGGCATTGCTAGCCCCATTTGTGTCATTTTGATGCTAGTCTTACAAGACTTTCCTCAAGATACTGCTATTGCAGAGTATACCCACCTTATATCAGGTGCTCTGTGTTGTACCCTCACCTTGCATCTGTCTAGCAAGTCACATATACAACTAATCCAAGGTCTGGTATATCAATTCCCGCTCCCAATATTAACAGCATAATTAAGCAAAAATCAAGGACAATACCTTTGCCAATATGTTTATTTTCTCTCTTTTTAAACTGCCAACTGTCTTTCTCTCATGTGCTTAAAATTTCCTCCCCTATACTAAAATAAAATGTTGATTGGATGGAAAGAGCAAGGAAATGAGAGGCCAAGATTGTCCGTGTACATTGTAGTGAAGATTTTATAGCTGCCATTTTTAATAGTTTTCATACTTCCTCTATTTGTACAATTTGTTTAGAATTTACCCTGCTTCGTTGCATACTTTGTATAAATGTTGAATCATAGTAATTACCAGTTTTATTCTTTTCAATTGTTTCAATTATTGCTTTCTGTTGTGATGTCTGGGCAAAAGGTAGGATATCAGTAATCATAATGCTCATGTTTAAATGGCAAGCTCATATAGGCTTGAGTAATTTTACAGGTAAGGTCGTGTGTTGTGGCATGTTAGGAACGTATTTTTCTCAGTGAAGCATTTTGCATGGATAGCTACACATGCCTCTCCCACTACGCTTAGATTGCTGTAGACATGCATGGTTTTTTTTCTTACCCACAAATGAAATTTGTTCTTTTGTTTTCTTCTCTGGATATTAGATGACTGCAAGAACATTGCCAACATCATGAAGACGCTGGCTCACAGAGGGTTCATCTTCAAGCAGACCTCCAAGCCCTTTTGATTTCTGGGGCCGGCCGGACAGGGCTGCATGCGGCCGGCTCCTGCTACAGGGGTGCGATGGGCTGGAGCATTCGAATAACAGAAAGAGGACAGAGGAACGAGCAACCCCACGACTCCGTCAGTTTTGCTGTTCTGCCAGTAGAGGCTGTATATATGGAACTGGATTCTCTGTGTAGGCCTGAAGTGACTCCCTCTCTAGGGGCAGCTGCCTGCCCGGCCTGGTCCAGCCTGCAGCCCCCTAGGGCGCTTGCTCCACATGGTTAGAGACGTAGATTGTTTTCCCTTTTGTTGGCTTCTGATTCCCCTTGGCGTCTTTCTCTCTCTCTCTCTCTCTCTCTTTCTCTGCTCACAATTGCGCCTGTAGCAAGACCGTGGTGCTATGTTCTGGGCACTTGCCCTCTTTATTTTGAGTACACTATCTCAAGAGCTGCGGTCAAGCCCCTCTTCTGTGTGAATCTGTTACTGTGTCTCCTGCGTGTCAGCTAAATATTGACTGAGCAGCATCCAGATAGTCCCTTTCTTCAGCAGCCTTCTGCTCGTTCCCTTTCTGATTTAAATAAACACTAAGCCCCATCCCTGGTTCCTCCTGTATGTGATTAAGGAAGCTCGGCTCTTTCTGTTCAAGGTGAAGTGCCTGTATTCCATGCCCACTAAAAGCCACCTATATCCCTGGGATTTCATTCAGCAGGGGCTATTACATGCTAGAGCATCCTGGTTGATGCTCATCCGATGTGCAACACTTCTTGCGCCCAGATCTCTCGTTGGTGCATCCTCAGAATGTCAGGGGCCCTATTTAAGTGTTTTTTCATGCTTGCACATGATGTAGTATGCAGTCCATTGCAGGCAGTGGACATGCCCAATACTGCTTGTCCAGCCAAGGAGTTGTATTTCCAGCTCAGTACACTGTAGCAATCTGCATAAGGATTGAAATCTCTGTTCTTTTCCCTTTACAATCTGACTAACTTCCCTTTTCACTACGGCTGAAACCAGTGTGTTGCCCGAGAGATATGGCCTACTCTTCCCTCCAGTTTCCAATGCCCTGAATCAGTATAGGAGGAGGAAGATCAACCTACTTCTTCTCTAGCTCAGTATTTTCCTGACAAAATATCCTTCCCTGGCCCTTGCTGAATGGACCCCCCAGGGGCATAGGCTCCAGCTGCCATCAACTTGGGAGCCACATCAAGAGGGCTCTGCTCATGCAGCAATCGAGCTGTGAGCTGATACAGGCACTGGGCCTTCCCAATAATAATGCATGGTGTGTGGATGTTCCAGCTGAACCCAACCTGACCTCTTCATTGGCTCGTTACTCCCATCCTTGCTGTAAATGTGCCACATGAATAAAGTTTGGGGGAAAGGAACTTGGCTCTTATATGCTGCAAGGGTGTGGGCATGGCCTTGCCAGCTACAGTAGCTCTTACTGGGTGTATTGCCGCCTCCTTCTAAAGCCTTTTTAAATACAAAACGGTTGGCAGTTTCTGCATAGACACTTGCTTCATTCTCAAATATATTTGCATTCAGAGTATTATTTACAAATACTTAGCTTTGGGGATTAGTATCTATTTCCTTAGTTCTTCAGTAGGGGAGACTATGAGAAAAGGAACTACTACTCTTTTACTATTCAGGTTCCTGTAAGCCAGTGGTTCTCAACCTTTTTAATGCCGCGACCCCCAACCGGTCCTAAGTCGACTACTCAACCGGTCCTAAGTCAAGGACTACTCAACTGGTGCAGCACCATTTGCAGAATGGGACTTTTGGCAGGCTCAGCAGGGCAGAGACAGCCTGGACAATTCCTATTGGCTTTTGAAAGCCAATAGAAATTAGACTCTATTCAAGAGAGTCTATTCCCAGAATTCAAAAGCCAATAGAATAAAAGGGAGTAGCACAGCTAAGGAAAAGGGGAAAAAAATGGCGGACTGCATTGTTTGGCAACCCCCGTGAAAAACCAAATGCACAAGTACAGCATAGGTGGCACCATGCTCAATAGTAGTAACTGTGAGAGGGACCTCGGAGTCCTAGCAGACAATCACTTAAATATGAGCCAGCAGTGTGCTGCAGCTGCCAAAAAGGCCAACACAGTGCTAGGCTGCATTAACAGAGGGATAGAATCAAGATCACGTGAAGTATTAATACCACTCTTCAATGCCTTGGTAAGGCCACCCTTGGAATACTGCATCCAGTTTTGGTCACCACGATGTAAAAAAGATGTTGAGACTCTAGAAAGAGTACAGAGAAGAGCAACAAAGATGATTAGGGGACTGAGGCTAAAACATATAAGGAACGGTTGCTAGAATTGGGTATGTCTAGTTTAACGAAGAGAAGGACAAGGGGGGACATGATAGCAGTATTCCAATATCTCAGGAGCTGCCATAAAGAAGAGGGAATTAAGCTATTTTCCAAAGCACCTGAAGGCAGGAAAAGAAGCAATGGGTGGAAACTAATCAAGGAGAGAAGCAACCTAGAACTAAGGAGAAACTTCCTGACAGTTAGAACAATTAATCAGTGGAACAGCTTGCCTCCAGAAGCAGTAAATGCTGCAACACTGGAAGTTTTTAAGAAGAGACTGGACAGCCATTTGTCCGAAATGGTATAGGGTTTCCTGCCCGAGCAGGGGGTTGGACTAGATGACCTCCAAGGTCCCTTCCAACTTTACTACTATTATTATTATAAATGGTCGTTCAACCGCAAATGGGGTCCCGACCCACAGGTTGAGAACCACTGCTGTAAGCAGACTTCTTTCAGTTCCTGCCTTGTGCTTTTGAAGAAGGGGAGTTGCCATAGGTAGTGGGAAGACACTAGTATGAAGCCTAGGCATCAGGCAACAGTTAAAAAAAAACCCCATGAAATTATTAAAGGGTTTTTGTGTGAAATGAGAATCTTGAGCTGGCAAATATTTACACCTCATCTCTAGCTCATTGCACAACCAGGGATAATTTGTACATGGATATTTTGATTCTGGGACCACATGAAATGGGAGAGCAAATTCCCTATCTTAAATATAGAAGTAAAATAGCATAAGATTATATATACTGCTAACAACTGGTCATTGATACTGCTTATACACAGTACAGATAGTCCTTCACTTACAAACACAGTTGAGCCCCACATTTCTGTTAATAAGTGAGTTTTGCACCATTTTATAACCTTTCTTGCCACAATTATTGATTCACTCTAGTTGTTAAGTTAGTAACACAGTTGTCAAGTGAATCTGGCTTCCCCATTGACTTTGCTTGTCAAAGGGTCACAAAAAGATGATCACATGACCCCAGACATTCGTAAATACATGTCAGTTGCCAAGTGTCCGAATTTTGATCACGTGACCATGGGGATGCTAAAATGGTTAAGTGTGAAAAATGGTCACAAGTCACTTTTTTCAGTGCCATTGTAAGTTCCAATGGTCACTAAATGGATAGTTCTTATGTCCAGGACTACCTGTACATATTTTTTGCACCAGTTTCAGAAATACACAATATGCAGTACAGCTAGGGCAGAGGTTGTCAACCTTGGCTGTTTTATGACTCGTGGACGTCAACTCCCAAAATGGCTGGCTCAGGAATTCTGGGAGTTGACGTCCATGAGTCATAAAAGAGCCAAGGTTGTCTACCCTTGAGCTAGGGCAAGAACTATAGGTTTTTTTAAAAAAACAATAATTCAGTTTTAAAGTAGTCAAACACCAAAGGCCAATGATTGCTAAGCATTTGTTGATTGCTACATGAGATCTGATTTGGGGAACAATGATAGATGGATGACTGGAAACTTCAAGTGTATGAAGAACATATTGAATGGTTGTTTAGAATCAGTGTTCATAGAATCAAATGATTGCTTAGACTTCGTGCTCTTTTTTTTCCTCCATGATCTATATTATAGCTTTTCAGTAGGCCTATGGCAGCATTCCTGTAGATCAGTGTTTCTCAACCTTGACAATTTTAAGGCATGTGGACTTCAACTCCCAGAATTCCACAGCCAGCATTGCTGGCTGTGGAATTCTGGGAGTTGAAGTCCACATGCCTTAAAATTGTCAAGGTTGAGAAACATTGCTGTGGATGATTTGGCCAATGGCATGTTTGGCAGTAGCATATGAGCCCATGACAGGCAGAGTCCATGTTTCCTCCCTTCAGACCAGTCCATCTTTACTTTGCAGGTTCTGCCCTCCAAGGCACTAGGGAATGTAACCAAGCCTCTTCCTTCTCAGGTTAGGGACTCAGGATCAAAGGTCACAGGGATTTTAATGGCTCCCTCTGTGTAATCACCTGATCAGTTTTATTGATTCAGTGTCGATGGAGTCATCTAATTAGTTTTCTATGAAAACGAAGAACTTGGCCTTTGACCTTTCTTTCTGCCAGCAAGAATGTAAATCAAAGGGCGTTGTCATGCACTATTGATTCCCAGTTGCACTTGAGGGGAAAAGGAGGCAAGCACATGAGTTAGGCCTGACAGCTGCAGGCCAGGGGTGTCATAGTCCTCTTTTGACATGTATCTGAAAGAAGATGAATATTCAAAAGGGGAGGGGAAGAAGCAGCTTTCTATGTAGCAACAGGGACATCCAGCCATTAAAAAGTCAGCAAGCTGGAGCTAGCTTTTCAGGCATTAGCAAACCAGGGTCTGTAGTGTTGATTTATTACTAAATATTTGAGTTTCCTATAGCCAAGGCAGGGCTAAATCACACAACCATGAGTTCCTCCATTTCCAAAGAATATTCTGAGTATATTCTGCCTTAGTAACAAAACTAGAATTCTTTAATCTAGATGAATTATGCATAAATACAGGTGTTTTCTATTTTGCATAGTTTATTCTACTAAGAAAATACCATTAGTAGTTTTACAAAGAGCCTCTCTGATAATTGGACCTCTTATTCTATATACATTTCTGGCTTTGGAGTTCTCACCTTACTTAATTCTCCCAACCAAAGCTACTCCCAAGTATGGGATAATAATGTTTTTTTTTTTTAACTAACCAGCATTTATTTAGCTCAGTGCTTTAGAGGAAGTGACACACCTGTCACACCAGACAGCAATTTTAGATGGTACAAATGAAAACTGGACCATCAACAGCATTACAATAAAAATGAGATCTTCACATTTCTCAATATCTATGCAGAACAAAGAGGAATTTGCTTCTCAGTAAATAGAAAGGTTTGTGCTGTGAGGAGCCTTAAGAACAATTATTTCATAGTATCCAGAAATCCCAACCCACTTGGAGGGCATCAAGTTAGAAATGGCTGAGCCAATGTTTTATGTAAAGGTACTTACAGACTAATCTGACAATGGATGCTATAATTGCAAAAGGAGTCTTTCAGTCCAGCAGAGAATGATCCTAAAAATAATGGTTATTGCAGTGTATATTTGCCTCACCAACTGTCAAGGGGGGTAAAAATTCCTTGCTTTAATACCGAATTTAGATGCAGGGACTCTGAATTAATAAGCAAGTTTTCTTTAACAAGATGAAACCTTGGGAGGACAATTTAGGTTGTGTGTATTCTATAAACTGGTCTGCTAAACCACAAAGAAACATATGCCAACTTTATGAGAATGGGAGGAAGCAGTTAGAATTACTGCTCAACCAGGGGTCAGTTTTCTCCACTGATAATGTGATACATGTCTACCATAACTTTAATTACACAGCCCTTGCCCATTCCAGTACAAAACTCCTGTTAACAAAGGGTCTATCCTTCTGCCCTTCCCTCTCAATGACTACTGATTCTGGAACAAGAGATTACAGATTCTATATTTACATCAACATTTACAAAACTCAGGAATAGGAAAAAATATACAGCAAAATCACAGCAACAATCAATTCAGGATTATGAGCTCAGCCTCTTCTTTACCAGGGCAGTAAACACCTTCTTCGTGATGTAAGCAAAGGCAAACAAAACTCTTCAACATAGGAGGAGACATATCCTTCTTTCGCTTGCAGTCAGTAATTTGGTCCTCCAAGATCCTGAACTTGGATCATCATGGTGTTCACGGCTTCTTCATTTTCTTGACAGACGAGGAACTGGAAGCAGATTCCCTGCGCTTTCTCTGTTCCAACAAGAAACAAATGAGAAGCGGAAGAGGAGTCAGTTTCTCAGGCAAAACTCCCTGAATCAATTAAAAACCTTGCTAAACAAAAAAATGACATATATTCAGGCAGAAAATGCAGGAGAAAGCCTTACATATAGATCCTATGTAGTTAAAAGAACATAACAACTTACTTGAGGCTATCCACAAGAAGAGGGAGCCAGTTGATCATTACAGGGACATGAGAAAAAGGACATTTATAATTCTGATAGACAAAGCCATAGCACGAAAAATATGGTTACTTGTGGCTTGTACATATTGGATAATGGAGGGAACATATGACATCAGCTTGCTTAAAGACGGGGGACACTACACATGTGTGAGGCACATAATTTCCTTGGCTGATCCATATTCTCTCCTTTAAGCAAACTGCATTTCCAAAGGATACAGGAATTCCACTTCCACTGTCCTAACGGGTTGTGGATATTTCATTTGGACTGCGAAGTGCCTAAAATAATAATTCAGTTGTTCAACAACTTGAAATCAAGAGGCCAGTGGGAAGAAACTGAATAATTTATTGATACGACCAAGGATTATAGAGCATCTTAATGAATGAATGAATGAATGAATGAATGAATGAAAATCCTTTTCTAAAGAACATCGGGGACTGTAATCAAGAAGAGAAGAAAATTGTAATTAGGTCTCTTGGAACATTCATTCATTCCCACCTAGGCTTGTTTTAAAAGTCTGCGGCATAAATGATTAAGAACTTCAGTAAATAAAGTCCATCCTCCCAATTTTTTTCCCCCATTCAATCATGTCTGATCTTTGGAGACTGCCTGGACAAGTCCCTGCAGTTTTTCTGACAAGATTTTTCTGAAGTGCCTGGCCTCTTGCCTCCTTTCTAGGGCTGAGAGAAACTGACTAGCCCAAGGTCACACAGCTATCTTTATGCCTAAGGTGGAACTAGAACTCAAAGTTTCCTGGGTTCTACAGATACTTTAACCACTACACCAAACTGGCTCTCATCTTATGGATGAGAGCACCTACTTCTTAGGAATGCATAATTGTATTCTCTGAAACAGCCAGGTCCTGGTGGACTCAACAAAGCAGCCTTTTATTATTTTGTTGTTTAAGTGGTACCTGCTAGCATTTGAGGAAATGAGATCAAAAGATATGCTTTAAATAGCCAGCACAATCTGAAAACAAAGGCACGGAAACTTCAGAGCTACTCAGTGAGGCTGCTGAATTAATGGGGATGAGTGCATGTGTTTGATAGTCTTGATATGGCAAAAGAGCGATCTTTCAAATATGTCACAAATTCATATCAATCACCTTCCCTAGCTTGGCTTTTCTGTCGCTATGGGCGAAAACGAAAAGTGCTTAGAAAAAAATGTTCTACGTTATAATTTGCAAGAATCTGGGAGCCTGCCTCGCTGTTAATGGAAAGGAATTATTTTAAAATGAGAATACATACATCCCCCTCTCCCGCCATGACAGACATACACATTTTATAGAGACACATGAGTGAGTTTTTCTAACTCCATCCTTAAAGGAAAGATTTTTGATGTTAACAATGTAACTCTGCACTTTCAAGTAGGCTCAGAAAACAAGGAGCCAGCAGGAGTTCAGATAAAGGCAGCTTAAAAGTCAAATGATTCTGACTCTGAACCCAAGACTTCTTAGAGGCAAGGTCCTTTCGTTTCCCCATTAATAGGCTGACTTGTGAGCCTAGGAACAAAGAGTGCTGATGTGAGGAATTCTGAGGAGAGTCAACTCATTATGGATGGGCAAGTAGAGTCTGAGTTGTGCAAATCAAAGGCCCTAATCTGGAGTAACTGGCTGTACTTGTGCTTGGAACTAATTTGTTCCAAGTTATAACTCACCTTTTGCCCCTTTAAGGCCTAGAGCAACGTCCTTTCTGGGTCAGCCAGAATGAGGGAGAGAATGATCTTCATTGGGAACCTTCAGTAGTGGACCTTGTTCCCAACTAAAAGGAAAAGTCACCCTCAAAATGTTGACCTCCAGCCAGCTGAAATCACTGACAGCAAACATGTATGGCTTAATCTGAGAATGCAGGTCACCAACTGGTCAGGAGCTATTTCTTTTTAAAGTTTTAGGTTGGAGAAGAAATGTTGTCAAGTGAAGAGAACCAGAAAAAATAAACCAGAACTTTTAGACTATGTAATCTAGATAAATTTGAATGCCTGCTTCAGATATTGTCTGGACCAGGGTGTCTCCACTCCATGCCTCTGATGAAACAGAAACTGTAATCCATGGATATATGTAGCAATGAATATCTTTGGTAAAAGAAGGGTCTATGTTTTACTTGGAAGACAAACAGCTAAATATTTAGAATCCCAGTCATGCCATTGATAGATGTAAAAGACTCATAGTTCATAGCCACTATCTGTCACTGAATATTTGGCAATGTGAACTATACTTTACTTCTACTACTTAAATTCACTCGAGACTCAAAACGTAACCAGGATAAGAACCCACTGCTGTGGCCATCATACCCTAACCATAACTAGCTCCCATGTTTAAATATGGCAAAACATTTGGAGGTTTTGACAGTGGGACAATCATCAGTAACTGAGTTAAGGGATTAAACACATGTCCATCATCCAACAAAAAAATAATAAAAAAAATAACTAAATAAATAAACTAAAAAGAAAAGAAAACTCAAAGGGCAGACTTAATGGACCTCTAGGTCCTTTTCTACCACCAATTGTTTATCTTTCTATTTGCTCATTGAGATCTATTTCATTCAATTGTCTACTTATTCACTCAAATCTTATGAAATATATTGTCAGTATTACAGGTAGTCCTCGTTTAGCAACACTAACAGGGACTGGAATCTGTCATTAAGTGATATGATTGCTAAGTCAAAAAAACACACGACCCCACTGCTTAGCAGTTCCAGCAGTCCGAGTTGCTATTGTTAAAAAAGAAATTTATGAAGATCTTGTTTAATCACAATTTCCAACTTCCTGCCAGCTTTGCATTGCCTTTCCTTCTGGGAAGCTCATGGGGAAAGACATAAATTGCAATCGTGTGATTGCAGGACATCACGACTTCTATATGAGGTTGTAACTATCACCTGTAGTAACCTTTTCCCACACCAATGAATCCATACTCTTTCTACAAGAAAAAAAATCAAGCTGGTTTCAATATTAGGAACTGGCCATCTCCTCAGCGTTATCTCCAGACTAGGTGCCAATCTTACAAAAATATGTCAAAACAATTGGACTCATGGTGCTTACCTAAAGTAAAGCCCAAAATGCATGTGAAATATGGTAAGTCTTTGCAACATGCTATCTAACTAATAGAATGGACATCCAGGGAGTATTCTTTTCCCCAAATTCATAAAGGAAAATTCTTCTCTACTCTCCAACCGATGCACGCCTCTCCTCTCCATCCTCAAAATAACAGCAAACCTTCTTGAGCTGCCCCCTCTTGTTGGGTGAAATTTCTTTCCTTTCCAAAGACGGTGTAAAGTGGTCACAGTGTGAATGCGCTTGACCTTTTGTCTTGAACTAATCTAATTGTGTCGTCTTTGTGTAACCAGCTGGTAAAGGTCAGAGCTGTATTTAACAGGGGGGCCTTTTAGGTACCAAACTTGCCTTGCAGTGAATTAACTAGATTATATTTCTTTCAAATACATCACAGTCCAGATCATGTTAACCCTCTTGGTGCTGTTCTCTCTGTTCCTGTTCCAAGTCCGGAATGAGAAAATCAAGTGCCATACAAGAGTCCAGCATTTTGTAATAGAAGATTGCTATACAGAAAAAATGGCTTGGTACTGGATAATAAGAACTGATTGTGAGAATGGCTAAAACCCAGACATGGATAGGACTTTGAGTTTCCCCAAAACAGCAGGGGAATGGTACTCAGCAACATGGTTTAGACCGGAGTGGATAGGTTGTGGGCTTCAACTTCAATTCTGGGATTTGAAGTCCACAAGTCATAAAAGAGCAAAGGTTCCCCAAGGTTTAGACCATTCCCAGGAATGCCTTCTATCCTCCCCCTAAAAATGAGCTGCTACATAAAATTCCCATTTAATCTCTTAACATTTTGTAAAGACTGTGGCATGCCATTATGCCAACGCGCTGGATAGCTGCACTACAATGAGCAAGAAGGGAGTAATGACCAGCTGACTAATAGCCTGATCACAAATGTAACTAATAACTCACTGACCCCATTATAATAAAGTTTGTATCTTAGAAATTAAACTTAGCAGTTGGAGATTTAACATAATATCAGTTTAAAGAGCAGGGTGATGAGGCCCTAGATTGAAGGGGGGGGGCATTTGGAGTACATTGCATATACTGAAGGAAGCATCCTGGAAGTCTGTCCTTGAGAAAAATGCCCATGTCTTTGTGATGTCATCAGATGAACCTGGTTCCAGGGGCTCATGACTGCATGGCAAATTGCTCCCTTCTTGCTTAAGGTTCAGCAAGCAGTTCTTGGGCAGACAAGAAACAATGGATGGAAACTAATCAAGAGAGAAGCAACCTGGCATTAAGGAGAACAATTAACTAGTGCAGCGGTTCTCAACCTATAGGTCGCGACCCCATTTGGAGTCGATCGACCATTTCACGGGGGTCGCCAAGCAAGGCTGTCCGCCATTTTTTTTCCCCTTTTCCGGCGGGTGCCTTACCTCCCTTGGGCTGGGCCAGCTGGTGGCCCAGCCAGTGGTCGGCCTGCTCCATCTCTGCCGCTTGCCAGCTACGCCTCGGCCGGCGCAGGGGGCGCACCACGCATGCACGACGCTCCCGGGCAGGGAAAGTCCTCGACTTACGACCTGTTTAAGTCCTCGGCTACAACCGGTTTAGTCCTCGACTTACGACCGGTTGGGGGTCGCGGCATTAAAAAGGTTGAGAACTACTGAACTAGTGGAACAACTTGCCTTGTGGGTACTTCATCACTACAGGTTTTTAAGAAGAGACTGGACAGTCTCTTCTCTGAAATGATACAGGGCAGTGATGGCGAATCTTTTAGAGTCCGAGTGCCCAAACTGCAACCCCAAATCCACTTATGTATCATCGGGTGCCGGATGGGAGTGACCCATTGGGTGGGCATGGTCCATTGGGTGGATGTGGTTGCAGTGGGAACAGCAGGCTGGGTGGGACTAAAAAATTCAATCAATCAATTCCAACTTTGTGAGATCTTTTTTTCCCCGCAAGAAGTTAAAATTGATTGATTGATTGAACCTTTTTTATTTTTTTGCACACGGCGGTGGAGGCCTAAAGTGAAAAGGTTTTATAAAACCCAGCTGAAAGCCTAGGACTGGGCAACGGCGCACGTCCCCACAGAGAGGGCTCTGCATGCCACCTGTGGCATACGTGCCATAGGTTCGCCACCACGGATATAGGATCTCCTGCTTGAGCAGGGGGTTGGACTAGAAGACCTCCAAGGTCCCTTCCAGCTCTATTCTGATTGTATATCTCCTGAGAGTGAAAATAAGCCTCTTTCCCAAAGGCCCAACATCTTGTTATTTCAAGTAGCTCCCCAAAGGCTGTATCTTCCGATGATAAAAACCAGGCAATGGCAAAAAAAAAAATCTTTCGAATAATACTCACTGAATTAGGGGTGAGGGGTGCTCCCACCACATCAATGATCTGCTCCTTGCTGTCACCCTTGCCTTCTTCTGTGCACAAGCCTGACTGTCCATCGGGATGTGAGCCACCGTCGGTGCTGGGTCCTGTGCTACCTGCTTTGGCTAGTGCCTCATAGCGGTGGCGCAGCATCTGCAGCTCATATTCACAGTTTGCAAAGGCTTGCTTGAGCTCATATAGTAGCACCAGATCACTGCGCAACTCGTTGAACATCTGAACAATTTCTTCTGTTGGCATCGGGTTCAAATCTAGGCAAAGCAGGAGAAGAAAACTAAATGAGGGAGACCCAGAACCTGTTTTTAGCTGTGTGGTTGCTGTAATCTTACTTTATTCTTAGCCAGCTAGAGGAATAAACCCAAACTCTATTGCCCAGGTCATTGGCCATACAAGGAATTTGCCTTCAGGCCAAGCCTCAAAAGTAGGAGAAGAGGTTTTAGATACTGGTTCATCTTGCAAGGAAGGCACTAACTGAACACTCAGTTCATTACTCAAGCTAACTGCTAGAGCCAAGGATTCCTAGACTCAATGAATCAAGGAAGCTGCTATTCTCTGGAGGTAAAGGTAGATGTAAAGGCAACTATTTGTGCTTTGGAGGTATTCACAGTATTCCAGATAGACCCTTGTTCTGGCCCTGTACGATCTGTCCAAAATGATAGGGGCAAGGTACTAAAAGGGGGGTCAGAGATTTTTGAGCAACGGTCACTGACTCCTTCCTAGGTACTTCTCTCTACATGATGAGATTTACCTCCTTAATACTCTTCCATGACTTCTGATGCCTTAAAGAACCCACACAAGAGAGAAAACGACAAAGACTATTCTAATACTTTTCTACCGGAAAAGTATTTTTTCTCCCCTTAAACAAAAATACATATTATTTTTCAAATCCATTCACATACAGTGTTCGTGAAGGAACTGGCTATATTACTCGGGGGAAAAATAGCCCATCTTGACTACAAAGGCACTGCTCCATGGGTCTCTCCCCCTCCCTCCCCCTGCCCTCTTTACTCACCTACTCCGAGTTCCATCAGCATCTGCTCCAAGGCTTTAATCTTCTTCTGTCCCACGGAGCTTGGCAGTTTCATCTGGAATACAAAGGTAGCAGCCACACAGCTCTGAGCTAGCCCTCACTCACAGCCGCCTAGTTCAAACAGCACGGGAGCTTTGCTTTTTACGGTGCACGGGGAAGAAAGCGAACCAAAGAAAGAAAGAGGAAAGGGAAATCAAGTGCTGAGAACCAGAGGCAGAGCGAAGGCCTGAAAGTTTGCAGACTAAGGCCAAGGGCAGGGACTGGAAAAGGCTGCTTGCGAGGGCTTTTCAGTTCTCTAGGCACCAAGATGCAGAGGGGTACGGCTTTACAGCTTCCATGGGTGACTGAATTAACAACAAAAGTTCTGCTCCGCTTGGCACCCTCTCCTGCAGTGCCCTGACCATCAAAGAGCTCAATTACACAGTAGCTAATGTGTGATGCTGCCCTACTTTACTTGCTCTTGCCAGCCTGATTAGGCTCACGCACTAACAGACTTCCTTCTTCCTTTACCTGCTGAGCCCAGAGCCATGGGATTCATTTACAGAGCCAGTTTTCTAACAAAAGATGCCAAGAGTCACAAAGCATGTCACACTCTTACTCAATTCATAGAAGTATGAGCATACATTCGCATTAGAGCCAAAGAGGCCACAAAGTAGGGGCTGGAAACCTACGCTTGGCATGAGATCATACTTAGCAGGACCCTCATGCTACAATTCGATGGATAGGAGCTCGGAAAAACTGTTGCAGATAAGAACGTAAGGATAAAAGCAACTGCAGATGACTGGACGGCTCATTTCAGGATGGTTTATTTTTTAGATGTTAATCACTACTGTCTCTTTTTTTACCCAAATCTCTCGAAGCGGCATAGTTATTCCTTTGGAAGTTAATAATTGTATAGCTCAAAATTTGGGAAGGCTCTGGAAACAAATTTTCTACCACCCGATTTAATAAAACCTAAAAGATCGGGTGGGCTTCAATATGGTCTACCTTTCTACCAAGCATAAAGCTCACATCCCTTGGAGGACAGCAAACATCTGTCAAGCATTAACCCATCAACCTGTTGAGTACTATCAGCAAACTGTTATGTTTCATATGTTTTATGGAAATTCCTGGACTGGCTAAGATGCCATAAAGCCTTAAAAAAAAGATGACTGGATTCTAACCATGTCAAATCTACCTGGAATCAGTACTGTAATCATCATAAAAATATACAAGCTTGCCCACGTTGTCTCTACAAGTAGGATTTTAAATCAGTCTTTTATTGGATCTCTACAGAGATGTTCTAGATCAGTGGCTCTTAACCTTTTTGAACAAATCGCCCCCTTGAGCCAATGAGGAAGTTGTCATCGCCCCCCCTCCCCCAACATAACCTCTCAATCACAACATAGGAAACAATTCTTCAATTTATGCAAACACTTTTTTTGTTTTCTTTAAAATTGTCATCAGAACATATCGATGCAAATAATTTATTTCCAGTCTTTTCCCCATAGCTCCCATATTCTGGCCAATGGCGTGCCACTGTATGGGTAGAGGCTGCTGTGCAATGCGCATGAAGATAAGTGATGCGTCACATATGTACGGCGTTCTGTACTGAAGCTAGCTGGAGGAACATTTGAAAACACAATTCAATCCATTAATAGCGATCATCTGATGTTTTTGTACGACAGATATACAGCTATTCACTGTACGAAAAAATCTCAAAAGTGTCCCCAAAACTTCTCGCTCCATTGCCCCCATATCGCCCCCTTTTCGTTCCTTCGCCCCCTTGAAAAACGAAATTGCCCCCTGGGGGGCCAATATCGCCCAGGTTAAGAACCACTGTTCTAGATGAAGCTTGGTATCTTCTCCATTAAACCATAATTACTTCTGCTTTTTAACCAGCTTTATAGTAACACTTCTTATGGTCAGATGCAATTTTCAGGAACTACTCTCTGATATAGTACAGGCACCAGAATAGTCTAATCTCCATGTCTTCTAACTCCAACATTATTTAAAGTTTGCATTTATTCACCAGTTGCAGACTTTTAACACTTTGCAATTTGATTACGCCAAACTAGCCAGGAGATATATTTCAACTTCAAATTTCAAACTCCATATCAGAATCGGGTAGCATATAAGAATTTTTTTGTTAGCATTACTCCAAAGTTTTATAACAAGGAGCATAATCTCAGTCTTAGTTACATACAGCAGGCAGAAATTTCTTCCCATTAATTATAATAAGACCAAAATGAAGATTTTTCATAAAATGTCTTCAAATCATACATGGCATATAGACATAAATATTATAGATCCAGTTACAAATATTTGCAAGGAATTATATTTTTTGCAACAGGTTTATGGAGGGCGCAAGAATATCCATTGTACTGCAACAGACAGACATTATTCCTAACTAAAGGTGGACATTATATCTCAGCAGCTATCAAAATCATAAAACTCCAGCTATCTCAAGTCTGTTCTTACCAAAGTGGAAGAGGTTTAATCAAGATTTCTTCAACCTCTGTTTCCAGTATCTTCCTGCATAACAAATTCAGCATCACAACTGGAAGCAGAACTGGGGATGAACCTAGAGCTTGGACTTGTTTTTCTTTTTTAGATCAACCACTGATTTAAGCTAAGCTTATTATTCATAAGGTTCATAATTTCTCATTTTGCTAGATTATTATCAGTCCACGTGGCACAGAAATGTAACCTCTAAATTGGCTTCATATAGTTTCATCCAATGTTTTATTACCTCTGAGGTTGGAAAAGGCTAAACAAAGCATTAGACAAAACATTTCAGTAAGGTCATCAACCAAATTTAGCTAAGTTAAAAGGTATCACCTATCCCAGTGGAGTTTTGAATCTTTTCAAACCAAGCACATACCTAAAATATTTAACTACTCTAAGGCAGCATAGGGCCTGTATTAGCTTGTCTTAATACTGTGCACTTGGCAATCTAAGAAGGCAGATATAGTAATATATGGAAGACCTCGCTTGTCCTTATAGTGCAAGAGAAATTGAGACCTAATGGATAATCACCTAAATATGAGCCAGCAGTGTGCTGCAGCTGCCAAAAAGGCCAACACAGTGCTAGGCTGCATTAACAGAGGGATAGAATCAAGATCACGTGAAGTATTAATACCACTCTTCAATGCCTTGGTAAAGCCACATTTGGAATACTGCATCCAGTTTTGGTCACCATGCTGTAAAAAAGATGTTGAGACTCTCGAAAGAGTACAGAGAAAAGCAACAAAGATGATTAGGGGACTGGAGGCTAAAGCATATAAGGAACGGCTGCTGGAATTGGGTATGTCTGGTTTAACGAAGAGAAGGATGGGGGGGGGGACATGATAGCAGTGTTCCAATATCTCAGGGGCTGCCACAAAGAAGAGGGAGTCAAGTTATTCTCCAAAGCGCCTGAAGGCAGGACAAGAAGCAATGGGTGGAAACTAATCAAGGAGAAAAGCAACCTAGAACTAAGGAGAAACTTCCTGATAGTTAGAACAATTAACCTGCCTCCAGAAGCGGTGAATGCTCCAACACTGGAAGTTTTTAAGAAGAGACTGGACAGCCATTTGTCCGAAATGGTATAGGGTTTCCTGCCTGAGCAGGGGGTTGAACTAGATGAACTATTATTATTATGTTACTGTAGTATTTATTTTATCAAGGCCATTGTGCTGGCTATATTATAGGAGCCTTTAGCCTTTTGCTTTATTCTTATATTAGTGCAGTGGTTTGAATTTTGCATATACTCAAATGGTATCCAGCATCAAGATAGAGATAGGCCTGCCATATTCCCAGCCCATTACACTTCAAATTTTGGGGAGAAAGAATCTCAAAAACTTTGCAACTTATCTCAACTTCTATTCAGAGATACATCTTAGAAGTGATTCATAATAGCATCTTTCATAGTTATTCTTGGAGCATAACACAATACAATGCCCACGTTACACAGGTTTCATATGAATGTACCAGTACATAATAGTTATATCGTACTGAGAAGACAGTGTTAAAAAACCTATGTGGGTCCACACAAGCACAATTACTATCACATAAGACTAAAAATGAGGCCAAGTCCATCAGCTTCACTCTGAACCTCACAATGAGAAAGGCTAACAGCTGCTGCAGCATACCACTTTTACTTAAGAAGCTCCATCAGTCTACAAACAGAATTCTGATTTTCCAGGATTCCAAACCTACATGCTGAGAAGGGCCTTTAATACAGATCATTTTCCCCAGCTTAACATAGAAACAATGCAAGCAGAAATGAGAAACTGGGAAGTGATGGCAGAAGCCAATGAGTTTATTCTTGTTCTGCCTTCAGATGAGATGGGATGTAGAAGCAGAATGCTGAAACAGGGGGATTCATTAATCTAAATTTGGGGAAAGATGCAGTACAGATATGTGTAGCTCAGTCCTATGATCAGCTACAGCAACAGAGTAAAAGCCAAACGTTTGGCGGTAGAAATAATATCCTTCTAGTATCTGTGCTTGTCTTCCACTCTGGGTCGCCAATCTCTTTTTTTTTTTTTACATCTCTACATTTTCCGCCAGACACAAGCTTTCTTGTAGCAGTACCTTGAACTCTGTGAGATTCTCCAATCTTCTCTAAACTAGATGACAGCATACCGACGACGCCAGCAAAAGTTAACAATGGAATGTGAAAGCTTCACTTTGTATTACTTTGTTTGATTTTATTATTCCTAACCACTTAAATATGGAAACACCAGTATTCTTTTCAGTAAATGCCATAGGCTCATAAAAACATTACAGGTAGTCCTTGACTTACGACAGTTCATTTAGTGACGGTTCGAAGCTACAACGGCACTGAAATAAGTGACTTATGACCGTTTTTTCATACTTACAACCTTTGCAGCATTCCCCATGGTAATGTGATCAAAATTCAGACACTTTGCAACTGACTCATTTTATGACTGTTGCAGTGTCCTGGGATCGTGCGATCACCTTTTGCGACCTTCTGACAAGCAAGGTCCAGAGGGAAGCCAGATTCACCTCACAACTGTGTTACTAATTTAACACCTGCGGTGACTCACTTAACAACAGTGACAAGAAAGTCGTACAATGGGGCCAAAGTCACTGAACAAATGTCTCACTTAACAACAGAAATGTTGGGCTCAATTGTGGTCGTAAGTCAAGGACTACCTGTATTTTATCTTCCACATCCTGTTTGACAGTCTTGCCGTGTACTGGTCAAGGTGTCCCCATTTGTCTTCTTTTGTTTCCCGCTCTCAGGACCAGTTTCATTATGTAGCTCTCTGGATCCAGCAGGATTTTAGAGCACTGGTGGATCAAAGTCACTACAAGAGTGAGCTACAAATCAGGAAGTTTCAAATTCAAGTGTTACTGATGCCACAGAATGTGAATTGGGCTTTTGTCTCACTTCTTCCACAAATTTGGACATGTTCTCTCTTGTAATTTTTTTCAAACATACTAAAATAAAATGGAGAAAGACACAGGAAAGATGTCCCTCATAAGCCAAGTGGAGTTTTACCAATGGTAAATGATTCCCCTTATCTAGGCAATAAAATGAAAGACTGACAGCCCAGGAAAGACACTTGCATAATGCCTTCATGCTAGCCAAGAGCAGAAGTGATATGGATGGATTTATACACGTTAATAGAACACAGAAGATATATAGGGA
Organism: Crotalus tigris; assembly: GCF_016545835.1. Taxonomy (NCBI): domain Eukaryota; kingdom Metazoa; phylum Chordata; class Lepidosauria; order Squamata; family Viperidae; genus Crotalus; species Crotalus tigris. Next base: position 5,455,961 of record NW_024100417.1, on the reverse strand, counting down.
CAACTGAGAAGAAATGTTACTGTTTGAATTGGCTTTGGAAAACATCAATTAAGCTTCCCTTTAATTTTGGGGGAGGATTTGGCCTGTGAATATTAAAGCTCCATTGGCTTCTTCAAGCAAGAGTATATTTTAATTTTACCATCATTAAGAAAACGTTATGATTTATGTGACTGCTGTTGGACTAATATCTTTAAAATTTAGCTGGCTAAGCCAATTTATCTTTAAGACTGATGAAGGTTGATTGCTCTCTATGCAAAATGTATTAAAACTAAATGAGGAGTCTATTACTCACAGGGCGCTGATAATCTGTTAGGTAGGCTCCGTTAGCCTGGCACTCTCAATGGTGGGGAAGGCCCAATGCTCCATTCGCCTCAATACCAGAAAGCACAAAGCAGTTTAGACAGCTGCGGTTTGGAAAAGCTAATTTGACAAAAACAATAAGGCTTCATACCAATAAACCTACGGATTTGCATGTTATACAATTAAGGTGTTTTTGTACTGCTTTGAGAGTTGAGGGTGTTGCTTGCTTGCTTTAGTGTTGGGGGGGGAAACATCCAATATCGATTTCTATATAAAACGATTCTGAATAACCTAATTTTGCAACAGCACTCTCATTCTGATATCTATGGAGTTCACTAAAACTCTGGAGTATTTATATGTGGACTAAATTATAAAAACTGTAATAACTGAAAGGAAAGGGATTACCTTACATTAAATTAAAATAACTACCAGACACAGATCTACTGGACATACTGAAATACCCATCCAAAAAAATAGTAGGAGCAAATATTTTGCTCTGACTGAATTTCAGCAGAGGGAAAGAGTATGGCATTAAACCACTACCACTGACCTCATACTTTGATCAAGTCTCACATTGTGATATGTAGCTATTAAGGTCTTCCAGACAATCAGAGTGCCAAGTCACAAAAATTACTTCTAATCCCTCTGGAAAACCAAAAATGTTTAATAATTTAAGTAACAATACTGGAGACAGAGATAGAGAAATTCTTGGGTATGTAATATCCAAGTTAAAAAAAATCCAAGTGGTAGCCTCAACTATGCAATTAAATCTCCACCTCATTTTAAATGGGGGCAGGGTTTTTATTATCCAGCCATGGCTTCAATTTTGCCTTTTTGACCAGCTCCCTCAGGATGCACCGGGCAAAAGTGCATACAAAAACTCCCCCACATCATCCTTTGACAATTGATGGCCTAGCTCATCTATTGACGGTCATCTGATACAATTGCTTTGACAATTCAACCTGAAGACTCTCCCAAAAGAACAAGAAAAACTAAAAATCCAGACGATAAGAAAACTAGTCTAGTAATTTTCTTAGAATAGTACTGTATTCTTAACATGCTAATTTACTAATAGCCAGAAGCAACCCCAGAAGAGTCAGAAGACAAGAAAATGGTAGCTGCAGTCAAAGCCTCATTCCCCTTTAATGTGCCCATAAAAAGGATGGGGTTTCTGTTGTATGATCATAGTGCCATATTGACTTTTTTGACCACTCCCGTAGAGACTCCTGCTATTAGCTATAATTTTGATCTGAGGAGCATTCAATCTGGTGATCTTTAGAGTAGATAAGAGCAACCAAAGTAAATAACATTTCTGAATGAACAGTTTGCTCCCGAGAGCCAAAAAACATGAGCTAGATTAGTGGAAAAGAAAAACTTGTTATAAAGATAAGGCAAAACAAAAAATTATTTGAATGCTTTTATGCCAAACTTAATTCGATCAAATGGTTTAATTCATTACAGTATTCTACATGAGTATTTCAGTAGATACTCATCAATCTCCCATCAATTACAAAAAAAGATCCAGTGCGATTCTGTTCTCGAATGTTGAGCTTTTCTGTTTTGGTAACTATGAATGTTTGCTCATCCGTATGAAGAACTGTACTACATTATGACTGTAAAGTCTTGTCCACATCCTATAATCTCTGGTTTTAATTCTAAAATCATATGGGCTATGGGCAAGCCTTCACGGTTACAACATAGTACAGTTCTCCATTCCTTTTCAGGGCAAGACAGGGTCAGATTAATATAATCTTTCAAGTGGCTCATAGTGGAAGAAAAATAATGAAATATGAAGCAGAACTGAAAATATAAATCAATTTGGCAAAGATCTGTCAAAAATGTTAATGGAACCCAAAAGACAAGTCTGTGGCCTCCCAGATGTGACATGTCTGTATCCTGATCCCTTATCATTCAGCTCAGAACAGCCATTAGACAATGTGGCCTAATAGTACTTAAATTTACTGTGTTTGATTAACAACTACTACTTTTTTCCACAATGCAACAAAGCACTTCTTGACAGCAGTTCAGTACAACGTAGGGAATACTTTCGTTCTAAGTAAGTGCAATAGCCAACAGCTAACCTTCAGTCCTTCTTCTTTCTAACAACCTACCAGAATTATTTATTATTGCTCAGGTCCCCAAATAACCATGTGTCAAATTTTTTTAAAAAATGGATTGCTCAAGCTGAAGAAGTGATTAGCTAAGATCTTTTGGGTTAATATATTGTGGGTGCTTTCTTCCTCTGACAACCTCTCCCTGCAGCCCTCTTTGCAACGCCAGCTTGTGCTTATAATTATGCCAACATCGCTTTTGATTTAAGGACTCGGAGTCTTTGTCCTCACTATAAACAACCAGTAAATGTATGAACTGTGCAGCAAGAGAAAAATAAATAAAAGGACAACACATCAATATATGAATCAAAGCCACATGACTAGATGAGCAGAGAGATTTGCAGAATGGCAGCAGTCTGGAGGTTTCTCTTGCTTAGCTACCAGTGAAATACAAGCAGTCCAATAAGCAAAAACCTGAATGGTCCTAGGTTGACCCTAAGAATAATAAAGACTTGTATTTGACTCACTTCCATAACCCCTTCTCCATCCTTCAAACTGGAAATGCTTGCAGTACTAAATCACATTGTCATGAAAGATAACATTACCCATCTCAACTAGAATAGAATAATAACTTTATTGTCACTTTGAGTGTACACTAATCGGCATACATTAAAATGAAATTTCGTTGCATTCAGCTCTCAAAGGGTCACCACCTCCAATATACCATGACATAAATGTGACAAAAATAAATACAGAATTATGCATATACCCATATATATTATATGAAATAACACAGTCTAGTTCGGATTATGTATAGATGTGCATGGCGAGAAAAACGAATCTTGCGAGTTTACCAGACGGATGGCATAGGGAACAAAGCTATTACAGAATCGGGTAGTCCTGCTACAAATACTTCAAAACCTCCTCCCAGAGGGGAGCAACAGAAACAGACTGTGAAGAGGGTGTGCGGCGTCTCTAACAATGCTTTCTAAGAATATAGTGCTTATAAGCAGCATCCTGAATACCAGGGAGCAAGCTTCCTACAATCTTCTCAGCTGTCCTTACCAGTCTCTGTATGGACTTTCTAGCTGAGGCTCTGCTGCCACCAAACCAGATAATGATGCAGTGATGCAGTTTGTTAAGATGCTCTCAATCGTGCCTCTGTAAAAAGTGGCCTGGACAGAAGGAGAAAGATGTGCTCTCCTCATCTGACACAGGAAATGCAAACGCTGGTTTGCACACTTCACTAAGGATGATGTGTGTAGAGACCAATTCAGATTGTTAGTTATCTACATCCCCAGATATTTAATACTGTTGACCATCTCTACAGCTGCATTCTTGATACTGAGTGGAGTAGCTACAATGATCTCTTTTGTTTTATCAACATTTAGAATCAGGATACTTTTATTGCACCTGTCCACCAGAGCCTTCATCTCTTCCCTATAAGCATCTTCACTATCATCCCGGATAAGACCCACCACTGCTCTGTCATCTGCATACTTCACAATATGATTCGTAGCACAGCAGTCGTGGGTCATCAAGGTGTACAGTAGTGGACTCAGGACATAGCCCTGTGGGGAACCACACTCAAGGAGATGGAGTTGGAAACTTTCTTTCCAACTCGCACAAACTGGGGCCTATCAATAAGGAAATTGTATCCAATTACATAAAGGAGTATTAAAACCTAAAAGGCCCAACTCTAAACATTTATCTCTTGGAAAATGATTTGATGGGTAAGAATAGATAAAATTCTAGTTCAATAGCTGTCATTTCTAACATTTAACTTGCATTCAAAATTGTATAAGAAATTCTTTCCTAATAAGCAACTCCATCACTTTATTTTGTAAAATACTGTTATGTGTGAGTAAATAAAATAAGGCCTGTTTCTCTGAGGATTTTCCCAGCAAAGAAGTCATACTTAATTTTCACCTCAAAATGGACAAGCTGTTTGCCAAATACTAATAATCAGAGCATCACATGAAATTCCTTAGTAGTAGTCAATTGGCACCAAATCTGGGCTATAGGGGGATGATCAAAAACATCCCAATAGAACTGCTTCAAAAGTTCTTGGGTGCGTTTAGTGGTGTGCAGGCAAGCATTATTATGAACCAACACTACACCAGAAGTGTGCCATAGAAAATCCCGCCAAATGTGAAGATGCCAAAGGAGTACTGCTAGTGAAATTCATGGAGCGTGATTCGACCATCAATTCAGAAGTCTACTGTGAAACATTACAAAAACTCAGACAAGTCATCCATAATAAGCGTAAGGGCATGGTGACTTCCGGTGTGGTGTTGGTTCACAATAATGCCTGCTCGCACATTGCTAGATGCACCCAAGACCTTTTGAAGCAATTCTATTGGGATGTTTTTGATCACCCCCCCCCACCCAATAGTCCAGATTTGGTGCTGAACAACTACTACTAAGGAATTTCAAACTTTGTAAGATGTTACGACAAGTGCCTCAATTTGAATGGTGATTATGTCGAAAAATAATGTAATGTTGTAGTTTTCTAACGTGTATAATAAAAATTCTGTATCTGTGAGTGTCTGTCATTGATAAGCAAACAGAGGTTTATTTCTGAATTGCCCTCGTAAATGGAATTAACAGCACTTATTTATCTTAAGTTACCATACATTTAGATATGGTGCAAGTCATTGCCTGCACTCATAAATCTCTCCAAGAGGAATACCAATCTGGGTTGAGTAAAAGCCACTAGGAAAGGGCCAGATTCCTCTTACAAGGTAATTGTTCCACATTTCTACATCATTCGGAGATAGTAATAATCTCCCCAGGGTTGGATTTTTATACTCTATTAGCTACCCAGTTAGTTGAATTGCTCTTCATTAAAAGAAATTCTCAACTATGGTTTAAATTCCACAAAACAATCTGTGTCTCACTTATCCTGGAGGACATGAACATAAAAAAGGTAGATGGAGATGATCTACAAAATTCAAACCTAACCTTTGGGGGATTCAATATTATCATCTAAGACTGACTCTCCAAGTATGATTTTTGAAAATCCACCAGGTTCTGCTCTACCTCAGATTCTACACATTTACCAGCCAGAACTCACTTTCCATCTCTTCATATGAGCTGATGGTCAGCTGGCAAAAACCTTATTGCCACCTCAACCCCAGCCCTCCAAGTACCCTGATACTTGACCAGTATCCCTCAGCTCTGCTTCCTCATACACAATTGACTGTCAGCTGACCAGAAAACGTCTGCTCTTTCAATCAACACAAAACAGGCTCCAATGTAAGATCTAACATTCAGAAATCTGATAAATGGGAACAGGTCTTGATCACAATTAACCGGGATCAGCATGTGCTGTGTTAAGTGGATCTGTAATCTTGCACAAATAATCCGCTCATCTCTCACCTCTTCAGGCCCAGAGATTTCTACAGAAGGATATTCTTAAATTGTCAAATCTGTTAAAATGTCGCAAGTTATATAAAATAATTCAAACACATAAATAAATACTTCTAGATTAAATTTTTTAGAACAACCAAATTTTGGCATCTCAGTTTCAACAGCCCTAAAATGCTTATGAAACTTCCAACACATTTTAAATTGTCTGTATTTTCTCACACTCCAGCAGAGTAATTTCCTTTGAAACATAAAGCATGGAGTGACACAGCCTTTATTCAGATATGGGAATGAAATCATCAACAACATTAAGACATTTTCCCTTCCTTTATGTAATCCAACATCTGGCTGGCATTTCCTAATCACAGGTGCAGGTTCAGTACAGTTCTTTTAATGTTGGATTTTGGACAACTATGCAAAGTATTTACTCTTATCGAGCTGTTCTTTCTCATGCTTGGAATCTGGAATGTTATTTTTATAATAACAATGCACTTGTAAGGAAATTCTTTCATTCACACCTGATTTTATGACATGTAATTCTTGCAAACATTATTTCAAGGCCTTGTTAAGCAGAAATAATTCTGGCAAATATTCCTCTCCTATGATAGTTTTGTCATGAAATATGCCCCAAATGTTCAGCCAAATCCAAATTAAAAGTTATTCAGAGCTTCCCTTGCTTAAAAATCATACCTCACAACTGCACTATAAACAGAAATTATGAAACAAATGTAAACAAGTCTTAGTAACAAACTTGATTAGACAGAAATCAGTTTGTAATCAGTAAATACATTGAAAAATACATCCAATCAAGTCTTACTGAAATCAAAGTTAATCATCATGAGCTAAGTAACAATTACATACCGCAATCCTACTCTGTCCTATTCCATTCCATTTCATTCCAAAATTCAAAAAGAAAAAAAAGAAAAGAAAATATAACATAATCAAGGGCAACCCAGTCATTCAACTCCCAATCATTGCAACAGTTGAGTGTACTATGACCCATGCAACATCCCTGACTCAATGCCTGGGGAAAAAGCCAGGTCTTCAAGGCCTTATAAAAGGCCAACACGATTGGAATCATACAAATTTTGGGGATTATCCATAGGGCAAGTGTTGTGAGAGAGCAGGCAGGCCTGGCAGAACCTACGAGATGACACTGTTTTATTAAGGAGATTCAGAGCATTCCTTGTAGAATGTGTAAGGTCAATTGAAGATAGGCAGTCCTGCAAGTAACCTAGCTCTATGCCATGAAGAACTTCATAGGTAACAACCAGCACCTTGAATCGCAACCAGAAGCTACTGGAAATCAATTCAGCTTATGAAAGTTGGGGTTGCATGAGTGTAGTACTGTGCATCCAAAACTATCCATACTGCTGTATTTTGAACCAGTTTCAACTTCCAGATGCTTTTCAAGGGCAATAGAATGTGTCATGATAGTAGGAAGCAGCCATGGTATAAGTACTGTGAGTAATGCCTTAAAATTCAGGAAATAGTGTAATTAGTGAACAAGGTTGATTTATGTGGCCTCTTGGCCACAGCTGCCACCTGCTGTGGAGGACTTGCAAATCAGGCAATGTTGTCCTATCCAGAAGTAAAGATGGGAAGTCCCTGAATGCAGGAGCCCTAACATACACAACTACTTAGTTTTCCTGAGTTAAGCTGTTTTTTCTCCAACCTGACCCATATAGCTTCCAGACATTGGGAAGGAACCTTGACAGCATCATTTGGTCAGCCAGGGATAGAAATGTATTAGTTGAGTATCATCAGCATACTGGTGGTATTTAACCTCATAGGAATGGATAATCTCATCCAGTGGTTTCATGTAGATCAGACATGTCAAACTCTCAATGTCATGTGATGTCGCGCAATGTATCGGGACTGCTTTGCCATTGCCGGCAATGGGGTGGGCGCAGCTTCCGCATGATGCATCCGGCCCGTGGGCCGGCAGTTTGACACCCCTGATGTAGATGTTAGACAGAAGTAGAGAGGGGATAGAGCACTAAGGGGCTCCACAAGGTAGAACTCTAGGACTTGATAAATTTATTTATTAAACTTATACCCCGCTGCAATCTAATACATCTCAGTTGTTTGTATAACTTAAAACATCTACTATATGATTATAGTGATGACAAATAATATTGTAAAATCCTCCAAGTAAAAAAATATAAAGTGAAAAATAAAAAAGTAAAAGATGGTGCAGTGCTTAAACTTAAGAGAATGCCCTCTGAAATATCTCCATTTTTAATGTTAACAATGGAAGCCTATATAAGTGTAGTAAAAAGCTAGCCCCATTATGATCAAGATTTAGGTCCAAATAACTACACCCAGGATTGCAGCTAAAACATGCATCCTGACTGCATAATGATGCTAACAGAAAAAGAGAAAAAGCTATGATTTATGGAATACTACCAGGTAGAAGAAATAAGAACAAGAAAATTAACTACCACAGTTCCTTTTTTTAAAAAAAAAACCCTCAGGAACCAGAGACATTGCCTTCATTTTATAAAGCTTACCTATGTTATTGTAAGGTTAAAATGAATTCAATTTATTTTTTAAGATAAATAACAATTCTGTGCTCAAAGGCATATAGGTGGATAAAATTTATAGTAATTAAAAATAATTATAATAATACTAAAAGTATTCACGGGTTATAATCTAATCTATCAGAAAGTAGCTTTTTTAAAATAATTATAATTATTTATAATTGGCTTTAATATTTAAAAGATATGAATATACGAACGTATTAAATTGTACCCATAAAGAAATTAAAGCTTGCCAATACAATAACATTTGACATCATCTTTTCCATGCATGTCCCTCTACCACATAAAAATTCATAATTGGTCACCTTTACCAAAAGCCTGGAGGGCCACTGCATTATTGCTGATGAACTGCAAACCAACCACTTTTATTGGATTGCATCAGTGCTTACTACTTGTGAGTAAAACTGAGATGACATTCCATTTATGCCTACCTCCCCATCTAGCCCCATGCTCTGTGTCCCTAGCTTCATTTATGTAGTGGACTCTGGCTCTCAGTACAGTTACTACACAAACACGACAGAAAAAACAACTAAAACACTTCATCTTTCTATCCATCAGACATTTTCCCCTATAACAATGCACAATTTCCAGCTAATAAAAAGGTGCCGATTACCATTAGCTTATCTCACCAAAATGCCTTGCAGGACCATCAATACTACGAGATAAATTATTAATTGTTCCAAGTAATTAAATTTATCAAATCCAAGTAAATATTACTGGTATTTTATGTAACTGCTCTGAAGGCTCAGCTTCCGAAGGGACAGTATTGATCAAGCGAAGAAAGACAGATGTTTCTCCTGTTAGCAGCTGATGAGGTCTGGCTTTGCATTAATGTCAGAGAGAAGGCACTTGACAAAGAGCCTCTGCAGAAGAGCAAACAGGCATCACATCCAGCCATTTCATAGAGGGACAAGTCAAATATTGAGAATGTACATTTAATGCATACACATATTCAAGTGACCCCCTTCCCTTGTGCCCAGCACAGACAAAAATACACTTTTATCTTGAATAGTCCTAGCCCACACCCTCCTTCCCTGTGCTCAGAGAAAGCAAGCACCACAGTGGATTGTACCTCATTAATCAATGCTAAAAAAGTGCTCGGTTGGCTAGTAAATATTTAAAAGCCAGTAAGGCTGGATGTGTGAATCAATGGGAATGAAAGCTCCCTCTCCCCCCATTTCTTTTTAATTGGTCTGACCACCAATTTGTCTACAAGATCCTAGTTAGCAGGTAACAAGTAAAACTACCAGCTGGAAGCCTTTCTTGGTGGAAAGTGTCCAGCTGTGAACTAAACAATTGTACCACAGCATTCCCCAGTGAGCTCTGTGGATCTGAAATTGCTAAGAACTTTCTTTCATCCTACTGTTTTTCCCTCGTTATCAAAGACTTAGCAGGTTAGAGTCCAGCCCTCTTGACGCATGTCATGCAAGAGATCCAATGATACAACATTGAACCAGAACCCTCAAACATGCTTTTTCCCTTATAGTCTCTTCAGACGGGTGACTGAGAATTGCTTGATAATATATATTTACCCAGGGGAAATCATGTCTTAATAAAACTAAATTTATGAACTTTTTAACATGAAGCAATTGCATGTTTTCATTCTAGTTTGAACTGATAGTACGGTAATAAGAATCAAAGGAACACCATTTAAAAAGCGTCTAAGGCTGTTCAAAGATTTTAAATAAGTGACCCAAGTCGGCACGCAAGCATCTGGATGTTATACAAAACATTTTACAAGATGGCCGCTATATCTTACTATCGCAAAGAGAAATAAAAACCAAAGTGCCTAAAGGGAAAAATGTAAGTATTCTACACAGGAATAGCAACCAAACTTTGTCCTTTAACAATCAAAGGTAGCAGTTAAATTTTAATTAGAAATTGGCTGTAGCTAAAAGTACTCCTGTCTCTTCAAACTTCTCTAGGCAGCACAATTCCACCACAAATAAAATGTCTGCATTATAATATCACTGTCACCCTGGAAGTGATCACAAGTAGATTATCATGCATTTCTCAAAAACAGAAGGTCCTCAATAGGTGCAGTTTCACCAAACCTGAATTATGCTCTGCACATAAGAAATATTTCAATATCTGTGCCAATCTTACTAGGGGAGTGTTCTGTTAGAGTGCACCGAGTTTTTTTACTCACAAAGAACAGCCAAAATAAGCTGTACTTTATAGTAAATACACCCATTAATTTCTATGATCATCACCAACCTAAGGAGTAAAAAGCACGATGGAGGGGCAGGAAGCCTAAGCATTTTTAAAAAATGTTCCTTCTTCTTAAAAAAAAATACACCTCATGTTGATTTCTCTACTGCATTAAATGGAAAGACGGACTATGAACTTAAAGAGGATTTAATCCAGGCAATTAACAAATCCCCCCAATTGTTCCCCAGAGCTTCCATAACTATCTACCTTTGCATGTGTCCCACTCTACATTATTTCCAAATTTTGCCAATAAGGAACAGAAATAGAAAGTGGCTGACATAGGTAACATGTTAGCAGAAATGGGAATCCAATAAGCCTGCATGCTGAATTATCCAGGTATGGTGGATAAACTGGTTGGTCATGACAGAAACAGTCTAAAACAGGGGTGTCAAACTCGCAACATCACGTGACGTGTCGTGATGTATTGTGACTTTTTACCCATTGCCGGCAATGGGGTGGGCATGATGCATCCGGCCTGCGGGCTAGCAGTTTGACACCCCTGGTCTAAAACTGGTTCAGGAAACCAGTTTGAGAAAGCCTTAGAGCAGTAATGGTGAACCTTTTAGAGACTGAGTGCCCAAAAACTGGCCCCGCCCCTGCTCCACCCCCTGCCCTGCCCCTGCCCCATTCCCTGCCCTGCCCCCACTCCACCCCACCCTGCCTGCCCGCAGGGTCACTCACTGCCTCCAGCCCGCCGCAGATCGCCCAGGCAGCCCAGCAGCACCATGGCGATCATGCCCTCTGCCCATACCCTGCAGCATCAACCGTGCGCATTGGGGCATGAGGACAGAGTCTTGTCTACGCTGCCTGGCTGCCATGTCCTTGGCTGCGTTGCTCCACATGGGCCACGCTCAGGGGTGACTCTCCTTCAGGGAGGCTGTTGGTGAGGAGGGGGTCATGGATGGAGGCAAGGCTGGGGCAACAGCATGTGTGCCCACAGAGAGGGCTCTGAGTGTCGCCTCTGGCACCCGTGCCATAGGTTGGCCACCACTGCCTTAGAGCAATGTTTGTCAACACTGGCAACTTTAAGATATGTGGACTTTTCCTCACTTCATAGAAGCTCTTCTGTTAGAAAACCAACAATAACGTTTCAAAATTCTAAGTAGGTCTGCTGGCCCAAAGTTGACTGTTTATCAGAAAATTTTAGCCAAATGAGGATAACAAAATGTTAGTTTCAATTTCAGTTCAGAAGGAGGACCTTATTTGTAAATGTCCTAAGATTGCCATATACTTAAATTTAATTGGACTAATCAAAATCATTATTTACCGATCATGAGAGGCGCAGGCATCAGACAGAACCCATGACACCTAAATTAAGCCGCATATGTGAACCATGGTAGTCAGTTCATGATGTTGTGACCCATGCAATGCCACTTGCTATCTCTTGTTCAATGCCCAGATATATTTGGCTGATCCTTCTTAGCTCACACATTTTAAATTAATTTTTAATGCACAATTTCTTTCTTTTGTTTTTTCTTTAAATGTTTTTTCTAATTGTGTTTTGTTTTTGTAAAATTTGCTTTTTCTTTTCTTTTGGAGTTTGTATTTTAGCTATCTGACTGAAATAAAAAAATATAAAAAAAATAAAAGATCATTGATAAATCAAATCATTCATAACAACCCATGATTTGTTTGATGTGAACTTGATGAGTCTGACTCCAAAACTGAACCAGAGCCTCTTACCTTCTGCAACAGCACAAAATTTGGCCATACACAAATAGCATTCCAACATGATACAGAATTACTCTGATTAATCTCGTCTTAAATATAACTTTCCATATATTTTCCCAACTTTGTATTTGAAAACAGACCATACAAAATCACCCTTAAAGCTTTTGAAAGATAGCCCACAAAAATTCTTGACTAATCCACTTTGAAGTTGGGGGGGGGGGGTGGTATGCCACTTCGAAAATGGTGCCCGCTTCCGGAACCAGACCACGTGGCCTAGGGATCGAGCAGTTTCTTCTTCCCTAATGTGATCTGCAGAACTTACAGATCTACAGTAAAAGGTAAGCGAGTGATCGGTATGAGATGGGGAGCATTTTGAACCCACTTGGGATCCCAAAGGGTGGGAAGCAGAACATGGAGTGTCTCAGGGAGCGGGGTAGACCTTGAGAGGCCCAGGCCAGGGCCTGTGCTAGGTCTCCCAGGGGTTTCCCTGGGGCCTCTGAGGCACTTAATACTACATTGGAGAGAAAGGGGTGGGGGTTCATTAACTGAATCCAAGTTCACATGGGTGCTTCTGTGTTGACAGCTGTGCAACCTGTGACTGTACAGGCAGTCCTCGATTTATGACAACTGAGCCAAAAATTTCTGTTGTTAGTGAGACATTTGCTAAGTGAGTTTTGCCCCTTTTTATGACCTTTCTTGCCACAGTTGTTAAGTGAATCAGTTGATAAGTTACTAACCCGGATGTTAAGTGAATCTGGCTTCCTCATTAACTTGGTCAGGAGGTCACAAAAAGAGATTGCATGACTTTGGGCACTGCAATGGTCATAAATATGAACCAGTTGCCAAGGATTTGAATTTTGATCACATGACCATAAGGATGCTGCAAAGATCTGTGAAAAACGATCCTGAGTCACATTTTTCAGTGCCGTTGTAACTTTGAACTAAATGAACTGTTGTAAATCAAGGACTACCTGTAACGGGCAGGCTTCATTACACTTGTCGAGGACTACTATACTACTGATTTTCTACAGTGCCACAGCCTGAAAATGGGAGGCGAAGCACAAAATTTTTTAGTTAAAGCTCTGTAAGATTTAATACATCCATTTCACCACTTAAGAGGTCCCTCAAAAGCATTAAATCTTTTACCCTAGCATATGTCATGAAGTGACCCTCCAAGAGAAAAAATAATTTTAAAAACTGAAGTAAATCTCTTGACACCCCCCCCCCCAAGTTATCCACCCCTACTTAAGAGGAAACAGACAGGTTCAAAGATAAAAAAGCTACAGTCTATACTCCAGAAATTAGCTGAAACTCTTTTACTACAGTATTGCAATTCATGCTTCATTAGATCATTAACAGGAAAGGAAGAAGAAATGAAAGAGAGGAAGCAGGTATCCCTTTAGATCCCAAAGACTAGCACATTAACCTACCCTTTGACTCCTCAGCGTAACACCTGCAGACTTGAAATCTGGAAACTTGATGCCAGCAGTTTCAGGAACAGCCTAAAACAGAAGGACAATTCAAGATGAAGTGTGAAGGTAAGGCAAAACCTTAAGCAGAGTTTCTTGCTAGAAAAACACTTGTCAGAGATAAATTTGAATTCAAATGAAAACCTTTGGAAGGAGTTGATGGATAGGAAATGAGGAGAACTATTCATTTACCATACTGCTTCTAAGCCTGTCTGCTATTTTAAATCTAACTGAAATTGTAACAATATGGCTTTAATACATTAAGATAACAGCAATCTACAGTATCTAGTATATAGTATCTATGCATATACCTGTTTAAAATTATTCACAGCAAGTGAGCAAGGTGATATAACGATGAAATCTGATTATAGTCAGTGCATTCACAGTGATACATGGCATCTATATAGTTCCAACTATATATCTACATTACATTTGCTTCTAAATTAGATAACAGTGTTAGACATTCATTCCTTAAATAGTTAATAAACTTTGAAACTGAAAGTGAGAATAGTGCATAAAAACAAATATGAGCCTCTCCACAGAAATATTCTATAACAAAAGCTGAAAAGATGTGAACTCTTGGACTTGGATAAAGTATCATACTTAGGTATACTAGAGCTTATTTCCACATAAATTTATCTAGAATTGACTTTTCAACTAGATAAAGCAGGTACATTTCATTGTAGAATTCTCTCACATGGACTAAAATTAAGCCCTATGGAGCTGGCTAGCTTTCTTGTGACATTATGAGTTTAACACTTTGTGGACTGTATCAGTAGTGAGAAAATAGAATTGGAAAGTATGATATACTTTCTTAGAATTAGAATCATGTAACAAAACAAACATGTAGCGTGCTTAAAAATTAACAGAAGAAATTACTTTTTTACTGAAGTGAAATCAGAAAACTACTTTTAGAATGACTATTACAGATACTTTCATAGAATAGGATATATTTTTTAAAAAAATATTTTACTTGTGTGGGATGTTTATGGCCTTTAATTACTCAAAACTAGCCAACATTTATCAGATATAAGGCAAAGCATCTGAATCCACCCTTAAGGTTTTGGGGTTTTTTTACACTAAAGGCAGCACTATTCCTATAAGCTAAAATCCACCAGATCTTTCATTAACCAGGCCTTTAAAAGTCATATCTGGGCCCAAAGATCTTCAAATATGATTTATTTAGGGAATTAAACACATTATTTGCTTTAGCCCATTTTAAAATGTTTTGATTTGGACATCTTATCTTTTTACTTCAGTTCATAACTAGATGGCTCATTGTCAAATCCCATATCAACCTTCATGGAATGACACCTATTATAAAACTTTTTACCTCACTCCTATGATTCTGACTTTTCATAGTTTCCCAAGCAAATAATAACCCAAAGGTGTGATGTGCATGACTGTGTAAAATAAGAAAAATATGCAGAAAATCTGCTATACAGGAAAGCGTGAATTTTCCAGCCTCCAATCTGCTTTATACTGCAGCAAATGTACCCAACTCATCATTCTTCCCCTTCTAGCTACATATTCCCCGTAATATAATTTATAATTATAATTTATCTGCTGTTTAAACACTGCAGACTCACAAATGTTTCAATGTCATAAATTCTTACATATCTTCCTCCTCCTCCTCCTCCTCATTTTATCCATTGTCTATCCACTGCAGGATGAAGGCCTCTTCTGCCTGTTTCCAGCTATACGGGCCTGAGTTTTCTTTTGCCAACTCGGCCCACAATACTTGCTGATGTCATCGATCCATCTTGTTTTAGGTCTCTTTCGTAGAGGCTAATGTGAATTCTTACATAATTAAACTATAATTTTAAAAATGTATGTGGGTGGGGGTGAATCCCTAACACACATACACACACATACACAAAACCCCTCAAAAGAAGAGGCACTCTCACAGATTCTTTTTATTCTGTTCCTTTTTTGCAAGCAAATTCTACATCTACTAAAATAGGCATGGAATTTTCATTATAGAAATCCAGGCATTCGTGTATATCAAATATGATTCATTTGCTAACCATCTGGATTATATATTTACCATCTTTAATGTTACAATGATTCTACTCTGACATGAGCATTCCAACAAACCAGGATCCAAATATTAATAATGACAGTAAATACGCTTGTCTTTGCAATCCTTTTTCTTCAGCTTATGCCAGGTCCAGGATACTTTAGCTACAGTTTCAATTTCTCCATGTGGAAACTATGCCATTTAACTATCTTCTATTGATCAGAACTAGAAACTAGAACTGGAAACTAAATCTATAGCCAAAATATAAACCTTTATTTTGAATTTCATAAGTAACAGAAAAGAAACTGCAGAACTTCTACTGCAAAAAGTGCACAAGATAAGAGTGCACAATTGTTCATTCACATTTTAACAAACTATGATTCCTTGGAAAAACCCTATTACATCTGAATGGAATCAGAAAGAAAAATATGGTGCTGATTCAATGGGCTGATGGATCTTATCCACTTTCTTCACAGCTGAGTGATCCAATTTTTTTTACTTAGAGACTGCTCAAAGGTATTAAGGATAGAAAAGCTATCAAATATCAGACTTGCTTATTGGAAAAAGAAATACAATCCCCGCCTCCACAAACCCTCACAACTCACTAGAAAATGGGGATGATGTAGAAACTTTATATATGTTTCTTCAAAAGAAATACTATCAGCTCTTGATCATTTTTTTACTCCTCCTCAACAACAGTCTTAGAAGGTGTGTGAACTATGCATGAATTGGTTCATATATTCTCTACAATCAAGTATCCACTGAAGACAAATCCAGTAGTCAAGGGAATGAAACATACAAGAGAATTTCCTGGTATCACGCTCAGGCGTTCTTACTTGTATCTGGACAAAACCTATGGTACTAAAGACATCAAATTCAATTTACTCAAGCAGCAAGTAAAGAAAAAAACTCATTTTCTATGCAGAAAACCTGCCTCAATAACAGCAAACCAGTTATTCTGTCCTTGCTGAATACTGAAGAGTAGCTAAACTAATCCCTTTAAATACCTGAACCCATATCGGCAGGCCAAAATATGTTGGTATTAATTAATTAAATTTCACACCCAGGACAATTTGCAGTCAAAACCAAAATAATGTTTTATTAAAATAACAGGAAATATCAAATCACCTGGCGTGTATGCTAGATCCTGTACACTAAACACTGTGGAGGCATCTAAACTTCTTTTTTAAAAGCCCCGATTTATTGGGTTCGGGATAATCTCGGAATAGTTTTAGGCTAATTCTTACTAACTCCCCTCAACAATTTTCCACTGAATCCGTAATGAAAATATAGGGCAAGTTGACTCCCTCCCCACTGTAAAACCTGCTTTTATCATATCAGAGCAATTAAATAAGTTGCTATACTTCACATGCAAGCATGAGCTATAAAAGCTTCAACCTCAATTGACTCTTTGGTTAATGACGTCCCTTTGTTGAGATGATGCTGATACAACCCTCAATTCAAATTGTTAGTTAAAATGCATTTAAAAAAAAAAAAGCAGTTTCCTGCTACAATTGATAATTGACTCCTAATGGACTCTGTCATGGTTGAAACAGCACTTTTGCAACAACATAAACTGCCTTTAGGAATCCTGAAGTGTTTACTTCCATGCAGGCATAAGGGCCCCAGGCAATACTGAGGGAAGTACCCAGATATACCTAAAGCAAGTTGAATGGCTACTTAATTCTACATGTACTAGAATAGAAGAATCTGCCTAGTCAGGGATTGAGGACTAAGAAGCTAAGAGAAACGCAAGCCACTGATTTCAAATTTTCGAGGTCTTAAATCTTAAGTCTACTTGGTGGATTTACAGATACAAAGCCAGTCTTGCTCACACAAAATAATGCATTTTCATATGAAATTTGTTCTGAGGTCCCATCTTAATCACCGAAAGGCAAAATCTTCTTCAAATTATATGGCACGTTGCCATTCCACACTTTAAAAAAAAAAGCTAACCACAGTCTTAAGATTATAAGTAAGATATTCAAGAATGATAGGTAAAAAGTGTTAGACAGGCACTCAAGGTCAAAGTTGCTCCCTAAATTATCCAGTCTCATCTACCATCTGCAACCTTCAGGAAAACATCCTTCTGCAACTGGGATGGGGTGGGGAGAAAAACAGGCTTGGTAGCCTACAGAGAGGATTGCTTCAATTGTTCTTTAACCCTCTCACTTATCCCGAATCTTAGAAACTCACTGTCAGCACTAAGAGGAGATAATGTTTTTATTATCAACCATCTAACAATAAGTTTTCTACCTGGCAACAAGTTAGATGCTTTAGCAGTTCAGATTTTATACATTCCAATATGAATTGTTCTGGTCCTCTTGAGTTGATCAGAACAATTATCTTCTGGACTTCTTACTCTTGTGGTGCACATTTTAAGGGAAATCATCTTTAAAAGTACATTATCTGTGGTCTAGATTTAAGGATGTAATTAATTTTATATTAATATTACGTTGTATTAAATGGAACTTCTTTTTCTTTCCTTGTGTTAAATTAGCTTTTTTTCCATTTTTTGTTATGTTTAGTTTATTTGAATTACTATAATGTTCTTTTCTCTCCGCATAACCCACTATTTATTTGTATGAGTTGGTGCCTTGCCTATATTTCAATATTAACTTTTTTAAAAAAGAAATGTGTGTGTTTATATAAAATATTTTATGTGTGTTTACTTTAAAAGAAAATATATTCCAGTGTTAAACAAGCATCTGTATATTAATTTTTGAAAACAGGAAAGGAAGTAACTTAAATCAATGATCAAACGCAATTGTAAGTAGACTGCTCCATCCAATGTCTGCCTCTCATCTTCAGTGTTCACACTTACAGCTTAAAATTGGCATTTTTCACTGTCCATGTTTGTTGTGCAGAATGACACAGTGGAGAGCTACTTCCTGACTGTGTATTCACAATGCCCCTTGAGAGGGTTTGTCCTAAGCCTACTTTATCTCCTTTCCAGCCTAGAAATTTCAGTTTTTTTCCTTCCATCTTAACTGTGGCCATACTGCAGCTTCCTGTTTGACTGCTTCAAGAGATATTAAGGTCTGAAAAGAAACAAAACAAATCGCCCAAGCAAAACTTATACAGAAAACCAACCATTCCTGGCACTGAAACAGTAAGATAGCACCGTAAGAAAATGAGCAAGGGAAGTATAAGATGTTTACAGGTTTCTCGGTCTCTTTTTTCTGTGGCAGCTTTTTCTTAGGTGCCTTGCGTTCTGCACGTCTTTGTTCAGTGGTTGTGTCAGCAGCTGTAATGAGTTTTTGCAAATCTTGTGTCCGCTTCTCCCTCTCTTTCTTCCTAGCTTCAATTTTCCGCAGCTCCTGGATTAGATATTCTTCTTCTGCCACCTACAAATGAAAAAGAGGTAATGCAGCAGGTAATGAAGAGTAAAGCAATACTGGAGAGCCACCTAATGGCAACAATTTTATATCTAAGATTAGGAGCCCCTGTCCTATGATTTTCCAGGGATTATGTGTCTGTCTGCTTGCCTATCTTTCAGTCAGTCAGTCAGTCAGTCAGTCAATCAATCAATCAATCAATCAATTAATCATCTATCTAGATATATGCTGCCTCAATAAAAAAATGACTCTGTGGGCAAACTATTTGAAAAAGATGATTTGCAATACCCAGGAATAAAGTAGCAAGCAGAAGCAACATGCATTTCTAATCATATACACACAGAGATAGCCAAGAGCAGTTCTCAAAGCTGCCACAGAAACCTGGCAAAAACTGCAAGTACATCAACAATTCAAAAAGTGGTGTTTTCTATGTACTCCAGTGCATTGCGAAGTACTGCTTTCAAATGCTCTGCATGCCCCTTGAAAGTAATGCTGCAAAGATCACATAACATGTTCTTTTCCATACATAATTACAGGTTTATGTATATTATTTCCCTTTGGGTGAGCAATGTTATATAAAACATGTAAATGAAACAACAAATAAGCCAAATAAATTAAAAGCCTCAGTTAAGAAAAGAAATATAGTCTAATTTAGTAGACACAGCAACATTCATTATAAGCTTGCATGCTCCTAAAAACCATATTTGCTTCCACATCTACTATATCCATATACTGTTCCATGTACTGCCATTTATACTTTCTATGCCTTCTCAGTCTTGTTCTTCCTTTCAATCCACTCACTCTTCCTATTTGCTTTATGATTTTATATTGTAAACTGCCTAGAATATAGAAAATTACTGTACACATAAAGAATTTTGCTTTACATTCTTTCCCTCCATATGAGGAAACAATTGCATTTAACTTATTTTTAAGTTTCTTATGATATACCCAACTCAATACATCCACATGGGCAGAAGCATGTTTATTATATACATTTTTTTTTGCTTTTTTTTAACGATTCATGCATTCATTCTTCACCATAGATCCTGTACTACCTATTACCTTTCTACAAGCATTTTGCACATGTTAAAATTTCTTAATCCATTTTTTTTAATTTTCAGTAAACATTCTATCAGGATCCACAACTCATGTCCTTGCTGTAGTATGTAAAGTATCTTAATCTTTCCTGCATTTTCAGATCCATCCTCCTTGTTGCATCATAAAATCTATTAAACATTTACCGCAAATCATTCAAGTTGCTAGTCAACAACATGGCATTCTGTACATAGAAAAGTATTTACAGAGAGAGAAAGAGAGAGAGAGAGAAAACTCTTAGCAACATACCTCTATCATCATTAAAAAAATTCCTTATACTTTTTCTATAAGTATACTGAACACCAAGGAGACAACATACATTTTGTCTTACTCTGCCAAATAATAATTTGATAAGTATTCTATTTATTCTAACACATGATTTCCACCATATGTTGCCGTTATCGCATTGGTGATTCAACTTTCTATGCCACAATAATACAAAACTTTCCAAAATTCAATTCTCAGTGACCTGCCAGGACAAAAGACTTGCCAAATTTTGTCATGTTGTCTCATCTATCTTTTTTATCAGAATCCTGCCCAATATTTTCTCAAGCACACTCATCCCCAGGTAGCTTTTGTATTCTTTCTTTGTTTCTTTTTATATAGTTAAATAATAACAGCACTCTCCCAAGTGTCAGGCATTCCTCACATATATATTAAACAAGACACACACCCACTACAAAAAGGAAACCGTGCCCATACTTTAACATACATTTTCAGAGAATTTACGACTTCTTTATCCTCGATTTCTTTCTTGTATACTAACCTCTATAGCAATGGTTCTCAACCTTTTTAATGCTGCGACCCCCAACCGGTCGTAAGTCAAGGACTAAACCGGTCATAAGTCAAGGACTACCCAACCAGTCGCAAGTCGAGGACTTTCCCTGCTTGAGAGCGCCGCGCATGCGTGGTGCCGCCCCCTGCGCCAGCCGAGGCATAGCTGGCAAGCGGCAGAGACGGAGCAGGCCGACCACCGGCTGGGCCACCAGCTGGCCCAGCCCAAGGGAGATAAGGCACTCGCTGGAAAAGGGGGAAAAAATGGCGGACAGCCTTGCTTGGCGACCCCCATGAAATGGTCGATCGACCCCAAATGGGGTCGCGACCCATAGGTTGAGAACCGCTGCTCTATAGGGTTTGTTTTAATTTCACTCCTTGATATATCTCTTTTATTTGCATACAGATTCCTAGATACTTTTTCCAATCAGGATTGTTAGCAAAATTAAGTAACAATTTCCAGAGCAGGTAAGGGGTAAGGCAATCCAGTGAGAGATTAACCTGCTTGTGACTGTTCTTCCTGTCATGGGGCTCTCCAGAAAATGATGGGAATGGTCCTCCACCTTATACTTAATTCTTGTCATTGCAGACCCTTCAGGTGAGACTATTTTGCTGCCATTTGCCCTTCTAACATGGCCTACCATGGCCATCATTAAAGGTCATTAAATTTGGTTTTTGTCTCAGCATGGATGCAACATGATCTGAAACTGGAGAGTGTTGAAGTTTAATCCTTTATGGGCAGATGGCTTTCTGACTGCTGTGGAATTTGGTATCATAACCTCTCCTCTACAGAGGGGAAGGACTCATTAGATACTATCCCAGATACCTAATGGATTCCACAGGTTTTCAGAGAACTCTTAGAAGTGCCGTATGCAGTTCAACGTTGGTTGCCAATTGAAATAATAAGATACCTGGGGCTTTAGATTGGATTGAACTGGACTGGTCCCTGTTTATAAGTTTGCTACTGCTTCTTGATTTTCTGAGACGTCCAGGGAGATGAAATGACAAAAGAGATACCAAAACCCCAAAGGCAGAAAGACCTGAAATGATTAAGCTCACAATGACAATTTGGGTTCCCTATTTTAGTAGCTGAATGCCTCCCAGAAGTCTTTGTAGAACAACGAATTTCTTTTTAGGAAAGGATGTTTACCAGGATCACCTGAAATGCTATGAGGAATTTCATGGACCAAATCAGTCAGATTTAGGAGTAGAATTTAATGGATAGCATCCATTAAGATGACTTAGGATGCTTTAGATTTTGGATTCTTTTCTATAGAACATTTAAAGGTCTAGGAAGCCTTTCAAATTGCAAATCATGCAGCACTATATGCCATGGTTCAATGACCCATCACCTTCCCCAAGTTCTCTCGTCTATATTATTGATCATAATAGATGCACATTTGATGTCATTATTCCAGATCAATGAACTGTTGCCAGAAACCTCATGCCTAAATCTCTTAACAAAAATCTATTTCCAAAATAAAGTAAGGTGGCAATGCTTAATAACTGCATAATTGTGCACATTTTCATTTTTAATGAGAAAATTATCCAAATTAAGAAGTAGACTCTTGTAAGTATCATTAGCACACTATTAAACAACCTACTTCAGGCCTCCTCAAACAAAAACTGAGTAGCATGTTTCAACATACTGTGTTTCCCTGAAAATAAGATCTGGTATTATTTTTTTTTTTCCTCCAAAAGAGGCACCAGGTCTTATTTTCGGAGGAAATAGCCCGAAGTGCCACATGGCCTCCTGCCATGAGCAGAAGTAGCCTGAAGCGCTACACAAGCAGCAGAAGCAGCCCAAAGCGTGCGAGCAGCAGAAGCAGCCTGAAGTGCTGTGCAGCTTCTTGCCGCTAAAAGCAGAAGTGGCCTGAAGCACCATGTGGCATTACGCCACGAGCAGCGGCAACGGTGCAATGAGCCACATGGCGTCCGGCCACAAGTGGCAAGCAGTCATAGAAGTCAAGCAACAGCGCAACAAGTGTCAGGGTGTGGGAGGCCTGGCTGTGGTGGTCCTACCGGTTGGTGTGGGATGTGTGGGGCAGCTTCACCCCCCCAGCTTGATTTTTAGGGGTGGACCTTGCTCCTTGCTTAGTTTTGCTTAGTTTTAGGGTAGGGTTTATATTAGGCCCACCCCCGAAAATTAAGCTAGGGCTTACAATCGGGCTGGGTCTTACTTTCAGGGAAACATGGTAGTATGTTCATATCCACATAACTGATCTAATGGCAAGAATATCATATAATGTTACTAATTACTATCAAGAGGAATCATGTTAATGATTTCAAAGGATAATAAAACCAACAACCATTGGCCACTGCTACTACTCTGGCACAAATTCATTACCTGTTCTGGCGTTCGGTTGTACAGCCTTTCTAATTGTTCCTTCCGGCGCCTCTCATGGCCAGCATCAAAGACGGGGATTTTCAGGTCTGTACCTGGAGCTGTACGAATATTGGCTAACTTTGCACAGATATGATAATAGCGCTCCTTTAGGTCTTCTACTGACCGTTTCTTAGTTAAGAACCAGGATTAAAAATAGAAATGATTAAGAGATTAGGGATAAACATATATATGGGAAATTACTACAACTAGCACCAATACATTACCAGAATAAGATTTACTGGTTGGTTGGTAGTATAAAGTTACATACCGTAAATGCCGGCGTATAAGGCGACTTCCGCGAGCGCTGAAATCGGCGCCAAAGACGGGGGTCGTCTTATACGCCGAATCATCTTATACGCCGGAAATACTGGTAGTTTCCGGCGTATAAGACGACGTTTCGAGGAATGCGGCCCGGCTATAAAGACGGGGGTCGTCTTATACGCCGGGTCGCCTTGTACGCCGGCATTTACAGTATGTTGTCACACTATCATTAATTTAATGGTGAAAAAAAGAGGCAGTACATATTCTTTCCAATATTTAATGTTATTAAAAATGTACCTTTACAAACATATTTATTATTTAGCATTTGTTCTTAGATATATGTATCTTCCATTAAGAAAAACATTGAAAAACTACAACATGGACAATTCAAGGAATTGGAAACAAGAATACGAATCTGCCGAGGCTTCTATATTTCATTAAACAACCATTCTCCAAAATTATCTAATCTATGCAACTCTTGTTGATGCATCATATTATCCAATATTCTCCAGGACCATTCAATTAAGATGGGCCCAACTGTGAAATGCCCTAAGATGTTTGTGTAAGTTAGTCAACATCTTTTCTGCAGGTCTTTAAGTAAAAAGCTGGGTTTGCAAGACATGCTAACATCACAGTTTCGTATTTTACAATTGTTGCTTTTTATTTTTGTCTGCAAACAAAGAAACAAAAAGCATTCAAATCTCATATGAACCCTTACACAGTGTTAATTCCAGAGTTAAAGTTAAAATTTGGATTATAGTTGTGCATAATTTGGGTTGCTAAAAATCATTAACAGGAGAATGTGAATAAGTTTCATTTGATGTTCAGTATTTACTCTTCCATAGAATGACCATTGGGCAACTAATGGATTCTAAAAACTTTTAAGTTACTTGGCACATTGCACTAAAACAGCATTTATATAAAAGGTATTAGTCAACAGACCCTTTTCATGACATCCTTACCTATAAACTCTACTCATAAGGAGGAGCTGTACTGATACATGCATTAACTTCATATTTTTCTTGTCATTATATCTGGAGATGATTTCACATCGACAACTTCTATAGTGTTTTTGTAAAACTAAAACTCTCCTGGGCATACAGTTATCCCAGATAAATGACAATGAAAACAGTAAGATGAAAGAAGTGGAGCTAGCAAACTCATCCTGTTTCATCTTTTTACAAGCAGAACTTACATGTTAGAATGACTGAATGAGATTAGAGGCTTACTTTGAACTGCTGGTGATCATAGCGATCATGAATGACCACAAAACGGAGGTCAAAACGTCGTGATAAGTCAAATAGGTGGTCTGTTTCTGCTTTTGTCCAGGCATCATCATGAAGGTACATTTGATACTCTTGCTCTGAATAGACTGGAACTTGTACTGTCTATCCAAAAAGAGAAAAGACTATTCACATAATAGGTTCTTCTTACTCTTGCATATAATAGTTCCATCAAGCGGGGGGCATCTTGAGGCGTATAACAAAAAAATCATGATAGAAATCCAATTGTTCCAAAAACAAAAGTTCCTCAGAATACCCTTTTTACATCTTTCCACCATTTTTATAGTTCCTAAATTCAGTCATCATTTTGGCTGAACTTGAACAAGCTGTCTAAGCAATGTCTCAGATTCAAAGACAAAAAGATGATGTGGAACATATCTAGGAACTAATGTACATAGCAGCCATGAAAAATACAGTAGTAGATCACTAAAAACTGATGTGAGAGTTAGCACTAGACAAAGAAAGTAAAAGAATATTGGGAACTAATTTTTAAAGATTTTTATGCAATTCTATTAAGCATACCAATCCTACACATACAATATAACTCTTATTAAATCTCCATACTTTGTTGAATCTGGCAAAAGGGTAATCCTTGCCCTCTTCTGCCGCCCTTCTCCAGTGGTAGAACATAGCACCATCCTTTCTAGCAGGGTTTGTGAATGGCATCCACTTCCAAGGTCTCACTTTCTTGGAACCAAGTTTTGCCTTCACTGTACGATAACCCTGTGTTGTGTCACTTGGTAAAAGAGGGGGTGCATCCCTGAAAAAAAAAATACAAGGCCTAAATCAAACCAATTGTTAGCATAAGGTTCAGTGTATTGCCCAATCCATATTTTCTGAAGAATTAAAGACAACTTGAAGACAAGACAGCAATGCAGACCTTCAAATTATCTTAGATAACCTGTACAAAATTTTAGTTAGGTTAATTTGGAAGTAATTTATTATTAAGTCCTGCAGGTGCTACTTTATGCAATGGCCAATCAAAAGAGCTTAGAAGAATATGTTTATCTGAATAGTCTTGCTCATATAATTGACATTTATCTGTGTTTTAAGAAAACAAGAAATAAGAAAATAAGAGATGACGTAAGACAACAAAAAGAATAAAGATGTGAAAAAACCAGCTATACTGACAATGCTATTTATAGGAATGAATTTAAAAGTTACCTGATTGTATTATTTGTTTTTATTATACCCTAACAATTCATTCCCCATTTTATTTTATATATTTATATTATGATGCTATGGCTTTTTCTTTTTCTGCCTTTGAGTCAGTTTTGAGTCCTGGTGTGTGTCTGGACAGGTTCCTGCAGTTTTCTTGGTAGCATTTTCAGAAGGAGTTTGTCACTACCTTCTTCCTACGGCTGAGAGAGAGAGTTTGCCCAAATCACACAACTAGGTAAAGGTAGCCTAGAACTCTCCACCTTCTGTTTCTTGCCTGCTGTTTTTAACCACTATATCAAACTGACTCTCTGTAACAGCTTAGCAGAGTCCAAATTCACAGTATAGGACCGTGGTGGAAAACCTATGGCACGTGTGCCACAGGTGGCACACAGAGCCCTCTCTGTGGGCACGCATGCCGTTGCCCCAGTCTTAGGCCTTCAGTTGGGTTTTATAAAATCTTTTCACTTTAGGCCTCTGACGCCGTGTGTAAAACAAACCCCGGTTCAATCAATCAATCAATCAATCAATTTCAACTTTTCGCGGGGAAAAAAAAGATCTCGCAAAGTTGGAATTGATTGATTGCACTTTTTAATCCCACCCAGTCTGCCGTTATCACCGCAGCCATCCCCACCCAATTGGCCATGCCCACCCAATTGGCCACGCCCAGCCAGCACCCGACGACACCTAAGTGGGTTTTGGGTTGCAGTTTGTGCACTTGGTCTCTAAAAGGTTCGCCATCACTGGTATAGGATAAGCAAGTCCAATGCAGTCCTTCTGAAGTAGGGCGTGGTACGCTTCATGTTTTTCCTTCAGAGGTATCCTCTTTGTTAGGACAAAATTATGTTTGAAATATCTACAAATGTTTTTGAGAAATTAGTTCTTGCAAAATTATAATAGCTTAACATCCTTGGAAATCATGTTCTTTTTTAAAAAGGTAATTTGCTATTGACTAAAATCAAGTACTGGATGATTACATTATATTATCCATCAGGCCAATATAATCAATATTAAAATATAATGTTGTTCAGCATTATTTTCATAAGAGCTTACAAAATTTAAATGCCTCCAAAATATAAACGGTATCTATCTATCTATCTATCTATCTATCTATCTATCTATCTATCTATCTATCTATCTATCCATCCATCTATCTAAAAACTATCACTGAGAACAACTCCAAATTTCCTTGGACACATCAAATGAGTCTAGAATTGTTGGTTATGGAGACATATATATCAAAGCCTTACTTTTATTATAATAAATTAAAAATAATTGTAATGTTCACTTTTTGGTTCAATTGCTGTTTTTCTAATTAATAAATATATATATGCAGCTTAAGATGACTAGTTTGGGGGGAGAAAAAATGGATTTTACATTTTATAAATACCTCCCAAATTACAATTTCATCAGGCAAGTAAGCCACACACTTAGTTTAATTAAATAAATTCAGAAATTATTTTAAAGAAAATATTAAATATGTTTCAAATTTCATGCATGCCTTTTAAGATTTCTGCCAATGTTACAAATGAGCCTCTATTTGTAGTTCAGAAGGGCACAGGCTGTTCCCCACCAAGCCACAGAATCTCTTCAAAAGTTGTTGCTGAACTGTAATATTTAATGTTAATAGAAAGAAAAAGAATGTTTTATGTAAAAGGGGGACTCCTAGCAGTCTAATAATCTCTTAGGCGCACAAAATCTAGGATAGGAAGGTGGGAAGCTGACTGAATGTATACTTACGTCAGGCAAATTTACTTACTTTTTATCAGAATACAACAGCGCATAGACTTCTCGGTGCATTCCTTCTGGTCTCTTAAATGTTAGGGTCTCTGATGATTTCTTGGATTTTTTCTGAAATAAAAAAAATATTTATTTAAATCCTTTGTGGGAGCATTAATCTCAATTACTACAGTCGTTTGGGTTATTCTCCTTTTTGAATTCTTAAGGCAATGTTACATATATTTTCTTCTTACGCCTGTAATATTCTAAGCCAGTGGCTCCCAACCTTTTCTATATCCCGCTCCCCTAGAACCCTTCTGATATATTCTCGCACCTGGTACAAAAGTTCAAAATAATGGCAATGAATTATGCATACACACTATAATTTTGAAAACCCAAGTTTTTGCGCCCCTGGAATATCATCTCACGCCCCCAGTTGGGATCCGCTGTTCTAAGTTGTGTTCTTGTATTCCAAGTTCCTCTGTCTGTACTTCCCATTTCATTTTTATTTCTTAAAAAGTAAAACATGAGGATGCGGGGAGTTAGTGCAGATTCTACATGCAACTGACTGATGAACAAACGAATCTCTTTTGCCCCAGACCAATCACATTCTTTCTCATTCTAATATTCTTACTCATTCCTTTTATTGGGCTGGGTAACCTTGTTCCCCTACTGCCCGATAAGATAAACAAAGATATAAAGACAAAACTGGAGATAAATATACAAATGAGACATTAGGAAATGTATATAACTACACAACAGTTCTATGAATTTTAAAATTATGATGTGAAAAAATGCAGACTTTGTGGAAAAAAACAGAATAAAATCT
Organism: Crotalus tigris; assembly: GCF_016545835.1. Taxonomy (NCBI): domain Eukaryota; kingdom Metazoa; phylum Chordata; class Lepidosauria; order Squamata; family Viperidae; genus Crotalus; species Crotalus tigris. Next base: position 5,427,484 of record NW_024100417.1, on the reverse strand, counting down.
TTAATCCTGACTAATAAATCAATCAGAGGCCATACAAATGATGTATTCTAGCTCTAAGTACCTGTAATATTGCACTGACTTAAACACAATGGAGTAAGTACAAAAACAGTATTTTCTTTACATATACAAATACATGAGGGCATCAGAATTAAAAGGCTAAAACTATTGTTAATTTTTATAAAAACACACAAAAATGTACTGTACTTTCCGGCGTATAAGACTTTTACAAGTGTTAAAATTGGCGCCAAAGTCGGGGGTTGTCTTATATGCCGAGTCGTCTTATACGCCGGAAATAACGGTAGTTTCCAGCGTATAAGACTTTCTAGGCATGAGACTCGGCGCCGAAGACAGGGGTCGTCTTATACGCCAGGTCGCCTTATACGTCGGAATATACAGTATTTCATTTTTATATTTTCTTTTAGATGCCCTCAAGGATAGAAGTAGCAAATTCCTTCAAGAGAAAATCGTTATGATCCTGAAGAGCAATAAAATGCTATATGTTTAAAGAAAAAAATCCACTTTCTTAGGCCATTTTCTACATAATTTCTGTACAACTAGTCCTCGATTTACAACAATAGAATTGAAAATTTATGTTGCTAAACAAGATAGTTATTAAGTGAGTTTGCCCCATTTTATGATCTTTCTTGCCACACTTGTTAAGTGAATAACCACAGTTGTTAAATGGGTATGGCTTCCCCACTGACTTCGCTTGTCAGGTCACAAAATGTGATCACATGACTCCAGGACAGTACAACCTTCATAAATATGAACCAGTCGCCAAGCACCCAAATTCTGCGCACATGACCATGGGGATGCTGCAATTGTCATTAAGTGTGAAAAATTATGATGTCCCTTTTTTCAGAGCTGCTGTAACTTTGAACGGTCACTAAATGAATGGTTGTAAATCAAGGACTACCTTAATTGATCGCTGGATATCATGCATGTGTAGCCTCGAGTGTGTTTAAGAAAGACTCAATGGAAATAGACCAAAACCAATGGAAATAGAACAAAAGTGAAATTTATCCCCTTGAATACTTATCTCAATTAACCATCCCCATCTATACCTTATCAGAATTGATGATGTCTTTCTTATTAATAGTTCCTATGTTTTCAGATTCTGGGCCACCCAGTTCAAGTATATCCCGGACATCTGCTCCTGTAGTCATTTTGATTGTCTAAAATTAGAAAAAGGAAAGATGGGTTTTAAAAAAGCAGATAATCTTTAGCTAGACATCCAGACACATAGAGTCACCTCTGCAAAATTAACTGCTTTCTTCACTCTAGATTCTCTACTAAATAACAGTTTGTTAGGTACCCAAAACATCTGTTTAAAAAATATCAATTGTATCTTAAGCATCAACATGTTTGCCATTCAAAACAGTACATGGAAATTGGAATTTGGCTCCTGAGAAAGTCTTTCATTTAAGAAATAGCTTCCAGGCATTAGTTACTTATTAATCAAATTTATGTAGCCGCCCATCTCACATAAAATGATTCTGAGCAGCGTACAACAATCCAATAGAACAATAAATGGAAAACAATCATTATGCAATATCATTATAGTTTTAATAAACATTGAAACTGTAAAAACAGAACTAAAGACACCTATCACCTGAGGTCACCAGACCTGCTGGCATAATCAGGTCTTGAAGGACCTTCAAAAGTTCAGGAATGATGAGGCCAACCTCACCTCAGGGAAGGAATTCTACAATGGGGCCACCAGAACAGAAATGTGGACCACAGGCAAAATATAAAATTTTCTTCCACAGGTAGTCTTAACTACTCCTCCGCATCCTAATTTTGAATAATCCTCCTCATCCTAATTGTTACCCAGTCCAGATATCCCTTTTTTTAACCTTATGAAAAGAAACATCAAATCCTGAAACAGGGATAAATATGGTCAAATGTGTGAAAAACCAACATTTAGACTTTTTGTTACAAATTCTGCATATGCGTGTTGAGTCTAACGAGAATTTTAGACTCGAAAGAGCTATTGTAAATAATGTTCAACTTATAGTGATGTCTATGCTTCACCAAATGTAATAACCAAGTCTACATAATTGTGATACAATAACTTTATTATTATCAGTAGTAGTAGCCAAAACACTCATATCTGCAAGAATAACTAATAGAGTTTATGAGGAAAAAGATGAGAAGCAAAAGACAGGCGTTTTTGGCTAGTTGAAATATTCTTAAATTAAGTCAATATAATATTGATTTAATATAAGGATATAAGAATTCTTAATATAAGAATAAATATTAAGCCAACTAAGAAGACCAAGTTGCATCCAAATTTTCAGTTCAACTGTTCACCATGAACAATATTAAACAAAGAAAATATATGTCTGAAGAGGACAAAAAAGAAGAGGTTATTAATATTTAATTCTTGACTAAAACAAAAGCTTTTTAAAAAAAATTCCCCACCATCATCAGTTTTCCTTTGCTGAACATCTTCTACGAGAAATAAAATGTTAATTTCCATTTTTATTTATAAAATGATAGTGAGGTTTGTCACCTTACCTTCTGAAGTTACACACACAAATGAATCTTTTTATACTGTCAAGACTGACACCAAGTGTACCTAAGAATGAATAAACTATTCAGTAAAGACATCATATAAACATACTGCAACTCTACGAATGATCACAGTAATATTTCAAAAGCTATTACTTCAGTTCAATGAGTGAACATTTCCATCAGTTGTTGTTTCTAGATGTATTCACTGTCTTATAACCATAATACACCAGTCCATATCTATTTCTTTGAGAAAAAGGCTCAATGAACTCGGTGAAACTGACATTTTGAGTAAACCGAAACAAAATAGTATTGCCAGTTTTACAGCTGGTGCATATAAAACACAATAGAATTCTTAAACGTTCTTATTTTTCTCATTGTGATATCTTTTCTTCAAATTCATGTATTACTTTGGACTTTTTTTGGATTTTTTTAAAAATATGAACTTGCTAATCTTCGGGGGGGAATCTAAGTGGAATTATTAAAAACTGTTTAAAAAGCACGGCATGTGATTGACTATAATATTGTTTTTATTAGCAATAATGCATTGCTTTAAAATCATATCGCCCTGTGATAGCTTGTCAGTAAATACTGAGTAACAGTGTAGGAAACCACATTTTACCATACACTCTGATTTAACAATCTAAGGACAAGATACTGATCCTACAGACATTTAATGCTACTCCATTTTCAGATTTCAAGGAAAAGAAACTAAAGAACTAAAATAAATGTTGTACCTATTGCCCTTCTAATTGCCTAAATTCTGTTCGCCCCAACTTTCCAACCCGAGAAGTTTATTTCTATTTTCTCGCCTTGGACTGACTATTCTCCACTAAGGAGTTCGTAGGTCCGCTGAGCCATTTTACTAACTCCGTTAATTTTATGTCTTGAGCTGTTCCTACTTCCTGATAAAATCCTCCATTCCCACGCTCTCCCATCCCTTCACATTTCCCCTTTTATACCTTCAACTTTATCTCGAACCAGTCCGAGATCCAGACCAGCACCGCCATAAACCGGCTGTGTAACATCTATAATAACCCTTCCAAGGCTACTTCCGGTCTCTCTCTCTCTCTCTCTCTCTCTCTCTCTCAGCACATTTCTTGAATAGCTTTCTTTCGATCCCACGATGCAGTGCAGCTCAAATCAAGGCTCGGATACTATTTGTAATCTGGTTTGCTAGTTCCGGAGCCTATTTGCACCATAGCCATCAGTACCAACGTTGGACTCTTTTAAAAAAAATAAATTTAAACGAAAGTCGAAGACGTTCGAAGGTAGCTATTTAATTAGCATCAACTCCACGTACAATTTTATACAAGTTATATGACAAGAGACAAACTTAATAATCAGTATCAAGAGTTTTTAGATTTACACCTGTTAATAATAATAATGGTGTCGGATAACAGAAATTTTATATTTGTATAATCCTTATGCCAGTACACTTTCTCTCCCCGTTTCTTTGCAGAAAATGCCGCCTGTATTTATTTATCCTTAAATAATTTATTCTTTGAAGCAAGCAGATCAATATTGGTTTCTAAAATAAAATGTCATAAAATCATAGAGCCATTTAGGTAAGGTGACCAACTTTTTTACAACAAAAAGGAGACACGAATAAATTGAAGAAAAAAATATCGTAAATAAAAGAAACATTGTATTTATTGCAACAATAATACAGAATACACTATAATATGATAAATGCATAATAAAAAACATTTGTAACAATAACATTTTATATTGTAGTTATGCTTACATACCTATTAATTATTTAAATGAGTACTTTTCCACTGAATGAATATTTTTTGTCAATGTATCATCTTCTAACAATATATTGGAAATATCTGAACAACAAATATCCTTCATATTGAATTTTACGGCAAGTGCTGCAGCTAGAGTATCAACATTCAATCTCGATTTCTCACTTGTCCAAAAATCTACAAGGCTGGATTGCGCGGGGGTGGGCAGCGGAGGCAGGTGTTTTGTGCCAGGTGCTCCAGGACGGCCATGTAGGTGCGCAGGGTGAGGTGGTGGCAGCGCAAGTCAGCACTGCGTAGACCACCAGCTGGTGCAGCCCATGGAAGGTCAACTGCCCGCCATGCCCCCGCCCATAGCCGCCCCGCCAGCACCGCTGCCCTGCCATGGAGAGCCGGCCCCGCGGCTCGCAAAGCACCAGCCGAGCCAGCTCTGGCCCTGCAGCCGCCCCCCAGCACCACTGCCCACCCTGCGCATCCCTGTAGAGCCAGCCCCGCGGCTTGCAAAGGCAAAGCACCAGCCACGCCGGCTCCGGCCCTGCAACCGCCCACCCCAGCTGCCCCCCAGCAGCACCGCCCACCCTGCATATCCCCGTAGACCCGGCCCCATGGCTCGCAAAGGCAAAGCACCAGCTGCCCCAGCTCCGGCCCTGCAACTGCCCCCCAGCCGCCCCCCAGTACCACTACCCACCCTGCGCATCCCCGTAGAGCCAGCCTTGCAGCTCATAAAGCACCAGCCGTGCTGGCTCCGGCCCTGCAGCCATCCCCCAGCCGCTCCCCAGCACTACCGCCTACCCTGTGCATTCCTGTGTAGAACCGAACAGGGAAGATCAAGAGAAACTTACCGCTCCAGTCTCCTCCAGCTATCTGCAGAACTAAGTAGGAGATGGTATAGTTGGGTAGCAGTGAGGGGTGCAAAGTTCCTGCAACTTGCACGTGCAAAGTTTGCCGCCCGGGTGTTTTGGCGCACTCAGCAGCAATTCCTATTGGCTTTCGAAAGCCAATGGAGGAGTAGCACAGCTCAGGCAATAGTTGAAAAAAAACATCAAAAAAAGGTCCCGGAACGCCTTCTGAGCGTTCTATGAGGGAAAAAAACCCCTGCAGATTAGTCTTCAAATATAGAAAAAGAGGACATTTAGGAGGACATTTTCGAGGGAGGACAGAACTCACAAAAGGAGGACTGTCCTCCCAAAAGGAGGACGGTACATGGAAAAGGAGGACATTTAGGAGGACACTTTTTGAGGGAGGACAGAACTCAAAAAAGGAGGACTGTCCTCCCAAAAGGAGGACGGTTGGTAACCTTAATTTAGGCTACATTGTCTAACTCCCTGCTCAGTGTAGAATCCAGATTAAAGCAATCTAAATATTTGCACACATCCAGTGAAGTTAAGCCCTAGAGGTACCTCTAGAGCAGTGGTCCTCATACATTTTGGTCTCAGAAACCCTCTACTTTCTTAAAAATGATTGATCACCCTAACAGCTTTGGTATACGAGTTATATCTATCAATGTTCACAGTGTTAGAAATTAAAACTGACAAATTTTAAAACATTTATTTTGTGGATCCCCTAAAAGGATCTTGAGGGCCCTCAGTGGTCCCCAGTCCATACTTGAGAATCACTGCTCTACATAATGTAATGATGTAATGTAATATAAACATCTAACATAAATATGTATGTCTATTGTTGAAAACTGCTTGTACCAAACAGAATAGGGCTCACCCTCGTGTGCTGCTAAAAGCAGCAAGATATCTCATTTTTTATGATGTCACCTTCATCGCAGCGGCAATATAAATTTTAATTCAGTTTTCCATTTTAAAATAGTGCATACAGCAGCAACTGTTGAGCCCCTTCTGAGTTGTATTGTCTCTGTTTCTCATCCAATCAAGAAACCATGTTTTGCTTATGGAAGAAAAAGTTTTAAATATCAAGATGGTTTTTGTATTTCCAAAAATACTTTAAATTAAATCCACATTTCTTGGATTGAGCATTCATTCACTACTGATATTTCATTTCAAAATTGAAATGTCTTTCTTTCTTTGTTTGCTTGTTTGATGTTTTACTCAATTTATAGGCCACTTGACTCCAAAGGTCTCTCGGCAGCTTACATTTTAACAAGTAGAGAACAATGAAATAAAAAAAGGAAAAGATCAGGCATGTACAGAAGAAAAAAATAAAATGTACAACAGAAAATTATCAGGATCAACCACCAACACCAGGCTTTTTGGAACATCATCAGGGTGGGAGCCATATGGATGTCACTGGGATGCTGTTCTAGAGGGCAATTGCTGCAACAGAGAAGGAATGCTTCCTAGGACCTATTAGATGGCATTGTTTAATTTAAGGGATTTGGAATATGCCAACTCTGCTCAATCCTAATGAATGAGTACAAAGTATTGGGAATAGGCAGACTCTCATATAACCAAGCCCTATGTCATAAAGGCCTGTATAGATAACAGCCAGCATCTTGAATTGCACCTGGAAACCAAGCTGTAGCATTTTCAAGTGGTATTCAAGGGCAGCCCTATGTGGAGTCAGTCAGTCAGCTTATTACAGTCTTAGAACAATACAAGCCCTATGTAAGGAATATTGCATTAACTATAGTCTGTTTGTGATATGACTGTAACATGAATGACAGTCTGAAGGGCCTCCAAATCTAAAATTGGGTGCAACTAGGTGAATCTGTGCAATGGTTTTTTTGGCTACAGCTCCCACCTGTTCTTTGAGTCCAGTGTGATTCCCAGATTGTGCATCAATCTTGAATGGGGAAGTACAACCCCAACCAAGGCAAAAGATGAAAAATCCCCAGATCCAGGTATCCCAAATAACCACAACTGCTTGGTCTTGTAAGGAATAAGACTGGGTTTACAGTCATCTCCCACTGTCCACGGGTAAGTGGTCATGTGAACAAAATTTGGGCTGACTTGGGCCTATCTGCATTTAAAAAGTGCCTTTGGGTTGCTGGCCTACTTACTGCTGCCAGGAGCTTTGCAGCTCAGCCCTGCCTACTACCCCGCCCACTGCAATGCACTCGATTATGGTACTGTCCGTAGCCTTTTTTCTGCATCTCCCTCTTTTGCATCAGGGCAGCCAGGATGTGTCTTGAATCCTGCCTAGGGCCTCCATTCATGCCTATAGGGGGAATTTAAGATGAGGCAGATAAGGCACTCCCTTACCTTACTGAGGCTCAGAGCTCAGGGTGGATCCTCATCTAACTACTGGTGGGATTTGGTTAACAACACCAATGGGAACCGCCAGGATTGCTGTTACTAAGCAATGCAGTCATATGATATCATTTACAACTGCATTGCTTAATGACAGAAATTGTGGTCCCAATTGCCATTGTTAACCAAGGATGACCTGTAATCTGCTCTCTCCGAGATCCTCTTCAACCATTGGTTGTACTACCTTTAAAACGATCTTCCCTAGAAATGCACCAAAGCAGAAAGAACATTCACTGCATATTTCAGCTTATCCCATTTTAATTTTGATATATTTCCCATTTTATCTGATGAAAGGTTTTGGAAAATTTGAACACCTATACGCTGTTTTGTCATCTGGGGTTGCTTTAAATAAGATCTTGGCTTCAAAGGAATTTGGATGATTAATTATATTGACACGACATTCTTAAAAATACTGTAACCAGCATCATTTTAAGCATTAATGCTGTCGGTTGTGTGGGAAGTCAGCCCCCCACCCAGAGAAAGAAATATTTTGGGGAATATTAAAAAGGCAGAATATTATATTTCCTCAAAGGATCTTAAAGGCAGAAAAGCAGGCCCAGTTTTTCTTAATAGCCCCAGGCAGAAACTAGGCAGAAACTAGGTCTTTAGAAATGTAGATTTGATAATCCTTTCAGAAAGATTGGAGCCAGGAAACTTAGAGTTTATGGGATTAGAAAGACAAAGATCCTAGAACCAACAATCCCTCACCCAAAAAATCCAATACAGGACATAGCCATTAGCCACAGCCCCAGGGAAGCAAGACATGACTTTAGGACATAATAGGATTAACCCACCACCATCAGAATACTAAAAGGGCACACTGAACTTCAGGTCAAAGTTCATGCCACAGGAACAACTTCAAACACAAAAGCCCAAGAAGATATAAAAACCCACCACTCCCAGTAACACGTGGTCAGCTGCTCCAGAGCCACATGTCTTGTGGTTCTGCTCTTCAATAAACTACAACCTTCTTTCTAAAGCAGTCTTCATTTTGTTTATTCCTGGCTTGGACTGGACCCTGATGAAGATTTTTCTTTCAACAGTTGCATATCTGCTCAAACAATATGTTGGACAATATTTCTGATCGTCCACCCTTTTTTATCCAGAATCAAGTAAGTAAATACAGATCTACTATGTTTGTATAACAGATCAAAACATTTTGTAATAAATGGAAGGATCTTTAGTTTGCTATGTTGAAAAGTAACTCTGAAAGTAATATTAAGCAGATTAAAGCGTTTTATAAAATCCAGCAGTCTCACTGGTTCTCTACCACTAATCAGGAGAGGGCAGTATTGACCACTGAATGGAACCATTGCTACCACTTCTATCTGTTCTTCAGAAAACTGCCAGTTCACATACCATAAGTAATAAGTAACGGGTCTTAACAATATAAAATTAAATGCATAAAAAATAAATATCTTACAAGAATTGTTGCTGTTAAACAGTCATAGTCATCTACTGTCATATTATCTACTTCATATGATCTCCCCAATTAACAATTACCAGACTGATTCTATGGAGAACTAGACATACTGAGTATAATCAGGCTATAATTAATAATAAGATCGAAAATTGATGTCATCATTGGTAAATCATAGTATGTGTCCAGTTTTGGAACTTTCTTTTATATATTATATAAAACTTCTCCGCTTCCAGCAAGTGAATTATAAATTAAAATGAATGTTTAATGTTATATTCTGAGCTGATGGAACTCAGCCAGAATATATTGCTGATATTCTTGCTGTAGAACAGTGGTTCTCAACCTGTGGGTCGGGACCCCATTTGGGGTCGAATGACCATTTCACGGGGGTCGCCAAACCATGCTGTCCGCCATTTTTTTCCCTTTTCCCTAGCTGTCCTACTCCCTCTTATTGGTGGCCACACCCACTTGGGGGTCACCACAACATGGGGAACTGTATTATGGGGTCACGGCATTAGAAAGGTTGAGAATCACTGCTGTAGAAAGAAATGAGGAAAAGTTGTATGGGCATTTCTATCATTTTTAACAATATTTTTAAAAGTGAAAGGTATACACTGATCAGCTGAAAACTGCAGCTATTAATAACTAAATTTGAAAAAATAAAGTATACAGATCTATAGATACAGTATATGATACCAAACAAAAAGTAAAATAAAAACTTGCTGCTGTTAGGTGCTATTCAATGAACTGCTAACTTGGTTTCATAAACTAGATTTTCACAAACACATCTATAAGATGAATGCTTTGCCTCTAAAGTTATTAATGGAAAATACATTTTGTATTTTGTATTTGTAAATTTACATAATTGCAAAGAGTGTAGGAGTTGCAATTGCGAATCTTGATGTCACAAATATTGGCCAATATAGCTTTAAACCACAGTTGTATTACTTGTGAATATGTACATGCAATTTCATTTACTTCATATTTTCCAGTGAAAAATATTGTGTCCTCAATATTTCATAAGTACTCAGTAAATATGAATGAAGAACTTTGGAATCTCTTAAATGAATTAGTAAACATTGAACAAGGAACACTCAGTTCTGAAAATCTCATTCAAATCTAAGGGTTTAGTATCCTATGATTTTATTGGATTTTTTTTCATTATTTTTCCAGAATATATGTTATAAAACATGATGTTTTAATGAAGTTTAGTCACGTCTGAATTTCTAAACTCTCTTTTTCTTCAGCAAAGGCATATTTTATGCTCTTTTAAGTTATCTTTGTAAAGGTATTCACAATTTGGGAAGATATCTTTGAAATATAAGAATTAGTTTGTGAGAAGAATGAAACTGATATCCTAATGCCAATGCCATCATTCCAAGAATAACAGCAGCATTGATAAACCTAGATGGAAAATTCACATAGACTTAACAGTGAAAAAACGGCAGGCAGAACTGAACAATTTGAAAAAAAAACTAAAATGAGGAGAATTGAAAATAAACAACTGAAGCTGGACTTTAAAAAGTGATATAATATTGGAATCACAATTATAGTTGAAGTCCCAGGCTTAAAACAGATATACTGTCAAGAAGATCAAGAAAACCAATGCTTATATAAGCAGTACAGGTAGCCCTTGACTTATGACCACAACTGAACCCAAAATTTTTAATTGAGTTTTTCACCATTTTATGACCTTTCTTGCCACAATTGTTAAATGAATCACTGCAGTTGTTAAGTTAGTAACACGGTTGTTAAGTGAATCTGACTTCTCCATTGATTTTGCTTGTCAGAAGGTTGCAAAAGGTGATCACATGACCCCAGGACACTAACCATCATAAGTATGAGTCAATTCCCCATGTCTGAATTTTGATCATGTGACCATGGAGATGCTGCAATAGTCATAAGTCACTTTTTCATGCCATTGTAACTTCAAACAGTCACGAATTGTTGTAAGTTGAGGACTACCTGTACAATCAACATTTACAGTTTAGAAAAAATCAGTATCGATTCTTCAGGATTATTGGCTCCAAGCACCATTAAAGTTAAAAAAATATATAAAACCTGACAATGAAGAAATTTTGCAGTTCTGCAGAGAAAGTCAGATCACCCTACAAAATAAAATAAGATGACTCAATGAATTTAAAATACACAAAATGAATTGAAAGGGAAAATGATGGAAAATTTAACTGTAACATTAGTAAAGATTCCGAAATAGTCAAAGAAAATCAAGAATTGAGGTATACCTTGGACTGAGAAGTTACATGGATTTTGGTTTAAATATCTAACCAGCCTACGTGTGTGGTTCGCTGATTGGTCATGTTGCACTAAAGTATAAAACAAACAAAGTTTAGATGACAACTGGAAGAACTTTGTAATGATGAAAGATACAGATACATGTCTTAAAACTACAGAACAATAATTTGAGTGTCTCTCATGCTTGAAAGTCTTAATGAAATAATAGCAAATTCAATGGTATGTTTCTCTCAAGGACAATTTTCTCTATCTAGTTGTGAAAACTGCAAAAATTTCACAAGATATGTATTGACAAAGCAATCCTAAACAATTAATTTTTCTAAAAAAGTGACTTATGTATGGCTTGGTAAAGTACTAGATTTCCTTTTACATGGATTGATCATGAAAAAGTCAGAAATTACAATATATCCAAAGTTTTATAAAAACAATAAAGCATGAAAGACAAAGCTAATGATGATGAATTAGATGAAGTCAAAATAAAAAGAATCTTTTAAAACAATAAAAGGTAATTTATTATCACTTTTATTATTTAAGTTTTGCTGCTCAGGAATAAGGACTATGCACAAATACTAATAAAAATGGAAAGACCAGTTTGAATAATAAATGGTACATGATAAGGAGAAAACAATTAACCATATAATAATTGTATGCAGCAAAATCACACAAACTATAAAAATTGCATTATCAACTTGGGAAAATATTACACTGGCATTTATGTAAAAATTCCCAGTCAGCTAGAATGACTGGATACATGAAATCCCAAATTATTGAGTTATTGAAAATGACAGAACAAAAAAAATATATGAGATTTTTAAAACCCAATTAATTGACACCTAGAGCATAACACTGCCATTAAAAACTAGCATGTTTGGTATATTGATATAGCCATCCTAGAAACAGTAATGTTGTAGACAAGAAATTGGAAAAGATTACAAAATATCAAGGTTTGCAAATAAGATTGCAAACAAGTGGGAGAGGACAGTGGCACCAACAGGTATTGAGACAATTGGTGCAATCCTTTGAGAATTTAGTAAAAAACAAAATTGCCTAAATTTGGAACACCTTACAATCTAACCACAAATGACAGTAATGTTGGGCACCTAACATGCAACATAAATGGCTACTTTTATGATTTCCAAGTCTTTGGAAAGGGTTTAAATCATGAAGAAGGAAGCTAGCCAATATACAATATAACACACAAGTAGTGGATTTGGAATAATACCAGTAACACCACAATATATTTTCTTTTCCTGCATGCTGATTAATTCCTGCCCAATCTATAAAACATCTTGAACCACAGAATATAATTATTTTTCCCTTACAGCTCAGATTCCTGCTTCCCTTATGCTCAAGATAATATTACTAAATTTCTTAGACTTACAAGAAATGCTTTTAAATGGAGTGTCACTGGGTTGGGATGTACCTCTTCTCTAGAAGAGTGCCGTTCCAGCATTATCCTAAAAGACTATTATTCCAGAAAACCTGAGGGCAAAAGGAGCCTGCCTAGATTCACTGTGAACATAGCTCTGCAAAACACTTGCACAAAACCAGAGCAAACCTGACACTCTAGCTATCTGTCAAAGCCCACCACCTCCCCAGTACTTCCTCATGTTAAGGACAGTTATTAGTGGTTATATTCTGGCAGCTGGTTGGTGGGAAAGCAGATTAGGTCAGGGGAAGACTACCAATCATCTTCCTTAACTTGTTCCATATTAAAACCACAAGAACTGCAACATTTCCTTGATACTTTACTATTAGACTTCTCCATACCACTATATTTGCATTGTCCCATCTTCTCTATATAATAATCTTAGTCCAAGGCAGAGAGGAATATTTAAAGCATAGGAGAGGGAGAAAAAGACTACTTGAGGTGTTTTTAGAAGATTTAAAATTTTTCCTGATGAAATCCTCTGTTTTCAAAACTTCGTTAGGGAAACTGCATATGTTACACTTTGTATTATTGAAAGTTTCATTTTATTTTTGATCCAAATTCTCTCTGGCAGGATCTCTTTAACCAGGACTTCTCTCTGTATGGAGGACCTTTTCTTTCATCCTTCTCAATTCCTCTGGCACAGCCTTTCCTACTTGGGAGTATTCTGGAGTCTGTCTGTGTATAAATAATATTCTGTATGCCTCAATAAACAAAGATAGATACTTCCTGCCAGCCACTAAGCAAAGTGTCTTCTTTGGTTCTGCTCCTTGAATTTGCAAGCAGCCAACTTAAGTGAAAAAAAAAATCTTCCAAAAAGTCCCAAAAGTGCTTTTCAAAAGGCAACTGGAGTTTCTTGGTTTCTTTTTCCTTGAAAATGTTTCTCTTCTCATCTTGAACCATGATCTGGATGGTTGAGATTCTCCACAGACATTCTTCCAGAGTTCGTAGTTTTGAAATGTACAATTACAGATTGACAGATATCTCCTTTTTAATTAAACTCATTCCTTGAGATCCAGCAATTAGTTCAGCACCTCAAATTCCTTCTTATTTGACCCTGGTGTTAACTGCATTGCTTTGCACCTGTGTGTGCCCCTTTCTTTGCATTAAATTCTAATATCTCCTGGAAAATTAAAATTAGTATTCTTTATCTGAAATGGAATATAGAATATGCCAGACTTTGAGAGAAAGCTTAATTATATTCTAAACTTATTCTAAGTGTTTATGTGGATGTGTGGATGTGTGTGTTTGTGACTGAGAGACTAAATAAATAAGGAGTATGATTCACTATTACAGCATTGGCAGAAGGTACACATGCTTTTGCATTGAACTAAAATAAGGAGTTAATATTCTTATACTGTCTAAAGTTGGTTAGCTTCTGGAACTTCTCCCTATAGATTTTAGCAATTTATCTGGCTTGCTAAGTTAAATTATGTCCAGCTGGTCTAGCATTATTGGGGTCTAGGCAGAAATGATGACACATGTGCAAAACATTACAACACAAACCTTGCCTTTTTGCATTTGTATTCTGATACTGATAAATATATAAATCATGGTGTTTATAGTATATTGCACATTTTGCCACATTGCTCTCCTCCATAAATGCTTATGTCCAGTATTCTTGTTTACAAAAGTATTTACAAAACTTTTGATAAAAATATAGTAAATATAGTAAGATTTTTAAAAGCCCAATTTGATAAAAGGAGTGTCCATTAAAGTCAAATTTTCATTAAATTATAATCTCTATAAGTGTATATGTGTATGTGTGTATGGTAAATTATATAATTTGGGGTAATATATCATTTTGAGGATAAATTATGTAGAACTGATAAATTATATCAGTTACATAAAATGTACACATTCATGTTTTGTCCATTGTATTCAAAATATGCTGAAAGTATATCAATAAAATCAAAGTCTTACTGTAGTGCTTTATGTTATATTGTTTCTACCTAATATGTATTAACATGCTTTTCTTAATTATAGACAATTTTATTAGTATAACCAGCTAATAGTCAAAGATTGATACATCCTCTCTGAATTTGTCCAGTCCTTCATCTTTTAGTAGTTATCCTAGCATCTTGTCTTCAGGATATTCATTGTTTTATTTTCCTGTAGCCAGTTTTATTGGATAATGTCATGGATTAATGTTCAATTAGTTTTCTTAACTGCTTTAGCAATGTTCACAATATTGTAATGTTCTATAGCTTATCCTTTTCCTAAGTCAATAAGCCTCAGTTTCTGCTGTCTTCCTTTTAAAGATGATTTATGCCACACACAGATAGACTTATATTTTATTGAGAACTATCATACTATTCTTAAGGTGGGTATACATTCTCATTCACTTTGTACAGTCCAAAAAAATGTACTTTGGGCCAGTTACCTCTCTCATATTAACCCACCTCATAGGGTTGTTGATGTGGGGAAAAGAAGAGAAAGAAGGAATTTTAGCTAAGTTTTGCTTTGAATTATTCATAAAAATATTGATAAAAATAATAAAGGCAGGATAAAAATGACATTTCTAATAGTGAGAAAGGAAGATGTTCTCTGGACACCTACAATAATATTATCTATAGTCTATCAGGTAACCCAACACAACTTCTCTGTGACTCAGGCAAATGGAAGCATATGCTGCTGTACAGATTATTCCAATAAAGAGTACTTTATTGTATTATGCTCTTGCTTACTGCATAAAGAGTCAAGCAGCATGGGGTTCCTACTAACAAAGAATCAATTTGTTTGGCTCCATTGCCTGGATGGAGAACTATCCAAAATCTATTTCCCACACCTGGAACTTTAGTTACCACAAAAGCCTATATCTATATGCTTTCCTGGACATATATACATACAGTTAACATTCCTATCTTTACAGTTTTTTCTGACACTCCTACTTGTACAGCATAGGACAAAAATGCTAAATAAACTTAACATGATTCACGCATCATGCTAAGAGAGTTGTACACAATAACATATGAAGGAAAGCTAACATACTTGAGATTTCATCAGAGATTGCCATGGCTGTTAAGATACATCACAATGTTGACGATTATGAGTTTTTTCTTCTTTTTCGTGTAGGAATGTTGAGGATCATGAACTTTTCTTTTAATGAATGCTATATCTATCAACTTTGTAACATGACTACAGAATTTCACTCTGTCCATGACTACAAAATTCTATGAATCCTTTATCAGGTTTATTTATCACTAGAATATTGGCACTAGATTATTGGCATTGCTCACTATATTGGTGGCAGTGGACACAAAGACATATTGATGAACTCCATGCAGTTAGCTTTGAGATCTTTTCAGTGTTGAAGTAAAATAGGAATTGTAAACATAACCTGTGGAAAAGGAAGGTAAAGGTTTTGGAAGATGGTATCAAACATTGGAGAAAGAATATTGTATTTCATTAGGAATAAATATTCTCTGCTCACATGAAGCCCTATAATTGCACATTCAATTTTGTATAAGAGATGCTGGCAACTTGTAGTTGGCGCTACCAAACTGTTCCCATGGCACAGTGCCAGTTCCTTGCCATCTGTGGTTAGAGGTTAATGATCAGCCTACTGTACACAGCGAGAAAGGTCATTAAACAGCAGGAAGACAAGCTAGGCAAAACAAAGGGACTTGGTTTACTTGTACTTGCCTAGAAATAATATTTATCTGACAGAGAAGAATTGTTTGTAGAGAATAACTGTGGGGAAAGAGAATTTGAGAAGGTGGTCATGGTGCTAAGTGCAGAAGTGGCTGTTATGTTTAGCGACTATAACCATCCATCTACTTGGCTACATCATCAATTGCACAAGAAAATGGAATCTTGATAGACAGGAAGGCATGACAGGAAAGTATTATGAGTGTCAGACAGAACAAGCATTCACCACCATGGGGTACTTAAAAATTCACAACTTGACAACCTCTGGAATGACCTTCGGTTGGAGGTCCTTCTCTCTCCAACACTGTCTACATTCCAGAAAATGATGAAGATGAAGCTTTTCCGGAGGGCTTTTGGAACCTGATGTCATGTATTTTGTTTGGATGTTATCTATTTTAGTCTTACGTTTTTATATTTAAAAACGTAAGACTATTTTTGTATCTTGTTAGCTACCAAGTATCCTGTGATGGTTACAGTAGTGAAATGTGATTAATAAAATAAACATACTTATTTTCTGGGAGTGCTGCTATGGCTGCAACAATTGCATAGGCAGAAGTTGGAGAGTTGACATATTTCCTGTCCTGCAGGGTCAATGATAAGACAAGTCTTACTTATTGAATTTGGTTAACACAGTTTCTTAAGCACAACATTCCTAACAGGAAAAAAAATTCATAGCAGCATTTTACACAGAATGATTATGAGATATCACTGTTCCTTAGGGCTGACAAATAAAGCAGAAGAGTGAGAAGCAGCTGCATTCCTATTTGTTTCATTTATGCATTTGGTTGCTAGAAATAGAATACTTTACATACCTTCTGTGAAAGAGCATAATTAAACATTAAACATTCTCTATTAGGAAACAGAGACAAGTTATAAATACGCTCATCGGAATACAAGATCCAATTAATGAGGATGAGGGAAGAAACATCAGAATGTGATTTTTTTGTTGTTGTTGTTGCCTACCCTAATAAAGGCCTTGTGTCTTGAATAATGAATTCAGGACAGTAATCTTAACAGTTGTGCTTCTTATTACTGGGCTTCTATGAGTTCACTTCCCTGTAGATTTTTGCTACCTTTTGACTTTGGTAGGATACAGTGACCAAATTCATAGACATATTGGGGAGTGTGAATCCCAGTGTGAATTCCCCCCCCCCCATGATAGGTATTTATCTGCTTGAATGGTATCTGTCAATGTTATGTATAAGCTTTGAAAAGAAAAGGTTGAAGATGAATATAACTTCTTACAGGATCTTTGTTAGCTGGGCACAAGAACAACTAACCCAAGATCATACACTTAAGTTCTAGACTCCTTAGATCTTGGCTATAAGAGAGAACATAATGTCTTTGGAACTTCCAAGTAACACTGTATTATTGGCCCATTTTTATTTAATTCTGAATTTTATGTAGTATTTAATTTAGGGTTTTAATAGGGGAGTTATTAACATTTTGGGAAATAACATAACTTACATAATTATTCATTCCCAACTGTGTGTGATTGCCTATTTAGCATTTTCAAAATTATAAGGTCAGGGAAGGGCTCAGATGTTTTCAAAACAACCATTGTGTTATTATTTCCATTTGCCTTCTCCTTTCTAAGCCAAAATTTCCAGCTTTCCCGAGCAAACATGTGGGGACAAGGATGGAAATATGAAGATCATATCTTTTTGACAGGTGGAAAAATATTCCTGTGATCCTTAAAAAGAACAAAAAGCATATGAACTTTTGTTCAGATTTTAAGTTCTGTCAATTCGGAAATCCATTTGTAACATTAATCAAATGCATCTCTTTGAAGGATGGAGCATAGTGTTAAAGGCTAGTTCTAGATCAGTGTTTCTCAATCTTGGTGACTTTAAAGTGTGCAGACTTCAACTCCTAGCATCTGGCTGGGGAATTATGGGAGTTGAAGTCTGCACACTTTAAAGTGGCCAGGTTGAGAAACACTGGTCTATATTACAATGGAAGTTGTTCCCCAAGTAAAGTTAATGGTTATGAGCTGTGGTATCATTCATTCATTCATTTCTAAACCACCCATCTCCTTTGGAGATGGATAATTTTGCTATGATTGTCTGTTTCCCAAAACCTGTTTGTGACTGGAATGAAATCAGAGGTTATCTTTGATATGCTTTTAGGTCTATCATTCTTGAAATATTTGTTCATATGGGACAACTTGTATGATGCAGCCTTCTTATTTTTAAAATAAACTGTTATAAAAACATTTCATGCAAGTGGTATAAATCTAAACTGAATTCATAAAGTGCTGCTATATTTGTTTCTTGAAAACATTCATAAAGTATTATGAAAGAATATAATAAAATCAGTAATCTTCAGGGTTGCAGCATGATTTGTATTCCTTCTAGACTCTCCCGTCTCCCCAATTTAAGACTAATTTAGGTAGATAACAACAGAAACAAACCTAGATAGTTTGGGACTTCACTCTACACAATCTGTACAGTTCAAAACAACTGCCAGATGTGGATGATCCCACAAATTTGGCTGGTTCTAGAAACTAAGTTAACATTATAACTCTGCTACAGTGTTTGTGTATAATTGCATCAAACCTGGTTTCACCCACTGATAGAACACTTATCTCCTCCTGCCTCTTCCTGGCATATCCTCACACATAGACAGACATCTTCTGCAATTGTTCCCTTTGAAAGAGAAAAATGAAAGAGGGGAGATGGTGGAGGTGATGAAAATGGAAGCCTCTATTTTGAGAAATACTTCATGCCCCAATGTTGAACGAAGCTATGTTTTCTTTCTTTTCTCGTAAATGAACAATGTGTATTCCCAGCTTTCAGCATTTTAGGTATGTGTTGCTCCACTTTAATTTTTAACTTTAGCTATTTCAAATTATATTCTAAGTGAAAAGTGTAACGTTAAAGGTATAACTTTTCCAAAAATCTTGGGCAATGTTTAATTTATGTCATCTTCACAATAAATGAATAATTCTAAACAATTTTAACTGAGGCTGTGAAATAAACCCCTCTGAGTGTTGTCCTGTCAGCTCAAGTATGCTGAATTTTTGTTTTCCTTTCCCCCTCCTTTGGATGCTCATACCATCTTGTACTCTATTCATAGATTTACAATACAGGTAGTCCTTGACTTATGGCCATGATTGGAATCAGAATCTTGGTGGTTGAGCAATATGTCATGTGACCACTTTGCTCATCAATCAAGATTCTGGCACTCCAGGTTGTGGTCTTTAAGAGATCTTACTGGTTATTAAGCAGCTAAGAAGTGCAGTGTGTCTCATGGGGGTGGGGCCAGGTGTAGGCTGAGTGTGAGTTGGAGTGTGCTGCAGTGCCATATGAAGCCACAGCTGCCCATGGAAATCTCATCACCCAAAGCACTCCACTTATCTTAGCATTTTTTTCCCAACTGCTCACAGGCATGGCTAACCTATGCAAGGCATCGCCTTCTTGCCAAGGCTGCCACAGCATTCTTCAAGTTGGCTCTATTCTTGTGATCCTTCAGAAGTCTCCTTCTCCAAATTTCTCTGTTCTAGGGCTGAAAATCCTTCAAACCAAAATTCAAGCAGGATTTTCAGTCACAGAGTGGAGACATTTGGAGAAGGAGACTTTTGAAGAATTGCAAGAATGAAGCCAGCTTGGAAATCCAAACAATATTTTTTATCTCCCAAAGCAGAGATGAAAGTCTTGCTGCTCTAAGGCTAAAAATTTTGCTTGGATTTTGGCGTGGATCTTTTTCAGCTAGCCTCCAGAAACTAGATGAAGGCTCTTCTTAGCAGACACAGTGGCTTATGATTTTTCCTACCATCTTCCCCAATGACTTTCTGGTGAAGCCAACTGGGAAGATTGCAAATGGCAATCCAATGATTGTGGAGTGTTTAGCAACTGGTCATAAATGCAAACAGGTTGCCAGGTGCCCAGATTACAATCATGTGACCATAGGGACACTACAACAGCTGTAACCTCAAGCATGGATCATAAATCCTTACACTTAGCACTGTCATAATTTCAAATGGTCACAAATGGGCATACGTTGACGAGTATCTGTACACATTAATTCATTGTAGGTTTGATTTTATTCTCATATCAAACTTATTTAAATATATAGTTAACATTATAATCCTAATTAAAATATAAGGAATCTGTGATATTATTATTTTTAACCAGAATATCTGACTATGAAAATAGCACATAATTAAGGTATAAAATAAGGATATTATATTTCCCAATCCTTTTCATTCTAGGCCTATCTACCCTCAGGCATGACCATTTGAGGATTAAGTGCTACTGCTCCTCCAGTATAGCAGGCCCCCTTATTCCCATCTTTGGGCAAATCATCTGATTTTCATTTATACTGGTGGTCTGAACTCTCCAATCATAAAAATTCAACTTTCTTTTTTGAGATGTTTGATCTCTGAAGAGCTTATGGGATGCAGCTTTCCCAATGGCAGGAACTCCCACTAGTTCCTGCTTCCTAGATCTTCCTCATCTTCACCACTGATAAACTGGACCCTCATGCTAGAAAATAGCTAGACTTCAGAAGGACTTGGCAACCATAAGCATTTGCTATTTGTGGTAGAAAAAAAGCAAAAATATGTAAGGATGGGTAGATAGTGTGTGTTGGTGGCAGGTAGCTAGTTCCTTGCAGTCTCTCATTGGTCCTGGAAGAGAACTTGGTCAGTTCAAAACATCTGCATGATAAGAGCCATATGCTGTTGGAAGACTACTCTGGAGGGAGTGTTGTGGGCAATAAAAGCAGAAGTGGTCTAGGTGTATCCCTTTTCTACTCTTTTGGTAAAATCTATTGTGTTTTAAAATCTATTGTGACAGATGAAATAGAGATGACTGAATATAGCACAAAAAACAGAATAACATATTTTAAATTTCTTTTCAACATACATTATACAACAAAATATTAAAAATGCAAAACAGAATAATAAGGAAAAAAAGAAATCATAGATGAACAAATGTTGTACAAGTACATTGTCTTAAGGAAGCAGCAAATTAAACAACCAGTTTCAATACTTCTGTTCCAAAATACATGTATATAGATATTGTAATCTATGAAGAAAAGTGGAGCCTAATATTGAGTAGAACAATTATTAGCTATAGAATTTTTTTGGGTATTTTGTTCATTTTTAGTCAATGCAATTTCCCACACATTTAAATATCATTGATTCAAACAAAAAAGTCCTTTCATTTTCCAGTATTTTGCTATAATACATTTGAGGGCCAATATTAAGCATTAGGGAATGTAGACAATAGAAGGCCATGTCAGAATTAATTAAGAAAAAATTTGCTGAGTAATTTTTCCAATTTCTTTAAAAAGAAAGTGGAACAGCATGTGTAACCAAGAGAACATTGCCACTAGAGATAGTAATATGTACTAATTTGATTACAAGCTCTCCAACACAGCCTAGAAAGATAACGGGTATCTGCACAAATGCAAAGTAAATAATTATTTCAGAAGTACTTAAACTTTTGCTTCACAAATGTTGGTTGACTTTTTTTTCTACAACTAAAACCCAGTAGAAACTTTATTCTGAAATTCTAATTGCTAAATTAAGAACATAGAAGTTAGGAGTTGAAAATTAGTTTATATAACAGGATCCTCAATTTGGTAAATTTTGTATAATTTCATTAAAATGGTTATTGTTTGGTTCTTTAAAATCCCTTCTGATAGTCTCTTCCAGGACATGTATCTCTCTGTGCTTGTTCACGGGCAAGCAAAATTTTGAGGTTTCCTACTGTTAACTAATTTCTCCTCCTGTCCTTCCAACTTACAGTATGAGAGCAGATGCCATATTCTCCTTGGTTTAGAGATTTTGATGTTGGAAAAAAAGGTAGCATGTTCTTCACAATGGCAATCTCCAAAGCAATTGGAGCACAAAGACCCTGTTCTGTGGAGAATATAGACCTTAATTATAGTTCTAGTTATAAAACTGAAGAGAAGATACCAATATCTTTTGGACTCATTCACAGAGATACATAAAAATATGTTTAGTTACACAACAAAAATCAAGTGGACTTTGCAATGGTTTCCTCAGCTTATCCTTGGATCAGGCACTTTTTACTACACTGAAACAAAACATTTTCCTATTGTTGGAAAATACATTGTGTTGGAAATGACCTCAGTATAACTTGTCCTTCTTCCACCATGAAGTTTTGGCAGCAAATGTGTTCCTTGTAGAATCACTTTCAGAAAATAAACAGACACCACCCAGGGAGACTGGGAGAGTATACGAGATTTATTTCTGGCCAAAGGTTGGAGTAGCACAGGAAGGTTGCCCTTCAGTTCACCTTTTGGCTCATTTAATTGTGTTCCTGATCAGCTTGTAATGTTCCTAATTGGTGCATTTAAAGCCTCTGTACTGGATGGCAGGGCTTGGAGTTTAATGAGGTTCGGAAATGGTTAAGGGGAACTTATCCATTGTTGTATCAAATGACTTGCAGATTTTTTTTTTTTAATTTCAGATCTGTCAAGGCATCTTATACAAAACAAAACCCATAAGAAAGCAACCTAGGACTAATAAAATAATAGTAGTAATTAAGTATTTATTAATATTTAAATTTGTACGCCCCTTATGGTTATACAACACTCAAGGCAACATAATACTTAAGTATAAATTATGAAGCATAAAATTAAAAGCAGCACAAAATCCAAAATTAAAATCAAAGCAATGGTAGATGGGACAGATTTTTGACATTTTCTTGAGTAGAGAATAGGGATCAAATGAATCTCCTTGAGCAGTGCATTTCATTGCCTGAAAACCATAAAGGCAAAGGTCACGTCAGTATGCCACATCTAGATGGGCCTCTAGAAGCACAAGAATATTCAAAATAGCTATTCCTGCAGATCTAAATAACTAGGAAATCTCATAATGGCAACAGTGGGAATCTATGAGACAGTTCAGTTCTAAGTCATTTAGGATTTTAAAAATTAATACCAGCTCCATTATTCCCTGTAAGGAATTGGAAACCAATCGCATAGCTTTCCATATAGGCATCACATGATCCACATACTTTCTAACGATGAGCAGTTTAACCACTGCATTTCACACTAACTGCAACTTTCAGACACTTTTCTTTTTTTTTAAAAAAAAAGTTTTTTATTTATAATACAATTAAAAAAAGAAAACATTGGACATGACGTAACCTTCCAGTTCGAACATTTCTATCAAATTATTTCTCTTCTTACATTCAATTCTTTATCTCTATAAATACATACAATTTTTTTCATACAATTTTGTCTATTTGTTAACCTAAGATTATGTATATTTCCATCTTGTCACTAATCTATAACCCCAACAGTCCTCCTCGATTCCCACCAATGGTAGAATTTATCCCAGATTTCAAAATATTCTGATCCGCTTTTATCTTTCAGTTCCATCGTAAGCCTGACCATTTCAGCACAAGATAGTATTTTGCAATACACAAGACAAGATGTAACCACAGTATATATAATTGTTGGTAAGACTCAGGAAGGGTTGCAGTTAGCACATCAGCCATAGTTGTACAAACATGATCCTCACCACAGCCTTCCCCTACAAGGTCCAGTGGCAATAGGAATGAAGGAACATCCTGAAACTTTGAACCTGGAAGAGTCCAGCTTCATCCAAAACAGGCTTTATTTCAACACCAAAATCCTCTCTTTCTTTTTTCCAAGATCACCTCCATCTTGTTCAGATGCATATTCAGTTTGTTCTCTGTCATTGAACCCATTTTTTTTAGCTTAAGCAATATGATGCTCATATGATGAGAAAATATTAGATGGCAAGAACAATTCTAATTAGTAGAAGGAAGGAGGAATAATATCAACAGTAGAACATTTGGCAATATGGGAAACCATAAGATCACACATCACCGTCAGAGATGGGTGGATATATTTTGGCTTTTTTTTTTGGTTCGATATTTATTATTTCAACATATTGCCTTCCTATTGAAACCAAACCAGTGGATATACAGTAGTCCTTAAAAGTTTGTAAACCCTCAAAATTAACCTTATTTTTTTAAAATCATATTGTTCTGAAATACCAGAACAACAATGTAAAATAAAATTATTTGCCTAACCACCATGCAGATGGCATCATTGTCTATGAACTTAGAGTTCTTAGAAAGGTGAAATACAAACAACAACAATAATAATATTAAATGAAAGAGAAAATTTGTTGCTCAGGGTTGAAATGAGGGGTCCACTGAGTTTGGTTGTTTTCTTGCAAACTTTCATTACCCAAACTAGGTAAACTCTAGATTATCACTAGCACTGATGATGTTACCTAGTTTGGGTAATGAAATGTCTGCAAAAAAAGAACCAAACTCAGAGAGCACCAAGGGCCCTCAATAATATAAAAAAATATCTCTGTACATATGATATACAGGTAGTCCTCGACTTATGACAATTGAGCCCAAAATTTTTGTTCCTAAGTTAGACATTTGTTAAGTAAATTTTGCCCCATTTTATGACCTTTCTTGCCTCAGTTGTTAAGTGAATCACTGCAGTTGATAAGTTAGTAGTCCGATTGTTAAGTGAATCTGCTTCCTCATTAAGTTTGCTTGTTAGAAGGTTGCAAAAGATGATCACATGATCTTGGGGCACAGCAATGATCATAAGTATGAACCAGTTGCCAAGCATCTGAATCCTGATCACATGATCATGGGTGTTATGTCCTGGGCCTGCTGAATGACTCAGCAGGCTCAGGAATGCTGCAGAGAGTCCCGGGCAGACCACGTGGTTGCTCAGGACCAGACTGGCTGTCTCCAGCCTTGCGCACATGCGCAAGCCTGGAAACCAGCCTCTGCTATGATGGTTGATGTTGTCCTTGCAAGGACACTATAAAAGGCCTGCGCACCATTTTGGTTCTGTTCTGTTGCTGACTTACAATAAAGAAGACTTGTTTTTTGTTACTTGCTTCATCTCAATGCCTTTGACTCACGAACAGAACATTGGCAACGAAGGTGGGATCGCTGCAAGCAAAAACAACAGAAGAAGAAGATAGGACTCACCACCAGAAGTCCTGAAGCGGAGAAGTTCGGCGTCCAGAGAAGCGACTTGCCTCCAATACGAAAATGCTGGAGGTGAGCTTGGCAAAGGGGACCCCTTCTCAGAAGCTTGCAGCAAAGGCGTTGACGAAGTTTCCAGGCTGTTATGATGTCAAAGATAGGCCGGTTGTTGGATTTTGATACTTCTCACCTGGAACGCTGGAACTCTTACGTGGCCCGAGTGGAGAACTACTTTTAGGTAAACCAGATAAAAGAGGACGGCCTCAAAGTGGCTACCCTGCTGTGTGTTTGTGGACAAGAGACATTTGATATAGTGGAGAATCTGGTTGCCCCAGCACTTTTGGAGTCATTGTCCTATGCTGATTTGAAGAAGATGCTGCAAGAACACTTTGAACCTAAACTTTCAGTGATTGCTTGGTGACACGCATTCGAGCAGAGGGACCAGAGGCCGGGTGAGTCTGCTGCGGACTTTATTGCTGCCTTAAGACAAGCCGCTAGACCATGTAAGTTCAAGGACCTGGAAGAGAGGCTTTGGGATCATTTAGTTTGTGGCTTGAGAAGTCATGAGCTGCAGCCAAAGATCTTCACCAAAGAAGTTGTCTCATTCCAAGATGCTTTGAGAGAGATTGCAGCTGAAGAAGCAGCAGGCGGCGCTGTGAAGGCTTTGCAGCTCGCCAGAAATCTTCCAACCACAGTTTCCGTCCATCAAGAGGTCGCTCGAGAAGATTCAGAACAGGATCCTGAAGAGGAGGTGGATAGGCTGCACCAGACAGAGGAGAAGAAGTTTCAAGAGCGCAGAGACAAGGCCCTAGCATCCCCTCAGTGTTTCAGGTGTGGAGGACGCCACAAGCGGTCTGACTGCAGATTCCACTCCACCATTTGCCGGGCATGTGGCAGGCAAAGCCACATTGCCTCTGTTGTATTTGGGTCACCAGAAGGTCCGGTCTCAGGAAGAATTGCTTCAGAAAGGTACCAGGGTCCCCAGCCAACACAGGGTGGGTTTCTGCGTGTCGCACAGGAGCATTTTCAGGACAGGAATTCATAGGCCACTTAAGAAAAAGCTTCACATTGACGTGAAGTTGCAAGGGGTTCCCTTGTCGATGGAGTTGGACACAGGGTTTGCTCTATTGATCGTTTCTTTTGACACCTTTAAAAGGATTTGCAGCAGAAGTCAAACTCAGGCCATCGAACTTAATTCTCACTGACTTCCAGAATTCCAGTGTCAGCATGAAGGGGGAGGCCATGCTCAAGGTGCAGCATAGGACTTTTGAAGGCCTGCTAGATGTGGTGGTAGTTGGAGGTGATCGTACGAGTCTCATTGGACTCGATTGGTTCGAGGCCCTTGGAATTCAAGTGACTGGACTGCACAGTCTGCAAACGTCAGGCCTTGCAGAA
This sequence comes from Crotalus tigris, assembly GCF_016545835.1. Lineage (NCBI taxonomy): Eukaryota > Metazoa > Chordata > Lepidosauria > Squamata > Viperidae > Crotalus > Crotalus tigris. Next base: position 5,400,887 of record NW_024100417.1, on the reverse strand, counting down.
GTCTGCAAGGAGTTTGCTGATGTGTTCAGTTCAGAGCTTGGATCATACAAGAGGCCTCCCATTGCCTTACGTTTAGACCCAGCTATTACACCCATCCAGATCAAACCTAGAAGGGTGCCTTTTGCCCTCAAAAGCAAAATTGATGCAGAGCTGGACAAGCTGCTCCAGCAGGGCATCTTAGAACCTGTGGACTCTAGTCCATGGGAAACTCCCATAGTAACGCCACTGAAGGCCAATGGAGAAGTCCAAATCTGTGCGGACTATAAATGCATACTTAACAAAGCGCTGCAACAGCATGCATATCCAGTGCCTGTGGTCAGACACATTCTGGCCTCCCTCAAGGGGGGGCGTCTTTTTGCAAAACTTGATTTGGCACTGGCCTACCAACAGTTATCTGTTGATGAGGCAACAGCTGAAGCTCAAACAATTGTGATGCACCAGGGAGCCTTTAAAGTGAAAAGGCTGCAGTTTGGGGTTAATGTGGCCCCTGGCATCTTCCAAAGTGTGATGGAGCGAACACTCCGCGCTATTCCTGGGGTCTGTCCCTACTTCGATGATGTCCTCATTGCTGGGGAATAATCTCTAAATCTAGCTGAAAGGCTGAGGGCTGTCTTGCTTCATTTCTGCCAAGCGGGGAAGCAAGCTGAAGCTGAAGCAAGATAAATGTAAAATTTGAGTCACTTCCACCGAATTTCTGGGGTTTCGTATTGATGCTGAAGGCATCCATTCTACTGAATCCAAGCTCCAAGCAATTCAGCAGGCCCCAAGCCCCCAGTCGAAGGGTGAACTTCAAGCCTTCCTGGGGTTGTTAAATTTCTATCATTCTTTCCTTCCCCACAAGGCTGCAGTGGCTGAGCCATTACACCGGCTCTTGGACAAACAGGCTCCATGGCAGTGGACAAAGGTCCATGAAAGGAGCTTTACAGAGGTCAAGGCCTTGCTCTCTTCAAATGTGGTTTTAGCACATTTCAATGAGCAATTGCCTGTGTGCATCGCATGTGATGCCTCTCCTTATGGGATTGGGGCTGTGCTTAGTCACCTGAAGGCTGATGGGACACAAGTCCCTGTGGCCTACTATTCAAGGACTCTGTCATCTGCAGAGTGTAATTATGCACAGATTGACAGAGAAGCCTTGGCCATAGTGGCTGGCATAAAGAAATTTAATGATTTCTTATATGGCCGCCATTTTACAGTCTACACAGACCATAAGCCTCTGCTGGGTTTGTTTACAACAAACAAACAAACCCCCACATAATATCTCCTAGAATGCTGAGATGGTCAATTTTCCTGTCAGCATATTATTACACCCTGGTTTACAAACCAGGCAAAGAAATGGGCCATGCAGGTAGCCTCAGCAGATTACCTCTAAAACAGATAGAGGCAGATCCTGCTCCTGCTCTTCACATTCTCTCCATTCAGGAATTGCCTGAATCTCCCCTCAATGCTAGGGACATGGCTACAGAAACTGCCACTGATCACACGCTCACACACATGCTGACATGGATGTTGTCAGGATGGCCTGACACGTGTCCAGGTGCAGAATTCCAAAGCTTCTGGCAAAGAAGCATGAGCTTTCTACTTTCAAGGGTTGCCTCTTATGGGGTAGCAGGGTAGTCATCCCAGCCTCATTGAGGACTAGAATCTTGCTCTCTCTGCATGAGGGACATCCGGGTATAGTTTGGATGAAGGCGCTTGTGCATAGCTATCTCTGGTGGCCTGGGCTCAATAAAGAGATTGAGACCCAGGTTCATGGGTGCCAAATGTCCCAACAGTCAAGGCCTGAAATGCCTCAGGCCCCTGTTCTTAGATGGGAGGAAACACAAGCCCCTTGGTCGAGGGTTCATATCAACTATGCTGGGCCCTTTCAGGGGCAATTCTTCCTTCTACTCATGGACAGTCATTCCAAGTGGCTAAAGGTTGTGCCTGTTCACTACTACTGTTAGGATCATCCAGGTGCTCAGAGGGATTTTCACCTCCCATGGACGTCCCAATGCCCTGGTCTCAGACAACGGCCCCCAATTCACTTCTTTTGAGTTTCAGGCTTTCCTACAGGCCAACGTGACCCGGCACGCTACTTCAGCACTGTTTCATCCCGCTTCCAACGGCCAGGCTGAGAGGATGGTGTGTACTACCAAAGATGCTCTCAAGAGAATCACTTATGACAGCATGGTTGATGCTGTCCTTGCAAGGATAGTATAAAAGGCCTGTGGCATCACAGGTTAGCTGACTTTCTTCTTTGCCAATGCACCACACCTTGCACAACCACTGGAAAGAGCCCAGCAGAACTCCGCTGGGGTCGCCATCTCATCATGAAACTGGACAGGTTGCATCCAGATTGGGTGGCTTCACAGGTGTCACAGCAACGGGCACCTAGGAGACTACAAGTGGGCAATCCAGTCTGGGCAAGGAACTATGGACCTGGACATCTCTGGGTCACAGCAGTAATATGCAAGGTCTCTGGGCCGCTGTCATACGAAGTGGTCTTGGATGATGGTCATGTGATCCGACGTCACATTGACCATCTGCGCTGGAGGCTTCCCAGCAATACTTTCGCTCCTGGCTCTGCTCTCGGGGGGGGGAGGAGGACCACAATTACAATCGTGGACCACAGTCTCTCTGCCCAAGCGGACCTTCACAGGCTTCAGCTATTGCTTCAGAAGGGGGGTTTTCCATGGAGGCGGCTCCTGACTCTGGCACCTTTGGCACAGACACTGGGTCAATGGGACATTGTTGTCAGTCAGTTACTCAGGCCACTCCAGCTCCTGGTTTTGGGCTCGAGGGACAGTGCTCCCGAGAGGGGTCCATTGTGGACTTGGGGAATTCCACCCCACCACTGGACTTGGGGAATTCCACCCCGCCAAGGAACTCTGGTTTGGGTTCAGAGGATCCAGCCAGTCAGCTGGGTGGGTCACCTGGGTCTCTGGGGCATCAAAGTCCTGGTCTGTCTAGCCTGGCAGGTCACAGAGGGTCAAGGGTCCACCCAAACATCTACAGGACTATGTGAGGTTCCTGTCAAGCAAGTGGGTGGCTTAATAGTTCTTCAGAACTCAGCTGACACTCTACAGAAGAGTGTTATATTTCACTGTAGTAACATTGTATTCTTGTACATGTAAAATGTCTGAATGGGTCTGCCTGTGTGCAGGCATAGTGTGTTTAGTAATAACAACATGCCAATTGAACACATGTATATGTTTGCTGCTATAAACAGTAAGGGTTACTTATTGTTTTATCCCGGGGGGAGGGGTGTTATGTCCTGGGCCTGCTGAATCACTCAGCAGGCTCAGGAATGCTGCAGAGAGTCCCGGGCAGACCACATGGTTGCCCGGGACCAGACTGGCTATCTCCAGTCTTGCGTGCATGCGCAAGGCAGGAAACCAGCTTCTGCAATGATTGGTGATGCTGTCCTTGCAAGGATACTATAAAAGGCCTGTGCACCATTTTGGTTCTGTTCTGTTGCTGACTTACAATAAAGACTTGTTTTTTGTTACTCACTTCGTCTCAATGCCTTTGACTCGCAAACAGAACAATGGGGATGCTGCAAAGATCGTAACTGTGAAAAAAGGTCATACCTCATTTTTTTCCAGTGCTGTTGTAACTTTGAACAGTCATAAATGAACAGTTGTAAGCCGAGGATTACCTGTACAGCATTTCATCCAGCTATTAACTGTGGCAGGCATTTGTCCAACATCATGTGATTCACTCTTGCAACTTTCCTGAAAGCTGCTTTGAGTATGAAGTTTCAACTTCTCCTCCTCCTCCTCCTCTGCTTAACTGAATGCTCAGATTACAAACAATGGAATGTACTTAATGGCCAATTTGGGGCATCCTGCTACTCATAGCCCCTGACTTTCTGCTCAAGAATCAGCATCACTGCCAGGTAAGTGTCATTTTGCCTATCCACCTCTGCGCAATGTCCCTTGACACTATTCTATGGAAGGAAAGAGAGGAAGATTGTAATCAAGGCAGAAATCAGTATTTAAGGGGGGGGGGGGAATGTGAATTCTAATTAGCAGATTAAAAAAAAAACCACCACATGGACTTAACTATGCTGTTAGCTTGCTAAACAGACCTGGCAAAATGGAGTAGTAGCTGGCCTGTTTCAAATTAGCTTCAATGTTTTCAACTAATCATGTCTTTGCTTGATCCCTTCTGTACCCATTCTCTGTCATTTTGAGTAAGAGTCATGTCATTTCAGCAGGCTATGCTGCCAAATCTTGCTAAAAATGTGGTATCCCATGCTGGGACATGACTACTAAATGGGCCCCTAGCCAAAAGCTGATTGCTTGATCTGAGAGAAGAGTTTCTTGCCCCGAGGCAGCCCCTCCTCCCCCCCCTCCAAGTAATCACCAAGGCACCAAGGAATACAGCAATGTGCAATTCAGGCACAATGGAAAAAATGTGGGGAAGACAAAATAATTTGGATTCTTTCCTTCCTCAGTTCCTGATTTTCACAATTTGTCCTCTGGTTGGTTCCCCTTCAGCATTTGCTCACCTTCCATCTAACTGTTTGTGAGCTTCCTGGGATTTAATGCAGCAATCTGTGGCTAATTTTAAATTAGTATTTGCTTTTCTAGCATTCAATTGTCTTTTTTATGGTATTTGCTGCTTTTAGGTATTTGAAACTCTAATTTGAATTAACTGGGTTAGTTTAAAATTGTTTAAATGTAAAGGAAATTACTAATACTGTTTTTTAGCATTTTATATTGTCAGCTACCCTAGGAAGACCACTATTTTGAAAGACAGTTCAAAAATACATTCAGTAAAGAAAAGTAAGAATCTGGAGGTTTCTAAATATTATTAAAATTTTACCAGATCTCTGATAAAAGTACACAGCACAATATTACTAGCTGGAAAAAGCAATCAATCAAATAAATAATCAGTTCTTACAGAAAAATACAAATATATATTGGGTCAATGGAACAGGGAAAATGTCCCATTCATTCAAATTCAAAATTGACTGTTTTTTAATTTAAAAAAAGAGAATGACTCTGATATTTTCAGTTTCACCATCCACTTGGATAAAGACTAAAGTAGTTCTTACTAAATTGTTTTTTTTTTTTTTTTGCAGACCACTGCATTGTCATCTAAGGTTTTTGAAGGCACAAGTTAGCCAGACATTGGGCAGTGCGGTATTTATGCACAGATACCTTCTCAAATGCTCTTCATGGATCTTCCAATTAATTTTTTTTCCAAATGATTCTCTTTTATAAAATAGTTGAATCTCATTAGATCACCAAAATAAGGCAAGATTTGGTGGCCTTGTTAAATGTCGGGAATACACAGCCACATCAGGAACCACATGTAAAATCCTCATGGACTCCACCCCACTGGTCTGGAACTATTAATGTACATAAAAGATGAATATTGCCAAGCAGCTTCTGAGAAGGAAACTGAAATACGGGAAGTATAAATGTTTTGTTTTTAGTGTTCATTTGACGTATAGGATCAGATGGACATTCTGTTTTAATGTAGAACATAGCTCCTTAATAAGCTGACAAAAGAGCCTAGTTGCCATAAGACAAAAAAGTTGGTAAACCTGTTTCCTGACTGTACTATTTTAGGGGTTTGGGCAGAGACTGACAAGATGAAAGGCTCATCTCTATAAACAACTTCCTGTATGTAAAATACTAACATATGAAAAAGAAGGTCAGGCTGGGCCACACCTATCTTTCTATGTACAACCATTCACTCTGGTGAGCCTTACCTGTCATTGGTAGTGGAGTAGTCAAGAAAACATCTGCTACTTGTGTGAAATAAGCCTTCAGTTAATCCTCATTCCACTCAGTGAAGATTTTATATTTAATGTATAGGGATATACTGTACAGTATGTTGTCTACAGGAAGAAAAAGCTCCCTGAAATTCTTTTCAGAAGAAACATTCTGTACCAGGAAAAACTGTACTTTGTCAATTCTATAGGCCTAGGTTTGCCCTGGATGATCAATCTGCTTGCCATAGAGAAGGCAAGGAATTATTGCTCTCTCAGAAGCCCCAGACACTGATCATGGGAACATTAAATTCCACCACTCTTTTGACCAGTTGCAAGCCATTTGATGCCCAACAAAAAGTCATGGGTGCTATCTCTATGAAGAAACTGAGCAAAGGTTGAAAAATATTTTCTGACACCCTATTGTTCTTAAATACAAAACTCCAATTTGTTTTAAACTGAATATATTTGTTCTTCTGCAATCTTCTCATATTAATCTATTTTTCCTGAATTTCTCCCATCTGGAAAAATATGCAACCCAAAGCTGAATGATGGAGGAATAAAGATGGGATAGATTAAGGCTTTTCAACCAGAGGTACGGGTACCACCTATGGTACATTGGCACCTGGCAGGTGGTATCCGACCATCCTAGAAAAGTGGTAGCGGGGAAGGGGAATGAGCTGAACCGGTGGCAGCACCGCACAAGCCTGAGCGAGAGATGGCTGGAGCTGTAGGGCTGTCAGGGCTCAGTGGAAGCAGCAGGATTAGCGCCAGGCTCCAGCTGGAACTCGGCGCTGATTCTGGAGCTTCTGTTGAGCTGGAATGTTGCAGCATCTCCAGGGTCTTGTGATTTACATACAGATGCTTGGCAACTGATTCATATTTATGATGGTCACAGTGTCCCAGGGTCATGTGAAGTGACCAAAACCTGCTGCAACCACCCAGCAGAGGGGGGGAATAAAAACCAAACACCCCCCACCCCACCCCTGCTGCCAATCCTCAACAGAAATGCTCACAACAATGAAAACCTCGGACAGGAGGAAAAGCATCGCCAGCTGGGCAGGCAGATGTCTTGTTTGGCTGTGTCTTGGGGGGCACTTTTTTCAGTGCCATTGTAACTTTGAACAGTCACTAAGCGAACTGTTGTAAGTTGAGGACTACCTGTACTTCATCACTCCCCCCCCCTTTTTTTGGTCATCAAGTTTTTGACACCTTGCTAGTCGACTGGTGGTACTCAGATATTGCCATATCCTACAAGTGGTACAATGGGTGAAAAAGGTTGAAAAGCCCTGGGATAGATGACAGTTAAAAAGGAGAACTGGCCAAATTTCATTTGTGAAGAAGTAAAACGTGGATCTATGATTTGTAGACACGTGAAGCTTTGTAAAAGGATCATCTCAGCAGAACTATTCTACATTTCTATGGCTTGATCAGAATGGTGGCTTACAAGGCCATATGCACCAGAACTTAATTGAAGGCACCATCCATAACCTAACAGGAGCATGATTCTTACAAGGTCAAAATTGGGACAGGAGCTTGAAGGAGCAGGGAGTATGACTAAAAGTATTAATAAACCAGGAAAATTGCCAAAAGACATACTCTGAATTTTTGAAGGAAATGTATGACAAAGTAGAGTTTACTAATTAAAAATCTACCACTCCTTGTTTTAAAAGAAACTTGCTTTCAGTATTTGGCTTTTCACGTCCTGCTATAATAACACACCAGAAAAAAACAACAATTCAACAAATAAGAGAACCAGGCCCTTCACTTTCAACGCATACTAGTTAACATTTGTTCTCTCTAATTAGTCTGGCTACTACCAATGAATCAACTTGAATTTTAGTTGACTCATCTATCCATTAACAATTCTTTCATCACTATTGTATTCTTTCTTCAGCTTTTGGGAAGGAAATAAGAGAAAGACTTAGGAAAATCCATTTCCCTGATGGCTCAAGAATCTGGGATTCATTAGAAATCCATTCATCAATAGCTACTTTAAGAACTGGAAATGTCTGCTTCTTGATTCTGTCATCTGCTCTAAGTGAAACCCTAACATGCTTTAACCTGTATCCATTCTTTATTTCATTATCAGTATCAATTCCTCCCCACCTACATATTAGATCTCTCTCCCATATCTCATATGTGCCTGCTTGAAGAACAATAAACTAATGTACTGAATGTTGATAGAAATTAGAGCTGTAGTAATGGATGGCTGCTAACATAAGGATTTTAGTATGTAATTGTTCATATAGAGCAAGAATATATGAACAATTGTTCATATAGTCATATATTTCTGTTGAATTACAAGTAATGCAATCTTTTAAAACATCTCATTGAATGTTGGTTTTAGAAAATTAAATGAATGACTAAGCAAATTAATCAATCTAATCAAATAAAAGCATTAAAATAATAATAGTAGAAAAAAAAAGACAGGTAATATAATATATTGCAACTGGCAATGGATTAACAATGGGCAGTTAAAGTTTGCCTAATTTTACATACAGCATAGCAGAATTTGACCACATTCAGAGAAACTACTTCATACCGATCTGATAACAGTAGTTGCCCATAAAAAAATTCAGTATTTCCTGGATATTTTATTAGATAAGGTATTATAAATTGAATCTGTGAAGTTAATTAATTAAATAAATACTGGTCAGGAATCACAGTTAATCAGATAAAACCGCCACAGTCCCCTGAGAGCTACAGAGACATAAGGTAAAGGAAAATACTTTTCAAATGAGAACAGGTGCAGAATTCAAACAATTAGGATTGCATTTTTTTTACTATCTTCCACCAAGCCATTTTAGAGAGAACAATTCCTTGCTATATATCTTTCACAAACACTCTTTAATGATGAAGAAGATTGAAGTTCATGAAAAGCTTATATCACTATAAATGCCTTGATTTTTAAGGTGCCACAAGTGCTTTGTTGCTTCTTGTTATTCTTCACATAGCATCTCATCCCAAGAACCTCTTGGAACCATCTGTGCCATTGAAATATTACAGGTAGCCATTACTACCTGCTGCTGCTATTGTTCAGCAAAATAAAGCCATCCCTGCAGGATCTTTTGTGGTACAATCTGGACCCTCCCCTATGCGATTCATCTATAGCTCAAAGTGGGCTGCTCTGCCAGAATAGCTACCCTAGCTAGCTATGTTTGAGGAAAGTGTAACCACAGGTCTACAGTATGGCCCAGTAGGAGGCAGGCCTGTGATTGTCTTGCACCTGAGCACAAGACAGGTAACCTATTGCAAGAAGCCTGTAATTTGGCCTCTGAAGAAATTGGATCCCTGGCATTTCCTCCAATCCACCTGTGCAATTCCTTTTTAGGGCTTTGAAGTAAGAGACTGGCCAGAGGGGCTTCATTAGCAAAGGGTTATGGTTTGATTTGCAGAGACCCCATGTTGGGACCTGGCCCTACCCAACTGTCAGACCAGGAGAGTTAAACAGAAGTAGCTTAGAGCCTTAACAAGGAATATGGGTTAGCTGTATGTGTAGCTAGCAATAGATGCTTCTGATGCAGAAATCTTGTACAAGAGAGAAATTGCTAAATAAACTGCTAAAGATTCAATACTTCTTTGTATCTACGTTAGTATCTTGTGTACTTCTTAAGCAATTCAGAAGAATCATTTTTACTCTTTTTTATTAAAAAAATCACCATAAAGGCTATTTCTTGAGTAGTATATGCTTTTTGGAATATAGTCAATTACATTAAATATTGTGCAATGAATATTAGACCAAGAAAGGAACATGTTGTACAGAGCTTCAGATGTGACAGAAAAAGGTGTTTTGGAGAGTATAGAGAGTACATATGGCTCCAGTCAGGGATTCCTTGAAAGAGCTGCATGTTTTTGTGGAATGCTCTCAACAAAAAAGATGGAAGTGAAACAATTAATACGTTTAAAATTGTTTGCTTTTCACCACAAACTCAATAATGGGTCTTTCTCTCCGTATTAACTTTAGCAAAAAAAAAAAAAAAAAAAGGCTTGGACCCTTTTTTTGTCTTTTAGAATCCTTTGCTTAGACCCAGGTGTTAAATATTGATATGAAAACAAGGAATCTGCAGGTAGATCCTCTCTGCTGAGACCCGGCTGATGAAATTAGAAACTGAAAGACACTATTCTGAAAGCCAGCACATAAAATAAGCATTTCAACAGGATTTCTGTCTCTTGTTGTTGTGGGGAAAACTGGAGGAGGAAGAAGTATGAGGTATGCTTACACCTTGAGCTATTTATAAAAATAATAAAGGTGTGATAAAAAAATTCTAATTAGTAAATACACATAAAAACTATAACAACAAATCAATATTGCTTCATGAACGTGGGTGTCTGCTTTTGTCCAAATGGGCTTCTTCTTGAGATAATTGAGACATCTCAAGAGGGGGTTTGATTGAGCTGAGTATTACCTCCCTTTAAACTTTTTATAACTTTGCTGAAGTTTGCTTTTGTTTATTCTCTGTACTACTCATCCCTTGTATCCTTAGGTACAGTAACATTATGGCTACAAGTCTCTGTTTGAGTAATTATTTTTGTGACTCCAATCATATGCAAAAAGTATGTAAAAATAGCACATGTAGGATATGAATGTATGATCACATCTATTATACAATATATTCCACACCTTAATCAATGAATTGATAACTCTTTTGACCAAAAGAAATCTGATTTAATACCACTCTTAGATTTTCCTACCACAACTATCTCCCGAAGCTGCTGTTTTGCCTCCAGATTTTGGCATTTATTTCACGAATGACTTTTGGGATCAATCAAATTGTTCACTGGATGCTTTTCAGTGAAAACGCAGGATGGAAAATGGGAGGATTACATGTGCTCCATTTTCCTCTGTGATAACGTGCTGTGGCTGGTATTTTCTCTTAAAAGAAAAAAAGCATTATCTAAGCATTACAAACACAGCACCGTTTTACTCTTACGTTTTTAAGCACTTCAACTTCAATGTCTATTTTGTAGCTTTCAAAATATTGTGGCTATGTTATTGCTCTGTAAAGGGAACTAAATGAATATACACATAGGTTGTTTTCCTTCTTGTGGTGGAGCAACTTTTACTCTGAAGATTGTATACTACAACAAGCAACTCATAATTATAAGTACTTGCTTGATATAGAATGATTATAAAGAGTCATAGACTGCAGAACAGAATGGTATTTACCATTTGCCTGAGTGAAGGTATATGTTTGGATTAGTAGGGTAATACCTGTCAGAGGAATATGTAGTATCAAAATTCAAAAAGTACACCTGCCATATGACAAGCTCATTTTCTTTCACTACATTTGAAAGACCCTCCTCTTATTAATTTCTACAGAAAAACAGGATTATCTGCATTTCAGCAGTGTGATTCTTACCCCTGTAGCTTCTATTACCTCAGAGAGAAAGATGCAGCCATTCATGTCTTGTTAGCTTTCTCCAAACATGTTAATTGCTGCCTCTGATTGTACATGTGTTGTGTATTACAAGCAAGCTTCTGTGGAACGATTCATTGTGGTCAGAGGAAAAAGAAAATTTTAAAAAGAAAAACTACAGAGGAAAAATGGGTTAGTTAATATAGTAACTCTGTTCTTTTTGCTTTCCTTGCTAAAACAACAATCATATTACTGTTATTCTTTAAAAAGTCTACAGAATGTTGGTCATGATTTATTGTTTGCAGAGGCAGTTAAAAAAAACATCCCTTCCATTGGAGTTTTTTTAATTCCTAGAAACTGTACATTTATGTTTTAATTTTTATGTTTATATTTTGATATTTTATTGTACACCACCCAGAATCCCTCCTTGAAGGAGATGGGTGGTTCAAAAATGAGAATAAATAAATACATAAATAAGTAAATAAGTATTAGTTCCATTTAATTTTATTACTACATTTTTTTCTGTCTAGTTCACGGAGACAATTTTATATTATTTTTCCATTATTTTGTTTAACTATGGCCTGAAGCATGTGTCTTTATTTTATTCTGATAATTAAATAAAACAGAAACTAGTTGTAACACTACCATAAACGAGAAACACTGTTACAACATTGTATTCCACTGAAAAACATTTAAACAGTGTGTCAAACAGCTGTACTTCTTCAACTTATACATTGAGGCAACAGATTCAAGTCCGTCCTCTTGTGCTCATGCAAACATGTACCCACATGCACCTCCATGTGTCAGATGGAGTAGATACTGACACCATATGTAGTATGCATCTTATTCAGGCCAACCCAAGGTCTTTTGATCAGATTCTAACCTAACTAACCGGTTAGAGCAGGAAAATTTGCCAAAAGCTGATGAGGTTCAACGGTGCAGCATCAATGAGGTGTGGCCCTAAATCTATAAGAATATAATGTAATAAAAATAATCAAAAGATATAACAACATATCTTTTTAACATAGGATTTGAAAACACAGTAACTGATTTAATAGACTTATTAGGGCAATACAGTCAATGATGAATAGGCTTTTGTGAGCCAAAAAACTCCCATACATGAAGAGGAAGCATGGGAGATGCTCTTTTGGGCATAAACTAAAATGATTGGCAGCCACAAACAGTATGGATTGGCCCTCTACAGAAGAGCCACAGCTATGGTCACATGGCAGCCTGGGAAACTTGGAGCCAGAACAATTGCCAACCATAGCAAACTTTCAGGTCCAAAAGATTTGGCCCATTAATAATAAAATGCACTAAACTAAGATTAATTTAATTGAAGTTTTATCACATCAATGTTTAGCTATCTACAGAGTTTTAACACTGCATATGCTTAAGAGCACAAAGCTGTATATCTTATACCATTCTTATTCTCCTGAGTAGACTGAAAAATCTCATTGTGTTGTAAGACGCATTTATGAAATGGTGATTTGTATGTGTTACTGAATATATGCAATAAATTATTCTTACTTTTTTCCAGATGAATTACATATTTGTAATTAAAATTCTGGTTTGTAGCTTTTTTGTGCATAATTCTTGTTGAACAGATCAGATCTTCTAGACGTGGCGCTTAGTAAAATGTCATACTAATCAGTAGACTTTAAATATGCAAAATAGCCATGAAAAACAAAGACTGATTGGCTGAGTCTTTTAGGTTAAGTCACCAGTTCAGTGTGGTCTAAGACAGTATTCTATCTCTGTGCTAATTCACACAGACCTTCCTGGACTTTTTTCCTCAGGCAAAATGATATCTCAAATTGAACTAGTTTCAATCTGCAATTTATATATAGAGAAATGGTTGATTTTTTTCATGGCAAGCCTATATAGAATCCAATTAATGTTGTCCATTATGTCCACATTAATGTTTTGTTTTCTGCTTTTAAATCTGCAGAGTCACACAGATAGCATAAGTTGCTCTGAACAGATAAGAAAAGTGCCAAAATGGAAAATTTTCAAATGAGAGCCAAAGAAAAAAGGAAGCAAATAAAAGGAGTAATTAAGAGCTAATTAACTAGCAGAGTTCAAATCATCTAATAAAATTATTGCCACTGTGATTTCAAACAGCTTAATTTGCTGCCTGGTATAGGATATAAATGAAATGATTCCAAGGAAACTATGTGTACTAATGTACTGGGTACCAGTCAGCATCATCTTGTCCATACCAAGCCCCTAATGCTTACTCTCGGCCTATTGTTGTTTAATTATCTTTCAGAGCTGCATGTCCTGTCAGACACCATTTCAGTTTCATAATAAGCCTCAGTAATAGTATCTTAAGAACATTACAGGCACATTCTTCTATTAGGAGAAAATAAACTTCAATTTGATTTGGAGTTATTTCTGTACTGTGGTTTATTCTGAAAAGAAGAAACCTGTTCCTCTAGTTCACACAACACAGAAGGACTAGATTTTAGGGTGCCATTCGTGATTGCAAGTTGTGTCTGCTTGCCAGAAGATGAGGAGACATGTACGACTTTATCTCCTTGGTTAAGCCATAATATGATTTAGTCTGTCATGTAAAGCAAGCCTAAAATGGCATGACCAAGACATGAATAACCATTGCCAAGTCAGAGTAGCATAGTAAATGTAATTATGCAAATACACCTAGCTGCTACCGATGTCTGAACACCCATGCTCTATGATTTCTCAATATTATTTGAAACTCAGATTGTAATAGCGAATAATTGAATATCTACAGCACATAGCAGCAATATTTGCTCTCTCTCTAGACTAGTCCCACCCACCATGAATCCAGAATGAGAAAGACAGCTTTGCTCAGCAATACTGAATACTGAAGAAACTTGATTTAGTGAGAATCTTATCAACAAGATGAGTAGGATGTTGTTCTTATGTGTGTGTGTGTGTGGGGGGGGAAGTCACGTATTGGATCACCTTGAAGATGAGCCATAAAAGGATCTTTTAAGCAAATTAGGCCATTCCGGTTTCAGAGGAATAGGTAATCCAATTCCAGCATGTTTTTGTTTCAATCAGAACAGATATTCTTTTATTAGATATTGGTTATCTAATAAAAGGATTCTCAAGGTGTAAATATTATGAGATTTGAGCCCATAAAGGGCTATTTTTGTTGGTTATATTCCACAATTAATTACAGAACATACTTATCTAGACCAGTTAGGAGGACAATCTATGATACAAATTTTCTCAGAACTGAGAAAATTCTAACCCCAAACTATGCAGAGTTACTATGAATCAAACTACTACTTTCCTAGTCAATAATGTAATATAAGCTTACAAAAGAGGGTAGGAAGGTAAGCCCAATTTAGTCAGTCCTTCAAAAAAAAAGGAGGGATTATGGATTGGCTGAGAAAACAAGATATTTGTAATGGAAAATGCAACCGAGGTTAAGTAGCTCAAGCAATTTGCCTGATCAATGGTGAAGTAGCCATGGACGTAATGAAATCTCACTACTAGTCATCTATTTATCTGTCTTGAAGACTGATGAGATACCAGACTAGACTAGAAAAAGTAAATGAACTGACACTCTATATTCCCCAACATAGTGGCCTTGCACCTGGTAAGGAGCCTGGATAAGATTAGAGGCAGAATGATTAATTGCGTTATATGAACTAGGCAATTTGCTCTGCTTAAACCATTTGTGTTTATTTCATATTAAGCCAAATGGAAGTTTATTTATTTATTTATGAGACTTATATACCGCTTTAAGTGCAAGCACTCTCTAAGCGGTGTACACCAGTAAGCAATGTATATATATATTTATATTGCCCCCAACAATCTGGGTCCTCATTTTACCTACCCTGGAAGGATGGAAGGCTGAGTCAACCTTGAGCCGGTTATAAATTATAAGCTCCATAAGTTGTATAATGTTCTACATATACAGTAGCATTACACAACTTCAGCAGTAATCTGTAGACTTCTGGCCTTTCACTGTCCTGATGTTTTTCTTTGCCCATTTTTCTTGCATTCAGTTTTCATTTAGTCAATTTCTTTGGCGCTTTTATACTTTTACTGGCTGATTTTTTTGCTGTTGTGAGATTGCATTTGCTTGAATCTTTTTTTTTTCCAGTATAGTTAGTTTGAGCATTCTGGAACAGCAGCCTATAATTGTTTTTAAAACAATTACTTTGCTTGATCAGAGTTTTGATGTCTAAAAGATACTACTTGTTATAAGGGTATTCCAAAAAATCAAATTAATGGAAGATTGCTTTCTGAGCATGCAAAAATAACGTTCTAGTACCACCAGCTCAAGCCAATAAAATCACTAGTTGGAGTTACTGATCCAATTTGCCTCCATACCTTTGAGTAGCTGCTTTCTTATCTGTTTGTCTGGAACTCTTGCCTAACTTATATAATAGTCACTTAGTGTGATGGTGGGTTGGTGTTATTTATTTAAGTCAGTATATTGATTCTACCACTGGCATTGTGGCACTGAAACACTTGTCTCCTGTTGGATCAACTTGTTTCTGGAGAAAAAAATGCTTTGCATATCCTCCTAGAATTCCATAGTTTTGCTCATATTTCAGGACTGTACATAAGAAATTTGCCTATTTAAACAACCGTAACAATTTGAAAGCTTACATATTCTCACAGAGATAAAAAAAAAATAGCCCAGGTAAAAATTCTACCTTTGCCAATACCATGTCATTCTTGTGTATCACAGATATGTACGTGATTAACTTAGCATTCCCCCCCCCCTTTATTATTTCAATCTTGTTTGAATACTTCTTAACAGAGGGAAAGAAATAATTCCTGCTTTTTTATGGTGCAGGAAGCATGGAACAGAGCCAGCAGTGGATGAGAATAAGAGTCAAGCTCTCAATGAATAATATAATTGGATGCTAACACTGGCAGAACTAGTTTAGTTGGTCTAGTTGTGTCAGTAAATATGGAGGAAGGTTTCTTTTTGATATGGCTAGGACAACAGGTTGGTGATGCTCTTATAGACACTGGTCTGTTCACTTGCCACTAATGATCTGTGCAACTGACAGGCCTGTTCTTCACCTTAGAATGACTTGACAGTGCATCTCATGGACTGTTTATGCCCTGGCCCAACAGGGAGTGGTATGTGTTTCTTAAGCTTTTTAAATGCAGAGATAGTTGAAAAGGTTACCATTCCATCTCCAGCTGTCGACATCCTCCTGTGTGGGTGCAATATAGAGATTTCCTTGATACTCAAGATCAATCAAAGCTGATGTTAATGGGGCATGTCACAAATCACCCTAAGGTCCTGCATCACATGTTCAATCAAGATGGCAGGTAAAGACTGTTGTCAAATCATGAGAATCAGAATAACAGAATGACAGAGTTGGAAGGGACCTTGGAGGTCTTCTAGTCCAACCCCCTGCTCAAATAGGAGACCTTATACCATTCCAGACAAGTGGCAGTCCAGTCTCTTCATAAAAGCCTCCAGTGATGGAGCACCCACAATTTTTGAAAGCAAGCGGTTCCACTGGTTAGTTGTTCTGTTAGGAAATTTCTCCTTAGTTCTAGGTTGTTTCTCTCCTTGATTAGTTTCCATCCATTGTTTCTTGTCTTGCTTTCTGGTGCTTTGGAAAATAGGTCGAACCCCTCTTCTTTGTGGCAGCCCTTCAAATATTGGAACACTGCTATCATATTACCCCTAGTCATGATAGCGGTATTCTAATATTTGAAGGGCTGCCACAAAGAAAAAGGGGTCCACCTATTTTCCAAATCATGTTGTAAGAAATAAAAGTGTGATCATTAACTTTTTTTTAAAAAAAGGAGAATTCTGCTAGTTTTCAAATTCTTCTACTTCTTTAATGTTTTCCCCCACTCCCAAAATACATTTAGTCTTTATTAATGAAAACTGCAGATGATCTTAAATGCAGGGCTAGTTTTGTATCCCTGGATAATGCCCACATTTGATATTCATTAGATGGAGCCCTGTAAGGACAGTGTACTGTGCTGGCTAAATGTGATTGTGCTTTCAATGTATGAGGAATAAAAAAGAAGTTTATTCCTCTTTTTTTTTTTTTGGCCTTAGTGGGAATAGTCATAATACTTTACAATGAGCAAAGTTCAGAACACTATTATTTTACAATGTATGTAACTCTATAGCCAAACATCCTTCTATGTTCTACTAAGAGGAGCAAAATTAAAAAGTATAGTTTCATTTGTATTTTATGTTGCCTTAGCTTATTCAACATCTTCAGTCGTTTTAAGAGTGGGGTAAGGTGAAAGGCTGCAAGGCTATATACACAACAGAGGAATGAACTACAGGGAGTTATTGCTTAGGATCTGCAAGGCAGGAAAAGAGCCATCATAGGTGAATCCAGTAGAAATTATTGGGTTTTTTAAATGTTTTATTGATTTTCTAATTTTACATTTAAGTATTTAAAAAGCAATGTGGCAGCTGAGTTAATCGATAATTCAGTGATATACAAGTATCTTTAGTTCAAGTCTCAAACTACCACATTAAATATTTCCTCTCTTTTCCCCTTAGTATTTACTGTCTCATGTTTAAACTATACAATTCTTATTATATCAATTAAATAAAAATAACATTCTTACATTTATCAATAATGTTTAGCTTATACACATCCTGGTTATTTTCACATTCAGTCTTTATAGACAATCAATGTCCTAATTAGTTTTTCCCAATTTTTAGTTTCCCATTAATATTTAAATTTAATATTTATAATTTCCAAGTTTTAAGTAACCAAAGTTTCCTTTATCACAGACATATCAAACTCATGACGTCATGTGATGTTGCGCAACGTATCGGGAGAATTTTGCCATTGCTGGCAATCGGGTGGGCTTGGCTTTTGCATGAGGCGTCCAGCCCGCAGGCTGGCAGTTTGACACCCCTGCTTTATCACAATTCATCACAAAGCCTAATATTCAGGATACACGTCTTATCTATTTGAATATATTCTATTTCTTACCATCTTACATCATCTAATTAATACAGTATAACATTCTTATTTCTATTAATTTCCAAATGTCTTAAATTTAGTAACCAAAATTTCTCTTGTTTCAACATCAAATACTTCCTCTCTTTTTCTCTTAATGTCTACTATCTCATATTTAAGCTAGTACAGTTCTTATTATATCAGCTAAGTAAATTCAAATAGTTTATTACATTTATTAATAGATTTTTAGCTTATATATATCGTAATTACTTTTACATTCAATCTTTATAAACAAATCAATATTCAAATTTAATTTTTAATATTTGTACTTCCAGGTTTTAAATGACCAAAGTTTTCTTTATCTCAATTCATAACAAAACCTAGTATTCAAAGTACACATCTTGTCTATTTGAATATATTCTATTTTAATCCTCACTAATAAGTCAAAACCCCAATTTTCTTCAGCCTTATTCTAGCTTTCTTTCTTTGCCATCTCACCTTCCATATCCGTGGTTTTAAGTCATTAAATAGATCTCTCTCTGTTATTATATATATTGTCTGAGATAAAAGAGGCCATCCAGTCACCATTTTTTTAGAAGAGCTAGCAAATTGTCTATTTTTCCATCTCAACATAGTTGTCCTGAAATGTTTATCTTCCCTTTGGTCTGTTCTTCTTCTTGATCCTCAGGTTTCTTCTGGTTTATATAGAAAGTCTTTTCCATTTTCGTGTTGTCAGTTCCTTTTCTGGGTTTTCTGTTAATTGTGTTTGTTGATCAGTTGAATCTTCTATCATAGTATTTGATTCTTCCACTTCTTTTATTAGTTGATTCTATAGTTGATTCTTTAGTTGTAATCAAAGTTTCAGTTCGTATATCTAGACTGACATCTTATTCTTTTCTGTAGCTTCTTATTTCATTAGAAGCTGTAAGAATAGTTTCATAAATTGCTTTCAACATAGAGAGAATCTGTTCCTGATCTTCATCCATGTTCTCTTAGTGGTGTGTTAAGTTAAAAGCTTTATAATTAGAGAATGAAAATAATTTTGTCACTGAGTATAGAATACAGCTGGGCTTCTCACAGCTGATATCTGCCAAGGTTGCAAAAATCTTATCTGTAGTCTGCGCTTCAAGCCAAGTCTCTTTTAGGCAATAACAAGTTGTAATGTCAGGTTTATCCACAAGATGTTGTCCATACCTTTAAGATTTTTTTTTAAGTCCAAAATTTTTATAATCCTTTTTCCAATTTTACTTCTTTTTTGTAAGTAAAAAATCTTCAATAAGAATAAAAAAATATTTTAGTCTTTAAATTTTAGAAAGATAGAAATCCAGTTAGAATCAAGTTATTCTTTCAGTGTTTTAAACTCCCTGGATAGTCAGTTGCCGCTGTGTTTAGAGGGTGGGATACAATTTCTCTTCCCTCTCTCCACAGGAGAGAAAATACTTTGGGCAGCTTATATAGATGGAAAAAATAGTTAGGATTGAAGAGAGGTTCAGATCCCATCCAGTCTCATCTGTGCTGCTTTATAGGTTCCTGGTGGTAAGTTTGACTTCGGCTGTCTGCAGCGTAGTGACGGGCCATATTTCTATGGCTGGTCTTTTGTCCACCGGTTTGGAGGGCTACCCCAGATCGAGCGGAAGGGCTACTGCCCTCCTGCAATCAAGCGGAAGTCCCCTCCTTGCTTGTTGCCCCTACAGGGCGACTTTCGACCATTTCCAGGATCCCCCAGTGGTGCGAAATCAGACGTGGAAGCCGGAGCTCACCTTCCAGCGTCCGTGGTAGTCGCGTCAGCAAACTGGAAATCATAAATTATTGTTTTTAAAGAGCGTGTGGGCATGGTAGATCTGATAGGTTTAGGGCAGCAGAATCTCATTAAGTCTGAGATATACTGATATTGATTTTCCCACAATCATTTTCAGTGTTCAGAAACATCTTTATTCAACTTTAGTATTAGTCAATGATTTGTAATACTGCTTCTTGCTAACTATCTAGTAACTATTACGCAAAACATGTAATTTCAGTGGTTCTTGGTGGAATACAATGTATTATTTGCTACAGAGGGGTGGGATGGCATATAAGCAATCTTACCTTGCAGGTTTGCATGTTATGTGAACCCAGCCATTGTGGCTTGTAAATAAGTGTATAGGTTTTTACATGTTGTAAGCCAATCATGGCTTATTCATCCACTCATGATAAAAATATTTCAGAGTATAAATCCATCCAAAATTATAGACTCTGTTAAAATATTCCAGAGGAACAATCTAAAGCTTTTATTTTAATTCATTCACCAACATATCAATTATGAGCATGTGAGGAATACGTGCTTGGAGAATTCTCCCAGAATTAGGATAATGTTTCTCATGTCACAATGATTCTTCGTTTTAAGTATATTTATTTTGTTTTATCATAAAAGGTAAAATACAAAACAGAAAAACAAACAAAACAAAAACATATGTCCAGCACTAACAGCATCAAAAAAAAATGGTGTACAAAAAAAGAGAAAAAAGATGATCCAAATATGTCACAGATTCTTTCTCTTTTCTTTCTTTTCTTGTTCATTTGAAATGAAATGCAGAAAAAATACAAGATTTCTGCAATAGAGCTGCACACAAATTACCCATAACCATGTAGTTTTTAAAAGACGCCGTGTAACTCTACCACCCTTAAAACCAACATATATTTCATACATAAGACATGTGTTGTGTTATTTCCTAAACACATTTCTTAATTTCTGAAAATGTAGGAATTAGGAATGTATTAAAAGTTTTAAAAATACTTCGTATATTTAGGATACATCCATATGTTTTTGGAGCCGTAATTTTGTTGTGTAACACAGAACATGGAAACTTTGGTTCCAGAATTCCTTTTAATAATGCTGTATGCTAGCAGTCAAATTCCAAACTTTCCTTCATGCAAATTCAGCCTAATTATCTGGGTTTAATCTTCCTTCCTTCCTTCCTTCCTTCCTTCCTTCCTTCCTTCCTTCCTTCCTTCCTTCCTTCCTCCCTCCCTCCCTCCCTCCCTTTCTTTTTCTTTCTCCTTTCTTTTAACAACTTACACAAAGTCAACCAGTCTCTCTCTATGTCAGATAAATGCATATACGTTTATTTGACACAACTACACTTTATTTGCACACACAAGGCCCAGGTATGACTCACCTATTGTGGATTTAGTACTCGGCACACCGCCAACATAAAATATTTTCAAGCCAAACTTAAGCATGTTTTGCTCAGCACAGGGGGATATTGATCCTGTTGAGGAATTTGTTCACAGAACAAACAAAACTATGCTAATCCTAGCCATAATGGTGTGATCTCTGTGTTTCCACTTGGAAAAAAAATCAGGAAGCCAGCAATGAGCCATACCATGGTTTTAAAGGAAAGCCAGAGCTCACACTGGTAATCTGTGGCCTCAAATTCAGAAGAGCCTTGGCTGTAAAGAGCTATACCTAGATATACTAACAAACAGGAGAGTGAAAACCAATCTAAACCAACCAAAATGCCACAAGAATGTGCAAGCGTTTAGGTTCTCCAGAAAATTTGATCACAAGTGGTACAAAAAGCAGGAGAGGAACAATGCATAAGACTTTGATATTTGATATTTATGATTAGTGTCCATTATTTCCGTTGAGTTTATTTAATAACATTTCATAGCCATTAAATCTAACTATCTGCTCTGTTCAGGAATCCAGCTTTAAAACATACCAAACATTTTCTAGGTCAAGTGATTCCCAGAAGTTTTTACCACAATATGTTTCATATGAGAATTAGCAATTAAGATATAATTCCCAGAAATGAACCATCAGGCTGCAAAATGAATAATAAAGGAAGAAGAAAATAAAAAGGAAGAACATTGAAGAAGGCATATTGACTTGTTAAGAAAAATATAACTCCAAAAATTATGATAGAAAGATCCTTTGATTAGGATTATTAAAATGTCAGAAGCTAGTGAGGTAGCATCTGAATTAATAAGAACTTCTCTTCAGAGTAAATGACCAGCAGCTAATGTTGGCATGGTTGACCATCTGTCATGGTTCACAAATGTTAAAGAGGGCCCACTGCCAAGATTCCTCCTATTCCATATCATATACTACTGCTGGTTCACTCAGTTTCTTTGTCCAGGACAGACAAATTAGGATCACAAGAAAAAGGAGATGCAGCATTAGTTACTTTCTCTCTTGTCAATCTTTTCTTTGAATGAGTACCTAGAAAGAGATGCAGGAAACAGCAACAGCTGTAAAATGGCAAAAAGTGGGCTCACAGTGACAGAAGGGGGGGGAAAGCCAATGCAATCCTAAATTGCACTAAGAGAGGGATTGAATCAAGATCAAGTGAGATACTAGTACCACTCTATATAGCCTTAGTAAGGTCACATCTAAAATACTGCATCCAGTGTTGGTCATCACACTATAAAAAAGATGTTGAGACTCTATAAAGAATGCAGAGAAAAGCAACAAAGATGATTAGGGACCTGGAGGCTGAAACATATGAAGAACAGTTACAAGAACTGGGCATGATGAGTCTACTGAAGAGAAGGACCAGGGGTGACATGATAGCAGTGTTACAATATTTGAGGGGCTGTCACAGAGAAGAGGGGTGGATCAACCTATTCTCCAAAGCATCTGAAGGCCAGACAAGAAACAATAGATGGAAACTGATCAAGGAAAGAGTTACTGGTAACCTAGAAATAAGGGGAAAGAATTCTGACAGTGAGAACAATCAACCAATGGAACAGCTTGCCTTCAGAATTGTGGGTGCTTCATTACTGGAGGCTTTCAAGAAGAGACTGGACAGCTACTTGTCAGAAATGATATAGGGTCTCCTGCTAGATGACCTACAAGGTCCCCTCCAACTCTTGTTATTCTAAGTCTAAGTCTAAGATGACTCAGGGTCCCTTGCACAATAGGCCTTCAATACCTATAGGAGAGAAAAAAGATAGTTTCCATGAGTGTTGTTTCAGAGTTGTTTCAGAGTAAAGCTTTCTCTACTGAGCACTCTCTTTTACTCTTGTGTACCTGTATACCTAACTATTGGCCCACTGCCTAGGGCAGGGGTTCTCAACCTCGGCAACTTTAAGACTTGTGGACTTCCTCAGCTGGCTGAGGAATTCTGGGAGTTGAAGTCCACAAGTCTTAAAGTTGCCGAGGTTGAGAACCCCTGGCCTAGGGTTGTGCGCTATATCATTGAAATGATTCATTCTTTTCAGGTCTAACATAGCTGGCACTGGCTAACAGCTCTGGGGGAGGGGGAAGATCTCGGCATGGAAGATGAGGGGGATTAAGAAATATTCCTTATAGTTAGATTCTGTCTAATTAGAAAACATGAGAACAGCAGGAAATCTGCTAGCCTTTTGTATGATTTTCTCTTCAGTTCAGGTTTTTGAACACTTTCACTTCAAAATAATTCATTCTTGTCTCTGAGCCTAAAATTGCAGTCCAAAATGGTATAATTAAGTCAGGACTATCTTAGCTGCTCTTTGAGAGCAACTCAAAGAAAAAGAGATGAGGGGTTAGAAAATGCATTGTCGGGCTATAGCAAATATTTCCTGGCAGTTATAAGCATTTCTACATCATCCCTTAAACTTGCATCAGCTTTGCCTACCTATTTCAAGCAACCACACTGATGAACAGGTATTCCAATATCCCTATTTTCAGAGGCAGAAAATTGGTAATGGTGGATAAAGTACTGTAAGAGTAAACAATTCCATCATAAGAAATACTGGAATTCTCCAAGAACAGCTGATCTTGGTAAACAAGCTACTCTGAGTCATATCAAGCAGGAATGTGGAAAATATGGGGAGGCTAATATGCCACGTGAGGCCTAGACAGGACAATACATGCCATAAGAACTGGGGCTCTTAGTCCTCTTGCAAACAAGCTTGCTTGGTAAGAACTAGGCCTTGAAAGAACAAAAGGAGATTGCAGGGTGCCCAAGGGTGTTCATTAAGAGTGTGGGCGGGCAAACAGAATAAGTTCATGTCATTCAGTACCTCCTTATAACCTCTGGAATGTTAGTAAGAGTTATGGAGTACATGGAAGGCGAGTATTACTATGCATTCTGGGAAGATTGCTTTGGGATTAGTGCATTTTACTTTATTTCTTGTGTTTACATCCTATCTTTTCTCTAAGAACTCAAGGTGGCATATATGGTACATCTTCTCCAACTATTTTCCCCAGCAACTCTCTTCTTGTAAGGTAATTTGGACTGAAATATAATGACTTGGCTCCAAATCACCCAGTGAACCTTTATGGCTGAAGATGGACTTGAATGTGGGCATCTGCAGTCCATAAACAGACTACTATTGCTACATCTGAATCAGTTACTGAACAGTTGACATAAGCTTTGATACGTTTCCTCCCAATATTCATCACAGGAGCCACCCTTTTTTTTCCAGAGGAGAGGAAGAAAAACTTTAAATATATCTGTTTGACCAAAAATGAAGCTTGAGGCAGAAGACGGCACTTTTAGGCACTTTTAATAGGATCAGACTGTCAATTTTATCAATGATTGTAATGTAATAACTCAGAAATATAATCAGGTGTCTTGAAATGGGTAAAGTTTACACCTGATGACATTAAATATTGACAAGAACTTTCTGATATAGAGCAATCATATGGAAAGAAGTTTCACACTTGGTACTAGATTACTGTAGCCAAAGAAGGTAGTGTTGGGGAATGGAGTACAAAAATTCTTCAGAAGTTTGAAATTGTGAATTTAAACTTAAAAGTCCTTATATATCACACAAAACATACATGTATTATGTAGTGTTTAGATATCTGTTTCGTAAGATATGCAAGATGCTTGGGCTATCAATACCTATGTGCACCATTGCCATACCTTACTGAGCCAACCTATAAAACTATCCTCTGGCTGTAGCTCACAAGCTGACTTGCAAGACTCTAGTTATCCACTGAGAGATGTTGGCAAAAAGTAAATGCTTTCTGTTTCTCTTTGCTATCTTTAGTGGTTGACTGGATTTTTGCAGCTCAGATCACATAGCCCTGCTTCTAACAGCTAATCTGTATGGAAAGCTAATCAGACCAAGAAGTCCTTTTGTTTGCATTGGCATTTTTTTTTCTTTTGGGGGGCTGGGTTTTTCTTTTTTTTTTCTTTTTTTTTTGCTAATCACCTCACTCTTCAAATGCCAGGATCTGCCTCAGATCTCCTAAAAGTGTTGTGACCAAAATAGTGACATTGGTGGGTTAACAGTGTCTCCTGAAATAGTCTGCTCAAGAATGCCAGGGTGTGCCTGGGGCAGGAAAGGATACTGTGGCAGAGGTGGCCTGTTGTTACCTGGCATAGAGCAAATATGGCATTTATTTTAAGCAAGGCAGAGTGCAGGCATATCACTACATTGATAAGTGTCTCGCAATTGGCTTTGATCCAGCACAAAATGAAGAGCACCCACCTAACACCTTTATGATTTATATGAATTGCGTAGCAACTGAAACATATTGGAGGGAAAACAGCAATGTTTGCAAAGTGTACAGCCTTTGGTTGCAATAGTGGGAAAGAGTTTCAGCAAGGTTGCCACTGTGACAATGTACTAGTTGTCTTTATTTTATGTCACTATAAAAGATGATTTACCATAATGTATCATAGTATATCTGTTTGCTTAGGAAAACAATTTCTCTTTGATTCAGATGAGGTGAGGTTTCAGGGTCCTAATAGGGTCCTAATACTGTAGTTCTCAGCAGTGAACAACAGCAGACATTTTTACTGGTGTCTTACCCATCTGCCTATCCCTCCTGGCATTCATTCATTCAGCTACATTTTCTCTCTTTCTTTTTCTCTGTCTCTCTTTGTCTGTCTGTGTGCGTGTTTGTGTGAAAAAGAGAGAGAGAAGGAAGGGGAGAGGAGAAGTATGGCTGTGTCCTTCTTGAAGCCACACCCCCCATAGCATTAATTTTGAAAGAATCTCCACTAATGCTAAAAGTGAAGACATGGTCCAAAATAAGCATTGAGCTTGCTGGCAGCATGACACATAGACAATGCAAGAGAGACAATATGGATTTGAAAAATCTATTTCTATTTCTAGGTCTCAAGACTGTTCTTGCAGGAAACAAGATTTGTGTTTCCCAGTCAAATCAGTTCTTCACAGGATATTTGTGGGACCTTGTAACCAGTCTTGAATTTCTGTGCCTTTAAACCAGGATTGAAGAAGAGCATGGCTGAAGCAGCATCTTGTTGCTGGAAAGCAAAGATTTGTCTGAAACACTTACTGATTAGAACCGAAGAATGATGCAGGGAAAGGGGAATGAAAAAGAGGCAGTTTAAAGAGCAGAACCTAAAAACAAAAAGACAAAACTTCCACAAAATATTGAAGAAGACTTAGCTGCAATACAGAAATGACAAGATTTTTTCATACTGTTTAGCATTTCTAACATGCATGGCTAATGTGCATTTCACTGTGTGGTACAAGGAAGAATCTGCAGCCACTTGCAAATTTTTAAATGTCTTTAAATTATTGTTGCTTTGTAACATAGTACAAGAATATTGGACAAAACCCCACCCATTGCTCATTATTTCACAAAAACATGCAATAAGATCCATGCAATTAATACACTAAGAATTGTTCCAGGCATTTAAAAGATGGCTGATAATTTCCAATCCATAAACTATTATACTCTTAAAACAAGAAAAATAGGGATTTTTCCCCCCATTGTATGATTTTCCAGTCTTAACAGGCTCATTTCTGTGTAGAATTTAGTTGTACACTAGTTGCAAATCAAGCTGGCTTAAGAAAGCCCTTCCTGGATTTCATTCCCTTCTTCCAGTCTGGCCACAATGATGGCCTCATTTTCTGCCCAGACCATTTTCACCATGGACTGTGATTGATGGACTCCTCTTCTTCTTCATCCCTCCTACATTGACAGAATAGTTTTACCATTTGGGGGATAGAATAGAAAAGTGGCAGAAGCCATGTTAATTTTACCTGAAAGCTGAAAGAGATGGGATATCTATTTCACCGCAGACTGTTGGCAATTGGAGTGTAGAGCGTTGTCTGCCATGAACTCAAGTGCAGCAAGCAAAACTGACAGCAAGACTTGAGCTGGCTCAAGTCAGAAAATACGACTTTTGATACAAGGCATACAAAGGCAGGTGGCGGTTGACTTCCAGTGGGCTAGGGAGGGGGGGGAGCAGGCAGAGGATGATATTGTGCATTTCTGATCTTTCTACAACTATGGTTCCATTTCTGATCTCAAGAAATGGGCAGTGATTCTGGTTCCTATTCTGGAGCAAGCTAGTCATATGGATCAGCCTTGTTATTGTTCCATCTTTAGAATAATGCACTGAGAAAATGTTTCTGACTTGCTGAACTTCTGGTAGGGCGGCCTTTTGACAGATTATCCCTAAAGAGAAATATGTGACCAAAGTAGATTCTACAGAAGTCAATGAGACAGTTTTTCCTTCACATGCATAGATTCTCTGACTTCCCTTTTTTCTACAGTGCATGCATTATCTAAAGTGAACAGGAAGGTGAGACAATGTTGATGTGGCTGTTTCAGAGAAGACACAGAGATGC
The DNA here is from genome assembly GCF_016545835.1 of Crotalus tigris. Taxonomy (NCBI): domain Eukaryota; kingdom Metazoa; phylum Chordata; class Lepidosauria; order Squamata; family Viperidae; genus Crotalus; species Crotalus tigris. The sequence goes on along the minus strand of NW_024100417.1, from coordinate 5,373,393 downwards.
ATCAAAACACCATGCCCTTTCCAAATATTTAGAGGGTGTGGAAGCATTTGCTGATGGTGATTGGAGATGAAAACCATTGTACCAGCAAAAGGCTGGGAAATGCATGCACTATGCCAGAGACTAGCAAGCTTACAAAGCCATGCCAATGAGAATCAAATCATTTAGGGCAGGGGTAGGCAACCCAAAACACTTAAAGAGCCACTTGGACCCATTTCCCACCAAAAACAAAACACTGGGAGCCGCAAAACCATTTTGATATCTAAAATGAAGATAACACTGCATATATCCTTTTTTACCTTTATTATAGGTGTGTGTGTGTTTGTGTGTGTGTGTGTGTGTGTGTGTGTATGTATGTGTGTGTGTGTGTATATATATGTATATGTATATATGTATGTATGTATACACACACACACACACACACACACACAGGTAAAAAAAGGATATATGCAGTGTTATCTTCATTTTAGATGTCAAAAGGGTCTCTCTCTCTCTCCCTCTCTATCTGCCCTTGGTCTGCCACTCCTCTTCCCCCGCTCTCTTTCTTTCTCTCTCTCTCTTTCCTCTCTCTCTCTCTCTCTCCCTCTCTCTCTCTCTCTCTCCCCCCCTCTCTTATCTGCTGCTCACCTGACAAGCTTCAGGCTGTTGTCCAACAAGATCAGGGGTAGGCAACCTCGTCTCTTTTATGACTCATGGACTTCAACTCCCAGAATTCCTGAGTCAGCCTAGCTGGGCTAGCTAGCTCTTTCCTGCCCTTCCTGCTTCCTGCTTCCTGCAGAGACGCAGCAAAGGGAGGAGCTCCGCCCAGAAAGCTTTTCAGCTCCTCGGAGAACACTGTGAGTGCACTCTCTTTTACACACACACACACACACACACACACACACACACACAACACCACAAACACACAGAGAGAGAGAGAGAGAGAGAGAGAGAGAGAGAGAGAGAGAGAGAGAGAAGCAGGGAAGCGCAATTCCTCTCTCTGTCTCTGTCTCTCTCTGCAAAGGCAGAGGAGGCTGGGAGCCGCAGGGGAAGGCTCAAAGAGCCGCATGCGGCTCCGGAGCCGCAGGTTGCCGACCTGTGATTTAGGGTAACATCCATGAGCAAACAAGTTCAACAGGCCTAAAGAAGGGATGAAGCAATTTCTACAAGGAAGAATGTTAAAACAAAACAAACTATTTACTTACTATATACTTACCCAAACTTAGTAGTAACTGAGAGAGGGATCTTGGAGTCCTAGTGGACAATCACTTAAATATGAGCCAGCAGTGTGCTGCAGCTGCCAAAAAGGCCAACACAGTGCTAGGCTGCATTAACAGAGGGATAGAATCAAGATCACGTGAAGTATTAATACCACTCTTCAATGCCTTGGTAAGGCCACACTTGGAATACTGCATCCAGTTTTGGTCACCACGATGTAAAAAAGATGTTGAGACTCTAGAAAGAGTACAGAGAAGAGCAACAAAGATGATTAGGGGACTGGAGGCTAAAACATATAAGGAACGGTTGCTAGAATTGGGTATGTCTAGTTTAACGAAGAGAAGGACAAGGGGGGACATGATAGCAGTGTTCCAATATCTCAGGGGCTGCCACAAAGAAGAGGGAGTCAAGCTATTCTCCAAAGCGCCTGAAGGCAGGACAAGAAGCAACGGATGGAAACTAATCCAGGAGAGAAGCAACCTAGAACTAAGGAGAAACTTCCTGACAGTTAGAACAATTAACCAGTGGAACAACCTGCCTCCAGAAGCGGTGAATGCTCCAACACTGGAAGTTTTTAAGAAGGGACTGGACAACCATTTGTCCGAAATGGTATAGGGTTTCCTGCCTGAGCAGGGGGTTGGACTAGATGACCTCCAAAATCCCTTCCAACTTCATTATTATTATTATTATTATTATTATTATTATTATTATTATTATTATTATTTGGATCACTTCAACTCCTACCATCCTTAGCTAACATGGCTATACAAAATTAGGGAAAGTTGATTTAAGAGCAATACATACATTAAAAGCTGGAAGCTAGTCAGATTTTCTGAGAGTGAAAGAGGGTTAGTTTTGCCCTTTTGTTATGGAAAAGAAAGTAATTTTTCTCCCAGCGGGAAGCTTACAGAAGCATTTTCCCCCTTTCTTTGTTTACATCTTCTTTTTCTACAAGAAGCAGTTAGTGATAATAAAATAAACATAATGAAATGCATCAGGGTCAAATTATCCTTCTTCAGGCACATTAGAGATAGTCCTCAATTAGCCATCGCAATTGGAACAGACATCTTGGTCATAAAGTTAAGTGAAAGCATAGCTGTGTTTATGATCTTATTTCAGATTTCCTTTGCTTTACAGATCTACAAAATTCATACATATGAGCATTTGGTTGTATTTCTTCACCAGCATCACTGTAAATAGTCACTATTTCACACATACTGTATGTATGTATGAGACCTAAAACAAGATGGACCAATTACATCTCACACACACACACTGTGTGTGTGTGTGTGTGTGAGAGAGAGAGAGAGAGAGAGAGAGAGAGAGAGAGAGAGAGAGAGAGAGAGATTATAAAGCTTTGAAATTTCAGATCAGATTTAACTAGCCATTTACTAATCTAAGTTGAGGCTACCTTTCTATCAGTGGCAAGTGGATAGATTAAGAAAGGACGGGTGGTGAATCATTCAAGTTGATGTGAGGATAACACTGAGAACAAACATATAAGTTAAGCTAAAAGTTAAGTACTTTGTAAAGCCCACTGATTGAACAGGATAATAAATACAGTTAATAAGTGTTAAGAAACAAGAAATAAATATCAATGGCTCTCGTGTGACCTACATTTCATTTGTGTGATTTTTAAAGGACCAGAGAAAGTACTCTTAGTTTTCTACCCTGAGTCAAAACAGGTGCATGTTCCATACCTATAGACCAACCAGCAAAGTATGGCAAAGAATCACAAAGTTAATTTGAAATTAAAGCTGGTACAATTAGAATTTCATATAGTACATATAGTACAAAAAGAATACACCCTTCTATTATAAGCCATCAGGGTTAAGGCCTGAACAATAAAAAAGAATGTGAGCCAAGAAAGATTGTTTGAAAATGTAAGAGTTTTTACTAAATAAAGGAAGTTGTATTCAAATCCTGACATAATGTCACCATGTGCTAGAAAAAGCACCTTGTCTTAAAAGGAGTCTGTAGTCCAAGAAAGGGTAATATGGAAAGGAATTTTTTAAGCCATGCACCATTTTTTTAGTTTTCTTCGGCAAGCTTCACGAGTTTTGAGAAGTAAAAGCAGAACATGACTTCAGAATCAACATGACTCACATTCCCTTGTTTGTGAAGTCCAAACAACACCACAGACTCACAAACTGGATAATGTAGCTCTGATTGTAGCAAAACACTATTGCAATGAAACAGAGAGTTCTAGATAAGAAGCTTCTTGGATGAGAAGCGAAACATTTTCAAAGAAAAACAAGGAAAGTCTAGTTGCCTTCGGAAAAAGCACCTTTGGGACAACCATGACCTGGATGATTGAGAATCTCCATAGACTTCTAGAAAGAGAGTTCAAAACTTGAAAATTCCACAGTTTTTAAAAATGCATGAAATATGAGTCACACCATGAATCGGTACAGTAATACATACAAATATGCACACACAGAGAACAATCCAATGAAGCATTCTATATAAACTGAATACTAGCTTTGCTAGCTTTACATAAAAGAGTGTTTCTTGTATTGTACACAGACATCTAAAAACAGATACTTTCTATGTTTCTACTTGTCTGGCTAAATCAATAGAAGATTGATTTTCATTCCTAAGAAAATTTCTCTCCTCTTAATTAATGGATCTTGTTTCTAACTGGAAAACAACTACTTTCAAACACAATGTGGTAATTCTTGTTCCAGTTTGTTGGTGTGACTAAGCCACAAGGTCTGCTGTTAAAGATAAGAAAGGCTTCTGAATATGAAATCCAAAGAACAATACAGAAGGTGGAATGTGAAAAAAGGAAAAATTTGAACAGCTAGGAGGGAAAAAGGAAAAAGCTCCCCCTCATCATATCTTTTCCAAAGGGTTGAAGCTTACTGGACAGTGAACAATGTATGACAGTAATCTGTTTTATAATGGATTGCAGATAAGCAGTCACATTCTGTAGCTTGTATCCAAATTTGCTGCTGTGAGATGGGCAGCACTATAAATCAGATGGATGGATAATAAATAGAGATAGATAGATAGATAGATAGATAGATAGGTAGGTAGGTAGGTAGGTAGGTAGGTAGGTAGGTAGGTAGATAGATAGATAGATAGATAGATAGATAGATAGATAGATAGATATGATAGTGTTTAATTCTATTCAATACTCAACACTCCTTTTCTGAAATTTGAAATAAACTTCCATTCGCTTTTACCATGTTTTCCCAAAAATAAGACCCAACCGGAAAATAAGCCCTAGCATGATTTTTCAGGACGTTTGTAATATAAGCCCCACCTCAAAAATACGTGCCTGTTATGATCATCAGCCAGATGGATGCATTTATTTTCCCAAAACTAAGACCTAACCGGAAAATAAGCCCTAATGCGTCTTTTGGAGCAAAAATTAATATAAGCCCAGTCTTATTTTGGGGGAAACACAGTATTAACTTAAATGGAGAAACTGGTACAATCACAGAGATAAATCCAGCAACTGAACAGTCTAAATCAAGATTCTCCAAAGTGGTCAGTATTGGCCTCTGAGAGTCGATGGGATTATCAAGGGGTCAATGTTGCCATTGCTATTGTTGTTCTTATTTGTAGTACTATTAAAGTAGTATTTATTAAATTATTGTCATATAATAAATGTTTGGGGCCAATGAAACTTCATGAAGGGGTCAATGAGTTGAGGAGTTTGGGGACCTCTGATCTAAATAATAATTTTAAATAAAGCTTTAAAAAGCTGTATTTCACCCAATTTCTCTAATTTTTCCCTTTTATCCCAAGGTGACATTTGCTGCATTCAAACTATGTTGGCAGGCAACAAGACCAGTAACACTATTAGCTTAATCTATTCTTTGATATTTAAAGCAAATACATTTTAGCATTTGAAATAAATTTGTTCTGAATTTAGCTACAAGTGACTATAGTCCCCATGAACAATCCTTTTCTATTGTAAAAGTATTTCGTAGTTAATGTTCATTGGAAGGCCTCAGATTCTTTCTGGCAGGGATCTGACTTTTTGGAGATTTTCAACTAGGTCAATATAATTAATTTTAATCTAGACTAATGCAGGTACCCAAGTTTAAGGCAAAGTTGTGAGGCCATGGTGTTCTCTCACACATGCACAGACAAGTGATCTGTACCAGCTCTAGACCTGTTTTGTCAGCTTAAGTTTGAGTCACAAACAGAAAACCTGGCAACCGTTTTCTGAATAGGTTTTCCTTTACAGTACTCTCAAGTTCACAACCTCAACTGGCAAGCTGTGGAATATGGGAGAAGGGGTAACCAACCTTTACAATCCTACATACTATATTGCCCTAGGAAGACCTTCATGGCAATTAAATGTCCAAAAGTCTCGTGTTTAGACAGAGTCTCATAGGTCATTGATCTACGTGAACAGATGTAAACTTATAGACAAAAATCAGTGGTCCTCAGAGGGCTTAGCTGGCATTTTGAGAGAAAATGGTTGCTATGAAGAAGGGATGACCAATTAACTTAAAGTTGCCATAGCTTTTAAACCAATCATTAAATACCAGATTCCCAGAAGAAAAACTGGCAAGCGCTCGGGCCCCAAAAATACTTGCTCTCAACCCCCAGTTCATTTTTTTTTCTAGATTGGTAAAAAAACTTACAAGCCAAGGACCTTTGACTGTGCTTCATTTTCTTTGCAAACCTTAAGGGAATGATGTGGCATTCTTAGAAAGCAAGATGATTCTGGAGGCTGTTCTTGTGCTCCCTACCAAAAGCAGATGTTATTAAAATTAAAATGTTTACGACTTCAACAAAGAAAGAATAAAAGTGAGCAGGGAGCCCAAATGATACATTAGTACCCACAACTAGAACCCACTTGGGGAACTTCACAACTCAATATAGTTACATTCTGCGTTCAATGAGCACCATCCAGATTGCTGCTTGATTGGCTGTTACCCCCTGGTACAAAAGGGCAGAAAGATTGTAGAAACTACTAACCTCATTTTCTGATTTAAATATCTTTTGGACTCCTTAGCAGTATAGAATCTCTACACAGAAGCAAACCTCATTGAACTTTATTTATGTTAAAAGATTTGTGTCTCCCCCACCCCATTGTGAAACATAACTCTAACAAGAATAATTAAAAAAAACACAACCATACAACACAACAGATTGATTTATCAGTAGGCAAAAGGCATGGATAAAATATGAGAAAGGAGGTTTTCCATTAAAAGACTAAGACACTTGGAGCAGGACAGGCAATCTATGGGGCGTGGGTTCCGCAGCCTGGTTCAAGGGCCATTAAAACAGCCTTTGCCTAAAACAGCCCCTTATGGTAGACAGTGGATGGAGATTTTTGTAAGTTGGGGGTTGCTACCCAATTGAGGAATGCTCTCCATTCCCCGATTATACATGGCTGAAGCTCTTCTCTGCTAACTACAGGCCGTATTCGTTTACTCTATAAATGGTTAAGCTAGCTTGCATTGTTTCCAAAACAGGGCATGCTAGTAAACTGACCATAATAGTTTCCTTTTTTAAAAAAAATTAAGTATGCTTATTAAAATACTTTATCTCTCTGTAAACCAGGATATAATTTTGGAATAACAGCAACTCAAACACATTCAGAAATATTTGTGTTGGAAGATAGCAATGGTTTAGCCTTCAGGATTCAGGTTTGTTTGCATGTGTACTAGAATTTATTCACACATACAGACATTCCTCACAAATACTAAAGTTCTGGAGAAGCAGGTAGCAGGCTGAAAACTAAAACAAAAGCCTTTTAATAAATAGATAGATAGATAGATAGATAGATAGATAGATAGATAGATAGATAGGCAAATGCTAAGAGCTTTTTATTCAATTCCTCATATTTTCTTGGAAATAAGTCTGTGTTCAATAGAATATGCTCAAGCTGGATCCTGATGCCCCATGTGTAGGAAGGTCCCTTTCAAGAGCACTTATGCCTGGCTGAGGAATTCTGGGAATTGAAGTCCACAAGTCATAAAAGGGCCAAGTTTGAAGACCCCTGTTCTAGAGGGTGCTATTGTTCCCTACAGTTACTAAGTAAACCCAGCAGGGCCCATCAGTGGACTGGGTCAGTCAAAGAGCTCTTTGCTAAGGGCTCAACATATAGCCCAGATTTGATTCCATTATTTTGGTGAGTTTGGGGACCAGACGTCATTTGGATTAATTTTCCAAGTGATATCCCAAATATTGGTCAGAATCAACTGTATAAATTTGCAGAAATGTATCTTCTTGCAAGCTTTTTTTTTTTTCAGTTGAAACTTGGAATGCTCTTGATCCATATCCTGGTGCAAAAGACTTCTCTGAGTCATAGAAACATGTGATTTATGTGGCAACATATGAATGTGCTAAAACCTGATGTGAGAGGTTTGCTCTTTTCTTTCAGGGCTCCCATAATGTATAGTCTAACTCTTCTTCTGGGCATGACTGATTTGAAGGAAGGTAAGGCCCACCAAGGTGAATCATTTAAACATCTCCTGGTACATAATAAATGTTAATAGGGCAGAGTTTGCACAAAGTACTTGCATTCTTGTTCTTTTTTTAATTACCCAGATCTCTCTCCAACAGAGACTTCACATTTTATGGATATATTTTTTTATATCCCTTCCTCCTAAAACATAGAATAGCTTTCATAATTCCTTCCCTCCCATTGTATTCTTTTTTATTATTATTAAAATTTTTTGAAATTTTACAATAAAAACCCCTTCCCCAATCCCTCCCAACCTTCCCCAAAACCCTCCCCCATTCTTCCCAGAGCTGAATACAGGCTTAACTAGAACTTAAAAGAAAAAAAAATTGTTTTAACCCAAATAAACCTTAAACCAATATCATTACACTCAGTAAACAGATTATGACATACTTTAACTCCATTATATATAAAAAACAGAAAGGAGAATAAAAAAATAAAATAAAATAAAAAATTAAAGAATAATAATAATTACACATCTAAATAAATATCTTAAACTTTAAATATAAATTATTCAAAAGCTAGATGGTATTTTCTTATATCATACTTATATTGTATAAAATTTATCCATCTTTTCCACACCAAAAGGTACTTCTCTTGCGATTGATCTTTCAAGAAAGCCGAAATTTTTGCCATTTCCGCTAAATAAGATACTTTGAAAAACCATTCTTGCAAAGTAGGCAAAGATTCCTTCTTCCAATATTGCCCTATTAACAACCTAGCCACAGTAATTAAATTTAACATTAAAATAATCTCTTTATCATCACAATCCGAAACAATACCCAACAAAAACAGTTGTGGAGTAAATTTTATCCTTCTTTTAAAAATTCTTTGAATATTCCACCATATCTTAATCCAAAAAGCTTTTATACTTTTACATGACCACCAAATATGATAATAAGTGGCATCCAAGCAACCGCATCTCCAACATCTAGGCTGCAAGTTTGAATACATACGAGACATTTTTTGTGGATCAAGGTGCCATCTATAAAACATTTTATACCTCCCATTGTATTCTTATTACAATCCTATGAAATAGATTGGGCTAAGTGTATAGCAGGATTCAACCAACACATTAAAACCACAAACCAGTAAATTATATATTAGCTTGCTTGTTGTACAAATCTGGCCAATGTGATTTGTAAGTCAGGGATTCCAGTTTAATAAGTTGTATGGATCAATGATCAGTGATTTACTCACATGATGGTTACGCAAATACGATTTAATGTATTGTATAAATATAAAATCAATAAGTGATTTGTCCAAATATATACAGTAAACTTTTTGATGGGAATGGAAATATTTCTCTTAGATGTCTTCATCTAAGATAAGATTAAACAAATACTTGTACACTTAGAGTCCCCTATTTCCTGATGTAATGCTTTGAAATAAATTAGTGACACTACAATCTGCAATTCAGCAGGTAAATCTTTTTCCATTATCCCCTCCCAAATACTATTCAATAACTACTAAACTTTTGTGAGGCTTTATTACCTTCACATATTGGTATATTTCTGAAAAAAATAAAATATCATAATTAGTATCCAATATATGATGTTATTCTTCCAAAACCAACCATAACAACCATTGGGAAGACTCACCGATTTAATATTTATTAGTGGACACCAGAGAACAGGTATAGGACGCTGCCCTTATTGTGCTAGCAGGTTCAGAAAGAAGAAATACTATATCACTGAAGGCCTTCAATGGCCAACTGGGATCCAGAAATAACTAAGCAGCTGCTGAAGTCGTAAGTAAAGGATTGATGTACTATAATCTGAAAATCTAGATCTTACAACTATTTCAGCTACTCTGTTTTTACCATTTTGAATTTCCAGTCTTTAAAGGCAGGTGCATCTGAACTGTAATCTAACTTGAGTAGGAACAATTATTGACTAGATTGTTTTCTTTAGATATAATTTCAGCTATCAAACCAACTTAAGCAAGTAAGCATTTCTGAGTATAACACCACCTGCACCTCCATAAATAATGCTGACATCAAGAAAATTTCCCAGCTGCATATTTGCTTCTTCAGAGAATGCAACTCTGTTATCAGTTGCAAACTTCTATTATCAGCTGATTTCTCAACTCACAGTAATGTCATCTGAATTAATGGGAACATCTATATATAAAGTATGTAGTGTTAAACTGTGATCCAGAAAAGTTCCCATGGGAAAAAAAGAATGTAAGAATTATTGTGTACTGAATTCCAAAAATGGATTGTGCATATTATCTATGTTATGGAAAGCAGCTTGAACTTAAAACTCTCAGATAGGTGCTCTAGCAAACATTCCCATTCTACGGGCCTCCATGATTTATGAAATGTAGTTTGGTCAACCCAGTTCTGTTGCAATATGAAATTTGTTCCTAATAAAAATGTCTCCTGATAATAAGTATGGTTCTTCCCTCACTGATTTGCAAAAGTATCAGTAAACAGTTCCAATGGTTTAGGAGAAAAGAGAACCTTGTTTGTATTTGTGAAAGGTGATATACAATAAAGATCAAACTGGTATATCACCTTGACACAATCTTGCCAGTAACAGGTTCTGAAAGAAAGCTGGAGGGAACAGGCTATAACTTTGTCCTCCTACCCAAATTAGCTGTAGATCCAAATATCAATAGAAACTCTCCATAGTAAATCAGCCATATCTGACCTGATGTCTTATTAGAGTGTCCTCATCTGATGTTATTCCATTTGCCCAAAGTTTCTACTTCCTCCTCTAACAAATGACTACCATTTGAGGATTTTCTTAAAACAGGACCAACAAATTTCAACTTCCTCCTCTAACAGTGGCTTCTTTAAGGCAATTTTCTTACAGCAGGACCGGTAAATTGAGTTACAAAATGCTGGATGATCACTAGATGGAAGCAAAGATCATTAGAATTTTCTTCTTTCTTTGCTGCCATCTGGTGGATCACCTAGATTTTTACAATCCAGTTCTTATAGCCTATGCCTAGCAAAGATTTAAAAAGAGCTAATAAGCAGGATTTTTAAACTGGGTCATACTTGCATATGTGTCAACCACATACTAAGTTATCTTTTCTGACAAACTGATCTTACATATAAAATATTATGATGTTTCCAAATGGATTTGGATATCCATTTTCTATTTGTTCACCTTATTTTTCTGTGTTATTCTTTGGCAACAGGAAGAACTATGCCCTTCCCACCTCGGGCCTCAAATCCTGGCTCTCCTAAATATTCTTTAAGCCTTTCTGTGGCATTTTATCCAAGGGTGCTTTGCCAGAAGGACAGGTGCACCTTACCTGCTGAGATTTGGGCCACACCCTCTAAAGTAAGTTTTCTTTCAGATCTTGTTATTACCCAGGCATGTTACTCATTCAGTTGTGTGGGAGCAACCTTGCTCTGTCTTCCAGCTCCTATACTGTCTCCTTCTGTAATGGGCAGGTGTCCAGGCGGGTGGTTTATAGCTCTGAAGCAGGTTGACAGATCTTTTCTTTCCTTACCTCTTAGCTAGGAATGTGCAAACCCAAGCCTGTTCTTTGATGTCATCTCACTACCACTCATGTACGACAAAGAGCACATGATTCTCAGAGGAGGAAGCAGGCACCATTCATGGAACAAATAGGTTATGTTAATGAGTATTATTAAAAGTGGGATAAAACAAAAGGGAAGATGTTATCTTGAAACTGTAGCCACCAGTGGTATAGCACTTCCTACAAGAAATGGAAATGGTCTAGAAAAAAAATGGTGCAGAAATCTAGGAAGGATTAATGAAAAACAAAGCATACCAATATTATCAGTATTCAGTGTTTAAGGTGCACAAGCCAAGATTTGTTGACTGCTCCATACCAGGAAACTCAGCTCCTAACTGCAGAAAAGAACCATCAATTAAATGCTATTCCTTGTACAAACTAAGTGCCTCACTCCAGCATAAAAACTACAAAACAAACAAAAACTGTTTATAAGCACCACATAGGTGGTTTGCACAGCCTGCAGATGACTTTCTTCTTCTTCTTCTTCTTCTTCTTCTTCTTCTTCTTCTTCTTCTTCTTCTTCTTCTTCTTCTTCTTCTTCTTCTTCTTCTTCTTCTTCTTCTTCTTCGTCTTCTTCTTCTTCTTCTTCTTCTTCTTCTTCTTCTTCTTCTTCTTCTTCTTCTCCTCCTCCTCCTCCTCCTCCTCCTCCTCCTCCTCCTCCTCCTCCTCCTCCTCCTCCTCCTCCTCCTCCTCCTCCTCCTCCTCCTCCTCCTGACCTCAGTTCTCAGCTGCACAAGATATCAATGAAGGGAAATCTCCAAGCAGTAAATAGGACTGAGCATTTTTCTGCTCTGATTCTTGTACTTTCTAGATGTGCAGTCCAACTCCCAAATTGCAGCTAACATAGGAATTCTGGAAGATGAAGTCCAATACCCCTAGAGTTCACCAAACTGGGTAAAACTGTTCAAATGGCATTTTACCAGCCAAGAAACCAAATTTTCTGGGCAATCATTGGTTAATGTGATTTATTCTAGCCCAGTTAAAATGGGACTGGGAAAGAGTTCTAGATAAAATGTATAAAAGTAACCTTGATTAGGAATTGATCATACTAAGAAATTGCAGTCGCAGAGCAGGTGAAAGTCCTCTTGTTTTGCAATTGCCATCTTTAAATGTCCTGTGGGAAGAGCCCCAATTGTCCAGAATATAGATCTGGAGTCATAGCACAAGAATTCTCTAATTGTAGTACTGGAATTACTGTCCCTTGTGAGGTTCAGTTGCCAGAAAAGGATAAGTGAATGATTCACATAGTCACAACTTCCTAACAATCAGCCTACATGAAACCTTGATATCTAGAATTCTTTTTTGAAGTAAACTGAAGTTATGAGACAATCTCAGAACATTTCAATCCTAAATTCATCTGAACAATTGTTTTTTCATGCTATGTATATTTTCTTCTTAGTTCTAGAATGGCATACTACATAATTTGCATACAGAAAATGGATTGGTATAGAGCAGGGTGTCAAACTGCCGGCCCACGGGCCAGATGCGTCACAAGGAAACTGCGCCCACCCCATTGCCAGCAATGGGGAAAAAGCTCCAATACGTCATGCGACGTCACATGACATCGCAAGTTTGACATGTCTGATATAGAGGAAAGATAGCTTTGCTGTAAGGGATGAAATATATACACTTCTGTTTATCTAACATTATTTTAAAAATGCGAGTCTTGCGTATATTCATAATAAAACTAAAAAGGCAGATCACAGAAACTAAAAATTTTCTTTAAAACTTAGCTTTCGTCAACGCCTGCTGACGTTATCAAAGTATAAGCCAGGATTGGGGAGCTCATTTTTATAGTTGCTGAGAACAATGGACAATGCAAGTGTTATAGGTCTGTTTGGCCCCCGCCCTCCCCCAATCATCTGCATCGGTTGTGTTTCTGTCATGCCGGCTGACGTCCGTTTGAGTTTTGCTGCTCTGCCTCTCCCCACATGACCCGCTTGCTGGGAGCGTTTGTCTTGTGGCACATGCTTGTCTGATGTCATCACTTGACTGTACTCCTCGCTCTCATGCCTGGGTAGTTCCTCTGCATGTGACACCACTGTTTCAGTTCATTGTTCCTCCATTGTGCCTGCATCGTTGGTCCTGTTGGTCCGATGTCCTCTCCTGGAGTCTGTGAATCCAGTCTGCTTCCTCGTGGTTTTCCACTGCACCGATGTATCAGCTGGTGAGCGATTGTGCTCCTTTCCTCTCTGGAGAGAGGTGGTTGTTGTTTCATCCATTCTGGCCCCCTATACGATAATTCATGTTGGCGCAACGCTCAATAAGCTGGCAGTAATTCAATATGCTGGTTAATCTAGTATTGATTGGATAACCAGGCTTCCTTTAACAGGCAGCTGCCCTTCGTTGTATCCTGGGCAATAACTTTGGCCCCTGCAAAATCGAAAGTGTGGTTATGCTTAGTTGTATGGCCCCATACCTGAGATCGTTTTTTGTTGCATTTAATGGCCAGTTTGTGCTCATGGAGCCTTGTCCGGAGGCATTTTGTGGTCTCCCCAATATAATTGCATGAACAGTCATTACAATTGATTTGGTAGATCATTGATGACATGTCACCTTCGGATAGGGGTTCTTTAGGGCGCATTATTCATGTGTGCAGAGTCTGGATAGGTCTATGTGCCTCTGAGACGCCATGGACCTAGGGTAGTTGCCCAGGTAGTAATAGTTACTCTGTCATCCATAGATCGTGATGTTCATTGTTGGAGGCAGCGTCAGATGAAGTCTGCAGAGTATCCATTCTGTATGTACACCTGGTAAAGGTGTACCCGTTCTTTAGATTTTTCTGTTATCATACTACAGTATGTATTGATTCTATTGAAAAGTGTCTGGATACAACTGATTTTGTGGGCGATGGGGTGACTGCTGTTGTTGTGAAAAATTCTATCAGTATTTGTGGTTTTATGATAGACCCCGGTGGTGAGACTGCCATTATGCTCACGACGGATCAGTACATCAAGGAAGGGCAAGGTGTTGTTATCCTCTTCCTCCGCATGTACTGGATATCAGGAAAGATGGAATTAAGCTTTATGAATCCAGTTATATCACGGTGCTTAATGACGACTAACATGTTGTCGACATATCTGGCCCAAAATTTGGGCTTATAGTCGTTCATCACCATAAGTTCTAATTTCTGCAAAACCACTTCAGCGATTATTCCAGAGATGGGTGACCCCATAGGTGTACCTTTTATCTGCTTGTATATGGAGCCATTGAATGTAAAATAAGTTCTCAGGCAAAAGTTCAACAATTGTATGTAATCCTCTGAATTGGATGAACCCGGGAACTGTGGCTCCTCATCCTGCAACAACTCTCTCATGGTCAACACCGCCAGTTCATGGGGAATGGAGGTGAACAAAGATACAATGTCGAAAGATATCAAGATATCATCATCCTCTATTGTTAGCATTTGTAACCTTTTAAAAAAGTCTTCCACAGATTTTACAGTGGTAGAGGTACCTTCAACCAGGTGCTGAAACCGGGTATTTAGCACTTTGTCAACCTGAAGGTTGGGGTGCCCCTGAGTGATACAATGGGTCGTAATGGGACACTTGTTTTGTGAATCTTGAGCAACCCATAGATACATGCTGTGGCCGAGTCCCTGGGTCGGACTGCTTTTAAATCTTCCTCGTGGATCTTACCTTGTCTGTTGAGTCTGTTGGCCACCTTATTGATTTGATTCTTAAGTGTTGTCATAAGATCTTTGCTGACCATTCGGTAGGAGTTCTTGTCACTGAGTAAGGTGTGGTTGTACTCCAGTTTATCTATAACCACAGTTGCTCTACCTTTATCAGCCGGCAAGATCACAATTGAGCTGTCTCTACATAATCCATGGAGGGCCATCTCCTCAGATCTTGATAAGGTATGGCTCCTTCTCTGGTTGATGAGGAGTCCTGTTAGGCGTTGCCTAATGGTGTTCTTCGTTTCCTCATCAGCTTCAATTCTGAAAATAGTTGACTCAAGGGCTGCTGCAAAGTCAATGGGTTTAGCATCCATTAGGTTGAAACCAGCATCCCATTGTAAGATGGAAATTTGCCCTTTGGTGAGTGTTTTAGACAACAGGTTATGTACCAATGTCTTTTCGCTCATTCGATTATCTATGGTTTTTAAGATCTCCATTTTACATTTTAAAGTGTCTATTTTTCTCTGGCGTGTCTTACCTACCGCCGAGTGTATTTGTGACTCAAGAATACCAAAATGTTCATGTTTATATAAAAACATTAATATCAAAACCACAAAAACACTCAGAAAAACCTAGAAAATACAACAGAAAAAAGTATATAATAAATCTTAAAAGCATAAACTGTTATTTTAAAAACTCTTTTGAGCCTCAAAATGCAAATCAGATATTTAAAATCTAGTAAAAAATTGACTTTGAAAAATATTAAGGTTTTACTCTTTTTAATGTTTGTTTTTACTTTATTGGAATTAAGAGTTGTTGAATATAGAATGACAATAAAGATTATTTATTCCCCCATTTTTAATATTTGTATCTACTTTTATTGTCATAAAATGTTTCTATTTATCAAATTAATTCTTTGTATAAAATGCCTCTGTAAGAGCTGGATTGCCTAATCTGATTATAGTTCTACAACAGTATTGAGATAAGTTAATAAAAAAAATTATTTATTTTACAAATGAATTGGAATATAAATGAAAATCAAATAATGAAAAAATCAGTGTGGTCTGTTGAAAAGAAAGTGGGGAACACAATTCCTATTGTACTGAGTTAATTTAAAATATTTCTGTTTCCTTAGTAGGTATACTCTGTGAATACCACACAGAGCAGATTTGAAAAACCTTGGATATAATCCATGCATGTTGCATTTGTAAAAATGACAGTAGTGATATCTTTCATGAGGTTATATATAAATTATAGCTAAACATAGTGGAAATCCATAAAGGAAATCCAGCAAAATCTACAAAAATAGGGCTTCCCTACAGAAGATACTCTATGTGATGGTGGTTAAGAACAATCCATCTCTTATATGCTAAAGCGCATATGATGTCCTTCAACATGCATGGAGGAAGACCTCATGCTGGCAAGAGAAAATGCTGTTGATGTGGCCCAACACTGGGCTAATGTCATTAGTTTTAATTCTGTTGATTCTACATTCTTTATATCAGTGCTATATTTCAGTGACCTATTTTATACCTATTTTATTTCTCAGTGTTATATGTCTATAATTTCTAGGTGCTTCTAACACGAATAAAGAAAGAAGTAGAAATCCATTATTCTTATATTAAACATTTTAAATAATCTCTTTCTAGAAAAAAATATGGATCTTTGTCCTTTTTTTCCTGGTTTCTTTGTTGTGAATTCAGAAACTCTATAAATGTTCTTACTGTCTATAAGACTCAATTCCACCAGTAATTAAGCTTTACATTTCTAGCTGGAATGCAGCTGTGAAAGGTACAACAGCAATGGATTATCCTCTCCAATTTTTCCTTAATTGTGTAACTCTGCAATTAAGTACAATTAAAATAATGTAATGGTACACAAAGACATCATTGGACAGAAATGTTATAATAAGATTAAATACTGATGAGCATCTTGACTTCATATTTCAGCATTCTCCCCCTCAACAGCTTGGCTGCTTGAAAGTTCCGGGAAAGGTGGTTCCAATACATCTGGAGGGCATGGGGCTGGGTAGATTGTTACAGATGACGCTGAGATATCCGTTGGTATAACTGTACTGGTATCCAAGTCCATTTCTATTTGGTAAGCTGAGCTCTGCAACTTCTTGTTATTGGAAAACTACCCCCCCAAAAAAAACCCAAACAACCTTAGTGTACAAATAAAGTGCATTGCAAAGAAATTATCTGGTATACAATACACGCTTTAACATGAATAGGTCCTGTCTCTAAAAGCAAATACTGTCCATCAATAAGAAACTGCAAATATATCAATATGGTTTTCAAATAAGATCATCTGCACTACTTACATTAAATAACATTTAAATCACTGGGTTATGTGCCAGATGGTTTGAGTATAAATTTGTTTTAAGCCTGAAACCATCTCGCATCAAAACTCCTTCTCCTCCTTATTCCAGAAAGGAATAAATATTATGTCCTTACAGGATTGATTTCAGAAACATATCCCATCAGAGTCTTCTCATTACTTAGTTCAAGTGCTATTTACCCATCCTTGACTTGACAGAAAACTATACCAGCATGAAGTTGACCTTCTCTGTGAGGAAAAAGAATCAGCCCTCAATAAGCCCTTTTTCAAGTTGATGTCATAATCTACATTCCAAATAACTTCTTAGCACAAGAAGCCATTTTAATTGCTGCTACTGTCCTGATGTCTGGTACAGCCATTAAAGGGGCACCAGAGCACAGAATTAAGCTGGAAAAGTATGACATTTTTCCACTAACTAGAAGGAACTGAATAGATGTTTGTCCCCATATAGTACTTAGTCCTGCTAAAAAGTATGTTAGTGCTACAGAGCACAGGTAGGCAGACAAATTTGCTGGTCCATCTTTAATCAAACCCTGACCACCAACCAGAGGCATAGCAGACATCTCTGAGGCCCAAAGTAAACATTATTCCTATTAAAAACAGAACTAATAGACCGAAAAACTCATAATGTGAGAAACACAGTGATGTATTATTGTAGTGATAGTCCATACTGTGAACTTTGTATTCAAAGTTCAGCTTCAACCAAACACTAGAAATCAGCCGATGAGGCAAAGTCAACCAGCATTGTACTGTCTGTCCCAAAGATGCTTTTTTCACGAGGCAACTAGATTTTCTTGTTTTTCTTTGAAGACGTTTTGTTTCCCTTCCAAGAAGCCTCTTCAGCTCTGACTGGATGATGGGGAATGGAAGGATGGGAAATGGAAGGAGGAAATTTCTTGGATGAGAAAGAAAAACAAGAAAGTTCAGTTGCCTTCTGAAAAAACATCTTTGGGACAGACAACCAAGGTTATGTCTCCTAGTTCTCTCATTTTCAGTACATAGTATGATAAGTCTAGATAGCCAGCATTGTTCATTAGGATGCAGGTAATTTTTCATCTGTTTTCATTTTGTGAAAGAAAACTTCTGAACTTGCTTCTGACACTGCAGTAGTTTAAAAACAGCAACAAAGCTCTGCACTGATTTATCAGTGTTGACATACTTAATTATACTAAAAGGAGATGGGCTGCATCATTCAGTGATTGAGGAATGTAAGCCTTCATGAAATACAGAATGAAAGATTAGTTGCCAAAAAAAGCTGACAGTTGGTCTTTTTAAACTTTGTGATAGATCTGATGCAGTCTTGAATAAACAGTCATCAAATGCACAGAAAAGCAATGCTGGCTCCAAAGTATGCAAAACTGCAGAATGATACTCATTCTATTAAAGATAGGAGAGAGCTGTTTGTACTAATGTTAGTACCTGTAAATTAAAGTGACTTTAAAATTCTCCTTGTGATTTCTCAGTCTTTCATCCATACAAAGCTCATTAAAATTATGTTTGACTTTTTATCTTCAAATGGCTAAAGGTGAATGCAATATGCCATACTTGGGACAAAAGAAATTGCTGCTGTTTTCTCAAAATTGTATCAATAACTGAAAAGGACTCTGAATAACATCGTACATTAACTGTGATGTCCTATACCAGGGGTGTCAAACTCACCGCGTCACATGACATGTTGCAACGTATCATGACTTTTTTCCCCTTGCTGGAGCTGGGATGGGCATGGCTTCCGTGTGACACATCCGGCCCATAGGCCAGCAGTTTGACATCCCTGCCTTATACAAATCCCAATTTAGTGCCTGTTGCATCATTGCAACTTTAAAATGGGGTTCTGTAGATATTCTCCAGAAAAACAAATTGAAACAATACCACTTTCTTTTTAAATCATGTGACACAGATAATAATTTCATAATTTTGGCAAAGCAATTAAAGAATATCACTGGAATGTCCTACATATAAAATTCACTTGTTTAAGGGAAAATGCATGTGAAAATTGATGCTAACATTACCATAGGTGTTTCTTTGCTTTTCATTGAAAACAGGTGTACCACTTGAAAACAAGTTGGAAACTCAGGCATTTCAGCAACTGCATCCTATATTACTGACTTTAAATTGTGTGCCAAAGAATGCAGCATTATCCTCTCTTCTTGAGATTTGGATGGAGTAATGAGAAGTGAAAGGAAAACGGAAATGAAAAGTACCTATCATGGGCATGTCAATGAAGACTCAATCATCCAGGCTAAAGCTGTCTAATGGTTGAATCATGGCAACAAGACCCAATCTTGGTCCAAACGCGGTCCAAGATTCACCTTTAGACACACTTATCATGGGTAGTGCTATTAGCGTGTCATAGAATTGACCCTAGTTCATTGTAGTAGTTTATCTAAACTAGACACAGGCCTAGTTCAAATAACATGCTGCACCACAGTGTGTCTTGTTTACTTGGCTTAACATTTCTGTGAATTTTTATTCCTTTTTTAGCAACCCATGGTTAAAAACCTGGGCAAGCTTAATATGTCACCTCACCAACTGAGACTATTCAAACAATGTGCTAAATCATGAGCCAGTATTAACAAACAAACCTTGCTTTATTCTCATGTCCTAAAGCAAAATAAGCAAATATGATGGTTTAAACAGGGGTCCTCAACCCCCGGTCTGTGGACCAGTACCGGGCCATAGCATGCCAGCAACTGGTCTGCACACACAAGCAAGGCCCCATCTGCGAGATGCAGGCAGCAAAACCACGCCCCCTCTGGTCCGTGGAAAACTCTTTCTCCACAGAACCGGTCCCTGGTGCCAAAAAGGTTGGGGACCTCTGGTTTAAGATGATGGCCCAATGCACAAAACACCTGTAAACACCATATAAATTATTTGATTTTGGCTTACTCTTTGTGATTTATATACAGAGGCTCCTGGGATACTTGTGGGTATGCAGCCAAAAATGTGATTGCTAATGAAAATTTATCTTCAGATAACACAGCTGAGGGAATACATATTCAGGAGAGCGAATACCTGTTTTTCTTAATGTAAAGTAAACATTTTCCCTCCATCTTCTGCAGTAGCCTTAAGAAATATAAAGTTTATTCCTAGGGAGAAAACTGTAGCCAGTGATACTTTTTCACACTAGGATCCTCTGAACCATTTTGTGGGACAGCTAAAATCCTTACTGCTGAAAGCAGTATCTTAGAATGTGGTATAATTGTATTCACCTGAAAAATCAGAAGACAAAACAAAACTCATCACTGCTTCAAACCAAAATTGGAAGTTATACAACTATTTTCCACAGGTAGTGTAAGAAATATGTCAGTCAATCATTTTATTTTGGTCATTGACCAGCAAATAAGATATATGATACAAGTAGCAAGGAAATAATTTTCTAGGAACAATGCTGTAAAAAATAGATTGTCCAATATCGACCTTCCAGGTTTATCATGTCTCTGAATAAGACATGCCTAAGTCTGTTCTGTCTTCATGTGGCATTTATTCTGGTCTTGGTTAAATTTTTAGTATGTTTTACTGGCTGGGGCACTTCAGGTAAAAGAAATTAAATGAATTAGGCTGTACCTCTGGGCCACAAAGCATTCCTATCCATGAGTCATAGTTGCTGTCTTGAGATTTCCCTATTATAGTCCATTAACACCTCTTCACATGATTTAGTTTTACTCTGAGGTAGATCAGAAAGGGAGGAGAACTATCATACCTAGATCTCTATTGTACACAAGATTTTGCCATGAGCTGCTAGCTGGCTCATCTTATTCTGAATAACAGATTAGCAAAGTCAGATCTAAGAAACAGATAAAGTTGTTTTTAAATTTTCAAAAGAGGTTTAATTAAATCTGCAGATCTCTGTTTATCATAAGGCAAAATTGAGGATAGGTTCAGTATAAGCCTTTTTTTCTAGTTTTTTTCTTTCAATTACTTACTTTGGAAGATTAAGGAATGTATTTGTTTAATCTTAAAAGGAGTTTTGGACTGAAAGATTAGATATGTACAAGTGGTTTTAACAGAGTTATTATGCCACTGATGCTTTTCAATTATCTTCTAATACAATAGTTCAAAATCTGTCCTTTAAACCAATGTTTCTCAGACTCAGCAACTTTTAAGATGTGTAGATTTTAAGATAGCTGGTTGGGGAATTGTAGGAGTTAAAGTCCGCACATCTTGAAAGTCCGCACATCTTGAAGTTGCTGATTTGAGAAATATTGATTTAAAACTTTGATCAAAGGAAACCTATCCCAAATAAGAAGCAAGCAAACTGCATACATAACTTCACATCTGGAGTGTGTTTGAGAGAGAGAGTTTAGATCGGATCTGAGTGAAAAGGCCTCTATACCATTTGAAATTACAAATCATGCAATAAATCTGGGTCTCCAAAAATTCATCTGATTAGAAAATTTCCAATGAGATTAAGATTTTTTTTAAAAAAGGATGCACTCCTCTTATCAGTTGTAAATAAAGCATATGCATTTTCCCAAGCTTGATCTTATGCACTTAGAAATTATGCAGACTGTAAAGAAAAATTAAAAGATCACTTTCTAAGTGAGTTGACTCCCAGATGCATTTTATGATAAGCTGTTTAAGAAAATGTCCTCCAATGTTTGATATGCTTGTAAATACATCATCTGCAATATGTTTAAACATGGTAAGAAACATTTCTTATCAATTTATTTGCCGTGTACAACTATTTTTCCACATTTTGTTTTCATCTGGCTCCCTATATTGTGATATGCCAATAGACCTTTTCACCTTGTGTTTCTGTTCAGCCTTTGCTTTGTTGATTATACCCTTCTCAGTTTTAGATTGGCTTTTATAATGCCATTTTTTTTAACGTTGCACCTCTTTGTCGCATCCCGTTGTTGCATTTCAACATCTCATTAGTATTCAGTATTTGGGAAACTCACAAAGTCTGGTAATTGAGTTTGTGTAAGTGTGCACGTGCACATGTTTTGAGTCAGTATTAACTCCTGACAACTGCCTGAACTAGTCCCTGCAGTTTTCTTGGCTAGGTTTTGCGGATGTGGCTTGCCATTACCTCATTCTTTCTAGAGCTGAGAGTGACTGGCCCAAGTCAACCAGCTGTCTTCATGCCTAAGGCGGGACTAGAAGTAATGGTCTCTAGGTCAAGGCCCTAACCACCACAGTAAACTTGCTCTCTGGTAAAATTAGAACAAAGCATTTGAGGCCTTAAAAATGTTATACAGGTAATCCTCGATTTACAACCATAATTGCGCACAAAATTTATGTTGCTAAGTGAGACATATGTTAACTGAGTTTTGCCCCATTTTACAACTTTTCTTGACACAATTGTTAAGTGAATCATTGCAGTTGTTAAAATTAATAACCCAGTTGTTAAGTGAATCTGGCTTCCCCATTGATTTTGTCAGTCAGAAGGTTGCAAAAAGTGATCACATGAACCCGGAACACTGCAAGATGTCACAAATACATGCCAGTTGCCAAGAGTCTGAATTTTGCTCAATGGTTCCCAAGTGTGAAAAAATATCATAGGTCACTTTTTTCCAGTGCCATTGTTAACTTTGAACAGTCACTAAATGAAGTTGCAAGTCGAGGACTTCCTGTATATGTAATATCCTATAACAGGCATGTCAAACTCGCGACGTATCGGGACGTTTTCCCCATTGCTGGCAATGGGGTGGGCACGGTTTTGGTGTGACGCATCCAGCCCGCGGGCCAGCAGTTTAACATGCCTGTCCTATAATAACTTCATATGAAGCATTTGCTATTGTTATGCTAATGTTTCAGACAGAGGGCTTGAGGAAAAAGAGGTTTATCTCAGTGAGAAATGCAAGACAAGTGTTCCCTGCCATTGTTGATGATGGTAGCTCCCCACATTCCATTCACTCCATTGATTCTCTCTCCCTCCCACATTAGCTTACACAAATCCGATTATTATGGAAGCTATTTCAAAGCCTTACTGCAGTGTGGAAGGAGCTAATTTGCAAAAGGAAAGCTAGCTTTTCCCAGCAAAAATTAAAAAAGAGGCTTTATAATAATCTCTATTAATATCAGCAGAGACCAGTTTAAAGCCTCTCACAGAGTGTGCATGCAAGGACAAGGTAAATTTATCAATCAGGGTTGATATCTATCCTGTTTTTTCAATTCAGAAGAACCCAGGATTGAACTCGGAATTTTGGAAATGACACATTTACATGAAGGTCTGGTTTCTTCGAAAGTAATGCATTATTCAGGTTATTACAGATAGTCCT
This sequence comes from Crotalus tigris, assembly GCF_016545835.1. Taxonomy (NCBI): domain Eukaryota; kingdom Metazoa; phylum Chordata; class Lepidosauria; order Squamata; family Viperidae; genus Crotalus; species Crotalus tigris. The sequence goes on along the minus strand of NW_024100417.1, from coordinate 5,350,085 downwards.
CAACTTATAACTGGTCATTTAGCAACCATTTGAAATTATGACAAATCTATCTTGGGGCTACTTACAATCCAGATTCGAAGTTCTGATGGTCATACACACACACACACACACACACACACACGTCACATGGCAAAACTCCAGGCATTCACTAGCACCAGTGCACTTATGGTCATTTGCAGCATCTGACAGTCACCTGATGGTATTTTACAATGGTTTTGCTGAAAAGTGGCAATTACTTCTAGTTTTCAACAAAACCATACTCAAAGCAAACTATCGATTTGCTTAATGAACATAGCATTCACTTAATGATCATCGCAAAAAAAGGTAATAAAATCAGGGAAGCTACATGACTGACCCATTTTATGACCATCATGACTTATGAATGGAATGCGAAGGCTCCATTATAGTCATAAATCAAAGGCTAACTATAAATAGTGAATGCAATATCAAGGCAAAATGGCAAAATTGTAGAGTGATAAATTCATGGTTTTGCCATTTGCTCACTTTACTTTTGCATTTATAGAGAAATTACTGGGTGGCCTGACATTGGTTTGGCTTGTCTTTGCAATAATTAAACCATAATATTCTGTCAAGTTATTTATTTTATTTATTTATTTATGAGACTTATATACCGCTTTAAGTGCAAGCACTCTCTAAGCGGTGTACACCAGTAAGCAATGTATATATATATTTACATTGCCCCCAACAATCTGGGTCCTCATTTTACCTACCCCGGAAGGATGGAAGGCTGAGTCAACCTTGAATAAAAGTATTATTTCTGAAAAAAAATCAGGATAAAAGATGCAAAATTCTTCTTGATTTCCATTTGTCCAGAAATGCCTATTCTTTCCGAAAAACAAATCTTCTTTTGTATAACAGGCAAATGGACAAGAGAAAAAAAGTCCTCTGAATCACCTGGGTTACAGAATGGAAAAGATCTGCAGGCTGTGTTGTCCTAGTGGAAAGTGCAATGGCTGAAATGCCCTACAAATATCTTTCTTCTTGCAGGCTGTGATTATTTTTCCAAACAATGCAGGTTTTTTTTTTAATGGACAAATGGAATCAAATGTTTAAAGGCACAGCATGTGATAATCTGCCCATATTGTTCCAAAACAATGAGGCCTGAGGAGGGCAGATGTCCAGACAAAATACCTCATGTGATCTAATGTTTTTAATATTGATGGAAAATTCCCATTTTGCCTGAGTGCTGTTCTAGGTAGGCAAGTAGAAGGTGTTTTAGGTTGAAGATATTTGGGATAAAAGGGAAAAAATTGCTGCTAATGATTGGTAGAACAGATTTGGCTTTCCCAGCTGGAGAGACCACTTTGGAACTAGTGAGTTGTTTTTGGTTTTTCCTATGCTGGATATGTTCCACCGGGTTACACAACTGTTACATGCAAGACACGGAAAGCCAGTAGGACAATTTAATTTAAACCTGCAAAACCTAGGACAACCACTAATGTGCAATGCGGATATGGTAGCCCAAGGAGAGCCAGGAGGATGGAAGAGGCTTTTGTATGGAATAGGGATGTTTTGTTTTGGTAAAACAGGGAGAGTAACAGGACACCATCCTTTTAAAGCAGTGTTTTACAACCTCAGGAACTTTAGAATATGTGGACTTCAATCCCAGAAGTCTCCAGCTAGCCATAGATACACCATGCTGCTGGGGAATTCTGGGAGTTGAAATCCACACATCCTAGAGCTCCTGGGGTTGAGAAACATTGCTTTTAAAGCATTCCCTATACTTCTTCAAACATAAGGATGGTTCTAAAATGCACATCATCTTGGCCTTAATCCTGAGGAACATGTGTGTGTTTTGTTTGCATTGCGCGGGGGGAGCTTTTCATAGTGCTTTGGGATAGGAAAATAATAATAAAGATAAGGCACTTTCCTCAGTTCTCATTGACAGAATAATAGAGGCAGGAAATGGATAATTCAAATTTCAAAACATCATGATATCTAGGTCCTGAATTTTATCTAACATTTATTGTGGAAAGACAAAGAGATTATGATTCTTATTTGAGAGACATTGGGTTTAATCCCATTTAGTACTGAGTAGGGGGTAAGAACTGGTTAAAATCTTGAGCGCCCTGATTTTAAGGAAAGCCTGATGCATAACACTGCCCCAGGATCCCGTTTTCAAACCAGTCTGTTGTTAGGTTTTTAAAAAGTTCCTATACTGAGCAGTTACAAGCTGTTATTTTAATATAGCTACTATTTTTGAAGATATTTTTCAGTAAAGAGTACCAATATGTTATATGGAGTGCAGAATATTGTCTGAGTTAGTTCAGTATTCCCAGGTTTTATTGGATGGGATCATGTATCATATTAAGCTATGGTTTAGGGTTTTTAGGATATTGGTCGAACCCTTCCAATTATATTGTTTTACATAAACCATGATTAAGAAACTCATAGCTCAGTAAGATGGTAAATCCAGTCATTAAGCAAAATGATTTCAGCGTTTCAGATTAGACATAAATAATTCCTGGCCCTTCCTGAACTGGAATCATTATGTATTTTAGTGTTTAACAGAACATTTCTCTTGTCAACACTGTCAACTTGTCAACAGATACAAGTTAAAATTTTCACCTAAAAATTGCCTTTAAGAGTAGCCAGGTTCCTTGATAACTGTTTAGTTGTTGCTCTTTTTAAATTATGTATTTTCCATTGAGATGTGGCTACTATACAGGTAATTCTCAACTTATGTTCACAATTGAGTCCAAAATTTCTATTGCTAATTGAAACATTTGTTAAATGAATTTTGCCCCATTTTACGACCTTTCTTGGCAATTATGTGAATCACTGCAGTTGTTCAATTAGTAACACGGTTGTTAAATGGATCTGACTTCCCATTGGCTTTGCTTGTCAGAAGTTTGCAAAAGGTGATCACATGACCCAGGGACACTATAACTGTCATAAACATGAGTCGGGGGCAAGTGTCCTGAATTTTGATCATGTGACCATGGAATGCTGCAATGGTTGTAAGTGTGAAAAACAGTCATAAGTCACTTTTTTCAATGATGTTGTAACTTTGAACGGTCACTAAACAAAGTGTTGTAAGTTGAGGAATATCTGTATTATAGGAATATCAGTTTTATTATATTAGTGAACTGTTTAAATTCTGAAATACTATGTGAGATATGTTTATTCTTATTTCTGCTTTGCTTGTCTTCTCCTTTGTGAAAAAATCAACATACAAATTAAATGCAAGCATAATATAATAAATGAATTCACAGGAATATTGTTTTGTAACAGCAGCACTCACATTATCCCATATTCAGCTAAATCATAAATAGTATAACAAGGTTCATAATCTATTGGCCTGCTATATAAAACTCCATGGAACTGAAACTATTCTTTCCTACATAAATGACAATTGTCTAGCTATTCCAGTTATCAAATTTTCAAACGTGAAAAAATACACTGCCTATGTGCTACATATCTGCTACATATGAGCAGCTATATGGGTTGCTGCTAAATTATCCTGCAAATCACTCTACAAGTGTGACTATAACTTGTCATTTGGGACTAGCACCATTTTATCTAATGACTGGTCATTGTATACTTTATGAAACATCACAAGAATGAGTATCATATACAAGCTTGGTACAGTAATTTTGAGGAATGATAGCTGGAAACAGATTCAAATATATAGTAGGCTTTCTAGAACCCTTCAAGAAAAAGCATTCATACCATTGTCAACAAAACTACTCAGGTTTGCTGTTGATATTCAGATTTGTAAAACTACTGCATTATTGGCAACAAAATGGTATGGATATGTCCATAAAGTCTCAATGAATTGAGTTTGACTTGAATGAAATTAGCTTTTATTGGTGGCTGAGAACTGCAAGACTTGTGGTACCCACTCATTTGCAAGGCAACAGATTGTTAAAGACTTAAGTAGACAATTCTGCTACAGAACATAAAAAAAGTCCTTCTGGGTAGAACATGGAACAAATTGACTTGGAAAACTTAAAAGCATTATGACAGTAAGAAAAGGTTTAGTTTAATTTTTTTCCTAATTTATGTCTAGTTCTGGTAACTATTAAAATACTTCATTAGCATTTAAAAGGCCTAAAGAAATAAGGACATATTAATAGAGTTAATTTGATCCCAAGAAGTCTTCCAGGGACAAGTTATGAAGAGGGCCATCAACTGAAGGGTCACCACAAAGAATGAACCTTGCCCTTGGTTGCTCCTTGCCACAACTCCGAAGTAAGAGAACTCAAAGAAGGGATTCTGAAGAGGATCCCCCCATTTGAGGTCAATACACAGGTCAGCAGATAAGTCCCCAGGATCTACTAGTCACAAGCTGCAAAGATCTTTAAAGACATGATCATCTTTTAGAAATGTAGTCTTGTCTGTAACTCAAACTGGTACCTTCCATGCAATATAAACACACTTCTCCTCAACTTGTTTTCCCTGCCACAGACATATCCCATGGGCTTTAAGAATCCATTTCAGCATTTCACATCCTGCATGCTATTGCTACTAGCTGGCATATTGCCCCACCTGAGGACTCTGTTTACATGCCTGAGACTTCACAGATTTAATTTTTGCTTGCTTGTAGCAGGGTGTGCAGATCCCGTGACAAGCAGGGTGTCAAATTCGCAACGTCACATGACGTGTCGCGACGTATTATGACTTTTTTTCCATTGCTGGCAAGGCGGTGGGTGCAGTTTCGGCCTGACGTATCCAGCCCATGGGCCAGCAGTTTGACACCCCTAACCTAGACAGAAGCAGCCAGGTTTGTTTACTAAATAATGTTCTCAGTCTCCTGTTTACCCTTTTGCCAGGAACATTTCTGAGTCTGGCAGTCTGTCTTAATTAGTTATCCTTTCTCATCTCATATTTTCATGCAAGTGAATTATTTCAAAACCAATTAAATCTACCTTCATATACTCTTTGCCTAAGAAGTGTTTTTCTTCATGTTCTAGCTAATCATATTGCTAAGTTCACAAATTGTGCTAAATTGTGGTTTAACTATGATTGTTGATAGTTTGGTTTACAATTTATGCTAAATCATAAAATATGTTTTACAAACCAAAAAGGATAATTCATATACTGTACAAACAAATATTATGGTTTAATGTGTAGTACATATCCATACCTCTGAGTTTCACTGGTTTATCTGCATTGCAGACACAGTACTTACCATAGCATTCACACAACCCATCACTTCTCTGCTGTTCATTGCCATAGCTAAAACAATCTATTTGGCAGTCCTGAATTTACATATGTGCTTGCATGGTATTATACAAATCCAGTTATTATGACTAGTAAACCATGTTTTATGAGTTACATGTGAGAACCCAGCCAACTGTGGCTTATTAAATAAAACACAAGAAATTGTGGCTTAGTATGTTTAAACCACCACATTGAAATCACATGACATTCTTTTTTAACAGTCATGTTTTCTCAACTACTCTATTTCCACTTCTGAGTACCTGTTTGTTTCTTTATTTCATCAGTAGAATTTAAAAGAGAAACATGTGTTACTTCAGCTGATAACAGCTGGGAGACAGAAGTCCTTGCCAACAAACTGCTAGTCACCATATCTACCAGGATATCCACATCTACCTTCTGCCCATCCTTGCAGGAGACTAAGGTGATTACTCCAAAACGTCTCAACAGAAGATAAATGGGATATGTTTTAATTCTGGTAATTATAACAAGGTATATCCCCATAAATTTGGAAAGCACCCATAACATCGTGGCCGTTTCTATGATTTCAATTAATAGGTACTTCTGGTGAAAAGCAGAACTGAACTTTACTTGAAAAGCTGTTCCACTTTCTTTTACTTGGAAACACAAACACATCAATAATTTCCTTCAATAATTCACAAAGCAGCTTTTAATAAACTTAAATCAATGTTTGTGAGGAAACTTTCCTGTTCCTGACACTACCTATCTCTATTTTATTTATTAAACTTATATGTCATTGACCACCAAGGTATCTCAGTGATTTACACATGAAGCTCTCATTACTATACCAAGCTAAATACTAACAAGCTTTCCTACCTGTTCACACTCTAACTGATATCTCCCTGATGTGTGTATATTTGCTCCCAGGTTATCTGCTACGCAGCAACTGTTGGTTTTGGCGTGGAATGAGAACCACACCTGCTATTCAACAGGCAGAGAGATATACCCTATTGCAATATTTATTGTGGCTTTCAGACACACATAATACCCACACATAAGACATTCAAGCAATCTGAGTCTGAGGGGTGATGGGAAACAGTCTAAGAAAGCAAACTGAGTAGAAAGGGTGTGTTAGTTTAAGAAACATTTGTAAAGAGAAAAAAAAGTCATTTCCCAGTTCCACATACTCCTACCCATGCAGATGTTGCTTCCGATCAAAGGGTCCCATTCTCACCTTTCTTCAAGTCTTTCATGCTGTGCATGGGATATTAATTTCAGATGCAAGGCTGATCCTCCTAGGATACTCTTGAAAATCTCATTTGTGCTTCCCTCTTAGGACCTTTGGATAATAGCAGTAGCCATAGCACTTAAGACTTATATACTGCTTCATAGGGCTTTATAAGCAGTTCACAGAATCAACATATTCTGAGTCTTTATTTTACTGACCTTGGAAGGATGGAAGGCTGAGTCGACTTTGAACCGGTCAGTATCGAACTCCTGGCTGTGGGCAGTCAGCCTGCAATACTGCGTTCTAACAACTGCGACACCACAGCTCCTAATAATAATTGTGTTATGTGCCTTCTGTAAGGAGCACTAATAAAAGAGAGCACAAAATTGGACACCCTAGCAGGAATATGTCAAGAATACCTCAACATTTGAAGAATTATTCAAAATAAATACTTTCTAAAATGAGTAGACCTCCAAAAAAATGTTTTTTATTAGTCTTGGATAAATGTTATTCTCTGTTGGAACTTGGGAAAGAAGCCTAGAAAGCTGCAAGAGCAGGCAACATAAAATGAAATCTCCTGGATGAGAGAGAGAGAAAAGGCTGTCTGCAAATCTGAATAGACATCCTCCTTTAAAAATATGAATATATTCCCTCTTTTTGGAAAGGGCATGGCTGATATGTTCCCACTGTGTCTTTGGCCCTACCTCACTTATTTAGCATAGGGTAATTTAATGTTCAATGAATAACACAAGAGGGTTGTAGGATTATTCAACACTATTGCTAGACTAATTGATAAAGCCTTTATATAAGTATCTCTCTTTGCACTCAATATTACAAAATAAATACAAGTAGAGCTGAATGCAATGAAATTTAATTTTAATGTATGCCAATTAGTGTACATTCAAAGTGACAATAAAGTTATTATTCTATTCTATTCTAGGTAGTCCTTGACTTACAAAAGTTCATTTAGTGACCAAAGTTACAATGGCACTGAAAAAAGTAACTTATAACCCATTTTTCACATGACCATTGTAGCATTCCCATGGCCATGCAATCAAAATTCAAATGCTTGACAACTGGTTCATATTTATGACAGTTGCAGTGTCCTGGGGTCATATAATCCCTTTTGCAACCTTCTGACCAGCAAAGTCAATGTTGAAGCCAGATTCACTTAATAACTGTGTTATTAATAACTGAACAACTGCAATGATTCACTTAACAACTGTGGCAAAAAAGATCATAAAATGGAACAAAACTCACTTAACAAATTAGCAACAGAAATTTTGGGCTCAGCTGTGGGAGTTAAGTTGAGGACTACCTGTATTAATCTATATCTCTGAGGCTAAAGACTTCAAACCACTTTGCTGCTTTTACTGGAGAGAAGAAAGCAGATATCATTTGCCTATTTCTAGCACCTTTTTTTCAATACCAGTTACACTGGCACAATTTGCAGGCACCCTGAACTGGCTTTGGTCTATGGGCTAACCAAGGTAAAATAGATGTACATGATCTCATGCACTTTGTATGGCAAGGAAACATTCAAAGAATGTTATGCACAAATATGTGTCCAGATCGGGAATCTTCATCTTATAATCCCCCCCCCCCGTCTTCCAGTTTGTTTCTTGAGTTTTTCTTTCCCACCGCCATCCCAAAATATCTGCTGGGAATTGAAAGGGCAAGGAGCATTTTAGGAGAATTGCTGAAGCTGATATGAGAACTGGTCCCATATACGTTTCTCGATTTCTATCTTCATGTCATGAAAATAAGTTCATTAATGCAAGCAGAGAAAGAACAGGGCTGGCTCATTTAATCCTTGTTCACCTGGAAAGTTAATGTGGTTTAAATAACCAGGTATGTTATGTAAAGTAGCGTCATGAGCCATTAGGTCATCATCCCTGATCAAATGTTTTATTGTTGAAAATTGGTCTTGCCTAGACTAAGCCATGCAGCCCAAACTGCCAGTTTTGCTCATAATGATCCGGTCATTTAATTGTGCACAGTAAGCGTATTTTAGAAGGGCCTGCAAAGAAGCAGGATCAAGAAGCTATGCAATGAATATAGAATATATGTGAATATAGGATAAGTAGATTTTAAGGGAAAATATTATCTGTATTTGTAGAAAACTTCATTTCTAAACCCAGTGCTAATGCAGAGGTAGACAAAACAACACTGTCCACATATAAACAGTGGTACTGTTAGGCTTGGAGGATTCCTAAGGTTTGCCAAAGAGTGAGTACAATATATATTAAGAAATGCTAAAGGAGAACTGAAACAAGACAACAAATATGGATAGGCATGCAGTATGCAGAAAGGTGGATAGATAGATAAAAAAAATAGTTCTTCATGAATAGGAGAACTTTACAGAGGAGCATTTTGTTGCAAATTCAATAAACTGGCAGAAGAAAAAGGCAAGTCTAAGGGATGAGTTCAGTTAATTGTGCGTGTTAGCATTGGCTTGATCAGCAAGGGAGAGAAAAAGGAAGACTGCAAACTTCTACGAAAGAGGAAAAGAAAAATGGTGGTAAGATAGCTTGTAAGGACCCTTTCTTTACTGTCTACCTGATCATTATGCACTTAAGCAGCAGGAATTACAGACCACTGCCATGATCACTGGCTCCTGAGAAGCATCAATCCTGAGAGGCGGGACGATCAGTCCTTCCCAAAATTGTGCTACTAATTGGCAAGCAAACTAAGGTCTCTTGGAGGAAGAATCAGAATACATCCTTGCTGCCTTTCTTAGGAGCCAAATTCTGGTGCAAAAAGGAGACAGATCTTGCCCATTTATGCCCCCCCCCAGATGAATATGTATATATGTGACTGGGTACTTGTTATTCTCAACCCCATGTGTGGACCAGCAAATGCTACCTTGGTAGCAAAATGTGACAACCCACCTCCACTTTAAAAACAAATAAACTATGTTCCTTTTGGTATCCCTGAGCATCTTTTTTATTGCTTACCAACAACCGAAACTGTTTTGGAACCTTAGCCTCGAGAGATTAGCTAATCTGACCCAGTGAACAAACCTGCTTCCAAAAATTGCAGCTCTTTTGTCATGTGTAGCAAATCTATTTACTAACATGAAAGCTGGATAATTAAATGACACTTCCTGGAACACATGGAGGAAGCTTTATATAATGCTACATGAAAGAGAGCTGCTGCTTAATCAGGAGGATATTGTTCCTTCTATATACATGAGTATGTCTACTCTGAGTATGTACACAGGGAGGATGGGAATTATATGTGAGCACATGCATACAAGTATATGTTACAGTCTTAATATTGGGGGGGAGTCATAGTTTACTAAAAGAACTGAACTGCTATATTGTGGGTATCTATTTGCATACCTGGCCTTTTTATTATAAACTAAGCTCTTCCTGTGCCATATGATCTTTTAGAGCAAATGTTATAAAGAGCTAATAAATTAAAAAGGGAACAATAGAAATTTAGCTAGTTGCTAAACTAAAGACCTTACATTGGTCTTGTCATCAAATTCAGGCAACTAAAGTTCCTGTGTACTGCACTGTACTGTAAAATTGATGCTTACAATAGCTCTGTAGTTAAATTGAAGATAAGCAGAGAATGGCTTTAGTTTCTAAAGTCTTAATACTATAATGACTATGTTGTGCCAAACCTAAGTATAACCCATACTTCAGAGTGTCTCTCCCACCCCGTTATCCAGTGTAAAACTAGTGTATATTAACCTGTTTATATAAAAGTAAAAATTAATTCAATTGCCATAATTATATATCTTCTAATTTGAATTTGCATAGGATGATTAATTACATTAATTAAACAATTTTCATTTGGAAAGAAGCACAGAGTAAAATCCAATTTAAGATCCAGATTGAAAACAAGCCAATATATTCATTGCTCCCTGCAATTTATTTTTTTTAAATCAAGTATGAAATCTGCATTAGGAAAGTTGTTTAATTTTGGCCCTTTTATCTCCCCCCCCCCCCGCATTGATGATAAATCTCATGTCCAAATTTTTTGCCCAATGACAGATAAATTCACACAGGCAGGTTCTGCAATCTTCTATTATTCAACAATTCAGTTACATAACATTGCACAAATGTTTCATGCAGAATGCATTTGAAGATATCCTTGTTGCAAATGTGGTGTCAATATATACATTCACAGAGGTAACTGTCAATCAGACAACCTAAATCAGTGGTTCTCAACCTTTTTAGTGCCGCGACCCCCAACCGGTCGTCTACTCAACCGGTCATAAGTCAAGGACTATGGGGCAGCACCATTTGCAGAATGGGACTTTTGGCGGGCTCAGCAGGGCAGAGACAGCCTGGACAATTCCTATTGGCTTTTGAAAGCCAATAGAATTAGACTCTATTCAAGAGAGTCTATTCTATTGGCTTTCAAAAGGGAGTAGCACAGCTAAGGAAAAGGGGGAAAAAATGGCGGACTGCGTTGTTTGGCGACCCCCGTGAAATGGTCGTTCGACCCCAAAGGGGGTCCCGACCCACAGGTTGAGAACCACTGACCTAAATAAGCAGCCAACATTAATTATTTGGCAAAAAAAAAAAGAGCTGTTATATTTTCTGAGTCCTGAACAAGAATTCTGGGAAGGAAAAAATATCCATCTGCATTTTAAAAATTTAGCTGGTTCCATTTGCACTAATTCTTTCCTGTAGTGTAAATTATTTGAGGCATCTGAAATTGCAACCTCAGGAGAAAAGACTAGATGGGGCAGAGCGATTGTGTGGACGTCTGTCAGCCATTTGTGTGAATGAAACAGTATTTTTCTACCACTATGCTCATATGAATTAAAACCAGCAAGGGGAGCCTATCGATACATTCGTACTACTTAACTGTTTACTTGTTTCTCCAGGTGGCTATAATTAACAATACTGGATATGAAAACTAGTCTTTTCATTATAGCCATGGCTTAATTCAGTGCAGATTTGCATTTTCTGGAACACATGATGTCTTTCAGACCTTATCTTTGCTTGTCTGCTTCTCACAGAACTATCCATTTCCAAAGTGCCCAGATTGCATTTTCACCTCTCTTCTACCTTAGATCATATTAATCATTAAAGTGAGATGCTGTAGTCAGAATCAGTTTGGCATAACAATTTAAAACTTGGATGCAATCATGCTTTCCGTTAGGATTCAATTTTCAGAATTTCCAGTCAGAAACCAATAAGGTTGGAGAATATTTAGCTATATCACTGAGCTTTTCCTCTTTAGAAAATATAAGAGGTAATGTAGCTATCATCAGCCTACAAAGTCTTTTTGTCTGGGATACAAATAGGCTAAAATGGGCTGATCAATTGAACATCTGGACTTCACTGGGATGTCTCCACTTCTAAATATGAGCCAGCAGTGTGCTGCAGCTGCCAAAAAGGCCAACACAGTGCTAGGCTGCATTAACAAAGGGATAGAATCAAGATCACGTGAAGTATTAATACCACTCTTCAATGCCTTGGAAAGGCCACACTTGGAATACTGCATCCAGTTTTGGTCACCACGATGTAAAAAAGATGTTGAGACTCTGAAAGAGTACAGAGAAGAGCAACAAAGATGATTAGGGGACTGGAGGCTAAAACATATAAGGAACAGTTGCTAGAATTGGGTATGTCTAGTTTAACGAAGAGAAGGACAAGGGGGGACATGTAGCAGTATTCCAATATCTCAGGGGCTGCCATAAAGAAGAGGGAATTAAGCTATTTTCCAAAGCACCTGAAGGCAGGACAAGAAGCAACGGGTGGAAACTAATCAAGGAGAGAAGCAACCTAGAACTAAGGAGAAACTTCCTGACAGTGAGAACAATGAATCAGTGGAACAGCCTGCCTCCAGAAGCAGTAAATGCTCCAACACTGGAAGTTTTTAAGAAGAGACTGGACAGCCATTTGTCTGAAATGGTGAAGGGTTTCCTGCCTGAGCAGGGGGTTGGACTAGATGACCTCCAAGGTCCCTTCCAACTTTACTACTATTACTATTACTATTACCGACTGGAAAGTACAAGTCTATGTTTGTGTGTTCATAAACATGATAAATCATAAACTACAGTTTATAGATCATAGTATGGTGATTCGGCTACCCTCTGATGCACCATTTGGAGCAGTGGTTCTCAACCTTTTTAATGCTGCGACCCCCAGCCGGTCATAAGCCGAGGACTACTCAACCAGTCGTAAGTCAAGGACTATTCAACTGGTGCAGCACCGTTTGCAGAATGGGACTTTTGGCGGGCTCAGCAGGGTAGAGACAGCCTGGACAATTCCTATTGGCTTTTGAAAGCCAATAGAATTAGACTCTATTCAAGAGAGTCTATTCTATTGGCTTTCAAAAGCCAATAGAATAAAAGGGAGTAGCACAGCTAAGGAAAAGGGGGGAAAAATGGCGGACTGCGTTGTTTGGCGACCCCTGTGAAATGGTCGTTCGACCCCAAATGGGGTCCCGACCCACAGGTTGAGAACCACTGATTTAGAGACAGAAGATGCTAACTGTTGTTACCTGTTGCTTCAGTGACTGAACTTATTTTCATCTAGATATCAATGTGAAAAATGTGCTTGGAGACACTCAAGGCCCAGCTTGTTAGGCTAATCTTTTCTGCACTTGTATGACAGACCCTGGGAAGGCAGGCTGCCCCCTTGCACACAGTACTTTGGGCAGCTGGCAGGCTTTCCTGTAACAGTGAAAGTTAGCGGTGAGAGAAAATAAAGTTGTGCTTAGCATGTTATAGAGGAAGAGAGGTAAAAAGGGCAGGAAATTTGTGCCGTGTCCATTTCCCCTTGGCCCTAAGCCGAGGCTCATTCCGGATCTGGGATTTGCGTAGGCAGTTTTAAAAATAACGGGTATATAAGGAGAAATGCCGAGGGCCAGTGAAATCCATAACAAAGGGTCTAAGAGCTGCACAATAGAGTGACTAGACCTAGCACTGCAACAGGGGATATGATCAAAGCAAATGTTCCAAACTGGAATAGTTCAAGAAACTTGAGTGTGTGCGCGTGTGTTTATGTAGACAAGTAGGTATATGAATCAATGCCAGAAGTATAAATAAAGGGCACTCCTGCTCCCCAATGGCACAACTCCAATGGAAGTCAGCAGACTGAATCTTTATAAAGGAATCCTAAGTATGTTCAAAATTTAAGTTCCCCTCAATATAATGAACTTGACTTCCTAACAAGCATAGGATTGCAGATTTAGATACATATTTGAAAAACTTGCTAAAGCTCAGAATGTGCTCTCTCTCTGTGTGTGTGTGTGTGTGTGTGTGTGTGTTTCCACACCAATATACAAACATCAGACCAGTTCCTGCCCTTCAATTCATTGTAGTTAGCTTCTGTTTTATAATCCATCCTGGAAAATAACCATTATAAATCTTCCTACTAACAGGTGGGGTTACATGTGCTAATATAAAATATTTCATTGAGATTTTGCATGTCTGTAATTATTGAAGTTTTCTGAGAGATAATTACTATAACAGGTGTGTGAGATATAACCCTTAATAGGAGAGCAAATACTATTTTATCAAGTTCACTTCAGTGTTATAAAGGAAAGTAGTCAGAAGCTTTCTTGAGAAGCATTTTCAAAGGAAATGTTGGGTTCTAGCATGCATTTTTTAAATGATTTGACAAAAAAATAACAGGTTACTCTTTCCCAATAATGGGCAGAGCAGCACAAATTGAATACCTGCGTTTAAAATGAAAATGGCGGATAAGAAGGTACGGTTTTGATTTCTTCTCTCCGCTCTCTGAACGTGAATTTATGGACCGAGTGGAAGATTCCTATCAAGTTTAGCTTCAGTTAAGGAGAGGCTCAGGAGAAAATTCACAGGAAGCCACAGAGCCAAACATGAAAAAAGTACGAGACGCTTTTTGGAGTCAAGGACGCTATTAGCAAAATTCCCTTTTATTTCCGTGGTCCTCTATCGCAGTCCTGGGGATCCGATGTGATGATACAATCGAGTTTACTCCCAGATAAGGAAGTAGGAACGAAACGCGGTAATTAATTTTACATAATCTACACCGCGAGTCTTCTTGCCACAACGGCAATATCAGACTTGATATTGATTTAATACCGCTGTAAAAGGAGGCTGGAAGAGCTCCCGATCGCCATTATTTATGCTTGCGTTTCAGCCCGTGTTATCTTTTTTTTAAACTGCTGTTTCAGTTCGCACCTGCCCTTCCCTTAAAGGAAAAACGCACTAGGGCGGGGGACTGGGGAAGAAAGCTCTATTACATTGGGGGGGGGGAGACATCTAAATAAATAAATTTAGTACATGACAAATAAGCCATACTTATTAAGGAGAATTATGTTACACCCTCCTTCCGACGCTTCCCTGGGCCTCTGTTAGTGAACGCGCGTTCGCGTAAACAACCCTGCCCAACTGGAGCTCTACTTGTATCTGAGCTCCGTGCAATTCGTAGTGGCTATTGCTGGCTGAGGATAATACGAATTGTACTTGAATACAGCTGGAAATCAACCGGTCGGGGAAAGCTAATATTAAACACCAGAAAACTTACTCTAAATATTCTGCAAAAGGATCCTTTGCGAGTTTCGGGGAGACGGAAATTACGCAAGAGGCAGGAGAAGGCGTGGGGGGAAGAGTACACGAAGCGTCCCAAGCACCCCCAGCAACGCCTAGATCGAGGGTGTCCAACACTGTCTAAGACTTTTAGACTCCAATTGCCAGAATTTTCTTGGGGTTGCCAAAATTGAAGACCCCTGGCCTAGACTGAAGAGCAGGCGGAACAAGATTGAAAGCTTCACCTGTCCTGATCCCGCGGGGGGGGGGGAGATACAGAGTTTTGACTCACCTCCATTTGGAGGGATTCTTTAGCAAGACAACGCCTGATAGCCTTATTTCCTTTCTATCAGCGGGGGGGGGGGGCTGCCAGACCTTGATAAGTGAAACTGCCTCTAACGGAGGTCACTTCTATTTTTTCTGTTACATTTTTTTTCTTGCTTGGCCCTAGTGGGAAATCCTCAGGTTTTTTGGAAAGGACCCTGTAGTTTAGGTGAAATATTTTCATATTGGAATTGGTTAGTTTTAGCTTATCTAAAAGTCTAGCATCCTTCTGAACAGTTTGCTAACATATGGGTTAACTAAGCTGTGGTTTCTATTGAATTAGCCCAGTTGTTTGCATTCTCACAACACTTGACTTCAAATCACATTTGTTGGGTTTGTGCACTCCAACTCCAAACCTGGCAACCACATTACAAGTTTAGAAGGTTATGCAGACATCTAGGTTGAGACAACCTTCTTTTAAACAGAAGCATCTTTATGATGACAGTTTGCTTTTGTAACCAAGGTTCCTTTCCCCATATAATATCTCATGTTTGGGGTTGTAGCCAGATCAAAATGGCACAAGACTGTTCCTCTGTGAGAAGGACTGCTTCCTTTGGGGCCCAAGGGTTAATCCAGAGTGATGATTAAAATTACAACATTGAATTGCTATTTTAAAGTTGGCTGTCTCCTTTCCTGGTACTTAAAATACAACAATAATATTGAAATGCTTGTCTTAGCCATCTGCCTCTCTTTATCTAATAGTCAGCGTGCTCCAAGCGATTGTTTTAGAAAGCTACTATGCACAAGTAAGCCTCCCCCATGATCACATCATGGTTTGACATCCTTTTTTTTTACTGGTGGCTATGTGGAGGTTTTGGGATTAATCCAGGATTGGGGAGGTGAGTGCTTCAATTCCAGTTCTGAGCCTTTTTTCAGAGTCACCAGCTCCCAATAATAAGCTTACATTGTTCATAGTGCTTTGGGTTTGGTGTGTGAAAGGATTTCTATGTACTGTATTGGATTTTATTGTTACAAACTGTTATTCACATTTCTGCCCAACCTTTCCCTCTGTGAAAGAGTGCGGCTGATTCTTGATATTTCATGTAGTATTCATAGGTGACAATATATTCTCTTTGGACTCAAAACTTCTGTACATTTTTTTATCTAATGGCTATTATCTCAAGTTATCTTATCTAATAGCTACTGTAGCCACGAGTATTTATGTGAAGAATTACTTTCTTTCGCCATTCATTTAATGATGACCTATATGGAACATTCAACTGAGGTGGAGAACAGTCTAAGATTCTCCAATTCCTTTTATGATTGACCAGTCAAATAAATAGGACAGAAAGGTGGGTTCTCTCACACAATTATATAGAAGGTGACTTATATGTAGGTTGCTCACATTTTTGGGTTATTTTCTAGCCTAGAAAATTGGGAATTTGCTTTTTCAGGAAAGTTTTAAAAAATGTTATATTCAATTCTGGATGATAATAAATAATCTTGTAACATTAAATTGTAATTAATATTGATAGATTATTGGAAATAAAGAAAGGGAAAAACTAAATTATCTAAACAATATAGTTTTAACATTGCTCAATACTGTATACATATATAAATAAATGTATTAAGATTTACAAAACCATAACAAGCAAAAGCAAAATATAAATCATCAGCAAAAACAGCACTTTCCATGTTGTAGCTATTCTTTGTCTCTGTGAAGAGGCTCTCTTATTTCTTTACAATAGACCTCACCAATCTGGTATACTCCTGATAGACTGATACTACAGTTCCAATGCACGTACGTGCACACATACACACACACACACACACACAAACACGCACACCAGCAGACTTTTAGCCATTCTGCCTACATTTTCTGGGAACTATCGCCCCAACACATTTTGAAACCACCAGTTTGATTAAGACATCTTTTCAGTGGATTGTTCTACATGGAAAACCAGAATTGCTTATAAGATGAGCAGCTATATAAATATAATAAATAAATACATGGAACATCATGGCAATAATGCCCCAGGCATTCAGATAGCCATCTACTTTCTCATCTTCTACTATTTGAAAATGTAGATTCAAGTATTGGAATTGAGCTACATGCTTTACCACTAACCCATGGTCCTTTCTAATGCATTTGACATTTAACATCATGTAATTATCACATGTGATCACTATACAATTATAGAATGTGTGTGTATATTTAGCTGGTATAAAAAATATATGTATGCTGACAGATATATCCTGCCTTTCAAAAATAAAGATTCAAATACTACCCATTTAACAACATGCTATAAAAAAAAGTATTTTACCTTGTCTCATTTATTCCCTCTCAACTTGTTTTGGACTACAACTCTGCTGCAAGGAGCATTTGTTAACATCATTATGAGTTTTCTTCAACTATTCTAAGTTGTCTTTTTTAAAAGATAGGTTTTAAAAAAAGAATTGTAGTAAGGAGTGCTTCACGTGTATGATTTTCTTAAGTCTCATAAGAACTCTATAAAATGAGTATTTTTTTTAAATTTTTCTTCATATTGTAGATTGGAAAAAAGTGATGCCCAAATTAAGGGATAATAGGTTGCCTAGTAGCCCTCCCTGGCCTGATGTCCACCTAGATGTCTTGGACTAATTTACTTTTTCCAGGCCTGACGTCCTGTAGATGTGTTTTCCCATCGAGCATAGCCATTTTTGAGAACTATAATCCAATATATGTGGAAGGCACTGCATTGTAGGAGACTGTGGGATATATAGTGAGGGGAAAAATTATTTGATCCCCTGCTGATTTTGTACATTTGTCCACTGACAAAGAAATGATCAGTCTATAATTTTAATGGTAGGTTTAGTTTAATAGTGAGAGACAGAATAACAACAACAAATCCAGAAAAACGCATTTCAAAAAAGTTATAAATTGATTTGCATTTTAATGAGTGAAATAAGTATTTCATACCTTATCAATCAGCAAGATTTTTGGCTCCCAGGTGTATTTTATATAGGTAACAAGCTCTTAAAGGGAGTGCTCCTAATTTCAGCTTGTTACCTGTATAAAAGACACCTGTCCACAGAAGCAATCAATCAGATTCCAAACTCTCCACTATGGCCAAGACCAAAGAGTTGTCCAAGGATGTCAAGGACAAGATTGTAGACCTACACAAGGCTGGAATGGGTACAAGACTATCACCAAGCAGCTTGGTAAGAAGGCGACAACAATTGGTGCAATTATTCGCAAATGGAAGAAACACAAAATAACTGTCAATCTCCCTCAATCTGGGGCTCCATGCAAGATCTCACCTTGTGGAGTTTCAGTGATCATGAGAACGGTGAGGAATCAGCCCGAAACTACACGGGAGGATCTTGTCAATGATCTCAAGGCAGCTGGAACCATAGTCACCAAGAAAACAATTGGTAACACACTATGCCATGAAGGACTGAAATCCTGCAGCACCTGCAAGGTCCCCCTGCTCAAGGAAGCACATGTATAGGCCCGTCTGAAGTTTGCCAATGAACATCTAAATGATTCAGAGGAGAACTGGGTGAAAGTGTTGTGGTCAGATGAGACCAAAATCGAGCTCTTGGGCATCGCCGTGTTTGGAGGAGAAATGCTGCCTATGACCCCAAGAACATCATCCCCACGGTCAAACATGGAGGTGGAAACATTATGCTTTGGGTGTGTTTTTTGCTAAGGGGACAGGACAACTTCACTTCATCAAAGGGACGATGAACAGGGCCATGTACCATCAAATCTTGGGTGAGAACTTCCTTCCCTCAGTCAGAGCATTGAAAATGGGTCGTGGATGGGTATTCCAGCATGGCAATGACCCAAAACACAAGGCCAAGGCAACAAAGGAGTGGCTCAAGAATGAGCACATTAAGGTCCTGGAGTGGCCTAGTCCAGGGCTTTTCAACCTTTTCACCTATTGTACCACTTTTAGGATATGGCAACATCCGAGTACCACCAGTCACCTAGCAAGGTGTCAAAAACGTGATGACCCCCCACCAAAAAGGAAAAAAGTGATAAAGTACAGGTAATCCTCGACTTACAACAGTTCACTTAGTGATTGTTCAAAGTTACAATGGCACTGAAAAAGTGTCCCCCAAGCCATAGCCGAGTAAGACATCTGCCTGCCCGACTGGCAGTGCTCTTCCTCCTGTCCGAGGTTTTCATTGTTGTGAGCATTTCTGTTGAGGATTGGCAGTAGGGGTGGGAGGTGTTGGGTTTTTATTTCCCCCGTCTGTTGGGTGGTTGTAGTAGGTTTTGGTCACTTCACATGACCGTGGAACACTGTGACTGTCATAAATATGAATCAGTTTCCAAGCATCTGAATGTAAATCACAAGACCCTGGAGATGCTGCAACATTTCCAGCTGATCAGCGCTTCTTCTGGGCTCAGCAGAAGCACCAGGATCAGCGCCGAGCTCCAGCTGGAGCCTGGCGCTGATCCTGGCACTTCCGCTGAGCCCTGACAGCCCTGAAGCTCCAACCATCTCTCACTCAGGCTTATGCTGTGCTGCCACCAGTTCAGCTCATTCCCCTCCCCTGCTACTTTCCTAGGATGGTCGTGTACCACCTGCCAGATGCCAATGTACCACAGGTGGTACCCGTACCACTGGTTGAAAAGCCCTGGCTAGTCAGCCTCCAGACCTTAATCCCATAGAAAATCTGTGAAGGGAACTGAAGGTTTGAGCTGCCAAACATCAGCCTCGAAACCTTAATGACTTGGAGAGGATCTGCAAGGAGGAGTGGGACAAAATCCCTCCTGAGATGTGTGCAAACCTGGTGGCCAACTACAAGAAAGGTCTGACCTCTGTGATTGCCAATAAGGGTTTTGCCACCAAGTACTAAGTCATATTTTGCAAATCAATTTATAACTCTTTTGAAATGCGTTTTTCTGGAATTTTTTGTTATTCTGTCTCTCACTGTTAAACTAAATCTACCATTAAAATTATAGACTGATCATTTCTTTGTCAGTGGGCAAATGTACAAAATCAGCAGGGGATCAAATACTTTTTTCCCTCACTGTAGCTAGCACTTTTACAGAATCATTTGGCAACTACTTATTTTTTAAATTGTCTATTCTTCTGCTTTTAACTGATAGTGATTAGCTCTTTCACTTCAAGGACAGAGTGTGCTTGATTGTACTTGTATTTGATTCCGCAATAGTATATCATGTTAACAGCTAGTTTATTGAAAGGATACAAAGACACCAAAACAGATCAAATAGGTATTTCCATTTGAAATTTACCATGGAGGGAAAATGACTTTCCAGGCTTTGTGTGGCCACTCTGGGACTGATTTAACACTACAGAATTCATTCTGAATTTGAAGCAAAGATAAAAAATATATAAATAATATGCTGCAAAATAATTTTCTTACAGAGACTATTATGTACATTGAGTAAGACTCCTGGATCTCTTGGAGAAAGATTTGCATAGTTGTTGCTCTTCTGGATTACAGCATCAATTTATTGTGCTACTCCACCCTGATAATTAAGGTCTAGTAAGGAGAGTAACTGGAAAAGTAACTTTAGATTTAGCCTTAGGAAGCCAGCTTGCCTTTTCCTTGATGGCCATTATATCCACATTATTTTCCAGAGTGATCTCTGCCTTTTGAACTGCAACATCAGCCCAAAACATCTTACAGACTCAACTGAGTATGGGGAGACCTGTGCAGGCAGTAGGCTTGGGGAGATAAACCTATCTCTGGTAGACAAACTCAACAGTTTAAGGAAATTCCTGGTACTATGTGGCTGGAGGCCAAGTCCCAACTTACTCTACCAAGAAAGATCATATATGCTGAGCTTTCTAATGGGCACCTTCCCATATAGTTCTCAAGAGGCTAAAAACATTTCCTATTAGTTTATATACGGAATCCTGCCGAGATTGACAAGTGAAACACACAGAAGGAACCTGTCTTTTGTGCCCAAGGCATGGAAAGCCCCATCTCTGCAAAAAGCAGAACATCCTAAACTGAAGGAACTAAGGAGAAATGCTATACTGAAATCAGCAATGCCCTTTTTATGTGTAATGGGGGGGGGAGCTGCTAAACAATCAGACTTCTGTACTTGAGTAGGAATGCATTATAATGCACTTGACCATTTTCAAGCTAATGACTCACAAAATGTTTTGGCAGATTTTTGTACCAAAGATACAAGACTAGAAAAATGAGAGACCAATTATCTTTCTCCTGCCACACATATTTTTTGCCGCTGTACCTCACAGAGAAGGCAGCTGAGACTTCTTACAAAGTGATAAAATTATCATTGCTTGGAATACTCAACAGACATTACCAGTGTACATACATATTATCTGAGAAAGAAATTAAAATTGAAGGTTCTATTGTTTTAAAAAACAAAAATCTCCAAGACTAGATCAAGACTGAAGTTAAATACTACTCAACACAAAGAATCTATGAGACATGCTCATGTAATTACAACTATGCAGAAACAAAGGATGCTTTGGTAACTAAAAGAATAATAAGTTAATTATCACGTAAGGTTTAGATTAACATAGT
This sequence comes from Crotalus tigris, assembly GCF_016545835.1. NCBI lineage: Eukaryota > Metazoa > Chordata > Lepidosauria > Squamata > Viperidae > Crotalus > Crotalus tigris. The sequence continues at coordinate 5,328,444 of NW_024100417.1, read as the reverse complement.
CTATGTTTCCCAAAGGAAGTTGGTATCTTTTCTTGATACTTTTTTCAATGACTTTATATATAGTGGATGAATATTCATTGGGGAACCAGTGTCAAAATTAAAAATAATTAAATATTGACTTATAATATTTTGAAATAGTTTTAGCTCTTTGAAAAGCTGAATAGTTCAGGTTTTCACACAAATAGAAATACATTTTTAAGTTCTCTGGCAATCAAATATCTGGAATTTTTGTCTGTTTTCCTTAATGTATATACAAATCAGAATCTTAATTTATTCCAAAACAATGCATTTGATCAAAAGTTATTGCTTCAAATAGTTTAATGCATTGGGATTCTGTATCCCAAGCATAATCATAGGATCACATACACTGTTATCAACTGATTAACATATTTCATTGGAATGTCCTGCAATCAGGGCCAATATGCTAATTATGGAAATCTCAATATTTATAGCCTGAATGGTATCATCAACACATAAGAGGCTGAATTGGGGAATTCCAGGATTTGTAGAAATGTAAAAAAAAATGTTTATGAAGCAAAATAATTTAATTTATTCAGTAAGAATTGAATAAACTCAGTGGGCTTTTACACTGAGCGACATAGGGTAGGAGTAAAGAAAAAACCAGGGAACAGATACTAACAGATAGTTAGTATCTTGTACCATAAAATTCTAAACTGCAATCTCCTGTTGCAGGTTCTTATTCTAAGAAAATGTTTCATATCACATCACATCTTTGGTCCCACTGCATGATATTACCAGAATTCAGACAAACAGCTGTACATGCTAGACATCCCACATTTCTGGTATTTACCAGCAGTCATGCAGATTGGCAAGGAACATGGACAAAATTAATTAAATGAACACAATGACTTAGCTACTTAACAAGTACATCTAAAAATCAAATAGTCCATTACAGCATTCTATATATCTGTAGTTAAAATGTTGGCAGCAGCCTGCAGTACTTAGTGCTTTTTGTACACTTTCCTTTGGAAGGTGGGCTAGGAGGAGATATCCCATTTCCTCATTCTGGAGAGGCCACCCAAAAAGATATTGAGAGATCAATTTATGGGATAAACCACCCATTATGTATTTATCTAATGAACAAAAATAACCTCTGTTTATCTCCTTACCTTCTTGTATTATCTGAGTAATTTCAGACATTCAAAACTGTTGTGGGGAACAGACCCAGCATTAAGTCCGTACACAAGGAAATTATTTGTTGTCTTTTCTCTTGAAGGATATGAATCTTCTTGTGGCTGTACTTCCAAATCGAGACATGTAATTTACATTTATATTACTTTTGTAATTGGAAGAGGAGAGACGTATTAGTCTATGGTGGCAAAAAATCGGGAAGAGTCTGTAAGTACCTTTTCCGAGTAACACGTTTTATTAAAAAGTGCAGCTAGTGAAAGCTTATGCTTTGAATAAAATTCGTTAATTTTAGTTTTTTTCATTAGTTTCTATTTTGACTCTCCTCCCTGCTGCTGCCATCTTGTTAATACATAGGTTAACATTCCCTGATAAAGAGTTGTTATTCAATAGCTTTCTGTAAAGATCAGCGATTCGTGTATGGCTGTTAACTTTATCACTTCTCTGGATCTAATGATTTAATTGGGGGGCATTTTATATAGCTTTATTTATTTATTTATTTATTAATAAAATTTATATGCTTTTGCTTTGTATATATTATATGCTTTGTATATATTGTGAATTATGTGTCTACAATTGTCTTCCTGTCCCCAATCCTTATTCCATGTTTAAAACACCTATTATATTTCTGAAGTTTTAGGGCAAAAGAAACAACAACAAAAGGTTTTTGCCAGCCCTAATTTTTAAAATATTTATAATACACGGTCATATTCTAAACTTCCTGAAATTATAACACCATTTTGATTTTTGTTGTTCAGGTGCTAAGTCATGTCTGACTCTTCAGAACCCCATAGACCATAGCATGCCAACCCCCCCCCCCCATCCTCCACTGACTCCCTGAGTTTGTCCAAATTCATATACATTGCGTCGATGATACAAGGGCAATTCAGAAATAAACCTCTGTTTGGTTATCAATAACAGACACTCGCAGGTACAGAACGTTTATTATACACATTAGAAAACTACAACACTACATTACTTTTCAACATAATCACCATTCAAATTGAAGCACTTGTCATAACATCTTACAAGGTTTGAAATTCCTTAGTAGTAGTCATTTGGTGCCAAATCTGAAGGACAGACTGGGTTGATAAGCTGTAGATTTGGACCTCAAAGTCCAGCCTAGGGATGAAAACATAGAGGTCTTGGAGAATTTCTGGACACTGAAGAGAGTTGTTAGGAACTTTTCTGCCTGGGCTTTCCTATTATTTTATTTAAATATATCCAATAAAAGGACTCAAGATGAGTTAGGGCATCTGAGAAGAAAGAACAGAATTTCCCTCATAGGTATCAAGAGCCTGCACTTGTATCTAGTCTTCTTTATTATTTGTTTGATAGCTAAATCTGATCTGGTAAAAACTTGGGGTCTAGGTTTGCTAGGTCTTGAATATATTAGGTTCTGTTCCAAAACAAACCCAATGCTCCTCACTTCCCTTTTGGTCTGCAACATAGGCTGAGTATAGAGATAAGTCCCGATTTTCTCTTCTACATCTTAACCGTCATGGGACTGCTGTCCTTTCTCTAGGATCCTAATTGGTGAGATGTTTAACTCCAGTTTGAAAGTTTAATTTCATGAGGGGGTGGAATGAAAATAGAGTGAAAGATAGGTCTGCAATGGGAGAGAGAGTACAAGACAATCCAGTGACATTCCTTCCACATTTGGTCTAGTTCCTCTTAGTCTTCCAGTCTTGTCTGTGGTCCCTAAATGATTTTTTCCTACTAGACCAAAAAGTCCTACAGATTGGTTCCACCCCAAGAACTCCATCAGCTTTCAAGTTAAAATTAATGTTATTAAAAGATGACGAAGCTGAATTTGTGCAGATAATTGTAAAAGAAAGAAAGAAAGAAAGAAAGAAAGAAAGAAAGAAAGAAAGAAAAAAGAAAACAAGTAATTGTAGAAATAGCAACACTGATGAATATGATTGAGGAGATAGGACAGATGGTAAACTAGATTTGAATTATGTATGTGATCTGTGCCAGTAAGATGAGTGACATTTATTTCTGACCAGTCCAACAAGTTAGTGTTAGCAAGAAAAGATTCACAACATAGAGACCATAATAAAAAAGACCTTGAAGAAATTTTAAATGAAATAGTTAAACTGGTCTACCCAACTTATGAAAAAATGTGAGGACAATAAACTGAACAATTTTCAAGTCAAATATTTAAGAAATAGAAAGGAAACGAATAATGTGCTGTTGACTAAGGATAGTAGAAAAAAACAGTATTTTTCAATGAAAGAAAAAGAATTGGCCTGGTGGTTAAGACACCGGTCTAGAAAGCTAGAGACCTTGAGTTTGAGTCCCACCTTAACTATGAAAGCCAGTTGGGTGACTTGGGGCCAGTTACACTTTCTCAGCCCAACTCACTTCATATGGTTGTTGTTGTGGGAAAAGGAGGAGGAAGGTGTGTTGGATATATTTGCCACCTTAAGTTATTTGTAAAAATAATGAAGGCGAGATATAAATAAGTAAATAAATAAATGTTTAAAATGCAACATCCTGCCTCTTAACCTTGAAGTTTTATTAAGTTTTGCAATCCAGGAATAGATCTTAACTTACCTTTCTCTAATGGAACGTAATTAAAATTTGTGGAATGTCATTTTCTTACCAATTAGAGCACTCTATATTACCGCCTACTTCTTTCTGGTGTTGGAAAAGATTGAGAGTGGTCTTCCTTAACCAGTGGCTTTCTGGATGTTTTGGATTACAACTCCCATCACTCTAACCAGTTGTGATCATACATGGGGGAGGGGGGACACCTAATAAGAATCATGGCTCAGTACATTTGAAGGATAATGTGTTAAGAAAGGCTAAATATGGATTCTTGAACATGAAAGTGTAAAAAAGGAAATGGGCCAATACTCTTTTCCCTAAAATCGAAGATATGCTATACTTAAAACAAATGGGATCAAACAGGATTTTTTTTAAAAAAAGTACAAAAGCAGTCAATATGTTACCTTAAGTAAATACTTGCTTAAACCTCTTCTTAAATAGTTGGAAGATTGCATAATAATGCCCCATTAGTATTTATAGGTCATTTTAAATTGTTCTGGGGGAAAAAAAGCACTAGATAAAATTAAATCGCTGGGCTTCTCTATGGAAAGTCTGTGTTCATTAGGATTTGATAATGCTAGAACTGCCTTGAAACAACATATCTGGGATATTGATCTCCAAACAAACTTAAGTAAGGTGGCACATTCCAATATTTGTCACTTGCTTCCAGAAGGATTCTTTCCAGCTTCTTATCTATTTTCCATTACAATTTTGAAATTTCGTAAAGCTTTCACCTTAGCCAGGCTGGATGCGTTGCCCTCGGCAGTCCATTTTGAACGGTTTAAGGGCATTCCTATGCACCTTCAGTTGTGTCCATGTGGTGATGGCTCTATAGAAACCCTAAGCCATATGTTGCTTCGTTGTTCTTTATATAAAGACTCTAGACAGATTCTTATATATCCGATATTGAAGAAGTTTCCAGGTAAGGGATATGTATTTTATCTAAAGTTGCTACTTTCAGATAAGGATCTGAAAATATCAATTCAGGTTGCCCAATTTTGTGCCACCATTTGCACAATACGTTGCACCACTATCAAGGTCTGAAAAATTTTAATATGATGTTTTATTTTGAGAATTTCGGATTATATTACATTGATTGTTTGATGGTTTTATATTCTGTAAATATGGAAGTAAAATTGTCACTGCTGTTATACTTTGATTATGTCTGGCCTTATGGCTGTAATAAACAGATTGATTGATTGATTGCATAATAATGGAAATCACTTTAATGAAATAGTTGAATTTCTTTCACGGTCAGTTTTGTTAATATATAAGTATCTATTGGGAAAAATTTCTGCCAGGATATCCTCTGAATCAGTGTCTCTCATCCTTGACTGGGGTGGGGAATTCTGAGAGTTGAAGTCCACTTTTTAAAAAAAAAAAAAAAAAAGTTGCCAGTGATGAGAAACACTGCTTTGGATTGCGGTAGATCTAAATTGCAATTGGTATCAGTATTAATATTATCATTATAATAACCAATGTGCATTGCACTTCAGGGAAGTTACCCTGCAGGTATGGCTGAATGTTAATACCCAGAAGCCTCAGTCAATATGACAGAATGCTGAACTTTGTTGTTCAATAACATTTTCAGGGCCAAAGTTTCCCAACTTGCATTTCATAGATGACAAGGGATGAGCAATCTAATTCAAAGACACAGCCAAAACAAGCATATAGTGCAATCTCTCCTTCCAATACCTGCCCTAAAATCCATATACTATATTCTCTGACACCTTTGCATAATCTCTATACCAAAAAGTGCAGAACAGTCATTTTCATTACTTTGATGTTTCTTCTGACTTTTTAATACCAAGATATTAGCTTCTGGCCATTTCATCTCTTTTTTCCTGGCGTCTACAACATAGTACTGTATCTAAATCTTGCTTTATTGCAGTGAAATAGGACCCCCCCCCAGCACATTTCCTTGTAAACATGGAGACGGTGCTCCACATTATAGAGTGACCTACTCTCATAAGCTTTAAAAGGATTGTAATTTGCTAATCTAAGTATTGCCTGGTGAATAACCAAGTGTAACTTGGTTGTAGTCTGAGGCTGCAGGCATGGCCAACAAGAGACCTGACGTGAGAGCGGTCTTGAGCTAAGATCAGAATTCATGCTGTGACTCTGTAAAAAGAGCTGTAGCTTCCCTGATATGTATCCTAAACTCCCAGCTGCAATACTCCAAAGCACGGGATCCTCTCCTACACACTCATTTTAGCCTTGCAAGAATCCTGTAAGGTAACTTAGGCTGAGAGTAACAGAGCCTGGAGAGCTTCATCATGGAATGGGGAATGTAATCTGAACCTTCCCGTGTATGGTCAGACACCATAGGACTGCCTTCCCCAGCCTAGTGCCCTCTAGAAATATTGGGCTGCTCAGCCCATCACGTCCCGTCCTCCCTGCTTTGCTAGAAGGGTGGAAGGGTGCCAGATATCTGGAGGGCCGCGGGGACAGTAGGGCTGCTTTGCCTTTACAACACAGCGGGGAGGCTGCCGCTTTCGAACATTTAGGGCGAAGTAGTCGTATTACTGACACTTCAGCACTCTGCATCCGGGCCGCTCCACTTGTTCCTCTCCTGGCAGCGACCGTCGTGTTTCCAACTAGCCTTTTTTTTTTGTGGTGGGCGTGGCTTTGCCTTGCGAAATCAAATCCAAAGCGGCTTGTCATGAATATTAACATAACCCTCGACCAATTACAGCAGGCTCAGCTGTTTTCACGAGCTGAACTCGTACAGAAAGTTTTGAGTTTGGGGTGGGTTTTTTTTTCCGCTTTGGGAAGAGTTCAGCGCTCGATCAGTGCCCGGAGCGGAGCTGCCGGACCGAGGGCAGTTACCGAGCTCTTTCCAGCTCGAGCCACCGCGCAAGATGAGCGTAGCAGTGGAGGAAGCCGTCTTGCCATCCATCTCCACCTTTGCCGGCTTGGTGCCGCTGGAACAGAGGCGGCCCGAGATGGTACGGGAGCTATTGGCGGAGGGAGTCCTTCGGGAGCGAGGACCGGCGATCTCTCAACTAGGGAGCAAGCGCCGTTTAACTCGAAACGCGCACGGAGGATCTTACAAACTTTGCAAATTAAAAGTAGATGTAAAGAGCGCAAATGTCTCTAGAAGGAGCTTCGGACCGGCCGGGCAATTTTGAACAGGAATGCAAAGGCTCTTTCTCCGGCGGGCAGATTTTCTGTTCCAAATTGCCCAGGGGTGCTCCCACCCGCCGCCTCTCCTTCTTGGTCTAGATGTGCGTAGTAGCTACGCTCGCCTTCTGCTCTTTTCTCTTGGGACTCGAATGAGACGTGTAGATCTGCGGCGAACAAAATCGTTTCTCAACCGCGTTCTTGAAAAGCATAGTTTAGGAGACCAAGGCTAGTTAGATTTGTAAAGGGAAAGTTGTGGAGTTTGTTGATCTGGAGCAAAGTTTTTTCGCCAACCCCCCCGCCCGGAGCGCCTTAGAGGCAGCACCATTCTCAACTTGGCGAGGTGGGCGCGTTTATTAGGCTATTCTGGTCCTTCAGAAGTACGTGCGGAGACTAAGCAGGGTGGAGTTCCTGATCGGGCTGATTTGAGGTCCCAGAAAAGTGTGTTCCCATAATTGGCGGAATCCTCTATCTGGCGTCCCAACTCCATACATAGTTTCAGCGCCGTCGGAAAGGACAAACCTGTTAGTAAAGATTCCTGGGCTCGCTTAACAGTTTCGTTTTAATCGAAACCAAGTTAAGCTGGGCGTCCGAATTTTGCCGACCCCCCCCCTTTTTTTTTCATTTTTAGGGGGTTCCTTGCATATCTTTGTGCGCAAAACTCATTTTGCCTTCGCGTGTCTTTTCAGGATTATACAGAGTAGTGCTGAAAAATGTGTAGGTTCGAGTTCTGCCTGAGCAAAGAAGGAGTTTTGTTGTAAACACCTCGATTGGGCTCAGAAGGGATTCAGGTCGAAGTCCCCTTGGCGGCAAAATTAAACGGATTTCGGCAAAGGGAGCTCAACTCCGGGCATCTGTTGACACTCAGACAAGTCCGGGGCCATCGCTGCGCGCCGGGCGCGAGGGGGTTCGCGCAGAGAAAATATCGCGGTGGCGGTGCGCAGAGGGCGGGACTGAAAAGTTCAGGTTAATTTACTCCTCCATCATTCCTTGGGGGGAGGGTACCTAGGGACAGCTGATTCGGAGTTTCTTCCGACTTCGCTGTTGGCGCCGGGACGGCGCGGGGTTCGGAGAAGCCTGGCTTTGTGGGTCTCCGGGGAAGCAAGTAGAAGGCCAACGCCGGGGCTGCTCGGAGACAGGAGCGCGTAACCCGTTTTTCAAGTTTGGGGGTGCTGTCACTAACGCTGGGATCTGAGTCTCGGACGCATTAACTCCTTCCACACGGTAACTCCTGCTTTTCCCTCCGCAGAGGCTGGCTCCTCCTTCCTTGGAAAGTGCCACCGCCATCAAGAGGGAAGCCGACGAGCTAGGTAACTTCGTCGACCTGGAGTTCATCCTGGCGCACACCACCAACGGGCAGCCCAATGGCGGGGTGGGGCCCGCGCACCCCGGCGGCAACCCTAACTACCCCCTGCCCGAAACCCCGGAGAGCTGCGGCACCACCTACGACAGCGATAGTTCCAACTACCAGCCCCCTAACAAGTTCGCCGCGTCCTACCTGCCCAGCCCCGGGCACAGCTACGTAGCCGAGCTCTTCACTCAGGACATGCAGCAACCCCCTCCCTCGGTGGGTCCGAGCCACTGCGAGCTCCAGCGGCGGGAATATACCGAGCTGCGCGTCCCCGGCTTGGCCCACCCGCCCTCCAGCTTGCCCGCGGGGCTGCCCTTAGAGCACCTGCGCGTCAAGCAGGAGCCGATGGACGGGCACTCCTGCATGCTGAGCGGCCCGCCCGAGTGCCTGGCGTCCGGAGCCCTGGACCACAAGCCCCTTCTGATGCAGCCTCTGCTCCAGCTGCCCCAGCACGCGTCTTCGGCCTTCCCCGCCGAGCAAATGGGCTCGGGCCCCCCTTGCCAGGTGGGCGGCGATCTGGGCGCCCCGATGGGGGCTCCCCAGCATTACCCGCGGCCTCCCCACCTCTTCCAGCCCAACTTCGCCGGGCAGATGCAGTCCCAGTTCCACGGACACTTCAGCGTCTTTCGAGAGCCTTTGAAACCGCGCGCCCAAGGCATGCCCGGGCTGCTCGTCACGCCGCCCAACTCGCCCGTCTTGGATTACTACGCCCCGATGGGTCCCCCGGAGGAATGCAAGCCGAAAAGAGGTCGGCGGTCCTGGGCCCGCAAACGCACCGCCACCCACAACTGTGAATTTGCCGGCTGCGGGAAGACATACACGAAGAGTTCGCACCTCAAGGCGCACATGCGGACCCACACGGGTAAGGAGACGGGCAGGGGCAGCGAGGGCATTGGGTAGAGGGAGACCTCCCCGGCTTAATGGTTGTTGGGGAGCAAACCCCGTAGTGTGGGGTTACTCCACCCGTGATGGGATAGAATACAAAGACGGGAGAGGCCTTTCCCCCCCCAAAGGCTAGCAAGACATTCGCAGAAAGTCGGGATCAGACCCCTCCGGCTGATCTGTCTCTGCCTCAGGGTTGTGCAGCTAGAGGATCTCTGGCGTTAAGCGTCTTCCAAATGTATTGCTTTACTTGCCTGCTTAACTTTCGGGTTTCTTGGACAATGCGTCTGGACCGATCGCTTTATTCAGTCTATCGAATAGTTTTAAGTAGATCACTTGTGGATTTGAACTCTGTCTACCTTTATTCAAAAGTAGCTTTCCCTGCCCCGTTCGGTGGGGCACTCTCAGGAACGTGTGTGTGTGTGTGTGTGTGTGTGTGTTAGCCTGTAGTTTGAGTATTCTAACAACCTGATTATCAGACTGGGTGTACAATTGCTTTTCTCCTTATTTGGGGGAGGGGGGAGGAGGACACCTACGGACACATCGTTGATGGCCCATAACCTGCAAGATGTCAGGGTCTTCATCGAAATTGATGGACAAACAACACAATTGCTTTTCTCCTTATTTGGGGGAGGGGAGGAGGAGGAGAGAGATGGGTGGAGGCAGGATGGAGAAGGTGAATGATGCAATCCACAGACAATAAATTCAATTCACATTGAGAGCCTTTCCTAATGGGAGTTGAATGAGTCCCCAACAAATATTGTGCTGTCTGTGTAATGTGAAAAGGATGCTTTGCACTTTTTTTCACCAGGTTGGAAAGTTCACCAAACTTTTTTTTTCACTCTTTCTCAGGTGAGAAGCCTTATCACTGTACCTGGGAAGGTTGTGGCTGGAAATTTGCACGGTCAGATGAACTGACACGCCACTACCGCAAGCATACAGGTGTCCGGCCTTTCCAATGCCAGCTATGTGACCGTGCGTTCTCTCGATCAGATCATCTGGCCCTGCACATGAAGAGGCATGTGTGAAGCATGGCTGGCTCCCTGGGGCAGTGGGGTGGACTATGGTAGGGCTGAAGAAGGGGAGGGGGGAATGCAAGAGACCAAGGACTCTATTTATGAAGGGATGGAGTATTTTCTTATTGGACTAGCTAATTTATGTATATATTATTGAAACATTTTAATATTTAAAGAAGAACTCTATTCTTATAGAAAAAGTATGTATTTAAAAGTAAATAGTTATACAAATCTGCCTGCTGTAGGGACTGTAATTTAAGAAAAAATATCCTGGAAGTTTGGTGTGAGCAGTGTAACTCTGGCAGGATTATCCCCAAACTCTCAGTGTACACACAGCCATAATGCAGATCCCATCTTGATTGTCTCAAGCTGTTCATACACTTTTAATTATTGTTTGTTTTATTATGCAATGGTCTTTCTTTTAATTATTGTTTGTTTTATTATACAATGTCATGTTAAAAGGCTCTGTTTTATAAAACTATTTTCTAAAGTAGATCTTGAGACAGGGACATATTAAAGTGGGTGGAAATACTGTTCCCTTTTGCTCTTCAAAGGGGTAGTATCAAAACAAAAAGAACTGAAAATTCACACAAAACCATCCAGATTGATTTATAATGTGTATAATTAGTTATGGACTAAAGGCAAATATTTAAGCTTTCTTGATCTCTTAAAAGTAATGTTCGTTTTTTTGCCAACCTTTAGTATTAGCTTTTTTGGTATTAAATTTTTTTTAATGACATTTTGTTTCAGCTGTAAAGTTTCCAGTATGGTCAATCTATTCAGACCAATAAACAACCTGTGATGATGTAACCCTTCTTAAAGCAAGTAACATCCACCAATAAGTCTCCAGCTGACAGCAGTGCGTGTTTTGGGATTATCCATCTGAAGAAACTAAAATGGCCACTTCCGGAATAGGCTGATAAATAATATATACTCTGAACAAAGACAAGAGTTGTGTTGGTAGGTTGTGCAAGCTGTAGTGTTTAGGAACAAATGTTTTACAGCAAAGTTCTGTGCTCAGAAGTAAAGCTACAAACCCACACACTTCAGGTTTTTCCATCTTCTTTTCTTGCTCAGGGATGTTGCCAAACAGGACCAAATATTGCCTTGATTCACAATTCTGAGAGTGGTAAAACCACTTGGTTATAGACAGAGCCTTGAAAAAAATGCCTTATGAGAGTAAATAGAAATAAACTGCACTATTTCAGTGCTATTAGCCAATGGAAGCCATTGTAAGTTGCACTCTATGCATGCTTGTGTGTTATAGCTAATCACCACTTGGTTTGCATATCACAACAAGCCATAATATGGTTTGCTGGTACCGGATTAGCATATTTTATAAATGTAGGCATTATTTATAACCATGGTTTATGGTTTAACATGTTTCGACCTTAGCCAAGAACAAATATATTTTCAAATAAATATACGTAATACTGCAATTATGAATAACAATGCAAGCCTAGTTATATTGAATCAAAAATAAATCTGTCCTGTGTCTTATTCCCAGATACGTGTGCATAGGGTTACAGCTAAAATGTGGTTGTATATATTATAATACCTCAAAGTGCTTTGTAGGATTAAAGCATATATGGAAAAAGCCATTTGTACTGCTTTTTAACTGCTGTGTATATTTAACTCTTCTAATGCATATCAGTTAATGAATTTTACTGGTGATGCTACTCCATCTCTCAGTACTGAAAGCACATGAATCTATGGCATTTTCTGAACTCTGTATTCATTTGCACAAGCAAAGATGCCTTTAAAGTACTACAATAGTTTGTTCCAGAAGGCTAATGATTAATAGGCCATTGTTTTTCAACCATCAATAACTTTAGATGCCAGTTGCACCATTAAATTACTATTTTATGGACCTGATCTCTGATGGAGGCAGTTCATTATAGCCTCTGAGTGTTAACTGATAGGCCCTTAAGAATACTTTTGCCTGCAAGCGGGGAACCCATATTGCTTTATATGTTATTTCAAAACCCCTATAGCCCCTAGGCCAGGGGTAGGCAACCTTGGCTCTTTTATGACTCGTGGACTTCAACTCCCAGAATTCCTGATCCAGCATGGCTCAGCTTGGAAACCTCTCCCTTTCCCCTCAGCATGGCTGGCTCAGGAATTCTGGGAACTGAAGTCCACAAGTCATAAAAGAGCCAAGGTTGCCTACCCCTGCCCTAGGCCATCGGTCAAGCAGGCCGAAGCTGATGGGAACTGAGACTTATACCTTTTAAAAATCCATAGGGTCTTTCCTGACTTTTATCTGTGGCATTGGTGATATCCTCTGAAGGATGATCATTAAGCCAGGTACTGCTGCAGCTGCATTTTTTTTTTTCTAAACAACTTTTGGATTTTATTTTTGTAAAGGGCATTTTTGTCCATTTCTGCTATACTTGAAATGTTCTTTTTGGAGGGAAAAAAAGACCCCTTAATATGTAGCTTATGCAAAAAAGATGTAATTCTTTTTTTAAAATGCTGTAAATGAATATGTGTTTTGTTTTTTAATAGCTCAGGTCCATTTAATAAATGACCTCAGCTCTGGTATGTGCACTGCACCTGTCTGTACAGTTTATGAATTACCAGCTCCCATGCAGAATGTTAGCTTTATGTATATGCATACCTAAAAATATTCTTGATCCAATATAAAATAAATAAAACATAATAAAAAGCAGCCACTTGTTTCTGACGTGATTGGAAAGAAGGTCTTCAAATGAGAATAGTGAGATTATTTGTTTAAGAGATGTCTAAGCCCCATCTCTGAGGGCAAAGTCAGCTTTCCTATTTAAGATCTAAATGTAAAGCTATTTTTAAAATACACAAAAAGCAGTCTAGTTACCAAGTTCAGTCTAACAGCAGCAATGCTTCTAGTACAATCAGGTTGAAGAAAAATGTATTTTAGAACTTTTATAAAATTCTTAAATTGGAGATGTACATTGCCAGATCTCATTTCACAATATAAAGAAATCTTACAATGTACTATTTTTCAGTAACTACACCTCTTTGGAAGACAGTTTTATTTTTATTATTATTATTTTTTTTAAAAAAAACTTCTGTTTTCCTTATATGGCTTAAGTAAGTCAAATTTAGGAGCCAGTACTATGATCTCGACTGTAGAAAGGACTTTTAGTTTCTCAGTTTAAAATGATTCCAGGTTTGTCAGTATGCTTATTTTTTGAAGCTAGGCACTGCCCATCCCTCTGGCTCAGTTGAGTTCCTACACTGGATCTACTGGTCGTTTCACTCTTCACTAAGTACTGAGGCTTCCTTTTAAATTAACATGGGGTGACTAAGCTTTAGCAGGTCTTTCTCCATCTTCTCTCCCTCCCACAGCCACTTATGTACTTCATTTTAGGAGCCAGACTTGTGTAGACTTGATGTGGCATTACCGGCACTGGCAAAACCGATTATCCCAAACTATGTAAGTTGTGGCTAGAACTGAGGACTGGAGAAGTTTCAGCCACATGCAAGAATTGCAAGCCACAATCATCTGCTTCATAATTCTTCTGGAGAAACATTCTTTTCTGTTGTTTATTTCTTAGGTGAATGCAGCATGGAGGAGTTTCTGTATTATTGGCCACAGTAGTACAGAAACCCGGAAGCAGTTCTGAACCCCTAGTTAGAAATGAAATTGAGGCAACTATTTTGCAGAGTTTGGGCATCTGGCTGGTAAAGTGTTAAGTGGCATGGGCAAGTTTCATTTGTTGTGTAGAGTGCAATATGCATATATTAAGCAACATATCTTACACAAAGGTATACAAAGGCAGCAACCATATAAGCTTTCATAGAGTTCAGTCCACTAGAGCGGGATTAACATAATTTGCCCTTCTGGAAATGAACATAACCTTCAAAGATTTGTTTTCACTTTCCTACTACAGAAAAAAGATTCAACACAAACTGACAATATAAAAGCATTTTATTTCAAATGCTGGAAGCTAGCTATGACTCATTAAATCTAGTATAGACATGAGTTTTGGATATAGTTAACCCACTAATGCACCACTTGGCTTCAACAGGCTACAATAGTTATATTTCCACATATACTGTTATTTTTATGCTTGGGGAAGATAAATACATTTGGTTCAGGGTGAAAATCACTTCCTCCTATGATAGAATCTTAACAAACATGCAGTAAAACTGGATAAAACTGAAAATATTACTGAAAAGATTTTGTAGAATTCTTGATAGAGTAACAGAGCAAGGTTCTGGAAGATTTTTTCCATGATTTTGTTCAGAAAAGCCTTTGTTTATAAATGGGGAGACCATGAATAAAGTGAATGCCTGGTGAATTGGGAAAGCTGTACTAGATGAGCGTTGTGTGTGTATGAGTAACTGGCTTTGGTAGAATTGTGTTCCTAAGCTACTCCAAACATCCTGTAATGCTGGAAAAGCTGGATCCAGAGATTGCCTTCTTCATCGTCTTGGAATAAAAATCTGCAGTGTAAGATTGATTTGAATCTTTCTGAGAAGTGGAACAGGATGTTTCAGCCTACATTTCACAACTGCCACTTAGACCTTTGGTTGTCTGTTGTTCTGTTCAGATAATACTTGACATCAATATCCTAATGAGGGAGAAGAGGTTAAAACGATGCTTTTACCTTTTAAGGCAAAATAGTTATGTTTCATCTGCCCAATATTGTCTATAAATTACAAAGACCTATCAGCAAAATTAACAATGCAATAAATTAGAAATACAACATAAATGGCAAAAGGAAAGAAAAACAACTATGTAAAAAAAATAATCATGCCAACCTAGCACGGGCACTTTCAATGATAATTTTTAATGATAAGATTTCCAGAGGAAAAGGAATATCTTAGGCAGATGCTGTGTGAGTGAAGTCCAGTAATCTTCAGGAAGGCTTCTCCAAACCAGTAACAATTGAGGGGGTTTTCTAATCACATTTGATGGTAATGAAATCTAAAGAAAGCCTCTAAAGTAAGGTGACCAATTTTTTTACAATGAAAAGGAGGACACAAATAAATTGAAGAAAAAAAATTGTAAATAAAAAAAACCATTTTATTCATTGCAACAATAATACAGACAACTTGCATGTGCAAAGCTTGCCAGCCGGGTGTTTTGGCATGCTCAGCAGCAATTCCTATTGGCTTTCGAAAGCCAATAGTGGAAGTAGCACAGCTCATGCAAAAGTTGAAAAAAAACCATCAAAAAAAGGTGCCGGAACACCGTTCTGAGCGTTCTATGAGGGGAAAAAAAAAGCCCTGCAGATTAGTCTTCAAACATCGAAAAAGAGGACATGAAGGAGGACACTTTTTGAGGGAGGACAGAACTTACAAAAGGAGGACTGTCCTCCCTAAAGGAGGAGGGTTGGTCACCTTATCTAAAGCAGTGTTTTTCAGCCTCAGCAATTCTGGGAGTTTAGTTCACACATCTTAATGTTGCTGAGGTTGAGAAATGATGCTCTAAAATGCTGTGTTTACAGGTAGATCATAAGCTTAGCCTGCTGGAAATTGCTATCGTTTGGGAATCTTGCCCTTTTACCTCTTCTGCAAGATAGGGACTGCTTCAGAAAGTGTACCATACCAACATTACTGAGGATAATAACATTGTTTCAGAGGGAGGAAAATCACTTTCCATATAGACGAAATGAAGAGCGGAAGTAAAGCTTTACCAAGAATGTTCTGATGAGTTCTTCACAATTGTGCCTTTGGCATTTGGTGTCACTTTGGAACTACTGTCCCTATTCTGAGAGCTGAACAGGGAATAGTGGGAAAGAGAAATTCCCTAAGCGAGTCAGCCAGTGATGTTCTAACAGGCTACGAAGCATGAATCTCTTAACAATTTGACCCTACAAAAGAGTAAATGCGATCTGTGGTTTTACTTGCTGTACTGTTGGCAAGGAATGAAATACAGGGAGAACCAGTCCATCTTACATTGGTAGTCCCCACTGTTAGCTAGATTTGTGCATGAAAGTAAATGAAGCTATTTGTACAAATATAAAGAGAGCCTGGTATTCTATATATATAATAATGTACCAGATGGGGTAAATATAGTGGGTCTATTCTAAGTTAGATTCTAAGGAGCAGCACTTTTAGCTTATGATACAAAATCTTAACACTGGAGTGATGATGAAGTTACTCTACTTCCTCTAAATTTAGCAAAATACTTTTGAAATGCCCCCTTGTGCTGATTTTCTGTAATGCATTTTCACATTAGTTGGCTATAACAGGGCTAAAATTATGTAACACCATTGGCTTCCAAAATCCATTATGAGGTAATCTTTAATTAGTTTTCAAATGAGTTGCAAGCTTTGAATTTGAAAACAAGAAAATTTAAAATCCAGACAAGAAAAGTTAGAGGATAAATGTTTTGATATCTGAGCTATATTATTTTTAATTTCCCAAATTAAACTTGTAGTCATATACCTTAGGTCTCTCCAACTTAATTGGGAACGGGGATGATAGGAGCTCTGATCCAATACCTCTGAAGAGTGCCAAGTTAAGACAGGGTACATCTTACTCAGAATTCTGAGAGTGAGTAAATAAATAAATAGGGTTGTAATGTTAGGATGATTGTGATATGGAGGCAGAAGATGAACAAAGGAGGGCAGATTGATAAAGGGAAAGAACTAATTAGTATGAGCCATCTGGCCAACTATTGTTTCATTTGTGGAATCTTACGTGTGCCAAATGATTCAGGACATTAAACCCAACATAGCCTTTGATGGAATCCAACAAGATTTTCCTATAGAAATAACTAATAAAGTTCAGAGCAAATAACAATAAAGTTATATTCATCAGATTAACAATAGCAACATCATCAATATACTAAAGGACTGAACAGGCCCAAATAAGTTATGAATAAAACATTACAATGATGAAGATGATGATGATTTTGTCAGATTTATATCTCACCTTTCCTTCTGGAGCTCAAGATAGTGCACACAATATTTGTCAGGTGGTTCAAGAAACATATAAGTAAGATTTTTACAATCTTCTGCATATTCAGCATATGGAAGTATCTGGCTCAAGGGAAGTTGCTTGGGCCAAGATTGAAGATAGCTTTTGAAGGAGACCAGAAGATTAATGATAGATAAAGCCATCAGTGGGTGCTAATTAAAGGGGGAATTTCCAGCTACCAGATTAGAGGAAATGATAATGAAAAAGAGAAAGAATGGCATTACCTTCCTAATAGTTCTTATTTTCTTTATAATATTTTCTTTGGCAGACTTATTTACATTTCCATTAAATTTCCTTCCCTGGTCTGGCAAAATTGGACAAATTGACTAGGAATTCAAGGAGCTAGAGACCAACAACACAAATTGGGAGGCCCAAAAGAAGAGTGTTTTTAACTGAGATTTTCTTTCATTGACACTAACGTTAGATGAGTAAGTTCTACTGACCATTTTTTCAGCCATTGTTTTGTCTTTCCATAACCCCCATTTTCCTCTACATTATGCTTTTATTGAAAATTAAGCACAGACTCAGCATCCTATTTTTTTTTCTCCTGTTAGACTTCAGCTGAACTATCCTGCAACTTCAGCCCTGCCAATCTAGGAGTCTCAGTGTGCATAGGTTGTGATATCAACAAGATAAAAGGCTCTTTATAGGGAAATCTGACTCAGAGTATGACTGATGTCTGATAGTATGAGATATGGATGCCAATCAGCAAAAAGGAGCTGAATTATCACTGCCCTGTGGACTTAGGTGCCCAAAAGCAAATGTTTCCTAAGGGTGGGGCTTGCCTGTCCATTGGAATATGAGTGATAACTGTGACTTAATAATCTCAGTGTTCAGAATGAAATCTAAGCAGAATTATAGGGCAGTGTGCAAAACAAGAAAAAAATGGCAAAGATTCAGATTTCGGCACAAATTCAAATTATACAGCTGGAATATTTGTTCAAGAGATGTTGGAACTAGCATATTGCATTTTCTTACACAGATGTTCACAGAAAGCCTATCATTATAAAACCCGAAAGATCCGAAGTTGGTATAAATATAACAGGTGATATAATATGAATGAATATTAAACTAAAACATAATTTTATTAAACTAAAACATAATTTACCAATATTTCCTTCAATAGTTCCATGGATAATGAGTGGTAACTTCACAAATACATATACATCCAATAAAATAAAAGGATCAAATTCTATTATCTCTTGTAATATTTTCATGCCTTATAGTGAGAAATACGTTCCATATTGCTACAGAGTCTCTGTGAATTGGTAATTGGCATCAGACACAGGGAGAGATTAAAGAATAATGTACTATTATAACCACAATGCAGCAATTTAGTTTTTAAGTATTTTTCATTATGAAATCTATGCAGTGGATTTAGAATAAATAGATAATTAATTTATTGCACTAAATAGTTCTCGTACTTTGTGATTATTTCATTTTATATCTGAAGGTATATTTGGAATTTGCGAGATTTGAATATTTGGACCATTTAGATATCCTATTAAAATATTATTAGGAAGAGAAATCTTAATTCAAAGCTCAGAATAATATTTTCCTTGTCTCTGCAATTAAGATAGTGCTTTTATCTAAATGCCACATTTTACTCTATGTTCATCTTATCTATCCTGACCAGCTTAGATTCTCCATATATATCATTATGGCTATGATCACATCACAGGCACTTAAATCCTAAAATTTATTTGTGTATACTCAAGTCTGAATGCAATATGAACTGAAGAGATCCCAGGATGTTGTGCTTGTACTAGACACTCTGGATTTCTTCATTGTTGAGATGTGATAAATAGCTATCTATATCAGCTAGTTACAAAATATTTTACATCCTCATTCTTTACATTTCTTATAATCTATTAATTATTTCATCACCTCATCTCTTCCCATAACTAGCATTTGCCTTCAAATTCACAGGATATTCAAATGCATTTCTACTATATTGTATCAAACTCCCTCACTTTGTATTTTCTATAAAGAATAAGCTTATTCTGGATTTTAAAAAAGCATTCTTATTGTATGAGTTAATGTTGTTTGATAGTGAGATTCCATCTATAGTCTCATGAAGCCACAATACTTGGTAATCAGTCTATAGTTTTAAAATTGTTTTTGTCTCCAAGAGTTAATTTTCGTTGATGAATAATAATAATACATTTGCAAATCAACAAATACCTCAGTATTATGTTAAGAACAGTAAGAGAGGCCTTTCTGAAGATGATGTACATCGTATGCAATCTTTGGGTGTAATAACTCTCTTCCAGAAGTCCTTTTAGTCTTCAAACTACAATCTATCCTCCTATTTGGGGGTATATAAGCTTGGTTGTTCCCACTGTCACAACTGTTTTTCAAAGGGTACTTCATATGGGGTCCTCCCCCAGTCCTGCTGTTTGAGAGAGATAAGGGTGGTAGACTCTGAGCTGCCTTTTGGTGGCTAAAAGTTTTTAAAGGAAATAATCTCTATAAAGTAGGTTCTTAGCTTTGTAACTTAGAATCTTCAAGAAACATGTCTCTTTCCTTGGCAGATGAAACAAATATTGCAAGAAATAGACAAAATCAAACTCTGGTTTGAAAAAGGTAATATATAATATTCCTTTTTTATCTTAACAGGTATACAGTATACTAAATGCTGGTAGATAATGATAGAGCAATTTGGATTAAAGACAGAAATATAAAAGAGAATTACAGAAGAAAATTATGGGGCTGGTTTGCTTCAAATGATTTATTTCCAGTCAGAAACTATATGTACGAGTGACTGGGGAGATTTAAAAAATTACAGATCCTGGAAAGAAAACATAGAGAAAATAATATATCTTCATGAAGACTTGTACACCGCCTGAGGTTTGAGTCAACACTGACATAAAACCCAGCTTCATAATTAATACATAGAAATAGAGCAAGACTTAGCTAAGCACCATGTTAGAGAAAAAGAGATCTAAAACAAATTCCTGGCTTAAACATTATCTGTTTCTTCACAGCAATGCTATTTGAAGTTTCTTCTCTTCATTTTTCTTGAATTACCTATTTCCTGAGGATTCCAATACACTAATTCTGAGGCTATTGGGAAGAATAATGTTAATCCTCTGGATTTCCCAAACCCAGTTCAATTTCTTGTCCAACTTCTCCCAAATTCATTTCTCTTTCTCCAGTAGAGGGAAGCGCTGAG
Organism: Crotalus tigris; assembly: GCF_016545835.1. Taxonomy (NCBI): domain Eukaryota; kingdom Metazoa; phylum Chordata; class Lepidosauria; order Squamata; family Viperidae; genus Crotalus; species Crotalus tigris. The sequence continues at coordinate 5,308,280 of NW_024100417.1, read as the reverse complement.
ATTACTACATCTGCCTTTGTGTATGTGATGGATATTTCTCTCAGATACTGCATGAATATTTATTGAGTGCTTGAAACTGTCTGGAAAGCAAGAAAATTACATTTATAGCTATTCCTTTGGAAATTGTACTTGGACCTCACTCTCTGGCTTTGAGCAGCCAAAAATGTATTCTCTTTGACTAGACTTGTATTAACTGATTTTCACATTGATTTTGTTTTTATTTTTTTAAAAAAATGAAAAGTGAAATATACCAGTAAATTGAATGTATGCATGGCTTATTTGCATGAAATCAGGTTTTAAAATATTGTAAAGAGAGATTGAATAAATTAGGCATGAGAACAGGAAACAGCATTCTTCAAATAGCATTCTTCAAATATTAAAAAGGACTTGATTTAATAAATAAGTGATTGATATTTAGGAGCTCAAGGCAGCATGCAGAAATCTTATTTCCTGTTGCTCCAGAGTGTTGGACACAAAATAAAATAACATAAAATTTAAGTTATAGAAAGAGAAATTCAACAGAATCTTCCAAAAACTTCATAATAATTAGCATTTGACTATGGCACCAATTAAGGAGGACTATTAGGACTATTTGTTTCTAGAATTTTTCATGTAAAAGTTTCATCATCTATTTATTTTAAGGAGAATAAGTATGAGCCATAACTATATTGTTATAACATTATTATTCTAATTCTTAAAAGTATTTGCACTTTCAAACACAACGTTAATTTCCCAGCAACTATTTGAAGAGAAGCTGAGAAAGTAACAACTATTTAGCCAGATGTCTTTGCAAGAGCAGGAATATTGTTGCTTATTTTTTTTATTTATTCACTTTATATGGCAACCCATCTCACATAGACAACCCTGGGTGGTGCAAACTTTTAAAATAAATAAAATACATACAATTACTAAAACTTTTTTTTAAAAAAATAAAAAACATAGCAACCAAAGAATCATAAAACCCTTTAACATAGCGAAGAAATGGTCTCTGTCTTATACCCAAGACTCCAATTTCCTGCTGAAAGTATTTTTCAAAGATTCCATCAACTGTCCATCAAGCACTGAAAGTTCTCCTGGACCAATGGAATCATTGTTGAAGAACTGACAATAAAGGAATTTGCTTTATGGAAGGACACACTTCTAGCTTTTATGTAGGAACACTAATGGTAAGTTGGAGCTCTAATGGAGGATTTACATAAATCTCATAATTTTATTAATTTAGAATGTGTTATTAATTAAAGATGTAAAATCCCAAGAAGTGGGGCCCTCCAATAGAAAAGTCCTCCTTTTTAATATCTATTGCTAGTGAAATATCCATTATCCAGAATTTATTATAGGATGAAAATGCTGATTTTTACATATATTATAGAGATCTGGCTGAGAGATGACAGGATAATTAATCTTCTTATTTCTGTCTGTTCCTCTATAATGCAGCAGTCCTAGCCTGGAGAATGGATGAGAGAGTGGCTGTAGTCTACAAGAATTCTATTTTGTTGCCAGGAACTCCATCCAATTCTCTGTTAATTATGAGTTTGTTGCTGGATGGTTGGGCTAGGATAGTAGTACTGTATTGCATTTCACTTCACAACAATCTTTCTTCCTGGTGTAGCCAGAATGATTTCTAGTATGGAAATGGATCTTAGATTTCTGAATTTGAAATATTTCACTGTCTATGCTAATGTTGCCCAACCATGGAATGATGCTTCCTGACAGGATGCAGTCAGAAGGTGGTGCTGAGGGACTACAGTTTGATATCTAGATTGTTGTTGACTTACACTAATTTACAGACTACTGTCTTCTCTCCTAGGCTATTTAAAATTATCTCTGAAACTGCTGGGAAGCTGGTTCAGAATTTTGCCATGCGGTAAAATCAAAATTCCTTGGGATTGGTTGGGGTTCCCTGCCAGCCAATCCCAAGGAAATAATTACTATCCTTGAACATTACCAAATTTTGGTAGTGGGATGGATGAGGGAGGGTGAGCTGAAATTAGAGCGCTGCTGGAGGAAAATGAGGACAAGTTTGACCAAGCAGGGGTTAGAGTCACTGTTAAGGCCTACCTCACGGTGGCAAGGGCAGCGAATTAGCATTATTTCTCCCCTTTTATTGCATTCACAGAGTGTCACCCAGCAGCCTTGTTGAGGATCACCCAGTTCCTCCTGGGTCAGCAGAGCTCAGGGGATTGATTACCTTCTGGGCTGGAGGAATTTGCTGAACACCTGAAGGATAAAATCACTTGGATTTGTTCTTAGTTGGAGACCAAATATGGGACAGGTCCATTGGAATCATCAAGGGAGTATGCTTACTCTGTTATCTGGGAGCAATTTGACCTTGTTGAGTCTGAGGAATTGGACAGAGTCCTTGGGCTGTTAGCACAACCACCTACTTATTAAATTGTTATCCCTCCTGATTTGATTTGACCCTGTTGGGTCTGAGGAATTGGACAAAGTCCTTGGGGCTGTTAGCACAATCACCTACTTATTAAATTGTTATCCCTCCTGATTGATGAAAGTCTCAAGGGTGATGACATCCAGGTGGGTTTAACAGCCATTAATTCATCACTGTAGAAGTTCTTGACCCCGTTTAAGGAGGCCTTGGTTTGATCACTGTTCAAGACACTGTCATTTGACCTCCCCTGTCTAGATAGTTTTTGTCCTGTTTTCACTATCTCTTTTTAGGGAAGGTGGTGGAAAAGGTGCTTGCACTATAGGTAAAGAGGATTCTGGACAAAACTGATTATCTGAATCCCTTCCAGTCAAGGCTTCTGACCTGATTATGGGATAGAAACAGCACTGATTTCATTTGTACATGATCTCTGGTGAGAGCAGTTTATGGGTAGTGCATCCATCCTTGTTCCCCTTGACCTCTTGTTTTTCAATAACATCAACTATGGTACTCTTTTGGGGTGGCTACGGGACTTGGAGCTGGATGGGACAATTTTATGCTGGATTGCCTCCTTTGTCCAAGGCTGGTCCCAATTGTGTTGATAGTAAGGTGACCAACTTTTTTACAATGAAAAGGAGGACACAAATAAATTGAAGAAAAAAATATTGTAAATAAAAGAAACATTTTATTCCTTGCAACAATAATACAGAATATACCATAATATGATAAATGTATAATAAAAAACATTTGTAACAATAACATTTTATATTGTAATTATGCTTACATGCCGTGCCCCCGCCCACAGCCGCCCTGCCAGCACTGCTGCCCTGCCGTGTAAAGCGGGCCCCATGGCTCCCAAAGCACCAGCTGCACTGGCTCTGGCCCCAGGGGGGCAGCCTGCCATCGACACACCCCACCTGCAGCCGCCCCGCCAGCACCACCGCCCACCCTGCATAGCCCCGTTTAGAGCAGGCCCCGCCGCTCCCACAGCACAGGGGGCAGCCGGCCACCTCCGCCCCTCACACCCCCACTAGCAGCAACCCCACCGCCCCTGTCTCTTGCGCCCGCAGCCATTATTGGCCTAGCAGGGCCAAAGATCAAGAGAAAGTTACCGTGGCATCGCTGCTCCAGTCTCCTCCAGGTATCTTCGGGACTAACTAGGAGATGGTGTAGTTGGGTAGCAGGGAGGGGTGCAAAGTTCCTGCCAATTCGCCTTTGCTGCAGACAACTTATATGTGCAAAGTTTGCCAGCCGGGAGTTTTGGCACGCTCAGCGGCAATTCCTATTGGCTTTCGAAAGCCAATAGGGGGAATAGCACAGCTCATGCAAAAGTTGAAAAAAAAAACATCAAAAAAAAGGTGCCGAAACGCTGTTCTGAGCATTCTATGAGAAAAAAAAGCCCTGTAGATTAGTCTTCAAATATCGAAAAGGAGGACATGTAGGAGGACACTTTTCGAGGGAGGACAGAACTCACAAAAGGAGGACTGTCTTCCCTAAAGGAGGACAGTTGGTCACCTTAGTTGATAGGGCACAAAAAGTCTAGCCACATCTTCTCCTTTATGGGGTGCTACAGAGCTCAGCACACTCTATTCTTCTTTAACATCTACATGAAGCCTCTGGTGAGATCATATGACACCACAGGATGAGGTGTCTTAAGGTAAACTAATGTTACTCAAGTATACATCTCCATCCTGGATGACCCAAGTATTGCTGTGGCTGCCCTCTCATGGTACCTGGAGGCTGTGGGGATCTGGATAGAGGACAACAGACCTCAGCTGAACCCTAGTAAGACAAAGTGGTTGTGGGTGCCTGGAACCTCAAGATCTGGGAGCTCGTTTTTAGTTTTGGATTGTTATACTATTCCTGAGAGACTCAGTGTGGAATGGACTCACAATTCCTGCTCTGAGCATATAACACTTGTGACTAGGAGTGCCAAAGTTGTTCACCAGTTGCACTCTCTCCTGGATTGTGAGGCCCTGCTCTCAATCACTCATGCCCTGGTCATCTCTCTAAGAGCACACATAACAGTGCCATTATGCAAACTCCATTGATATCAACTTTGTTTCCAAGTCCAATTCAAGGAGGTTGGTTATCATTATCTTTAAAGCCCTTCATGGCACAGGACCAGGTATTCTGAGGAACCATCTCACTCCAATGCTGTTGGTCTGACCCACTTGATCCAGCAGGAGGGGCATGCTGTGGACCCCATTGATCAAAGAATTTCAGCTGATGAGGTCTAGAAGGAGAGTTTTTTCTGTCGTGGCCCCTGCTTTTTGGAATATCTTGCACTTTGAGGTGAGGGTTTTTTGGCCTCCTGGAAGGTTGTTTAAACCTGGGGCTGCAGGTTGGCCTAGGGTCCAGACAGAGGTGCTGTAGGTTGGAGATGGGTGGTGGATCAACAGGGAAGATACTACCACCCTATCAATCTTGCCTTTTGCTTCTTGTCTCTGTATCTAATGTTCTTTAAATTTTAGTATCTTTTTATTTATGATTTTAGTTGTAAGCCACTCAAGAGTTCTTTTTAGCATGAGATGGGTGGTATATAACTTTAATAAATAAATAAAAATAAATTAATTAAATCCAAACCAGCTGGAGGTGCTATTTAATAAGGAGAAAGCTGGACTCAGAGATGGTGATGAAGCTAGTTTTGAATGCGGCTATACTGCCTCAGAAAAAGCAGGTTCACAATTTGGGAATGGTCCTTGTTCCCCCAGCTGTCACTGGAGTTGCACATAACTGTGTCAAAATATTTGCACAATGGTGGCTACTGAACCAGATGTGATACTTTTGAGTTGATTGAATTTGGCAACACTTACTTGGCTATAACCTATTTTAAAGATCACAATATATCCTACGCATTGAAAGGATTATGGACATTGCAATTAGAGCAAAACATGATGACCAAGTTGCTACTCAGTGCAAGATGTAATACGTGACATTCATATTAAATAATTGCACAGGCTGCAAATTGATTACTGGATACAATTTAAGACGTTGACCTTTAAAGTCTAAATGGTTTGGGGTCTATTCATTTGAGGAAACAATCAATTTCATCTACTATGAACATGCCTGATTACTTAGATCTGCAGATCTTCTCTTCTGAAGAGAACCCTGTTGCCAAAAGCTCAGCTATCTGGTACATGAGAGCATTTCTTCTGTATAACTTCCAGGCTGTAGAGCAGGGGGTCTTCAAACTTGGCCCTTTTATGACTTGTGGACTTCAGTTCCCAGAATTCCTCAGCCAGCATGGTTGGCTGAGGAATTCTGGGAGTTGAAGTCCATAAGTCATAAAAGGGTCAAGTTTGAAGACCCCTGCCATAGAGAATCTCTTCCCCAGTGAGGTACATTAGGCCCCCATTCTCCCAGTATTTAGGAAAATGGCACAAATCTCTCCGTTGCCGACTTTTCAAATTGTTAAATTGTTTTAATCACAATTTTAATACTGATTTGATTATACTGTTCTTTTACAATTTATGCTTCTTTACCAGCTATTTTGAAGAGAACATTGGGGCAGATGGTGGCCTCTTTCCTCACTACCCATCCCCATATAATTCAGCCTGCAGAAATATAGTAAATCCCGGTACTTACTCTCAGGAAAGTAAATATAATGTTGCAGTTTCAGATATGAGTGTTTATTGGGTGTGTGTGCGTGAAAGAAATTAAATGGCTACACACACAACAGAATGATGTAATGGTGCATGTTATGTAATGATGTTGTTTATGTAATGATAATATGGCATATGTCAGCATTTTGACATTATCATGGCTTTTTAACCAACAGGGCCGGGGCTTTGTTTACACAGGCTTTGGGGAGGGGGGAAATAATTGCAAGCATTTACCTAGCTGGATTTTTATAGAATGCCTCAAAAGGGGTGTGAGTAAAAATGATATTAAGTGCCCCAAAGCATTTGAACTTGCAAGGACCTGCAGGATTTCATTTCATCTTTATCTTGGGCTTCTCATCTTCTTACAGCAGACCATTTGGCAATGCAAACCTCTTTTTGGATCCTCACTGCTTTTTTGGAGGATATTACAGAAGCACAGCACAGCCCCAATCCCAGCATCATTAAGATTTTCAGCAATGCAGACTGAGTATTGCATAAAAATGTGCACAAGAAGCATCGCTCTTTGCCAAATGCTACAGCATTGCTATAAGCTGCAGTAACCATCAGAGGGCCTCCTGCTCTTTCTATGCTGACCAGGCTATCATAGTGTTGCTTGCTGGGAAGCAGGACATAGAATTATGTAATTTGAGAGCAAAGGCTACTTTCCACATGGCTTGGAGTGCCTGCTAATATGGAATGCCATCTGGTACAGGCTTCTGAATAAATCTTTCTTTGCAGCTCTGTCAGTTCCAGTTTATTTTTTTAAAATGTATTTTTATTAGTTTTAATTATATAAGACTGCTAGTGCAATAAAAAAAAATAACTTTGACCTGGATACCACAAACCTCCATTTTGCTGAAATACATGACAATCAAACAGCACTAATACAGTACATATCCAGAGACAGAATTCGAATTACTCATTAGACCTGATCAATAGGGAAGAGCAGAGGTTGGAATGGAATTTACTGGCACACTGATGGAGAGCAGGAAATATTTCAGGGTCTTACCCATTGAGCAATAGCATCCACAGAAATTCCACCCACCAATTCTCAGTTAGAAGGTTGGAAAGGCTATTTTGATGTAAATCAGAGACTTATATCTGTTTCTGTAGATCAGGTGGAGTTCAAAATTTACAAAAGGCAATTGATTCTGCCAGCTGCTGTTTTGCATATATTGGTGGATTTCAAATTCTAGCAGCTGTTTTAAAAAAGACTAAACTGCATTCATAAATTGTACTCATGCCTAATGTATATTTTCTATGTGTACCTGCTGGGGATGATGGAACTTATTTATGCCAAATGTTTTCCTTTTCACAACAAAACTTCAATATTCTAATTGACCTAATTTATCTTCAGAGAGCTTTTATATAATTGAAATACAGATAAGGTGAAGCATTGAATGACTGCTATTTCTCTTTTGACAGTTCTAAATTGATTCAGTTGTATTTTTAATTTGACATCTATGTATTCTTTTTTTCTACCATTTGATTCCAAACTTTCTGACATTTTCTGAGAAGATATAGCCACAGGTAAAGATTGTGAGGTAATTATTTCTTGCCCAATTTACTGTGCCTTGTTCTACCCCATTAATCAAACCAACAAATGGTGCCCGCTCTTATTGATTTAACAGGAGGTTAGTGAAGGAAAGCTCTCTGAGGATTTTTCCAGTTTCTTCTACCTGTTGTGTTGCAGAAAGAAGTGCAACAGGTCTCAGCTCTAATCTGTCAGCTGTATCATTTCTGAGCAAAGACCCATCATATCAGGAAGAGTATTAAATCCATGTTCAAAAGTAATCCCGCCAATAGGTTGTAGGTGAGGAGGAAGGCATGTCTGGAATAAAAGCATCATGAGAATTTTCCACCCACCCCCATTTCATCCCACACTGTTGTGCCATGTCTATCACCTGTTGGCCAACCTCTCTAGTTCCTTTGCAGTGATTTCCTTAGTGCTATTTCTCTTCCATTACTGTTATAACCAATGTCAAATGCAGTGTGGCAAATCTTTGCTCCCATGATAACATGTATTGTTCCATGGGACTTCAGTTCAACTGCACAGTTCCCCACTGTGAACAGAACTGCTAGGGTGAGGTAGTACTTGTGGGAGGAAAACACAATGGTGGCTCATATTCCTGTCACTGGGTGGTATCTTGGTCACCAGCACACTTCTCAGTCAGCCTTGACATACAACAAAAAAATCAGGAAGTTGTGGAAGGGAGGGTGTGTAAATATTCTTGATCAGGTGCTAAGCAAATTCAAGAAGCTACAAATGTATTTATTTCAACTACAAGATGGGCATGATGGCAGGCCATAAATCTAGCACTGCCCTCCTCTCCTTTGGCAACAGGAAGACAGGTTGAGGGGCCAGTGGCAAACCGAGCAGGATGATCAACACCTGTTACGTATGGAGAGATTGCTCCTAGGTATCTTTCAGCCTATTAAGATCTAACAGTACATGGGTTTGTGATGCAGATATTAAAGAACAGGAATTTTACTGTACTTGTTGCTTGTGAAACCTGAAAAAAATAATTCACACACATCAGTACAAAAGCATTCCGGATATGTGGCTGTCACTTCCTTAGGTTGCAACTCCATGTCTTTTCTGCAGGGTCCTCTGGATGGATTCAGCAAGTAAAAATAGCAGGAGCTTGAGGGATATTTAGACAGCTTTGAGATGATGCAGCAGACCCAGGATTGACTCCACTGAAGGTTCACGTTGCTTCTAGGTCAAACTTCAGTAAGAGATCTATGTATCCAACCTTGGTCAGGAGTATCCTGGACATTTGTTTTGCTTTGGGATGCAAATCATGAGTGATAAGGAATGAATTGTTACAATGGAGCTCAAATTCATACTGCAAACTTTTCTTTCCAAGTACCTAACATTTCATGTAGTTTTTATTTAGAAAATTTACATTGCCGTCTACTCACACATGATGACTCAAGGCGGCTTACACAGATATAAAAACACCATATAAAAAGAAGAAAAAATAACAAGAAGAAAAATAATAAAATAATGAAACAATAACCCTCCACCCCAGCAACAACACACATTCAAACTAACCATTTAATGGGCTCTATCCCACTCTGGGTTCCCCAGGCCTGCTGGCAGAACCAGGTCTTCAGCATTAGAGGGGGGCCAGTCTAATTTCTGGGGGAATGACGTTCCAGAGAGAGGGAGCCCCCATGAAGAAGGCTCTTCTGGGTCCCGCCAGATGTATCTCCTTAGGGGACGGGACCTGCAACATTCCTTGCCTCCCTGCTCTAGTGGGTTGGGTAGATGTGACCGACAAGAGACAGTCCCTCAAATAACCTGGTCCCAAGCCATGAAGGTTGCTATTGATTTAGTGCAGGAGTCTTCAAACCTGGCCCTTTTATGACTTGTGAACTTCAACTCCCAGAATTCCTCAGCCAGGCATGCTGGCTGAGGAATTCTGGGAGTTGAAGTCCACAAGTCATAAAAGGGCCAAGTTTGAAGACCCCTGATTTAGTGCATGGCACACTGACATTTGCTCCTTGAGTGCATTGGCATGTTCACCTTCAAAAACAACTAACTTCCCATATTCTTGCATCTCTGTATGTGTTCTGTAATAGTATTTGTACTGTTGGATAAGCTCCAACTACTATTCTCAATCCACAGGGCTCCACATAGTCCAAAACAAGAAACCCTTTGTTGTTCTCACCTGAACCAGCTGATGATCCAAAAAAGACCAACAAGCAAAGTACTTCTGCTTGAAGCAAGCCAGTTGAAAGTGAAGGAGATAATTTCCCCACTACCCAAATTACAAATGAAGGCCATACAATCTGCTTGAGCCAAGTTTACTTGAACAGCACTGGGGATAAACTACAAGGTTCTGCTCACTCAAGGAGGATAAATCTTTATATAGTTGTATAATAAATGCTGACCAGTAATAATATCTAAGACCAATCACAACATGGGTTAGAGTTTCTGTTAATAGCGAGATAAGCAGAATAATAAAGTCAGTTTTTGTGTTAGTTACTTTCTAGTTTCCATCTAAAAATATAAGTGCTGATTTAAACTAATTTGTGAGTCAGCATCTGTAAATGCTAAGCCTAAAAAGCTATTAAGTAGGCTTTCTTGAGTTAAGGGCATTTGGAGGTTTTAGTCCAGGTATTTAGTTTATTCCTTCAGTCCCCCACCCTTTGGAACTAAATCTGGAACCCATTCAGAAGAAGATGCAGGACTTGCTGGTAATTGCAATTGATTGATTCACATCAGCCAAAGCCACATTATATATGGAAGCAGGTGCTGAGTCTTAGAGGGCCAGTGGTGGGTTTGGGCCTTGGCATGTACAGCTATATAATCTGTACAAACTATCAATTCCATGTCCATCTGGGGCTGCAAGAGGAGAAGAGAGTTTGTCTCCTCCTTTTCAAGAGTTCCACTACAGGGACCACTTGCATCTTCAAAGTTGCAGACAATGGCTTCTGCCAAGGAGTGGGAGAGCCATAGCAGCATCAGGCAATGTTCCTACAAGCCCCTCAAGAGCAAGATGACAATTGCGCTCTACCGGGCATAGTAAAAGAACACATTCACCAATATTTTTTACCGGGGGGGGAGGGGTAATCTCTGTTTTAGACAGGCATCCTCTGTGTCTTGTGCCATATAACCATTAATCCTCTTTTGGCCCCACTGAGGCTGCAAATATACCAAGCATTGACCGCAGTGGGTCCACACTCTAGCCAGAATCCTTTAAGAGAGAGGTCTGTCTTTGAATTGTATCACAGAAAAAATATGGATAACAAAAGCAGAAGCAGCATTGGTTTGCTTACTCCATCCCAACATCTCTGGTGAAGAAAGCTACCAGCATCTCGGAGCTCCTCTGCCAACTCCAGAGAATCCCAAGTGAGGGGTATCAATCCTCAGAAATAGTAAGCCTAAACATCTTACATCTTTTTTTGTTTTTGTTTCACTCTTTATTCAGTTTCCATGTGCAAAATGGACTGAAAAGCCAAAAGAGGGATAACTGGACATCTACCCTTCAGTCATTTCTTTAAAAATGGATAGGATGGCCATTCCTAGCTTTGCTTGACAGAGGGAAAAGATGTAAAGTCACCTCAGGTTGGAAGCAATTGTCGAATCAAAAGTCAACAAGCAGGGGAGGAGGAGACAATTTCAATGCTTTGAGAATATGTGGACTGATAAGGCAGGAAGGATACAACACATCATCTGGCCCCCGCTCTACTTAGAGAAAGGTGAAAGGACTCTAAGCAAATGTTTGCCAAATATTGACCTACCAATAGAACACTACATCTTTAAAGTGGCTAGATTATACTTTGAGTACCCTATTTATATATGTGGGGGAAGGTAAAAGTAAGGGAAATGGGGCTCACAGGTGTAATGATTAAGTCTCCATTCAGATCTTGCTTTGTAATACTTTATTTGCATTCAGCAAGATGGTAATTCAGAGAACACAAAAGCACTATTTTTCTCTTTGTCTCTATGATATAAATGTGTATGCTGAAGTATAGATTGGAAGAAATGGTGTAGCAAGAAGTATTGAAAGATACAATAACAGAATTCCAAATGAAATCTTTATAGTCAGTTTTGCTGGATGTACCTTCTCATTCTATCTTTCTTTGATCTCTCCCTATAATATTAGGAATGTTCCACTGAAGACTCTGATGAACTCTGGAGGCTGCCCAGAAAGAAAGACTGCCTCAAATCCTCCCACCCACTTTTCCCTATCTTCCCCCACATATATAAAAATGGAAGTGTGTGTGTGTGTGTGTGAGTCTGTGTGTATATAAAAATAACCTGCCCTGTCATTCACTTCAAACCATTTATCCACCCAACAGAAACTCACCTATTCTTGATCTGGGTAGTAGGGAACACACAGTGTAGTATACTCCCTTTGGCACAGATCACTATGGGACTTTGTCTCAATCCAGTCCTGTTTTTTTGGTGTCACAGTATCATATCCTTTATAATGAAGTACAAACCCAAAATGTATGCAAATCTACCCACACGCAGAGTCCTTCTGACAGGGTCCTTGGATTTTGGCATAGAGAGTCCCTTTAATGTTTATTATACTATATATCTAGGAAAGTCCAAGAAAAAAAAGCATTTTAATCATTAGTATTGTCAAAGAATAGTGCAATTATATCAAACACTGTTTCCCTTTCATGATGTGTCATAATTAAGGTGACCAACCATCCTCCTTTAGGGAGGACAGTCTTCCTTTTGTAAGTTCTGTCCTCCCTCAAAAAGTGTTCTCCTTCATGTCCTCCTTTTCGATATCTGAAGACTAATCTGCAGGGCTTTTTTTTTCCCCTCATAGAACGCTCAGAACGGCGTTCCAGCACCTTTTTTATGGGTTTTGTTTTCAATTTTTTCATGAGCTGTACTACTCCCACTATTGGCTTTCAAAAGCCAATAGGAATTGCTGCTGAGTGCGCCAAAACACTCGGCTGGCAAACTTTCCACATGCAAGTTGTCTGTATTATTGTTGCAATGAATAAAATGTTTCTTTTATTTATGATATTTTTTTCTTCAATTTATTTGTGTCCTCCTTTTCATTGTAAAAAAATTGGTCACCTTAGTCATAATGCATAGGCCACCATTATATATATATATATATATTTAAATTTTTATTTTTAACCAACAAGACAAAACAAAACAAAGCAAAACATAACACACATACACACACAATATATACTCCTCCTTTTTTTACAACAGTTATGTAACAGTAATCTAATATTTACATTTCCCCCTTATTCTTCTTTAAATATTTGTCCTTATAGCCCCATTATTTCTTATTTACATTTTTCTTCCTTCATGTTCTATTTTTTACTAAGAATAATTCATATTATTATTATTACACATTATTGTACACATATTTTCACTTTGACCTTTCCATATTTATTCTCCTCTATTATTTCTAGTCTCCAACCAGACATACACCTTGTTCCATACTATATAATACTCTTTGTCTTCCTTTTCTTTTATCTCTTTTGTTAATTTGTCCATCTCAGCATAGTCCAGGATTTTTCTTATTACTTCTTCCTCTGATGGTATATTCTCATTTTTCCAGCACTGTGCATATGCTATTCTTGTCACTATTATTATATGTAAAACTAAATACCATATTTCTTTACTATATTTTCTATTTAAAATACCCAACAAAAAGATCTCTGGTTTCCAGTCTACAGGTTGGTCTATTATTTCTTGGATCCATTTTCTTATTGTAGACCAGTATTTTTTTGCAACTGGGCATGTCCACCATAGATGATAATATGTTCCATGTACTTTTTTACATTTCCAACATGTTGGCGAATTATTCTGGAACATCTTGGCAAGCTTTGCAGGTGGAAGATGCATAGGCCACCATTATAACTAGTAAGAAAATAGTCTAAAGGAGGAAAAATGCTTCCACACATGGTTGCCAGGACCACTTGCCTTTCCCAAAGCTGTAAAGTGTATGATGAAGATGAGATGAATACAACAGATAATTGAGGAATTTCCGGGCACAAAGTATTGCAACCACTCCCATCTCCATTAATGTCATCTTCATGTCCATGGTGGACTGTATTACATTCTGTAGAAGTGGGATCTTTCTAATGCCTGCTACTATGAGCTACTGTATGATAGTTGTGTTATCTGTAGTGTGGCAGTCTTCAGATTTGGGTTGCTCTCAAATTGTGCCTATTCCTTTCCTGTGTGGTGTTGTGATTGGAAGCATGATCAACCTGTAAAGTGGTAAACCTTGATGATAAGCCAGTCAACAGATTTCTGTCTACCTCTGTACCACATTTCTGATAGAGGTGGGTTGGAATCCCTGGTGACAGGGTAGAAAAGAAGCCAAAAGTTGAGATGGAATAAGCTGGGCTGCCAGCGGAATGGTGAAAGGTGGAACACCGGATCATCACTTTGTCCAAAGTGGAGGAAGTAGTAGAAAGCCAGAAAAGGATTTATTATGCCAACCTCTTATGCTATTTCTAGCTGATTTATGGACAAGGCTGCAATGCAAGAAAGCTTTGTGTTTTGGGTCTAGATCTGGGTTGCAAAAATCTGGTTGCCCACTAGATGATAGCAAAGCTTCACAATTTACAATATTACAATTACAATACAGTAGTTACAATATTTAACTATTCTATAATTACAAAGTGAGATTTTGATAACCCAAATTTGATAGCCCTTACTTTCTGTATATTTGAAATATATACTGTAGAGATAGCTCCAGCTGTATCTATCATTTTTGATGTATTGAATGAAATGTTTTTGTCCATGAAAACCTAGGCAACTCAATTAACTAGTTGCCCCAAAACAATGTCCTCTAAGCTGGTATCTTTTAAATGTTTTGAGAATAAAACTCTCAGAGTTCACTCAGCCAGTCAGAATTTTAATCTTAATTCGTTTGGTTAACCCAGGAAGGCTAATTAAAATACCACAAGATCTTCTCTCCCTTCATAATAGCAAGACTATTGAATGAACTACTAATTATATATACTGCATCAGTAGTGTGATTGTGATTTACAGAATATTAGGGAACTTTGCCTGAGCAGTTTACAGCTCCAGAAAACAATCAGGAGAGTGGAGAAGAAGAAAGAGAAGGCAGGAATATATACAATGCAACAGTAAATGATTCTCATGCTGTATATCTTTAAAATAATCACAAGCTAAATTGCAATATAGAATAGAAAATTATGCCAAATATTTTATCAAGAAGGTGATTCTGAGGGTGGCTTGGAATGGAGAGAAATGAGATGTTCTAAGCTTCAGAGCTCCTGACTATTTGGAACTGTTCCCTCCTTCTCACTATATGACCAACTGATTTCTATAGAATTAAATATTTAAGTTTGTTTGCCTTTGGAAGTAATGTCCCAGGAATATTTATGGCCTATATAGCTATAGCAATCCAAGGGACTACACTGAATTATCTCTCCAAATTATCCAAATTACAGGAGTATTTTGGTATATGTGCATGCCTTTCAATCAGTTTTACTTCTTGGTATTATTTTTTAGGAGTGGCCTGCCATTGTCAAGAGAGTACGGCTGGCCCAAACTCACCCACTGGCTTTGTTCCTAAGACAGCACTAGAATTCATGGTCTCTTGTTTCCAGCCTAGTGGCTTTAATCACTACAATCACATGTTTGTCAACCATAAGAATCAATAGAGAGCTAGTAGCTAGAGCATGGGTGTCAAACCCGCTGCGTCACGTGACGTGTCACAACATATCGTGACTTTTTTCACATTGCCGGAGCTGGAGTGAGCATGGCCTCCACGTGATGCAACCAGCCAGTGGGCCAGCAGTTTGACACCCCTGAGCTAGAGGAACCATCTAATCAGAGCCAAACTCTTGTGACTACCCACCTTTTCCCTCTCAGAAATCCATTGGGACAATTTGTCTCAGCTGCCAACCCAGCTCAGCTGCTTACTCCAACCACTGTGCATCCTTTGAGGCTCACCACAAGATAATATCACAATGGTTGGTTATTTTGAGTAAGGACACACAACTCAGCTGTTGTGCTTTAACAGCAGGTGGGATCAGAAAGCAGTTTTCTTAGGAGATCTTAAGAATTCCAATCCCTGTAAGAACTCTACAGAGAAGCTGAGAACTTGACTGTTTTCTCTTTTTAGGGCCCCTTGGAATTGCTGTCATAATCATAATACGATATATTGTATGCCAATATAAATATTCAAGCATTTTATCCTTAGAACTGCCACAGCGAATAGCCCATTATTAATCTTATAACTGATGGAGAGAAAATTCCCTCTTGAGTTCATGACTGGAGTGGAAGTAGTTTTCCAAATTACATCTGCTGCTGATATCAACAAAATGTCAACACTTCTCTGCCCAGGGCCATCCTACATAACCAGCTGCCTAAACATCCTTTCAAAATTTAAGTATGTTTTGCTCTAATCTTTCTGTGTTCAACAAATGACATTTACTGTTCCTTTCTCCACAATAGTCCTAATGTCAGCCTTTAACTTACTGAGCTTTACTACTGGGAACAAAGTTGTTCTGATTTACAGAAAGATCACAGCAAATGGAGATAGTCTCTTTTTATCAAAGCCAGACCAAGATGTGTTGCTGCTCAAGAGGAATGGTGAGAATCTTTTTGCCCCATTCCATGTGCAGAACCTAACTGGACTAGTAGCTGAAACATCAACATCTGCATCAACAATGCGGCAGAACATCTGGGGCAGAAGGTTTTCTTAGTCCACACAAAGTAGATTTTATGGCAAACTCTGTTCTCTCCTCCAAAACTTTACTGCAGTCCAAACTTTCCAATATTTACTGCTTGAGGGAGCTGTCCTGAATCTTCAGAACTAGGAAAAGGTTCACCAACCCTAAAGGGCAAGTTACATTAATAATAAGATTTCTTATTAACTCCCTTCTCCAATTTTAGTAGAGCAGTTAATATTTCAGTTCAGTTCTGTACCAAAGGACATGACCATTCTAATTTCCTTAGGCTGTGGTAATCTTCTGATCAACGTAAACAATACCAGTACTCCATTCAATCATTTAATAGGTACTCTGCACCCCCCAAAACAGGTTACAAATGAAGTGAATTATTCAGCAGATGCAGAAAAAAAGTAGAATATAGCTGCTAAATAAGCTAAAATCTGATGGCTATGAGCTTTATATTATGTGGAGGTCCTGAGAGATTAGCATAACCACACCAACTGATTGTACTGGGTCTGTTACTAAAAAAGAAATATTGCAATGCCAGCCTGCATTGGTCCTTCAAAGTAGACCATTCTGTGCAAATGTCACCAACTGAGATCCATGCAGAGTGTTAATCTTCAGATCCTCCCCTGTAGTAGATTTAATTTTCATGTACATAATCATTGTATTAACTATGCAAGTTATAATATAACAAAGTCACAACTGTGCAACTATTTTATATGCAATTGTCTAAGATTTTCTTTTAGTGAGGATATTTCTTTCTAGCTATTTCCACCTCTTACAGACAGAAATCCAGCATCATTGTCCTTAGACAGGGATCAGTGGATGGGGGAACTATCACTTGCTGCATTTCTCTTAGATTTATTTATTTGTATCCTGCCTTTATTATTTTTACAAATAACTCAAGGCAATAGACATATTCAACATACCTTCTTCCTATTTTCCCAACAACAACCTTATGAGGTTGGTGGGGTAAGAGTATTTCGTCCCAAGTCATTCAACTGGCTTTCATGACTAAGGTGAGACTTGAACTTGTGGTCTCCAGCTTTCTAACCTGATATCTTAGCCACTACACCAAACTGGCTGTTAATTAGCTGGTAATTATCCAGGAATTCTGCCTGAAAACAGGCAGTTTTGGCACCTTAAGAAATGTTTTGAATTTGCTTGCCTTAACCTGCAGGACTAGTCAGATTCATCTAGAAATGAAAAAGGAATGCCTATTTCCCATTAACTGTTCTTTGCCAGCCCTTCCCATTTTCAGTAAAGTGGTGGGTAATCAATTAACATTTTTCTCAAAACTCCTCTGAAGTTTTATAGATGGGAGGGACAGGATTGGGTTGAATGGAACTTCCCAAGTACAAAGAAAAGTTTAACTTCCTATCTGAGACACTCTTTGGCCAGATGTTGCAAAAGTGCAAGGATGAGGTAGATATAACTTGAACATAAACATGGGGAATGGGCCCGATAAAACTGGTTCTTAAACATTTTTGAATTATGAAAACAATTTTGTCAGATAATTTTAAGGTTACACAGAGTGATAGTCATTCAAGTGCACATTTATTGTGCAAACTCTCTACCTCATTTTAAGGTACCTGAAGTGATAATCATTCACATGTACAAAAGTGCAACTCTCTATGTTTAACTCTTTCAGCCATATTTATTTAGCTGAGCCCTGTCTAGAGTGAAAATATGCAATCTCATTGAAAGTAATTATTTGGTATACTAAAATGAATGTTTTTAATTTTTTTTTTTGGTGGGGGGAGAGTGACCAGCAGCACATCATGACCAAGATTTTGTTACTGAAAAAGAACTAAAACCAGGAGTTATGTAATAATTAGATAGAACGATGCATAATAATTACTATTTTCTCTACACAAAATCTTTAGATTTTTTTTTTTTTTTGCTGTTTATGAATCTTTTGCTGTTTATGAATCTTTGAAACCCTTAGGGACAATGGAACTAATCTCATTCTGCTGCAAGAGAACAGAATCTTTTTTATTATTATTTCACAGGACACTATGAGGTTCCGATTCTCATTTGAACCAAACTTATTAATAGTCATTGGTTCACTAATACTATATAGTATTAAATTTGTTTGCTACACATCTTGCCACTGTAGTATAAATGCAAACATTATAAATGCAACAATCTTGCCACTATAGTATAAATATAAACATATCATAAAATATCACAAAACCACTGCCTTAGTGCAGATTGCTTCATCTTTTGATTACTTTTGCCTTTTCTAAGATGGATAAATAATACAATTCCAAAAGTTATCTCTTAAAATCTGGAATATCTCAATATAATTCCTTTAGCATGATAAACAGTCAGATTCTAAAGCTTTTGCATATAATGCAATATCACATTAACATCCTTAACATTTAAAGATTTTCCATAATTTATACATCCAATTTACAAATTGTCCATCTCTCTCACAGAGCAACTCTATACATCTTGAATATATTAAAATTCAAATCCAAAAAGATACCAGATAATACAATAGTCCACAGCTAGATAGTGGATGGATGAGGAGGCTCAGAAGGAACCTACACTAGCTTCTCAACCTGTAAAGATGATTTGTATTTTCAGACTTTCATGATTCTATTAATGTAGCCTTACAATAAAGTAGAATTAATTCATCTGGTTGTGTTTCCTGTCTACTTGGGAAGGCTGACAGATAATCCCATAATCGTATCATATGGGTAAATGAACCTGTGAAAGTTTACACTTCCAACAAAATCTGATGTCCATCATTTCAGGTACATTTTCTGGGAAACCCAATATACTCTAAATACATTTTTATGAATTAATTTTTTCATCTTTTTTTTTTCAAACAATGGATGTTTTGCCAAATTCACATGTTAAGGATTATTTGGAAGTCATTATTACAAAAGGTAAGCCTGTATAACGCATATACGTAGTCCTTGTTTAATGTCTGATTGCTTTCTGACCAGTTGAAGTTGCAGCAGCCATGGAATGGGTGCTTTGTGCCCTTCAAATAAATGGGGTCATTTAATGACTATGGCATTTGCTTAACAACTACAGCATTTGTTTAATGAAGTCCATGAAAAGGGCCAGAAAATTACTTCCAGTCATGTGAGTGCCTTGACATACAACCATAACAATGTACAATCATAATTCCAGGCTGTTATGATTGTAAATTGAGAACTACCTGTATTTAGTCTGAGATGAGAGTATGGGTTGAAATTTTATTCAGATTTTCTTTTGTTAGGAAATTGGTCTTCTACTCTTCAATTTCATCTAGGATCATAAAAAGTTGCTGGTCAAACCAGTAGCCATTTATTTCCCTATTGCCTCTAAGCTGTGAGAGTTTCAGGAACAGGGTCTTCCTGATCTGATCTATTTGAAGATGCCAGAGATTGAATCTCCATTGCTCTTTTTTTAAACCTAGTCATAAATCATCAGTAGAAGTATCCTTTCTACCAATTTAACTGCTAAGTAATATAGCAAAGTCCCTTATGCTATACATTTTGAGATAGTACTATTGCACAGGCAATAGATTGTATTGGCAAAACCCTTTGACACTTTTGATCAGTGAGATTCTTTTGTAATGTGTCAGTACATATAAGCACATGCAATTTTTAATGTGGGTATATAATTTGATATGCTCACTTGCTGGAAATGCAACATTTGTGGGTTCCTAAGTCTCTTTGCACCAATTGAAACAACCCTTCCACTTCTGAAAATTACAGTATTAATTCTAAATCATATATTTTGGGAACTAGGGTAAAATAACACAATTAACACTCATTGAGAATTGTAAGTAATTTTAAAATTACTCAAATTTTCTCAAGTTCTTCAGAAATCACATTTAAGTCTCTTTAATTTCTCCACTGCTAAAGATAAAATTAAACTGTGTGAGAGACACTTGACTAGATTTTCTACAGCTTCTTCTCTCAATTACCTTTGGGCTCTGCAAACTTATTAGAGAAGTTATCCACA
Organism: Crotalus tigris; assembly: GCF_016545835.1. NCBI lineage: Eukaryota > Metazoa > Chordata > Lepidosauria > Squamata > Viperidae > Crotalus > Crotalus tigris. The sequence goes on along the minus strand of NW_024100417.1, from coordinate 5,288,177 downwards.
ATGAGAGGAATCTACGAAAACTTTTTGTTTAGAGTATAAGTCCACAATTTATTTTGCATCTAGTCACCCTGTGACCAGGAATGCTGGTTAACCAAACTGTATATTTCTGATTTCTGAAGAACCTGTATATCATGCTTCCCCCTTTGTCAATAATTTCCTGGCATTAATCCATAAGTTTTCATTCACTGTCTGGTCCCCTTTATCTCCCATAGTCCTTAATCAGTAGCATTCCTGCTATAATCAATCTCTTTCCTCCTCATTCTGTGACTTCTTAAAAAAAAAGGCAAGAGTTAAAGAAAAAAAACCTAAAATACAATGCAAAGTTATCAATGACTCTAACTCCATCCCAACACATACTAATATAAGAATATAACCTACATTTTTTCGTATATCTTCTACATTACAGTAAATGTAATGAAGATGGTATCACAGGTTCTGTTTTAAAGTATGGCTTAATAAATTAACAAAAGTATTATAAACTGGACCAGGTTATCTCCTTTATATTTTGTTAAAAGGGGTGGGAAGACTTTTTAATTTGTAAAACAGAAGTATGAAAGTAATATATGAAATTTATAAATATATATAAATACATATTGGAGTGCTTCCCATTCCTTCTGCCCTATTTCTATACTATTACTATGGCAGTTACAATTGTCTCTATATTATATTCTACTACTGTATGACTTTTATCTCTATACTTCATTACATTTTTTTTTTTTTTTTGTGCCTGCAGGTCAAGCAACTTGTCCTGGAAAATACCTGGATGGTCTCTGCAGTTTTCTTGGCAACATTGTTTTATATATATTTATCCGAGCTTTTTTACTTTATAAGTAACTCAAGGTAGTTAACATATCTAACACTCCTTTCTTCTCCTATTTTTTTCCCCACAACAGCAGCCCTGTGAAGTGGGCTGGGCTGAGAGAAAGTGGCCCAAATTCACCCAGCTAGCTTTCATGACTAAAGAAGGACTAGAACTCAGTCTTCTTTTTCTCTAGGGCAGCACTTTAATCACTATATAGATTTTCAGAAGTGGGTTTCCAGCTTCTTAGGACTGAGAATGACGGTCAACCAAAGGTTGTCCAGTCTCTAGCATGATACCTTTACCACTACCCCAAACTGGCTCCCATGTATTATGATTACATCTATTACCATTACATAGCAATGTTTTCTTCTTCCAGAGCCTGTTCTGTTCTAATTTCTCTGAGTTTCCTTCTTTTTTCTTCCCTGTTGTGGCTTTTTAGTGTTCAGCAGGTAGAGCTCTTGTGCTTTTATACATTGTGCTTTCTTTTGTTGGACCTCTATACATTTTTATCTGGACCATTTTTCCCTCTACAGGAAAAAAAAACACCTTTCTTTTAGCTGCTACACTTCCATTTCCTTTTAGCTACAGAGCTCCAAAAGAACAAGCCTTGCTTTACCTCCTTAACTCCCCCACCCACCCACACACACCTGCATCAAAGGTGCTGGTTTTATTGGCAACGTGTTGACGCTGGAGAAAAGGCTTATATAGAAGGAAAAGAAGGTAGCACAGGTGCCTGCAATTATATCTTTAGTGGTCTGCTCTTTTACAAGCCAGCTTTGTTAAACTGATCTGGCAATTTTCTGAATCATTAAGAAACAGGTGAGGGAGATGATAAAATCCTGCCTTTGCTGCTGCCATTTATGAGTTTGTGTGTGTGTTGTGAGAAGGAAGGGTAGATATTGCCCAACCACAATACAATAAATTGGTCTTAGATTGCTGGAATGTTTTGTATAGAGCAGCAATCAGTTTGCTAAAAAAGATCAAACAAATAGCTATAAAATGAACCTGGAAATTATTTCTCCAAATAATAGCGATACTATTTTCTTCTCTTTCTTTTGTACCTTTGAATCAGTCTTGGCTCCTGGTAATGACATGGACTTGCTTGTTTAGGATTTTTGGCTGGTTTCCCCCCCCCCCCCCAGTTTTCCATTGCTACATCCTTCCTAGGACTCAAAGAAAATGACCGGCCCAAAGTCATCCAGCTAGCTTTATATTCAAGGCAGAACTAGAACTCAACTCCAGCCTGTGGAGAGCTATCAGGGGACACAATAAGGGCAAAGAAATATGTTTGTTTGTTTGTTTGTTTATAATAAATTCTGGGTGACTTCCAGTCAAAAGTTAAAATAACTTACAAAATACTGGCATTTTGCCATCCTTACAACCACAAGGTAATCCCTTACATGATCTCTTATTTATGTCTGATCAGATTGTTTCAAGTCTTTCTCCAACAGTGCTCCATGTTTTTCATCTGTTGCTTCATCTCCTAGAATTTCTCAGTAAATCAAAGTGTATCTTGGAATTGGCACACAGGGAGACTGCAGTGATATGGTCCAAGGCCCTGGCCACCCATTCCAGACAGTGTCTAGAGTCCTGCACAAACCACACCCAGTTCCTCAGAGAAAATCCCAAGCTATCTCTGGAATCACCAGTGAGTTGAAAGGCAACCAGAGAGTGAAGAGTCAGTGACAACATTGCCAAAGCACATCTCTATTGCCCCAAGGCAAAAGCCAGATCCAGCACATGGTTGCCAGTATGTGTTGGGCTGCCAATGATTTTATTACCATGGAAGCCACAAATTCCATAATATCACTGGTTGACAGATTGAAACCTCTAAACATCAACAGCTTTTGGGACTCTGCTGCTAATGCAGCAAAATAATCCGGCATCTCAGTCAGGGATGCCACTAAGCAGCAGGAAAAGCAGTACACCAGCAGCAGTTTCATCTGTTGCCTTAAGCCCAGCTTCAACCAATTATCAGTGGAGTAGAGCCCTGACAGTCTCATGGATGATCACAGCCATCACTCAGTCTTGGACTCTTGGGCCCAACTAGGCCTCAGTAAAACATGCCAGGCCGATGCCCTCAATCTGGATAAGATCACAGAGGAAGGCAGTTTAATTACATTTAATACCCCCAGCAAAAGTCCAGGGCTGCTGAGGAACTGATCACCAGACACCAAAAGGTGGATGCCAAGGGCCAAACAGTAGAATCACTTTCAAATAACAGCTCCACTATCCCTGAATGTGGCCTACACCCAGCCTCCGGCCATACCCCCCTCTGCCCATCACTATGACAATGGCATTTCCTACCCTGGCCCACTGTCACCCTACGCCAAGGGATATCTAAATAATCTCCCATCACACAAACTAAATCCAATGCCCTGGCATTAAATGTTTTGGTTGTACTGTACAAATAAAGTAATATTTGTATAAGCTGATATAATAATTGCGTATTTGGATCTGTAGCAGTCCAGAGTTGTTTTTAACTTTTTTATTGGTATGTTTCCTGCTGATCCTCTCCAATTAAGACTGTTTGCCTTATGTTACTTGCTGCTAAGGTCTATTGCCTAGAGGAAATATAACTGCTTTTAGAACTGTTTCCTGCTTCTCCCAAAGTAGGAGAAGTAACTGAACACTGAGCTGTTCAAACATGTAAAAAGAAGGGAAAGGTTAGGGTTTCGTTATATACATTCAGTGCTTGGTCATACTCACCTTGGAACAGCTAGTAAACTGGTTCTTCTACATTCAGGTCTTGGTTTCTGACAGCTGGCATGTTGGGATTAAATTACACTCAGAAGAGAACCCTCTTCATGTAACTCTAAACATCTACTTGTCATCATGATACGGAGCTCAGTGTGACTCTCCTGTCTTGGCTGGTTGCCCCGTACAAGCTGACACCATAGACACCAAATCACAGGAGGTGGCAGGAAAACACAATCCCTGGGTGATATACACATGTCTGGCAGGGAAAACATTTTAGCAGCAATGGAGTGATTCATTCTGTGGCAGGTCTAGATTCTTACCACACAGGGTACAATAGTAATAACACTTCCGACTTATATACCACTTCATAGTGCTTTACAGCCCTCTCTGAGCAGTTTACAGAGTCAACATATTGCCCCCAATAATTTGGGTCCTCATTTTACCGACTTCAAAAGGATGGAAGGCTGAGTCAACCTTCAGGATGGAACTCCTGGCAGTGAGTGAATTAGCCTGCAATACTGCATTCTAACCACTGCACCACCATACAATCTGACTACATATTCTGTATCTCTGGCATAAGGAAGGAAGTTAGAAAAGTATTTCTGTTTCTGGGCCTCATTGTGAAATCATGAAAAATGACAGCAGTCTAGTAAGGGATTCAAATTTGTAAGTGTTTGAGAAGACATATAGCCCTCAAAGAAGGATCTTACAAGAAACAATGTTACCTCTTCTGTTTCTTAAAAATATTACAGACTCTTTCAAATGCCTACTATATTTCAACATTTTTTTGATCAATGCAAATATGACATACATCATAATATTGACAGTGCTTTAACTTTTCTTTACATTGTTCTTTTTTTTCATTTGTGGTTTGTCAGCATTGCAACATTGATAAACAAATTGTATAGGAGATTCCATTTCTTGAGTTTGGCATCCTGGGAAAATAAAATGCTTGGTTTCTGTGTGATATATATATCCCTTTTCTACTAGACTCAGTCTTCTAGACTCAGTCCCTTCCAAAGAAATGTTTTCAAACTTGGGTATGGATTCCAATTTTGCATGTTTTACTCTGTTTCTAATACCTGCCTCTTGACATCCTTATCAGCACTTCCTGAGTTCTCTGGACTGTCAATTTTGTCTCACATTGAGCATTAGCCATGTTGTATCAGCTGTGAAAGTAATCTGCCTGTTCAGGCAATGTTGCCTGCAGGTGGTCAGTTCATGCTGGCAATTGGCATCTGCTGATATTTTAATGGGCTGGGATTACTTATAAACCAAATTAATAGTTCTGGATTCTATGCTAAAGGAACACAGTGTAAATTATACATAACTCTGTTCATAAAATCCTGATTAAAAGAAATACATTTGTGAACAAAGAAACAAAAAAAACAACAACAAAAGGAAAGGACATAGAAAAAGAGTAACTCTAGTAAAGATGACTGATGGCATAAATTCCATGAGTGTTTGCCTTCAGACAGAACTGTTTCTTGTTTTTAGAACTCCATGAATAAAACTCTCTGTGTGGGAAGTTAAATCAGTTTCTCTAAGTTTGCCTGGAAATTTTCTCTAGAAAAGCAAATCTCCCACTTCTTATTCAGTTTTTTCTGACCCTAATTGTTAATCTTTCTGCTCTGTCTCCCTCCTGTACATCTTTTCTTACAAATAGTGGCATTTGATCCACCCAGAAGCTCATTTCTATCATTTTGTTTCCTTGGCAATTACAAAACAGAAGACTCAACAGTAACAGCGAGGGTCTTTTTTCTAAGAAATGTGTTTGATCTCTGTATGTCTTCACATTGCAGCCAAACCAAAACAAAGTAAAACAAAATTCGTGTGAGAAAAAATGGCTCAAAGTCCTCTTAGTTTCCCATTTCTCACCATACAATTGATGTAACAAATCAGACAGGGCAGGAGGTAGAACAAACTGTGATGCCTTTAGTTTCAACATGTTGTAGAAGTTAGCAAATGAAGGCTCCCATTCAGTCTGTGGGGCTAAAATGCTATTTTGGCTGCACTTATAGTTGAAGAATTTCATTTTCTTAGCACTGTTCTTTAATCTTACAGATGATCTCTATGAACCTTTCTTGAGCTTTAGCTATTAAGAATTTGATAACTTCCTAGCATAATGGTGAGATTTGACTTTGATTTTTCTTTCCAAAGTACTTTTACAAATTCTTTTATTTTAGAGACTCTTTTAAAGTCTGTGCTTAAATGCCAATGTTGAAGTTCCTTGACAATTTTCCATGATGTACCTATACATCTATTTTAATAGCACTGGATTAATCATATGAATAATACTTCCATGAAATTCTAAGCATTATTTAGGATTATATCCAGAGTTGTATCCTCTTTGGTCTATTCGGTGACCTATTCTGAGACATATCTATTAAGGATACCTCAAATTTTTACTTCTTTGTCATGATTGGAACTTGCATTTCTTAGATCTACATGAAAGTACCTGTGATTACAATATTTTCTGCTTTGGATGCCTTCCTGGTTTTATTTTCTATCTCAGGACAGCTATGAGCATTCTGTAGTAAATTATTGGGGAAGGAGCCATGATTGATACTAACAATCCTAACAATTCAATGAATTAGTCTTTCTGTTTTGCGGTTAATGAACTCCTTCTTGACATACAAAGTGATACCATCCTCAAGAATGCCATTAACGAATCCTTCTGTAGATAATAACACAATCAGAATATCCAGTAATTCTATGATGTTCACAATGTCTGCACTCTCCTTTAAAAACAACATCTCATGGCCTTTTTCTTGATTTAGTGGTTTCTAGCATTAGCAATGTTTTTATTTATTACAGTTATTGATGTTCTTTTAGACTAGAGCAATGGTGGCGAACCTATGGCACAGATGCCAGAGGCGGCACTCAGAGCCCTCTCTGTGGGCACGCGGGCCATCACCCCAGTCCTAGGTTTTATAAAACCTTTTCACTTTAGGCCTCCGCCGCCGTGTGCAAAAAAAAAAAAAAAAGGTTCAATCAGTCAATTTCAACTTCTCACGGGAAAAAAAAGATCTTGCAAACTTGGAATTGATTGAACTTTTTAGTCCCACCCAGTCTGTCGTTACCACTGCAGCCACACCTACCCAATTGGCCACGCCCAGCCAATTGGCCACACCCAGCCAATGGGCCACATCCACCTGGCACTCGACGATGCATAAGTGGGTTTGGGGTTGCAGTTTGGGCACTCAGTCTCTAAAAGGTTCGCCATCACTGGATTAGAGAATACTAGAATTTCCGAAGAAGCTCAAAAATAAGTAGAGCGGTGAGTAAGAAACATGAGAAGCAGGAAAGTAATGACAGTTTTGACCTCCTCACGTTGTTGCTACTCCAAGGGTGCTTAATTTGTACATGTTTCTTATCAACTTTATGCTGATTTCATCAAGGGAGCTTCTCCACACATGTATACAATTATGTCATCTGGGAACATTTTTCCATTCTTCCAACATTGTCCAGTTGAGTATTTCTATAAAGGAATTTGCCTTATACAATCTACTAAAGTACAGCATCTTCCCAGGGCCCTACAAATCTAAATTTGTTTGTCTTTTAACAGTTTCACTTATATTCACATTTTACTTCAGGAAGAGGTAGAAAATAAATCTTTGGAAGTTAAGGGCAGAAATAACCTTTATTCCTTCTACTATATGTGGAGAATATCATTTGTTGCTCTGTTTGTTGGATGCTATTGTATTAATTCTTTGTTTGGTCAGCTTTTTTTCTGAGGTGATATAAAGAAGCCAAATGGAGTTCTTCAGCTGTGACTGGCAGCCAAAGAGATCTCCATTTTATTACAAGCTGTTGCTGCTTTGCTGCTGGTATCACTGGAATACAAGTATCAGCGTGGTCAAAACCTGACATGGTTTTCCAGTATTTGAAAGACTTTACTGCTGGCTATACTCAATAGAAACTCCTTGCTGACTTACTGTAATACTGGCAAATAGAGAAAACCCATTTTGCACCAGCAATTGTCACTGCAGGGATGGAAGCATTTGACTGTTTTGCATATAAAGGACATTTGAGTTCCCCCAACTCCCAGCTACTGTCCACTGCACTAGCATAGCTTTGAAAGAGGAGCCCAAAATCAGAATGCAAGGCACAAAACCCATGACCTGTCATGCTAATATAGTGAGACCTGAAACAGTAGAATTATCCTAGAATTAAGGAGAGAAAAAGGAGGACGAGAGGGAGAGGAGGAAGGAGAAGACAGCATTAATAATCTGGTAGTTCTGTGGATTAAATATGTTCCATCCATATATGGTTCCAATTTTTGAACTAATCTGAAGTGGTCAGAACACACAAGAACAATATTGAGGTATTGCGATTTTTAATCCGAAGCTTTGATGGGATCTCAGCTTGTTAGGATAACATAAATTGCTGCTAGCATAAATATGCATTGTCCTGACTTTCTTCACTTTTGGCTATCAGATGGTTTGCAATATGGAAAAGAACATAACAAATTTGTGTAAATCATGGCCCGGGGATGAGTTATGATTGGGTGAAATTGGGGCTACCAGGTTGTTCTGCCAATGCTATAAATACAGGATGCAGGATAATAGAGTTGGAAGGGACTTTGGAGGTCTTCTAATTCAATCCCCTGCTCAGGGAGGAAACCCTATACGGCACGCAGAGCCCTCTCTGTGGGCACGCATGCCGTCGCCCCAGTCCTAGGTCTTCAGCTGGGTTTTATAAAACCTTTTCGCTTTAGGCCTCCGCTGCCACGTGCAAAAAAAAAAAAAAAGGTTCAATCGGTCAATTTCAACTTCTCCCGGGGAAAAAAAAAGATCTCGCAAAATTGGAATTGATTGAACTTTTTAGTCCCACCCAGTCTGCCGTTACCACCGCAGCCACGCCCACCCAATGGGCCATGCCCACCCGGCACCCAATGATACACAAGTGGGTTTTGGGTTGCAGTTTGGGCACCCGGTCTCTAAAAGGTTCACCATCACTGATCTAGAATTATCTAGGGGTTTTTTTTTGTATACAATCCATTTTCAAATCATCACATGAGTTCAACTAGATCAGAATTATGGGGAGAGAAAATGTCACTTGTTCTTCATTTCAGGAGCAAAATATCTTGAGCCAGCATGACAACATTTCCATTTTAACTGGAGATGCTTATAAAAGCAATTTTCTAGTCACTTTGCTGAACTTACAAATAAAGTAATAGAGAAGTAGCATTTCATCAGCCTCATTCATGTATGCAAGTTTATAGTGCCCTAGCCATCTCTTTGATACTCCAGGTATAGTCTGTTATGTTTAGTTAGGTTTTGGTCTGGGAGAAAAAAAAGAATACATCTAATTTTTAGTGTATGTGTACAGGTTCGGACAGAATGCACCTGATTGCTCAGTATTAAGCACTGAAAAAGCACTGGGATTTTCAAGTTTAGACAATGTTCAAGAGAAACATTCCCTCTTACATTACTTCATTCAATTTAATTTGTGCAGTGTGGTGCAAAAAATCAGTGTACAAGTTTTAGTGAGAGCCAACACACAAAAAAAAGGCAACCTCATCTGTATAGCTGGACTTGTCAATTGGTAAGTCCAAACTGTCAATATATGTAATCCCTCTGGTATTACACTTGATCAAGATATTCCACTGAGTACACTGGATTGGATGGAAGCTTAGCCATACTTCCTGCAGGACCAATAAAAAAGTTTTTTTTTATTTTATTATATTGTTTATTTAAAACATTTATATAGCCACCTATCTTCTAATCAACTCTGAGCAGCTTCCGCCAAAAGTTAACATATAAAATCATATTTAAACTATAAAATTAAACAGATTAAAACAACAGATCTTTAAGAACAACAAAGAGCTGGCACTAAATCAAATGCCCAATGTGCAATTATCCTCTGTTATCCAGTGCTTGGGGGGAAAACCAGGTCTTCAAAGCTTTACTGAAGGCTAAAAGGGTGGAGAACTGCCAAACCTCAAGGGACAGAGTGTTCCATAGGGTTGGGGCTGTCGCAAAAGGCATGCTTTTTAGCTCCCATCAGATGGCAATGTTTAGAGGACAAGTCTAAGCAGGTGCCCACCCTATATGACCTTGCAGGATAGGTAGATGCCTTTAGGGAAAGGCAGTACTTCAGATAATCTGGCCGTGTGCCATATAAGCACCCAGAAAGAAATTGGAAGCCATTGCAGGTCACACAACAAAGGTGTTACAGGGTCAAAGTTATGGGCCCCCACTACTGTGTGCACTGCTGCATTCTGGATCAGTTGAAGTTTCTGGGTGGTCTTCAAGGATAGCTCCTTGTAGAGCACATTGCAGTAATCCATCTTCATTCCATTCCAAAAACATTGTCAAAGATTTTACAACCTTTTTTCTGGTGTCGTTGTCAGAGTCTTCTGGAACTACTCTGAATCTGAAACAAAATGCTTTTTCTCTAAATTGTTCAAATCTTCATCCATCTCCTGAACTTTCATTGTTTCTTTGTTCCTTCTAACTGAACATTGTAGACAAGAGACAGATTAAGGACTATTCATCAAAGCAAAACCAAAAGAGCCAGATGCTATCAGATTAATGTTGGAATAAACCATAATAGAAATTTTGGGAATTTGCCACACCCCTAGTCCTTCCACAGAATCAGCACTTTGTCTAATTTGCGCCTCTTCTTCCACTTGGAAGACTGGGACACTGTTCTTTTCTAAGAAACTTCGTAAGTTTTTTTCCTTAGGATCTTCTGAAGAACTGATGTCAGACTGTTCTGAGGTAATCTGAGGTAATGTGTGTTTATCTTTTTTTAATAGACTGGAATGAGGTGGAGGGGCAGGCTAACAATAAGCATCAAGACTCTCATCTTCTCTGCAGTAAAACTCCATACCTTGTGAAAAAAATATCCTCCTCCCTTTCAGCTGTTAGCTGTGTCCTCACCCTCTTCATTTACAGCCTCTCGGGTAATTAAAAATAAAGCTCTGAAAGGTGGATTCTGCATAGCATCATTCATTTTTCCACCTATTCATAATTTGCCCGGAGGAAGAAAGCTGGCACTTCTTAATTTCATTCCTAAGAAAGTGGTGAAATTCCACCATCCCCCTCTTTCTCTCTGTCGTACAATCACTGCGTAGAATTCCTTCCAAATATTAATGCTAATGTTTTTTAAAAGTACGGATTATGATCACTGAAGAGCTACAGCATTTATTTCTTCTCCCATTTCATATAAATATCGATGCTGCTATTGTGTTCTAAGCAGCTGGCTAAATGGTTCTGTGAGATAAAGTTCTGATCTTTGTCACTCATACAGAGAGTCATTATATACCCCATTAATTGCTCCTGGAGCAGCACAAGCTCCATCATTGGCCACATTCTTACAAGTCTAGGTTTTAGGGCAGGGGTCTCCAAACTTGGCAACTTTAAGACTTATGGACTTCAACTCCCAGAATTCCCCAGCCAGCACATGCTGGCTGGGGAATTCTGGGAGTTGAAGTCCATAAGTCTTAAAGTTGCCAAATTTGGAGATCCCTGTTTTAGGGCTAGATTCTTTCAAGAGGATTGGTGAGCATCTGGTAGAGAACAGTGTATCATTAGGACTGAAGAAGAAACAATAAAGCATAACATGTATAAATCTAAAATAATAAGCATGGCTGAAAATGCAGGGCAATTTATTATAAATTAGCTCATTGAACTAAACTGGAATATAGATGGGAATCTGCTAACTGAAAATAATTTGTTTTTTTGCTTCCATTTATCCTGGTTATTTCCTACTACAGGAAGATTTATAGTCAAAACAATTGATTCTCCAACACGCATGCATGGACCACACATACTTCTCTTTGGTTCTTTTACTTTCAGTAATTGGCATTTTCAAAAAAAGCAAAGCAAGATTTTTAAGCAAGAAGTTGTTACAAGTTTCAGCATGTACAAAATAGAAAAAGCGAATGGTAACTATTTGCTCACAAATCATCATTCATAGGAGTTACTTTCATTTCTTTGAAGAAGGGCAGAGTTAAGGTCACTGTGTGCATGTTAAGCAGTGGTAGCTGTGCTTCTATTTGGGTGACACAAATGTTCTCAAATACAAATCCATAAGGCTGGGCTTGCCTATATAGAGTGGGCCAATCATTTCAGTTAGCAATGCTGGTGGAGAAGAGAATGGTGGCTATTTCCTGAATGATTCGGCAGTAAATAAGATGGAATTTAATTGGAACAATTAAATTCTTATCTGGATAAGAAGCATGTAAGAAAGAAATATAAGATGGGGATCTAACTTGGTAGTATTATGTGTGAAAGGGATCTTGGTGCCCTTATCAACCACAAGTTATACCTGAGTCGACAACGCGATACAGCTGCAAAAAAGGCAAATGCTATCTTTGGGTAGGAATTGTTCCACTCTGCTTTGCTCTGGTCACATCATGGGTATGAGAGTTCAAAAGGGACGGTTCTGTGTGTGGAAGTTCAAAAAGGATAGTGACAAGCTAGAATAAAAGTTCAGAGAAAGTTTACCAGGTTAATGAAGGGGGCAGAAATGATGTTCTCCTCCAGGGCAAGCTATTACCCAGGCATGCTCAGGTGAATTGAGCAACAGGCCGGATAAGATGATCCCCTCAATCCAGTACATTTCTATGATTCTATGACCTCATCTAACACTGTCATTATAGGAAAAAAATAACAAAAATATCCTGTTGTCAGCAATAGTTAACCAAATACCATTTGGAAAGTCACAATATATTAATGTTAATATCTAGTCTCCACTGAGATACGCCCCATTACTGGCATTAAACTCTTTTTAGGTCAAGGATGGGCAAAATTGGAGTATTCAGATTGAAAATATTAGGTTGCTATGGGCTGCAGAGGGGTGTAGAGATGATAACAAGTGAATATAGATAGGATTTTAATTTTTTTTCTCCCTGGAGTTGGATTCTTTCCCCCTGCAAATAACAAATAGTCATTTTATCTCATGTATTTGAAGACTAGACACAAAAATGTCCATTGCTACCAAAGAATAGGCTATTTGGGAATCTCACCCAGGCCAATATTTGCTCAACTGTCAGATTTGCTCAACAGGTGAGATAATCTTGCCTTTAAATTGATGTTGAGTGCTAATAGAATAGACTCAGTCATAGGACATAAAGTGGTTTTCTTTCTCTTTGAAAAGACCTCTTGTTACATTATACTAGTGTTTGGAGGTGAGAGAAGAAGGAGGGACCGTGTGCTCCTAACCGAGTCAAATGTTGTGTTGCAAAGAAACTAGATTCACTGTCAACAAATATGAAAAAAAAAGCAGTGCCTTCAGCCAGCTTGGTTTTTACAGCGTATTTTCCAGAATGATTGCATCAGCCACCTCACTGCAGTAAAGTCTGCAAAGCTAATGCACGCTCCCACTACATAAACAGCTCAAGTAAATGGCTATGGTGCATACTGGAATTGGTTGCATTCTTGACTTTTAAGAAGCCTGAAAGAGTTCAGTACAACACTGGAGTTTGTTTGCATCTACCAGAAGACAAGGTTGCCTACTGGTTTGCCTGTCTCTCAGATACATCTTCCTCAACACACAGCATAAATGAACCGCCTGCCTTGGAGCAAATGTCACTACTAGCCTTCCAGAGAAACTAGACTACTTGTTATATCCTGTCCAAGATCCAACTGAGTGACTGCTGGCATGTGGGCATTGAAAGAAACCTAAGCCGATGTTGGGAATGACTGAATCGCTATTTACAAAAGTCACGGCTTCTGCTGTGAAGAAAGTCCTATCCTCCCCACTCCCAGCTCCCATATCTGAAAGGATGCCAGCAGGGGGCAGCAAGGCACAAAATCCAGGGGTTTCCAGGCAGAGTTTGGGAAAACGATGCCACGTAGAAAGCCAAGTCTAGAAGAACATCCCTCCCTTGGTCCTTTTTCGTCCAATCTCTGCCACAGGGCTGAGTAGCAGAATGCGAGAGGGATGTTTGTATTTTAAAGCCGCCTTCCCCAGTGCTGTATCTGCTACATGCCTTCTGTGTTAGTTTCCGTAGTTGAGGATTATGGGAGTTGTAGTCCAAGATATTCACCCGGATGAACGAGATTATTATAAAGGCGGGGGCGGAGTGTGTGACCGCATCAGCCTGTAGCATCGGCATGGAGCGGAGGAAAGAAGGCAACATTTGTCACGGGTGGCGAACAAGGCTTTGAACTGCCCACCCACCCCTTCTTCATATGACAACACCGAGCCAGTCAGATGCTTTGCTCTTGAACCTGCAGGAAGTCCACCGGCCCCAGATAGCCAAGATCGAGTCACGCTGGGCTCGTTATAGCAAGGCGCTGCGGGCAGTGCCTAGCGATCCACAGGCTGATCTTTATAGGTAGGAGGAAGAGGCCAAAGAAAACAACCGTCTGTTTGCTAAATCTTTACGGAGCTAAGCTTTTCTTGCAGGCAAAAAGCCTTTTGCATCAGTTGCATGATTGGGTGAGGTTAGGGTGAGGATAGCCGACGGGCGAGCAGTTAAAACCTACGCCTCTGGGGGTGTTGGTGTTGTGTGCAGGTGCTATGTCTGTGTTTTCTCCCGGTGTGACTGTCCATGGTACTATTTGAAGGTGAGATAAGCGATGGATGCTTGCCTTCCCCCCCCCTCGTTTTTTTTAATCTGTCAGTTGTTCGCGCTCTCACCTCTCCAGGCTTGGGCACCCAGACGCTAAGGATCGGCATGTTTCGTCGCGATTTGAATGTGTTCCTGGTTTTGTGCGCGCGCATGCATACTGAGCCAGACGCCCCTAGCACGCGCAGAGCCGGGGCTGTCTTCGCCCGGATCGGTTCCCTTGTAAATAAAGCCTCCCACCCCGTGTCCGGGCGTGCACCCTTTTTCTGTAGCTATGCCAGAGCATGCCGGACAGGTATAGGGTTTCCCTCGTCGCGTGGGCAGCAGCGCCCAGCGGGAAGAATGTAGTAACCCTGGCCCGAAGTCTCGCTCTGCACTGCAACCCAGGCTTTGCGCCGCAGCCCCTCCCCGGAGCTTCACGGCGTGGCTAGACTGAGAAGCAGGAACGTTCCAATCAGCAAGGGGGGCGGGATGGCTGGGACCGAGCCGACGCGGGGAAGGCGGGCCTCTCAGCTGCCCCCCCGCCCTCCCCTCTTCGAAGCCGCGACCAAAACTTTCACTAAAGTCACTGGCGCCGACCCCACAGCGGAGAGTGGGAAGCGAGGCGGCCTGACAGGCGTGCAGCCACTTCGCCCTGACGCGCAGAGGGCTTGGGAAGGGAGTAGCGAGAGCTGCTGGCAGCGAGGTCTGATGCAACTTTCTCGCTGAGGAGGATCCACCTTGACAACGCGCCCGGAGAGCCCGCCGCGAGGCACGAGCAGCATGGCCAGGGTAAGCGGCGGTGGGGGACTCCAGCGCGAGGACGAACGATCCCCCGCGGCTATCTGAGGGAACCTGTCTGCGCGCGCGAGATAAAAAGGCGGTGGCGGAGATTGCACCCTGGGGTGAGAGTGGCGTCCGGCATCTTGCGCGTAGGGGAGAGGAAAACGTGCCGCTAGAAAACCTGAGGCGAAGCGTAGGAGCTGCCAGCGCCTCCTTCGGCCTCCAGCGCTTTGCATTTGCTGCTGTCACTGGCCGTACGATGCCAGGCGGAATTGCCTTTGAGTCTGGAAAGGATGGCTGCGGTAATCCGGGACCGTGTGTGTGTGTGTGTGTATGTGTGTGTTTAGAGGCGTGGCTAAGGCGTCACTCGCCACTCGGGGGGTCTTTACTGTATGATACAGAGGGAGGGGCCCTCGTCTGAATCTCTCGCCCGCGGCCAAAGCCGGGGGTTTCGTGGCTGTAATTTTCCACCTCACCGTGTGGGGGAGGACGTGGAACCGCTCCCACGTGGCAGCTGATGTAACCCCACTTCCCACCCACCGTGTTTTCAAAGGGTTCGTGCATCCTCTCCTGTCAGGTGTTCAGGGTTGCTCTGGATCAATATCCCCTTTTGGGGTACTTCTCAAACTGTTAGTGAAAGGCTCACCACTGGACCCAGCAGTAGCATAAAGTAAGGAATTTAGCTGAAGGGTTGATTTAGCTGAATAAGAGCTGGCTGTTGTCAGTGGTCCCTTTTTCCCCCCTCTTAGGACACTGGGCAGTCAGCTGACAATAAAACCCAAGATACAAACAGTTAAATATATGTTTTCATCTGTTTAGGTTGAGAAGATCTTGTCAAAAGGAATTATCTCTTTCGTAAGCAGGAAGGAAGGGGTCTAAGCATAAATCTCCCCGGGGGGGGGGGGGAATTGCATAGTTTAAGAACAACCTTACAAGTATTTATAAGATAGTTTGACAGTAGATGTCAGAACCTAAGTACTGTACAAGGTTCTTTACTATTCAATTTCCTTTTCTATCTCTCTTTAATCAAATGCATAAACATCCCTTCCTATTTTCTAGTTGATCGGTCACCAAGGGAGAAAAAATTCAGCCAACATTCATTTCCCAATAAATAGTAACCTCACTCTATCTTGATAAAGATAATCTACCAAAACACACACTGGGAACTGAAAGAGTAGCAATGTAAGAATAAAATGTAGCCATTCAAAAGTGTTTTTTCAGCATAACAATATACTGTAGTTACTACGGAGTGTTTTTTGTGATTCATTTAAATTGCTGTTTTATTTAAAGCATACTGCACCAAACTGTTTAGCCTGTTGCAGATCTCTTCCCTTAATAAATGGAACAACTTCCTGATTACAGGAAGTTATTCACATAATAAAATGCGGGTGGGGAAATGTAAAATAAAGAAGTTTAAATATTAAAAGATTTTGCCACGAGCATTCTTGAGAAGCACAAATGTCATTTCAGATCCAGATTTAGAAACTGAGATAGATTCATTAAAAGAAATAAATGAACAGAAGTTTCAAAATTACTGTGTAATTTTACATTACATTTCACAATAAAAACAGAAATCTATGTTGCTAAAAGAGGAAAATCTTTCCATTGCATCATAACCTTTGCAGGTTAGGATCCTTTTCTGAAGCGCATGAAATTATAAATTAGAGATGGGAACTTTTTATTGTTGGGATTGTACATTTGTACCCTGCAAACATATGAAGATAAACTATCAGATTTTAGTGCAATCTTCTTGCAGAAATACCCACCCTTGAGAAGGTGATAACTACAGGTTCATTTTAATATAGATCTTATTTTTGTGTGACAATAGCCTTTGTTCTAGTTGCCTTCCAACACATGTTCCCTTCAAATGAAGTGCTCCCAAGCTTTCTAGGGCTGGCAATTCAAGATTGGGAAGCATAGTATGAAGCCTTTGAAGTGAATCAGTAGCCCTAGAAGATGGCAGCACCTAACTGACCTTGACTGATCTTAAAATAGCTTAGTAGGGTCAGGCCTAGTTGGCACTTGCATGGGAGGATTGTAAGTAGACTGAGAAATGAAAAAAAAAACCCACCACAGACAGGGCAGAGGCAAACCATTCCGTGCCTTTGATAAGAAAACAATGATGTGCTTGTGGAATTACCAGGAATCAAGTTCAATTTGAATAACTCTAAATTTACCCTTTGAGTGAATCTGTAACAACTATAGAGAATTGATTCCTGTCAATGTAGTCTTATGGCTAAGATGGGGCAACATTTTTCTCATACTATGAGATAAAATATATTGGTATCAGTGTAGGTAATCCTTAACTTACAACCATTTGTTTATGACCATTCAAAGTTACAACAGCACTGAAAAAAAGTCATTTATGACTGTTTTCTACACTTACGACTGTTGTACCATCTCCATGTCACATGATCAAAATTTGGCAACTGGCGGTTGCAATCTCACGGGGTCATGTGACCATTTTTTGTGACCTTCTGACAAGCAAAGTCAATAGGAAAGCCAGATTCACTTAACCACTGTGTTACTAAATTGACAACCACAATGATTCACTTAACAACTATGGCAAGAAAGATTATAAAATGGGGCAAAACTCAACAACTGTTTTGCTGAGCAATTGAAATTTTGGACTCAATTGCGGTTGTAAGTTGCAAACTACCTGTGCAGTATTGAACAGCTTCTACTCAAAAAAAAAAAATTATAAGTATTCAAAGATGAATTACTTGGCTTTCTTTAAAGACTTCTGATTCCCTATATCCATGATGTGTAGCTACCAAAATCTATAGTTAAGTATGTTGTATTTAGCAGGAAAGCTCCATATATCAGGCCATTACTATTACCATTAGTGCCCCATTGCTGGAGGCCTTTAAGAGGAGACTGGATAGCCACTTGTCTGAAATGGTGTAGAATCTCTTGTTTGACTCAGGGGTTGGACTAGAAGACCTCCAAGGTCCCTTCCAGCTCTGTTATTCTGTGTTCTATGAGTGGAAAATGCACCCTGCTCTATCAAATGTATACTCTACTAAAAAATGTGTGGAGCTTGTGACTCCTTTTCTATCTCTCTTTCACTCTGAGAAATTGTGCTATCTTTGGCAAAGCTTCCCCACATCCTTTTGTGAGATGTCCCTGCTATGTTACAGAATTCTTACTGCACTTTCTTGTTTTTGGCATGGCAGAATAGAAAACTTTTCTGCATCCCAATGTAGTAGGAGTTTGTTGGCAGGACAAGGACTGCTCAGGATGAAAAGGAAAACATCCTTCTAGTCTCTGTCCAGAGTGGGGGCATCTTATTTGCGTCTAGAGATGGGGTCAGACCCCATATCACATAATACTTCTTGTGTCACCTTTTCCTGCCTCTTTGTGTAGAGTGCAATTTTTCTTGTTTGGTCTTTGACAACAGTAGGGAATATCTTTCACATACTCCCTTAAATTCAGGACACTGAAGCAGAAAGAGCCTCTGTTTCATTATCCCTCACTGTCCCTTTGGTTGCACAACTTCTTCTTTAGCCTGAGAGTGCTCTTTGTTGTGCTTGTTGCATTTCCACCTTGGTTTCTTGGCCTGTGATTTCACTGCAAAAGAGAATGTTTACAATATCCTCCTATGAAGCAAAATGAACATTTCTTCTCAGAGTTTCTCAGAGCCAGACCTTAACCTGCTGGGAGACAGTAAGGTAAAAATTGGTTTACTTATCTGGCCTTGAAGTCCTTTCTGATTTTGGGAGCAGGGTGTAAAAATAGCTAAGAGCATTTTCATTTATCAGCCTTGTGATAACAGTATTACTTTTTTATCATAAGATGGTAATCAACCTTTCAGTATCATATACAGAGTTATGAGCTCACTGCACATTTAAATTGGAGAGCAGCATTAATATTGCCAAAACAATAAGTTGCTGTTATTGCTATTGTTCTTTGTTTGATAGGTTTATATCCTCCTTTTCCTCCAGGAGTTCAAGGTGGTGTAAAGAGCACATCCAATTTTTCTCCACAGCAACCCTGGGAGAGAAAATCACCCAGAATTCAGAAGACACCAGTGAATTTCAGTGATTGAACCTAGACATGAATTTAGGTCTCTTCGATCCTCATCCAAGACCTTAATCTCTATACCACACTAGTCCTTTATTATAAGAAGATTTTCTTTAAAAAAAAAAAAGCAGGGTAGATGAACTCAGAGGGGTGATAGGTGCACTATTGGAATACCTGAATAACCAGTTAGAGACAGATCATTATGGAGAAAATCTATCAATATGCTCTCTAATAAATTGATATCTACTTGATGACACATAATCAGTTTCTAAAGCACGTCAAATCAGATTTTTATCTATTGCTTTTGCACAATTTCCACGTGGATGGAGATTCTCAGTCATCCAGGTAGAATTGTCTGGAAGTTGAGACATGGCAACTGGACTTTTTTTTTTCTTGTTGGTTTAAAATAGTGATAAGCAGAAAATAAGCCCAGTTGCCAGGGTTCAACATCCAGACTATTTCTGCCTCTATAGCTCTAGTAAGCCATGGGGAGAACCTTCATGGTGTATTACAGTGCCTCCCGTGAGCTTGAGAAAATCTGCCATTTTCCCCCCTTTCAGGCTTCTAGGATTTTGCAAAACACAAATTTATATTTCTGTTTCCAAGTATTTAACTTTTCCTTTTGCATTCTTTCTCTCTCTTTTGAGAGTGGCAGCAGGAATAGCTTTCTCTGGCTGCTCAGTTTTTGCCTAGTAGTTCTATTTATATGCCACTCGCCTATCCAAAGAGACTGGGTGGTTTACAATACAATAAAAACACAAATATACAAACATTAAAAACATTAAACGTTCAAGAATTAGATGAAACTAGGCATCAAATATATGAGCGGTGTGATCTTCTCTCCACCAGCCACCTCCAGCATAAGGTGTCCCCAGTTGGCAGAGCAGATGCATGATATTCCAAAGGATGGGGGGGGCACAGGAGAAAAGGTTCTTCTCCTAGACCCCACCAGTCAGAATTCCTGGACTGACAGGGTCCACAGCATGCCTCTTCTGCTGGAGCAAGTGAGGCAGGCCAATCCTATAGAGTGAAACAGTTCCTCGGTTTATTATCTGCATTCACGACACTGCTGTATTGCTCTCTTATGCCACAGCCATTTCCAATGGGACTTGTTGCTGCGCCTCTCTTCACCTCCTCAGGTTTCAGTTGCTCATGTTTTCTTCAGGCATGTGCCAACAAATTTTGCCATTTTTATTTCATGGGCTCCCTGCCTGGTCTCAACAGGTTAGTAGTGAAGTAATAATTGGCAGTGTTTAATTTAGATCCCACCTTTTTGCTCAAAGTAACTTATGGCTATTAAAAATAGAAAGTACAAAACATAAGAATACTGTGTTATGCTTAAAATCAAAACAACATTTAAAATAAAGTATCGTTGAAACTAAAGTTCTGCTCAGGTAATAATTACAAGCTTGGTGAATCACTTTGGGAAGTGCGTGGGGTCCATACAAGAAACGACCCTTTCTTGTGTACTAGTCAGATGGAACTCCTGGAAGCAGGAGGAAGGAAGAATCCAGTGAGATACTGGAGCTGGCTTGCAGCAGCCCATTTTTAAATTTTCAGGAATATCGCAACCCATCCGAACCGTGCCACCTTGTGGCCCGATCAACCGTTTGGATGGCTCACAGCACCACAGCTGCATTGGAGCCGGCAGGACCAAATATTTTTCCATTTATCAGCACACACTGGGAAAACCTTCCAGAAGCCTCTCCTGCTGATTTAAGCTGCCTGGCAGGTTCAGAATGAAAGAGATAATCCGGCAAATAGTTGAACTGTTAAGCTGTTTAGGGCTTTAAAGGTCAGCATAAGTACCTTAACCTGTGCCGGATAGTTAACTGGTTGTCATTTCAGATTTTTCAGTATAGTACCATGCAATCTCTGTACCATGTACCAGCAGCCTGGCTGTTGCATTTTGCACCAATTTCCAGACAGTTTTTAAGGACAACCCATAATTTAATAATGTTTTCATATATGAACAGTCCACTCCTAATAGTTAATGGTATCATTAGTGCAACCGGGAGGATTCTGAGGAACTTTTGGGACCCCATTTAGTGAAATGAGCAGGAGTGTCTCTAAATACAGCAGGACAGGTTTGGCATATTCTGAAGTAAATGGAACCATATACTTTACTATTTTAAAAGCATACCTAATTGTCTTAAGCTAAGAAGTTTAACTAATTAATTAACCCAGATGTTAAGTAATCCCCAAATTCAATGCAGTTCTGGAATGAATTAGGAGGTCATTGAATCTCACTATTGCCTATTGAAAAGATTTTTGAAAGCCACTGGTAATATGCAGTTACAAATATTTAAGCAGTATTATTAGTATGTATTGAATTGGAAGATAATGGGTGTGTGGACAATTAGACAGGTGTGTGTGTGTGTGTGTGTGTGTGTGTGGACAACTGCTGGACCAGGCTGGGAACAGATCTCCTGAAAAAAATCTATGTGACGGCAAAGAGGCGATAGTGACATGATGACGATATATAAGATATTAAGTAAAATAATCTGGAAAATAAGCGAATCAAAAGAATATACTACTTTTGTACCCCCCATACACACAACTTTTTCCAGCTAATCAAACACTATTTTAAGCTAATCAAGAGACTTGCTTCAAAGTGTCTATCAAAATCTGTTGTGCTCTAGAGATGTGAAAAAAAGGGTAGAACATTTGTTTATTTATTTTTTCTCCACAAAGAAATCTAGATGACAAGATGTTTACTGTGGGACAATAAAATTCTCAGGGCCTGTGGCTTCTTCAAATTTAGTCATTTCTTGAAATTAAACTGAATTTCTATCCCTCTTGATTTTTCCTATAGTTCTTTTCTACGGGACTAATGATTCTGTCACATTATCGATTGGCACCTCTCTGTTTGACTCCTTAAAATCTGCAAGTCCATAAAAAACTAAATAACACACTTCGCATAATTATATTGGGTTGCATAATGATATATGAGCTTGAATCCAATAGCTTTTATGTTTTTAGTTAGTTTTTCTTGTTTAAATTTTTAAACAGATTTTACTATATCATGTGTCTGATCAACAAATTCTGGTTTTGATCCTGGTTTTATTTGGTGTTCAGACCTCAACATAAATAAAGCAAACAATAAGAAGGCCTTTGACAATCTTGTTTATATAAACAATACAGATAAGTATTTAGGCTCATGAGTCCATCCCTCTGTGAAGTGCAGGAGTCTAAATTAAAGTATCAGAGGACTTCCTAGCCTCTGTTTGAATCATCCATTGAATGAAGGGGAGTTCACAACTTCTCTGGGTAATTGTTCTAACAGGAATTTAGGTAATGTTTTTCTCCAAGAATCAAAAACTTCCTGTGGTACCAAATTAGTTCTCAAGGGTAAAACAAAACTTGTGGGACCTACCAGTTAACTCAGATGGGATAACAGGGCAGGGCAGGAGAGAGGGAGAAGGAGAAGGAGACACTTGTGGTGACTTTCACTGGAGCAGGGGAGACAAAACTTCCCAAAGCCACATCTAAAGTGTGAAGTACACTTTGCATTGATCAATGGCATTAATCTCTGCATTAATGTCTCTGTATGATATAAATTTAGCTTTGATCTTCAAGAATATTTGACCCTAAAATACTATGAAGCTGTGAACTTGAACAACCTAAACTGCGTTCTTTACTTCATAGATTTCTTTTCATACAACATAGAGAAAATATGAGTTTGAGTCACCAGTTACAGACATCTAAGTGAGATAATGGTTTGAGCACTTTACTCAAATTCTTATCTCCTTAGGTTGTGCCAGTGAGATCCATGAAAGGCTGTCTCTTTTTCTACACTCCATTGTGCTGTAGCACAGAAGTAATTTTTTTCCATGTTCCAAGGTCTTATCATATTCTCCATATTCTTCAGGTTTGCTATATTTTGCAAAGTAGCTTTTCTTGCCTCAAATAGATAAACTTTCATACCTATACAGGTTTCCTTGAAGAAATTTTTCTTGCATAAGGGAGAAGGTGGGCTAATTCCTGTCTCCTTTTCATTCCTGACAGTACCACATGGACTCTAGTAGGCTTGGCTTGGCACGTGACTAGTGCAATGGGGTGGAAGGCAATTGCCTTCCATCTGTGTCCTGAAAGGCAGCTGTGCCCCTGTGCGTGCTCAGTGCCCTGAAGACTTCATGCTTTGAGCATTAGCTATGCTCTTTTCAGTCATGTGCAATTCAGGGGGACTGTTCCTGCTTCAGATGGTAGTAATGGACATAAAAACCCAGAAATAGTGAGGCAGATATAGTGCCTGTTCATCCAAACTCTGTGTTCTTTCCCAGCCCTCCTGACATGACTCATTTTCCCATCTTTGGGCATATGTTGAAAGTAGATTGTATAACTACAGTGTGTGTGTGTGTCTCTCTCTCTCTCTCTGTGTGTGTGTGTGTGTGGTGTATGTTTGTGATATAACCACATATCTACATAGTGTAAAAAAATGACCTTTACAAGTTAATCAAATTGGGTTTATTGATGGTTACTGAAAACTGGGCCTCGAGAAGGACATACTGGGCATAATTGCTTTCCACTGAAGATTCAGAGGCAATTTTTCTTGGTTACTTTTTCCTTTTTAATTCTTTTCTCTAAGTTCTGTCATTTTCTTCTCCACAGCTTGCTGCCTCCTTGGTCTAATTTGTCCTGCCGTATGATTTGAGGTCTCTGCTTATCCTGGAAGTGTAACCAGCAAGACGAGATAGCAGGCAAGTGGGAGCCCACATCTTGGCCCAGAACCATGGCAGAAAAATGCAGTGAGGGGTTACTGGTGAGTCTGGGGGATCTCTTGTGGATTCTCAATATTGTGCTTGAGAGGTTGGTATTAAAAAAAGAGAGAGGATGTCTCTTGGCAACTGAGGGAGTCCATAGGATTGGGTGGAGGAAGTGTCTCTTTCAGACTTTTGGCTATTGTTTAAAACATCCAGCCCTTTGTGTGTCTCACCCTCCCCACTTGACTGATTTGGGGACTGGCTGAATTTTGCATTGAGCCTGGAGCTGCATGCTGTATATGAAGGAGCTCTCTGCTAATCACCATTCCCCACCTTCGGTTACCTCCTCTTATCAGAATAGTCCCAGAACAAGAAACAGGATGGGTGGGAAGCTTCCTAAGCCTAATCATGAAAATTTAACCTGAGTATGAAGATGACTAGGGGAAAGAATGAAATACAAAACCTATCCTGAACATAGATCTAATTTATTTAAGAGGTTAACTGTGACAGCATTGGCGTATATATTAAGCAGATAGATAGGAAGTCAGGCTCTGTACTGGGATATAGCCAGACTAGATTATGGTCTGCTAGACCAGTGGTTCTTAACCTTTTTGAATGAATCGCCCCCTTGAGCCAATGAGGAAGTTGTCATCGCCCCCGTCCACCAACATAACCTCTCAATCACAACATAGGAAATAATTCTTCAATTTATGCAAACACTTTTTTTGTTTTTTTTAAAATCGTGATCAGGACATATTGATGCAAATAATTTATTTCCAGTCTTTTTCCCATATCTCCCATATTCTGGCCAATGGCGCGCCACTGTATGGGTAGAGGCTGCTGTGCAATGCGCATGAAGATAAGTGATGCGTATTCACATATGTATGGCGTTCTGTACTGAAGCTAGCTGGGGGAACATTTGAAAACACAATTCAATCCACTAAGAGCGAGTGATCTGATGTTTTTGTATGACAGATATACAGTGATTCACTGTACGAAAAAGTCTCAAAAGTGTCCCCAAACCTCTCGCTCCATCGCCCCCATATCGCCCCCTTATCGTTCCTTCGCCCCCGCGTCACCCCTTTTCGTTCCATTGCCCCCCTGAAAGATGAAATCGCCCCCTGGGGGGCAATATCGCCCAGGTTAAGAACCACTTTGCTAGACTATTCGCATTTTCCCTGAGACTGGAAAATAGGACCTCTGCTTTGCTTCCTTAGTGCCCCTTGATTATGATTCCTGTCCCAAATAGTGTAGACAGAAGAATGCAGGAAGTGCCTTCCCCAGGCCTTACTTCTTCAGAGGTAATGTTACTTCCTCTAGAGTGCTGTAAAGCCACCAAGCATTGCCCAGGAAACAGTCAGTGTCCAGCAGGTGGGAAAAGTTTGGCTCCAGTATGCTGCTATTTGTTTGTGGTTTGGATTTCTACCCTGACAAAGAATGGGGCTCCCAGGAGACGCCTGAAATAGCTTGCACCTCTGCCAGAGGCACCATGCCAGTGTCAGTACTGGAACATGTGGGGGAAGGGAGTCAGATAACTGCAAAACATATTTATGTGTATATAAGCACACAAATAATTGCAGACATAAAGAACACAGTCTCTTTTCTGCAACATTTCACAAGCATTGTTCATTCCTTTGAGCATACTTTTGCGTATGATTTTATGTTTTATCTTCAAATTGAGCAGTATCACATATTATGCAAATATGATTTGCATTCATATTTACTTGCAAGCAATACAGTAATATGCACCACTTCCCTCCCCCCCCATGCAAAAGGACACTTCTCTGCCCACTTTTATGAATCCAGAGGGATATGAATAGAAGAACCGTCCTCTATGCCTCTGCTTTTTAGATCCTCCCTATTCAGTTTCGATTGCTAGGAAATAACACCGATCAGCCAGCATTAATCCATTTGAAAAAATAGACATAAAAAAGTGCTTTTGCTGGTCTGTGTTGTATTGGTTTGATTCCAAACAGTAAAGTGTGTGTGTGAGAGCAGTTGGCTGCTTTGAATGGTTCACACTGCTGTGGAAAGTCTGCTAGCAGAGATTTACAAATGTTTGTGCTTCTTACCCCTGTTGTAGTTCATTGCATTTCTTCTTGTGTGCATGGTGAATATTTTTTCCTTCTCCCTTTTATGCTATTTTTTTCTGTTGTTGCCTAATATTCAGGAGCTCTTTTGAGGTAGCAGTGTACACCCCAGGATAGAAATGAAGAGGATAGGCTAGAACCACAGAACAAGCCCATGTTGCCTAGGCAGCAGCTGCTTTGTGAGTACTGCTGTTAAGAACATAATTGTCACTGTCTGTACTTTCTGCACATTATTTTGCTTGACCTCACTATTTATAGTTCTTTGTCCTAGCCATGTGTACATGTTTCCCAAAATGGCAGCCCAAATGGACTTCTGTATGAGCAGAAAATCTACATGCCCTTTCTCAAAAAAGGGCTTGTCAGCCAGTTGATTGCCTTATCTGTAAATAATAATAATAATAATAATAATAATAATAATAATAATAATAATAATAATAAAGTTGGAAAGGACCTTGGAGGTCATCAAGTCCAACTCCCTGCTCAGGCAGGTAACCCTATACCATTTCGGACAAATGGCTGTCCAATCTCTTCTTAAAAACTTCCAGTGTTGGAGCATTCACCACTTCTGGAGGGAGGTTGTTCCACTGATTAATAGTTCTAACTCAGTGGTTCTCAACCTGTGGGTTGGGACCCCATTTGGGGTCAAACGACCATTTCATGGGGGTCGCCAAACAACGCAGTCCGCCATTTTTTCCCCTTTTCCTTAGCTGTGCTACTCCCTACTCAAGAGAATAGACTCTCTTGAATAGAGTCTAATTCTATTGGCTTTCAAAAGTCAATAGGAATTGTCCAGGCTGTCTCTGCCCTGCTGAGCCCGCCAAAAGTCTCATTCTGCAAACGGTGCTACACCAGTTGAGTAGTCCTCGACTTATGACCAGTTGAGTAGTCCTCGACTTACGACCGGTTGGGGGTCACGGCATTAAAAAGGTTGAGAACCACTGTTCTAACTGCTAGGAAGTTTTCTCCTTAGTTCTACATTGCTTCTCTTGTTCTGAGCAGGACCCTTGAAGTCTGCAGCAGACATAGCCAAAGCTAGTTGCTTGTATAGGCAAGCCATGCAACAAGTGTGGAGTCCCTCAGAGTAACACTTATATTGTAGGTGATGTTCCTCTCAGATAAGTGAACTGGAAGGCAGCAAGTGAAGGCTTAGCTCTGATTCACTTCCCATCTCTATCTACTGTCAGGAGTAGCTGCTTCATTGTATCCAGTAGCAGGAAAAAATGCATCTCAGAATAACACTTACTGCATTGGAAAAAGTGGGCTGTGGGCCATGAAAGTTTAGTATAATATTTAAGACAGAGTTGGGCAGGCTGCAGTCCATACGCCACTTGTAGCCACTTTTAGCTTTTGTTACCAGCCTCTTTTATGAGCCTGTGCTTCCTGGAATCACATTATGGTACATTCTACGCAAATGTGATGGCAAAGCACCAAACCATAACCATCAGATTTAACAATAAATTTTAGCAAAAACAAAAAGAAGATGAAATACTGTTGTTGTAAGCCTTTGTAACACCTAGAAAACTAAAAGGTGAAACCAGAAAATATGGAGCAGAACCAAAAATGCTACGTCACTTGATGACATCACTATATCATAGGCTCTTATAGAGCCTGCACCTGGCATGAAAACCTTTAATTGGTCCTGTGCAACACGTGTCAATGAGTCACTGGGACAGTCATCAAGAGCTTTCTGGGACAGGGAAGAGGCTAATCCCCTCAGTGTGCTACCTAGACATTCTTGAAATAGTATTATAAGCTCATCATCCACTAATACCCTTTCCCAAGATAGATACAGCATCTTATTGCCTGTTGCTGTTTATGAGATACGTAGCCATATAAACTGGTTTAATAAATAAATAAATAAATAAATAAATAAATAAATAAATAAATAAATAAATAAATAAATTTCTTAGAGTCTTCCCTTTAGGGATTGACCATTATTGTTGGTTCCTTATAAGTATCTCTTTCTTATGAATATTTTTTTCTCATTTTTCTTGTAACTTTAAATCAACAAACATGTCCTAGGACAAAATGTTTCAGTGTGAAAACCACAGAGAATTTTCCCAACAGAGAAGACTATTACCGTAGGTGCTCAGATGTGCGTAATAACCTTTCTATTCTTTTTGAAACATTTTCAACTCCTATTCATTTTCTTATGGCCCAGTTGTGACTTGGATTTTGCTTTACAAGTAAATTTTTAGTTATCCAGACCCTTTTCAATAATTCTTCAGTATCTGGATCTTATTAAAACTAATGCTTGACAAAAGGCCCCATTCTGATGTTTGAACATGAACCATGCAGTATAAGATAAATATGAAATGGTGAGGGAGTGCAACATTTGCTTTGATTTCTGAATTTTATTATACTTATTCACAAATCAAGAAATTCGCCTCCTAATTAAATGAACTGTAGCATTTAGATCAGTACTATTATGCAGCCCCTTTCCTTGATGTTGGTTTTGACTAGGGAGCAAAATGGACAAATATTTTGGAAATCATTAGTAACTAGGTTATTAGAATAACACTGCTTTGGGTAACTATTTTAAGCCTATATTATCTTTTCCAACTAAATGCTCTCTAAGATGTCGTTAGGACTGCTGTTAGGAATTCTACAGTCATAATTCCCACAACATGTATATGGGAAGATCCCAGTTTGGAAGGCTATTATGTTGTTATGGAAAACAAGACTGTTCAATGTCAATCAATAACCCTGGGGGTGGGGCTCTTGTTTGGTTCAAGAGCTATAATGATGTGGACTCTCTTGAATATTCACCTGAAAGTCTTCCATCCTAGTGCTAATCAGGTCCAACCTTGTTTAGCTTCCAAGCCCAGAAGAGGTCAGCCACAATAGCAAATATGGGGAATCAGCCAGAATGAATCAGATGACAGGCAGAGTGTTGTGATGCAAGCCCTACATCTTTTGATGTACAGGTAACACACAACAAAGGGATGGGACTTGCATCACAGCAATATGTTTTCTGTCTTGCCTATTTCAACACACACAGACACATATACATACAACCGACAGACACTCTTAGTCTGGCCATTTGCAAGCCATTGTTAAAGCGTGTATTTATTCATAGCTTCTTGTGTGCTTTTGATATTCCCTTTTAATATTTCAAGTCAGATTTTTGCCCCCAAAAACAGAGGTATGAAAATGTTTCTTCTTGCATTTGGCCCATTCACCCTTCTGCTTTTTTTTTTTAAAATGCATTACTTCATTGTCCTTATTCTTATTCACGTAGTCCTCAATTTACAGCTACAACTGGGGCCAGAATTACTATTGCTATGCAGGGTGGTTGTTAAGTGAGTTTACACTTGATTTTACAATCTTTCACAGCATTAGTGGTTAAGCAAATCACTGCAGTTGTTAAATGAATTATGCAGTCGTTAAGCTAATCAGGTTTTCCCCATTGACTTTGCTTCTTGGAAGCCAGCTGGGAAGGTTGCAAATGACAATCCCAGAGGTAGGCAACCTTGGCTCTTTTATGACTCGTGGACTTCAACTCCCAGAATTCCTGAGTCAGCATGGCTGACTCAGGAATTCTGGGAGTTGAAGTCCCCGAGTCATAAAAGAGCCAAGGTTGCCTACCCCTGTCCGATGACCCTGGAATGCTGCAATCATTGTTAATATATGCTGGCTGGAAAAGTGCCCAAATTTTGATCACATGACTGTGGGGATGCCGCCATAGTAGTAAGTGCGAAGACCAGTTGTAAATCTCTTTTTTTTAGTGCTGCTGTAACTTCAAATACTTGCAGAATGAATGGTTGTAAGTCAAGGACTACTTATACAGTGTTAGAATTGCCTACATTTCCTCCAATATAATAAAGTTTTTTCTCCCTGTCTTTGAAAAATGGATTCCTCACAACTGACCACATCATTTTAGTCTCCTAAAATATAGCCAGTTCTAATAAACGAATGAAGTACAGAAAAGAGAAAAATTAGCTGAAGTGTGGCAAAATTTTAAGAATACTTAAAAGTATTTAAGAATACCTCAAATACTTCATTCTTAAAAGTATTTAAGAATACTTCATAGACACAATTACTTTGCAGTATATTGGTCTGGGAATAAGGCCGCACCCTCCCATTTGCAGAACTAATACTAAAAGAGTCCTTATGGCCAAATCAGTTCATCCTGGCTAAAGAAATTGGCTGCTAGATCCAGTTGCCCTACTTGGAGGAGTGAATACAAATCCTGCTGTATCCAGAGAGAAGCTGACATGCTGAATTCAATATTTCTTCCATATTCTGAATAGTGATGGGCAAAAAAGATGATGAAATAGAGAGACCAGGCTTCCAACTAAGCGAGAGTTGAGAGGAACTACAGCAGGCAACAAATCTTTTAGGAAGTCAAAACTTAGATTTAGATAGAATAGGTTGTTCTTATAGCTACAAACATGCATCACTGTTATTATTGTACAGATTTTAACTATTACAGTGGAGCTATCAGTGATAACAAAAAGTGGTTTGAGGCACAGGAAACAGAGGTTTGAATATTTATCTTTTCTGGATGCTGTGCTATAAATCTGAACTTTGGAGCATTTTTATTCCACTTCTTGTTGAATCTTGGACATCAATCCATTAAAAAACTTTACAAAGCATTCCTCTTTTACAAAGTGTGTGTATTAGTGGGAAAGAGAGGCAAAGTTATGATCACCAAATATTTGTTACACTGCAATATTTTTATAGGAACTTTATGCCAGGAGGATAAAAGGAGGGAGGGAAAGAGTTTAAAAAATCTTAAGTGACAGCAAGCGGATTCCAAGACAGATTTCTCTCTACCCCAGTGTACAAATAAGACTTAGTCTTGATGCGGGTGAAGAAGGAGAATACAAACTTGAAACTCAACATTAAGAAAACCAAGATCCTGGCATCCGGCCCTCTCAATTCCTGGCAAATAGATGGGGAAGAAATGGAGGTAGTGACAGATTTTATTTTCCTGGGCTCCAAGATCACCACAGATGGGGACTGCAGCCAAGAAATTAAAAAACATTTGCTCCTGGGGAGGAAAACTATGGCAAATCTAGACAGCATACTAAAAAGCAGAGACATCACCCTGCCAACAAAAGTGCGTATGGTCAAGGCCATAGTTTTCCCAGTTGCAATGTATGGCTGTGAAAGTTGGACCATAAGAAAGGCTGAGCGCCAAAAAATTGAGGCCTTTGAACTATGATGCTGGAGAAGACTCCTGCAAGTCTCTTGGACTGCAAGACGTTCAAACCGGTCAGTCCTAGAGGAGATCAACCCTGACTGCTCTTTAGAAGGCCAGATCCTGAAGTTGAAACTCAAGTACTTTGGCCACCTAATGAGAAGGAAGGATGCACTGGAGAAGAGCCTAATACTGGGAAAGATGGAGGGCAATAGAAGAAGGGGACGACAGAGAATGAGGTGGCTGGATGGAGTCACTGAAGCAGTAGGCGTGAGCTTAAATAGACTCCAGAAGATGATAGAGGACAGGAAGACCTGGAGGATCATTGTCCTTGTGGTCGCGATGGGTCAGACATGATTTCGCAACTAACAATAACAACAACAATAACAACAACAACAACTAATATCAGGATGGGTGGAAGAGATAAACCTGAGAAAAACAGCTCTGTCCATTCCTTCCTGAGTCCAGATAGACAAGGTTGACGCTCCAGCCAGAGCGTCCCGGGTGTAAAACTCGATTGCGTCACATGACATATTATGTTTTTTGCCTTTGCGGAGCTGGGGTAGGCGTGGCCTGCATGTGGCACATCTGGACCGTGGGCTGCCAGTTTGACACCCAGTTCCAGAGTTGCTGCAGGATGACATCTGGAGAAACAATCCAGCGTTTGATATAGCTTAAATTTTAAAGACCTGTCAGAAGACCCAGTAACTACATGGAAGGCTACTGGCTGGTATGAATCTTGAAACATTAAGACAGTTGCCTGTTTCACATATACTAATCCATATACTAATTCTCTTTGTTTCTCTGATATACCTGGAAAGTGTCTGTGTACTGTAGGTAAGCGTGTGCAAACATTTTCTAAAGAGGTGCATTTTCGACCCCCCCCCCCAAGCATTAGTGCCATTCTTGCTTGCTTATTTTAAGGACATGATGTTTTGTCCTTGGAATTGCTGTTGCTGGCACAACAATTCGGCCAGCGGCTCCTGACTTTTGAGCAGTTTCTCTGTCTGCTTGGGTGCTTACAGCATCTTTTGGAGTATTTTTAGGTGTCAAAGAAGCAGGGGCCACCATGGTGTTTATTTCAGAGTCAATGCAAGGGGATTACACTCCGAGTTGTGAGGTTGTGAATTAATGTGAGACAGTGGACTTGTTTGTGGAGATTTCAGAAACAGCCTTGGCTCATGCATGTTGGCCCCTGACCAAGCCACCTCCTGAGCACCCTCACACACACACACACACACACACGGGGGGGGAGGTGCTGAGTCTTTATTAGGCTGCGGAAGTATGTCTGTTTGGAATAATAAGATGGAACAGAGGGAAGTTGGGGGGTTGATGTAGATTTTCTGCCTGAGCAGCCCTGGAGAATTGATGCCCAATCGTCAGCAGAGCCTGAGAAAATAGCCTTAGGATGTATGTGCCTGGCACAGGACACTTCCCCACATCCTCCAGAATGACAGGGACAAAACTTCCACCTGTGAATGGGGGAGCTAGATAAAGTTAACATCTCATACTTGGGAAAAATAATTTCTCTCTCCAGAAGACAGTTATTATTACCTGACTGGTTGCTGTTGTTCCTGAAGTCTAAAGTGAAATTTAGGAAAGATGGAGCTTAGGCTGCCTGACCATGTGCATTCAAACATGTATCAGTGTCTTTTGGCACCCATATGCTTTAATGCCTCAATATTACGATGTGCTGCTAGTGGTGGTCAGTGTAGACCCATATGGATGCTGTATGTGAGAAAAGGTTTGAGAAGAGAATGGAACTAGGGGATTAGCCATTTTGGATCTAATTCTCACTAACAGAGATGAAATGATAGACGGTGTTGGAGCCATAGGAACCCTGGGAGGAAGTGATCATGCAATATTAGAATTCAACATTATAGAAGCACAACCAATAGAACACAGTCAAACTAGAGTCTTGGACTTCAAGAGAGCTAATTTCAATAAACTTAGAGAGGGCTTGGGAAGGATTCCATGGATGAGAATCCTCAAGGGGAAAACAACTCAAGAAGCTTGGGAAATTTTGAAAAATGAGATAATAAAAGCACAGTCTAGCACAATACCAACAAAGAGGAAAAATAACAGCTCTCAAAAGAAACCAGCATGGCTGCATAAAGAACTCTCTGACAAATTGAAAAATAAAAAGGACAAGTATAGAAAGTGGAAAGAGGGGAACATAACTAAGTCAGAATATCAGCAAATAGCCCGAGCCTGCAAAGATGAAGTGAAGAAAGCCAAGGCTCAAAACGAACTGAGGCTTGCGACCAAAGTCAAAAATAACAAAAAAAGCTTCTTTCAACATGTAAAAAACAAGAAAAAAGTGAAGGAAATGATTGGTCCATTAGTGGGTGGAAGTGGCAAGAAGGTGACAAGCAACAGGGAGAAAGCAGAACTATTTAACTCATTTTTTGCATCTGTCTTTACACAAAGGGAAAAAACAGACCAACCTATCAAAAATAGTGCCACAAAAAACAAAACAGAAACACAAGTTAAGATAGGCAAGAAAATCGTTAGTGAGCACCTGTCCAGCCTAGATGAGTTCAAATCGCCAGGACCAGACGGATTACACCCCAGAGTTCTCAAGGAACTGGCAGATGTGATATCGGAGCCACTGAACTATATTTTTCAAAGATCCTGGAACACAGGGGAACTACCAGAGGACTGGAAAAGAGCTGATGTAGTTCCCATCCTCAAAAAAGGAAAAAAAATGGATCCAGGAAATTACAGACCTATCAGCCTGACCTCAATACCTGGGAAGATCCTGGAAAAGATAATCAAACAACGAATCAACGAACACCTAGAGGCAAACAAAGTCATTACTAAAAGCCAACATGGGTTTGTCAAAAATAGATCATGCCAGACAAATCTTATTGCATTCTTTGACCAAGTGACAAAATTAGTGGATCAGAGGAATGCTGTGGACATAATTTACTTGGACTTCAGTAAGGCATTTGATAAAGTAGATCACAACCTACTACTTGACAAGATAGAAAAATGTGGGGTAGACAGAACCACCACCAGATGGATCCGTAGCTGGCTGACCGGCCGTACTCAGCGAGTGGTCCTCAATGGAACTGCATCTATATGGAGGGAAGTGTGTAGTGGGGTGCCCCAGGGCTCTGTTCTGGGCCCAGTACTCTTCAACATCTTCATCAACGATTTGGATGAAGGGATAGATGGGGAACTCATCAAATTTGCAGATGACACCAAGCTGGCAGGAATAGCCAACACTCCAGAAGACAGGCTTCAGATACAGAAGGATCTGGACAGACTTGAACACTGGGCACTAACTAACAAAATGAAATTCAATGGTGAAAAAAGCAAGGTTCTACATTTAGGCAAGAAAAACCAAATGCACAAGTACAGCATAGGTGGCACCATGCTCAATAGTAGTAACTGTGAGAGGGACCTCGGAGTCCTAGTAGACAATCACTTAAATATGAGCCAGCAGTGTGCTGCAGCTGCCAAAAAGGCCAACACAGTGCTAGGCTGCATTAACAGAGGGATAGAATCAAGATCACGTGAAGTATTAATACCACTCTTCAATGCCTTGGTAAGGCCACACTTGGAATACTGCATCCAGTTTTGGTCACCACGATGTAAAAAAGATGTTGAGACTCTAGAAAGAGTACAGAGAAGAGCAACAAAGATGATTAGGGGACTGGAGGCTAAAACATATAAGGAACGGTTGCGAGAATTGGGTATGTCTAGTTTAACGAAGAGAAGGACAAGGGGGGACATGATAGCAGTATTCCAATATCTCAGGGGCTGCCATAAAGAAGAGGGAATTAAGCTATTTTCCAAAGCACCTGAAGGCAGGACAAGAAGCAACGGGTGGAAACTAATCAAGGAGAGAAGCAACCTAGAACTAAGGAGAAACTTCCTGACAGTGAGAACAATTAATCAGTGGAACAGCTTGCCTCCAGAAGCAGTAAATGCTCCAACACTGGAAGTTTTTAAGAAGAGACTGGACAGCCATTTGTCCGAAATGGTGTAGGGTTTCCTGCCCGAGCAGGGGGTTGGACTAGATGACCTCCAAGGTCCCTTCCAACTTTACTACTATTACTATTACTAAGATCTTTCTGTCCTCTAGGATGAATAAACACTCAACGCCAGCGTTGGCTTTGTAAACTGCTCTGCCACATCCCCCAGTTTACCAGTTGTTCCTTTCTTTATTGTGCTATTACTGCTGGTATCCTTCTGTTTATTTTTAGTCAGGGATCCCACAGTTTGCCTTCTGGAATCTGGATGAAACATTTAATCCTAGTCTGGAGTTCTGACCAATATCTCAAAAGTACCAGCTTGTTTAGCATTGCAAACTCATTAAACTTTTCAGATATTAAGACTTATTTGATAGTTAGTTCTTCTGCTAAACCTCCACAGCACTGCTGGGTCTGATGGTTTTCATATAGTAATATTGCAAGTGGAGGGGGATTTAAACCCTCTCCGAATATGAGCCAGAAATTCACTCTTATCTTTTCCAGTAATGTCAACCCAAGTCAAAAAAGCATTGTAAAAAACCTCTTGAGTCTAAAAACATTTTTAAAATCCATAATGTTCTATCCTAGGTTAAAAAACAAAGTAAACTATATTTTATTTTCACTTATTTATTAGCTCAAATATTGAAAGCAATTTTGTGTATAACAAGCATATTGACCTAACTTCATCAGCATGAAGGATGCTAAATTATTGATATACATTTGCAAGTACGTGCAAGCTAAATTGGAAACTTTAGTAGAATGTTTATTTATCTACATTCAAAAAACAGGATAAAGTAGCTGCCGAGTTTGCAAGCACTGCTTGAGAAAAATCATCAAGACTATAGAATTGTAATTTGTAATTGAAAATGGAGATGTCTCTCGATGTAAAATTCTACCTGATGCTAAGAAACAACATAAGTACTAACTTCCACTTCACTTAATGCCGCTATATGTATCTTAAATCAGGTTGAGTAAAATCAAGATTTTATGCAAACGCTCAGAGTTTATAACCTAGAAGATTTCTCTATGAAAACAGATGTTCGAGCACCAACACGCTTGGATTCTCTGATGTGGCAAAATGTGGCAGGAGCAAGGGAGAACCCTTTATACCCTCACCCCTTGTTTTCTCTAGGCAGAGATGCTTTTCCTGCTGCATCCCAGCAGATACATTCAGTGTTAAATTCAGAGGAAGAATATTTCATTGGAAGTACATTTCTCTTTAATGTCCTCTTTTCCCTCCAAAGGATAAATTACAATGCATGATAACTTTTGAGTTTTAGATCCTGAAATTATACGCAGAGCTGACAGGGTTGATAAGCTTTTTTTCATACTTTTTTCCGCATTATGAGAGACATCAAGTGACTGCAGCTTATTTAACAATATCCAAATTAAATTAACTACAAGCATATTGTTGTTCTTTGGTGAATAGGACAAAGCGGGTTTTACATATGTGAAATAACTTCAAGTTTTATATGTTCTGAAATATGTGTGCAAGATATTTTAAGAAATACAAATCTGTATTTGTTTATTCTGGTGTAAACATTCATTGCCAGATTTTTTTCAAGAGAATTTAAAACACGTAAATGTAGTTAACTTTTAATGGGACTTTCTCTTTATTAGACACATTTTAAAATTACACAGAAGTTATTCCATAATTTTATTACAATAATTTGTAAATATTTTAATAAAATATTTTATATATTAATTGTGCTAACTGTGATACTATACCAGTGGTGGCGAACCTATGGCACGCCTGCTAGAGGCGGCACTCAGAGCCCTCTCTGTGGGCACGTGTGCCATGCTCCAGAGATGGCAACTGTCCCTCTTCAACGAGCCGCCCGCTAACTCACCGAGATCCCACATGGCTGGATGCATTCCAGCACCCATGCGCTCGCTGGCCTCTGTGTGCAGGGGCTGATGGTATCAGGCAGCAGCCGCCCTGGCCCCTGACTTGCCTTGCCCTGTGACAATGGCACCCCCACCTTGCCTCCCCTTGTCTCCTGCCCACTGCCCCACCTGCCAGAGACCCCCTGGATCTCCCCCAACCCTGCCCAGCCCCCACAGGCGTCCCCCTCCATGAGCAACATCAAGCTGGCCATGCCCACCCAGGCCACACCCACCCAATCTGCCATGACCACCACAGCCACGCCCACCCAGTGGGCCATGCCCACCTCTGGCACCTGGCGATAAATAAGTGGGTTTTGGGTTGCAGTTTGGGCACTCGGTCTCTAAAAGGTTCGTCATCACTGTACTATACTATAATCAAAGTAAATATAGCTGTATTTAATTTTGATTAAATATATCTACCTTTTAACATGGGTATTTTAATCTTCATAATCTGTTATTATTTAATACCAATATAATCTTTAAAAATAAATTAATATATGAATATATCTATTTAGTTTTCTTCTTTAATAGTTTCATTTCTTTAATTTTTTTAAAGTAAAATGGCTGATGTTTTATTATATATATATATATGGAAGCGCCTAGATGACTTTAGCTGATCTTGGAAACCTATGCAGGATTGGAGCTGGTTATTTCTTGAATAGGGCAACACCAGGAAATCCCAGGATTGTTAATTGTTAGCTGTACTGTAATTTTATGTTCCAATTTGGGTTCACAATCAACTTCCTCTGACTTTTTTTTATAAATGTTGCTTGTTTGTTTGTTAGAGCTACCAATAAGCGTTGCCATCGTAAATATTTTAGAATAAAAAAAGATAAAGGTTTCCCCTGTCCGACTCTAGGGGGCAGTGCTCATCTCTATTTTTTAGCTGAGGGAGCCAGTGCTGTCCAAAGAAACTCCTGTGGTTATGTGGACAGCATGACTACACCAAGGCGCATGGAAGGCTGTTACTTTCCCACCAAAGTGGTACCTATTTATCTATTTGCATTAGCATGCTTTCAAACTGCTAGGTGGGCCGGAGCTGGGGCAGGTAATGGGAGCTCACCATATTGCACAGTACTCGGGTCTCGAATCCAGACTGTCAGCTTTCCAGCTGACAAGCTCAGCATTTTTAACTGCTGAGGCAGAGCGTCCCTCTTATCCTTAACTGATAATTACTATTATTTTATAATTAAATATCAGTTAAGGTTCCAACCCCACAGTAATAGCAGTGGCTGCGAAGTGGCTTAAGTATGAGTAGACACACATATGGTTAAGTTGCAGAGATAGCATCTGTGAGATTTTCCTGAGAATAATTCTCTGAAAGACAGAATAAACATTCATGATATTATGAATAATGATACAGAGTTGTGGCTTGAGTGGCATACAAATTTAATAATAAATATAATAAATATAAATATAACTCTGAGGCATCTATTTCTTGGTATATGTTATGATTAATCCTTCTAAGGTGTCTGTCTGTCTGTTTGTTTGTTTGTTTGGTACATTTGAGTCAGTGTTGATTCCTGGCAACTGCCTGGAGAACCACTTGCAATTTTCTTGTCAAGTTTTCAGAAATGGTTTGCGATGGTCTGCTTCTGAGGGCTGAGGGAGAGTGACTGACTCAAATCATCCAGCTGGCTTAGTGTGTAAGGCATGGCTAGAACTCGTAGTCCCTTAGTTTCTAGTCTGTTGCCTTACTGCAGCAAAATGTATAATACAGATAGTCCTCCATCTACGACCATTTGTTATAGTGACTGTTCAAAGTTACGATGGTGCTGAAAAAAGTGACAACCATCACGTGATCGTGATCAGGGTGCATGACAGCCAATGTGTATTTATAGCAGCATCCTGGAGTCACATGATGGCCATTTACGACTTTCCTAAATGACTTCTGACAAGCAAAGTCAGTGGGGGAAGCGTGGTTCACTTAACGACTATGTGATTCAGTTAACAATAGATGGCAAAAAAGGTCATAAAACAGGATATGACTTACTCAATGACCACATGCCTTAGCAATAGTAGTTCCAGTTTCAGTTGTGGTCATAACTTGAGGACTACCATGGTGGTAAAATATTCCTAAACTAAAAATACAACATGAATTGAGTTTTCTGTCCTATCTTTGTCTACCATACCTCTCAGATCTATTGATAGATGCATATTTGTTTTTTTAACAGTAATACTGCTTATATTGTAAAGTTCTTTGCGTGTTGAAGGTTTGAACAACTTCTGGTCTGATATTTGTCATGGCTCAAGAAGGATGCCAGGTGCAGATTAAAAATGTTTGCATTCCTTATTTGTATCCTATAGCACATGATTATAGCACATGGTTATTGTTTTATTAATACTGAATAAAAATTAAATCTTCCCTGTGCTAAAGAGTTGAAGGAACTATCCTAGATCTCATGAGTATGTGCTGGAGGCTCTTTATGTTAAACAAGTGATTGCATAAGTATATTCAGTTATTTCAAATAGCCCTTGAATTGCCGCATAAGCTAGAAAAAGGCTGATAGCTGTTGTGACATTACTGTTATCGGAGCATGAGATGTCTTTGCGTTCAGTGGCATATTTAATTCCACCATCACCTCTTCCCTGAATTTGTGTCCTTTTATGTTATGGTGCCTTGGTTTTAGTGTTGGTATAACTTGCATAGTGTAAATAAGCTAAAAGATATTCCCTATTTCATATCTTTTAAGTGGAAAGGCTTTTCTTTTCTTTTCTTTTCTTTCTTTTTTTTTTTTTTTTGCTTTTTGGGTGAGATTGGAAGAACAGCTCTCTTAGATCAAGCTAAGGCCAATCTTCATCCAGCATTTTCTTTCTGTCAATGACCAACCAGGTACCACTGTTTATAAGGAGATATTTCCTAAGAACTGAAATTTGGAGATAGTAATGAGTCATGAATTGTTTCTGTCCCCTTTTAAAGCTATCCAGGTTAGTGGCCATCCCTATGTCTTGTCATAAGCAATTTTCATGTTTTTAAAATTAATTTTGTTGAAAGTTTTAAAGAGATCATAAAAACTAATACAAACTAGTATGAAATAGAGAAAACAAAGAAAAAAGAGAAACAGGAAAAAACCGAAAAAATAGTAATGAAAAAGGATAAAAAGAAACAGAAAGAACATTCTGATTTATTTTACAGCAAATATAAACATGATTACAAAATTATCTTTTACTCTATGATTATGAAATAGCTAACTTTTTTCTATCATCAAAACTACAAGTCATAAGTGATTTTTTTTTTGTTTTATGCAAAAAAGTCTATACGGGATTTCCAGTCAGCCATTAATGTGGCTAGTGTCTTTTATCTGATCAAGGAAGTCAATTTAGCCATCTCTGAAAGCTCCATCATATTCACCAACCATTCCTCCATTGTGGGGAGTGTCAAACTTTTCCACTTTCGAGCATACAATAGTTTTCCTGCAGTTGTCACATATAAACATAAAGTTCCATGACTTTTTCTAGTTGCTTGTCTGAGTCCCAAAAGAAAAATCTCTGGTTTCAGTTGTACTTTAATCTGTAAAATCTTCTGAATTAATATATATATTTGTATCCAAACTGTTTTGGCTTTTTTACATAACCACCAAAGATGATAAAATGTCCCCTCTTGGTCACATTTCCAGCAAAAATTTGAAGCACCTTTATACATTCTAGAAAATTTATCTGGTGTCAAATACCAACAATATTCTCATTAACATTAGAACATAATTCAAATTTTAATCTTTTCAGCCACATATTTGTATACTGTGGCAAAGTTTTTAGCCCATTTAAACATACATTCTTTCACTTAATCTTATTCTCATATTTTAATAAAAGTTTATACATTTTAGCAATAACATATTCATCATTAGTACATAATTCTGTTTCAAACTCAGTTTTACATTATTCAAAACAAAAACTATAATCCACTTTAACGCTTTCTGGGAATTGTATATAAGAAAACTACTGACAAATCAGTTGTCAAATCTTCTCTTGACTTTATTTTACAATCTCCTTGAGAAAATTCTAGTACCTAATGATACGTTAGTCATTTATTTATCATTTCTTGTCTATAAAATGCTTCTTGTGCTGAAAGCTACACAGGTGTTTTCAAGTAAAACCTAAATTTGTAAGGAATTCTAATATTGCCCTTTTATTGTTCTTATTAGTGGTATCAGCACAATTATGTTTTCCAGCTTACGTAAGTAGTGAAGATTTCAGTGAAGTTTACAATAAATGTCAGAAAAAGGAATAATTCAATTCTATTCTTAAACAATTGTAAACATGCTGGAAGTTTTCAAGAAAAGATTGGAAAATCGTTTTTCTGGGATGATATAAGACCTCCTGCCATTGGGCAAAGAGTTGGACCAGACAACTTCCAAGGTCCCTTCCAGTTTTATGATTCAATAATTCTGTGATTCTATGTTAGGCTATTAGGTGGCTCTGTTGTAAAGTATTCCTTCCCTCCTTGTGTAATGTCTTTATTATCCCCTCTCCCTATGCATCTGGCTGTATGCTGATGTCTGAGGCTTCCATCTCATATTTGCTTACAGTTCATAGCAGGCAATTGATTTTTGAGGAATCTATGAAATGCCTTGACATAGCATGTGGGAAAATGGCTTTTATAAGCCCTTCTTTGTAGTTTCTTTTACTCAGATAGGATCTGTGTTTTAGTTACAGTTTGATATTTATGATTTTGCCTGCCTATTTTTCTTTATTTTGTTTTACAATGCTTTACAGCCTGCTCCAATCCCAAAGGATTTTGACTGGGCTATAGCAGATTTCATAATATAATTTAATTTGACTGAATTATTTCATTTAAATAAAATAGTAATAGGAACCAAAAAGTGGGGTCAAAATTATAAAATTAATTTCTGACAGAAGTAAAACTAAATATTATCAAAAGCAAACTTAAAATTCAGTGTTTGACCTGAAGAACAACTTAGCAGTTCTAAATCTATGTGTGGTAGGCAATTTGAAACAGTCCTTGGAAGATAGTTCACTATAGTTTTCAAGTTTTAGTCAATGCATGTTT
Source organism: Crotalus tigris (assembly GCF_016545835.1). NCBI lineage: Eukaryota > Metazoa > Chordata > Lepidosauria > Squamata > Viperidae > Crotalus > Crotalus tigris. The sequence continues at coordinate 5,246,548 of NW_024100417.1, read as the reverse complement.
ATTAATAGCTGGTACTTACATGAACACAGATGGTTTTTTAAAGAGTAATTACTTAAATACATGAATACACGTCAATGTGGTGCATAAGAGGTATATTTGCACTTACAATATAGTCTGGAGAGTGGTATTGTGATTTGGATACATGGTCCTACAGCCTGGTTATTATAAAAAGCATGCTCTGTGGAATTAATGTACTATAGTGCAAAGGTCCCCAACCCCCAGTCTGTGGACCAGCACTTGGCCGCGGCATGCCAGAAACCAGGCCACGCAAACAAGCAAAGCCCCATCCGTGGGATACAGGCAGCATGCAAAAGCACACCCCCTCCAGTCTATGAAAAAAACTGTCTCCACAGAACTGGTCCCTGGAGCCCAAAAGTTGCGGGCCACTGCTATAGTGAACAACAGAAAGCTTCTTTAATCTGTGCACTGAATTTTTTTCTGCCTAATCTAACTAGCTCCCCCTACTGATTGCATCAAAAACTGCTGGTGTTCCTATCTGCTTTTCCTGCATCAGTGAAAACAAGGTCATACAGAGCCAGGGACTGGTCAAGCTAGCATTTTGTAACAATTGCCTCCACACCAGAGCCCATCTATGTGTAGCTATGGTAGGCTCCCAGACCTCATCTGGCATATATCTGCCCCCCCTCCTTTTCCACATTTTATTGTGATGGTCTGCGATGTTGCATTCATGCCTCATTGGGCTTCTTGATGTCAATGTTCAGGAAACATCTGGCCTGCTTGAAGCCATAGAAGGGAGCAGGAAAGCTTAACATTCTGTCATAGGCTGTACTAGACAACTCTCCCTAATAAAAAAATAAAAAAAACCAAAGCAAGCTGTGCTAAGATTAGAACTCAAGGAGAGGATAAAGTTTTTATATTTTAGAATATATCCAAATTTTGGGTAAACCTAAATCATTGGAGTGTCATTTTCATTCACTCTCTTATTCACTATTTGAATGTTACTAGATGGTCCAGTTTGTGCAAGGTGATCTTGTAAATGATTACCATAGAAATGGCCATCATGATGCTAAGAAGAAGAGATAGCAGCTAGAGATCATGAGCATCGGAAGAAAATAATCTGGGATATCTTACTTTAAATTCATTACCTTAAGACCTGTGCTCCCCTTTCCACTTAGATCATGCTCCTCACTTTTCTTCATCCCACCTGGAATCAGGGACATATAAATCAAGGTGATAACATTAAAATTCATCCACACAAATTGCTACTGAACTAAATTTTATTTAATGATACAGAGGTCTCTAAAGAGGTAGCCTATTTGAAGGTGAGGATTAGACAGTACTTAGCTATCCTGCATTTGTACAGTAATGAGTTTAGTCCAACCTTCCTATACTCTGAGTTGCAAAATCAGGAAATCTTATGATCTTTGAAATCTTTGGGAGTTGAATAGAAGAAGCTGGAATGAAGCTCTACAACATAAATTGTTGGTCAACCCTAATGTTGGAAACTTGCATTTATTAATTAACCTATTGGAAACTTGCATTTATTAATTAGCCTATTGGTTCAGTCCGGTATTATGGACTCTGGACTGCAAACATATATTCTGCAATGGAGCTCTTTTACCTCTCTCTGTAAAAGAGAAAAAAGCTGCAGGCTTCATCTAGCCCTCCTCTCTCATGTCTAGAGTAGATTTCCAATTCACAGTTCTCAACCTATAGTATTAGCTGTTACCAATTCAGCCAGAAATCCAGAACCTAACTATGAAACACTTTCACACATATATCCATGCGGAGTGAGAGAAAAGAAGAGTATTGACTTTCATCATCAAGTCTTTACTGTTCACATCTGTCACCCAGATTGCCCTCAGCCTTAGAGAGAATGTGTGTTCTATACAGTGCTTTTTTTGGAAAAAAAAAAAAACGTGCCAGAACTCACACATATCATACAAACCGCCTTGCCTACCCTACAAGGTTCCATCCAAAAAAGGTGCCAGAACTCCGTTCTGGGCGTTCTATGACAAAAAAAGCCCTGGTTCTATATATACGGGTCTTAGAATGACCTCTTAGCAACCCTAGCTTGTTATCAATTCTAGGACTGGTTGGGCTTTTCAGGATGCCCTGCAACAGGTGCTTGCAAGCAGGAGCCCTTGGAAGATCAGGGTGTGCCAGCCAAGCCTAAAATAGCGCAGTAAAGAGGGAACATATGAACACAGTTAATGAATGCTGATGATGTAGATACCAGTGAAACTGTATTCTTCAATGTATTCCAAGCATACCTGATTCCAAGAAACTAAACCAAGCTGCATGCAGAGACGCTACCCTGAGCACCCACCTTGAAGAATATCTCAGCCCAGCTAAGTAAAGGGCTTGTTGGTGGCATTACTTACTAACTACCCTTCTCGTCCAGTCACAATATGGGGTCTCAGCCTACCCTTGAGGCAGATTGTCTGTCTTTCCATTTGTTGAAGCTGATTAATTGGGCTGGTGGTAGTGGTCAGTACTAGACCCAGATAATTAATCCTAATTACACAAAATCAGGTGGTTGAGTCATCTCTTTCAGCATTGTGTGTATGTGTGCTGGGCAGACAAGAAAGATACAATAGGTTCCCCATTCAATATAGCCATAGAATTCAATCTTAATTCTAACTGATAATACAATTGCAACTTGAACTTTCTCTGTATCTCAGATTATTGCCTTCATGTTATGTCCTGCAGCTAAGATTGAAAGTGCCTATTGCTTCAACTGTTACAGCCACATTCTCTGTAATATTGTAGCTACTGTAACAGAGCATACACTTTGCATGAAAGAGGCCTGAAGTTCATTCTCTTGTGTCTTCTGTCTAAAACCTTAGGCACTACCTTCTTTGGATGTGTTGAAGAGGCTAGAAAGTCTTCTGCTTGTGTTGCTAAGTACTTGTAAGAAGACAATTCTCAGTTTGAAAGCTATCTATTACAATTCAGCATGGAAAATAGAAGAGTGCAAATATAAAGTGATGTACATTGCTGCTCAAAATCCAGACCTCTCATACAAATTAATGGAATCAGAGCTAGCAATGACTAGAGACTGCTAACATGGAACAGTACTGTACATCTGTTATAAAAAAAAAGCCAATAACAAGTGTGGGATAATAAAGAAGGGTACTGAAAATGAGATGTCAATATTACAATGTCTTTTGATAAATCATCTGGAATATTGAGGATAATTGAGATGATCAAGGAGCTGGCGCAGCTTCTCTATGAGGAAAAATTGCAACATATGGGGCTATTTGGTCTAGAAGGGAAGCGAATAAAGGAGGACATGATTAAGGTGTGTAAAAATATTACAGGATTAAGGTGCATAAAAGATAAAATAGACAAGGAGAAGCTATTTTCCCCTCCTCAAAAGACTACAACCCAAGTTTATGCAATTAAATTGAATACTAAAAGAATCATGATAAACAAAAGGATTTTTTAAAATACAAAATGTAATTCAACTTTGGGATTCAGTACCACATGATGTGGTGTCAGCTACCAGCTTCGCTAGCTTCAAAAAAGGATTGGACCAATTCATGGAAGTCATGGAGATCAATGGCAATTAGCCTTACTGGCAGTGTGATTGCCTCTGAAGGCCATCTGCAGGCAGTCTAGTGGTCTTCCTTTTGCAGTTGTTTGGCCACTGTGAAAACAGACAGCCAGACTAAATGGGCTAGGGATCCAACAGGATGCTGCTTATGTGAGGGATCCATGGTGCTCTCTGAGCTTGCTTGTTTTCTTGCAGACGTTTCATTACCCTAACTAGGTAACATCATCAGTGCTAGACTGTGCTTACTTGTTTTCTTGAAAATGTTTCATTATCCTAACTAGCACTGATGATGTTACCTAGTTACAGTAATGAAAAGTCTGCAAGAAAACAAGCAAGCTCAGAGAGCACCAAGGACCCCTCGTTTCAACCCAGAGCTGCAAATATTCTCCTTCTTATGTTTATTGTAAGAACAATGAAAGAGAAAGCAATAATTAGAAGTTGCCTATTTATTACTTCCCAATAAATGGAATAGATACCAAGTCTGAGTCATATTCTTCCTCACTGTATAAAAATATTAAATTTCTCTTTCAGTCGGGGTAATTATTTAAAAAATTATATCTAAAATACTTTTGTAGAAATCAGTATGCTATTAATAGCCCCAGCCCAAACCTCTATATGTAGATTTTGCTGGAATCCTACTTTATCTTCTGGTAATATTTCTTTTCATTCATTTTGGAGCAATTTAAGAAAGCCAAATAAGGTTCATGTGTGTGCTTGCTGTTTAAATCAGGAAAAGTGTGTGTGAAATTAATGTAAAAAGCTCTTCTCTCCCGTGAGTTTGCTTTGTTCTAATGTGGCATTTTCCAGATTACTCTTCAATGAAAGACAAAATATTGGAAAATTCAGCCACAGTTATTCAAGATATTACATAGTTTGGCCTAATCACTTTTCCTATCTACCTCAATTTGGTAGAATAGACAGGAGATAAATTTTGCCTCCTGCAACTGAAGAGAGGTATTGATAAGATTTCAAGCGCCCGAGGGCTCTTACCCTGCTTGTGGGGTGCAGGAAGACTTACAGGAAAGGAAAGGGAGAAAAAGAAATGGAGAAACCAGCTGGAGAGCTGTGTGTTTGGGTACGGAATGCTGATGGGCTCCCCGGTAGGGCACGCAGGGGACTGGGCAGGCGGGGGCAGCATGGTGCTGGAGGAACTGAGCTGAAAGTAATGCCAAGTCCATGAGTAAGAGGCAAGCGCATTATCACCCCAGAAGCAGCAGGACTGGATGGGAAGAAAGCAGCAAGCAGGAACAGCAGCAGTGCTTGCAACGCCCCAAGATATCAGGAATGAGCAGCCAAGGGAGACCTTGCCCCCAAGAACAGGTCAGTGGGCCACCTTTCCTAAAGCACCAGGTGGGGAAGGAGCTGTTTGCTGATGGGGATGACCGACCAACAGAGACACACATGTGAGAACTGCAAAGCTGACCACCTAGCACAATGCTGCTGCTGCTGCTGCTGCTGCTGCTCCTGCAGCAAGTTACTGAAGGGGGAAAGGGGAAAAGTTAATGCCGGAGACTCAATGAAAGCCGGTGGCTACATGCTTTCAAAGCCTTTTTGTGCTGGCTCCCAGGGAGACAGCGGCATGAAGTGAGGAATTGCCAGGCTCAGTGTGGCTCCTGCATCTTTGCCAGTTTGCTTGTCATGAGGGTGGTAGTACACAAAACAATTTGAGTGCTAAAGCCCAAGACACGCAGGCAGAGGAGGGTATCTTGGCAGAAGCCAGCACGCTGCAATTAAGCACTGGGGGTAATGTGCAAAATGGAGCAATAATTTAATTGGGGATTCACAGATCTTCTCTTCTTGTGAGCCACAAGAAGCGTTCCTCCCATTCCGGGAAGCTGCCACTCTTGTTTCCTTGGAGAGTTCTTGCCATCCCTCTGTAAGTTCTCCATGTGTAGTTTGGAATCAGGAAGTACTCAGCATTACCACCATTTATCCTGTTCTTAAACTTGTATGTGACATTACATTTGCTAGTGAAAGGGGCAGAGAAGAGCAAAACCAAATAGGAAGCTGTTTCATTATAAAATGAAATAAACATATTTATTATAGCAACCAGGTAAGTTTTTTTTAAAGTTTTTATGCAAATCCCCTACAGCTCAGTTAATTCCAAGACTGTGTTGCCTTTGGTCTAGATATATTCTCAGGGTAAATATAAAGCTTTTTCCCAAAGCAGTTCTCTTTTTAAGGTTTGCTGGTTTTACCCATTTGCCCTTCCTCTCCCTTTAAATGATTCAGAAGAAAGAAGATGCAGGAGAAATACCAGGATGAACAATTTGTTCATCCTTTTCCCCCTTACAGCACCAAAAGGGTTAGGAAAAACTTTGGAACAAAGAGGGATAGATGTATGTATGTATATGTGTAAACCTGACCCTAGTTTCTTTCTATTGGCCTTGATACTTTGGGTCATTGAGTTCCAAAGGTGAATTGCATGTTTTGTTAATGGGTATGTTATATTTTTTTTCATGCTATAGTGAGGTTCGGCAAGAAAAAAATATAATTTAAAATTAAGATATAGAGAAAGTAGGGTAGGACTGTCAGCTCCACATTTTCCTTTGTCAACATGCCTGGTCTTAGTTGTTAAAGACAGTGGATCCTTCATATAAGAGCTGAAATTATCTTAAGAGAGGAACACAACCTCTATTGTCAGAGATAACTCTTGCTGTGATTTTATGGTGTGTAACTATGTGTATGTTAATTCAGTAGCTACATTTATATTGTGTTCCTTTTCCAGTTTTTCCTATTTTGCAAATGCTAGCTGAGTTTTTCTATAGAATGAAATATATTACATTGCATGATTAATTCTCTTCCATAATTAACTTTTTTTCCTTAATTATCATATCTTGTAACTCTTTTGATCAGTACTACCAAATTTTGTGATGGGATAAAATTCTCACCCACAGCGGCAAATGCTATCAGTGTGCAACAAATTACTAATTATATTACATTTCACTGAGGCAAGAGAACTTTGGAAATGGATTCTTTAAGCTACCCTAGACTTAAACTGAATTCAATAGAAAAAATAATTAAATAGAATGAGAAATGGTAAAATAAGACTCTAGTTCCTTCCTTGCTGTGGAAATGTTTTGTTAGACCATCTTCTACAATGACGAAAACTGAATTCTCAGTTATTAGAGTATATATTTTTTAAAAAATAACATTTTACAATGGAATTAATTCTCCAAAATATTTAAGTGTATAGAATGTCATAAATATAGGTTAAGTGTTACACCCTTGGAAATATGCAAATACTTTTGTCTCTCCTATTGCAATCAATGCAATCAAACTGTAAATTTGAACAAAAATTCCTTCTGAATGCAGTGTGGCTATGCACAAAGTCATAAAAAGATTCATAAAGTAAATTCAATGTTATTATCAATGTTCATATTTCCTTTTTCCCTTAAATAACAATATTTCCATGAAATACAGGGGATACTTCCAGTTTTACCATTACCCTTGGAGCCATTCTCAGAGCAAGGAGACCATTTGAAGGAGCTATTTCTTTAGTAAACCTGGCCCAAGGTGTGTTATTGTTGAGGCCAAGAGTTAGGAAAATGAACTGAACTGGTAATTAAATCTTCCAGCATTGATCAGAGACAAGCCACATGGGTCATACGAAAAACCTATTCTTCCACCCAGGACCTACTGTTCATCTGGTCTAATGATAGCACTGGCAGTTCCATAGTCAAATTGATAAAGCAGAGCTATTGGTAATTTGTTGAAGTTAAGATGAGTGTATTTTTAAAATAAAAATACTGACTGTTTACATATGGTTTATCTTAGTAATTTACCTATAGAAACTACAGAAGTTAAATTTGAAACTATTTAGGATGATACTACTTTGGCCATGCCATCATTTTCTATCGAGATTCAGCCAAGAAACATTAACAAATCAATTTAACAGTTTAAAGATTTTTTTTAATTGGCTTACCCAAAGGTACATACAAGTACACTTTTTTTTTAATTTGTTCAAGAATTTCTGGAATTGCCAAATGTATTTTAAAAGCCAGCATATTTGCCCTCATTTTCATATATAATAAAGTTATACTGAGAGAGAAAGAAGAATAAAGAGCATAAGCCAATAATTTATTAATGTTGAAAGCATGTTGTTAGGTTATTTTTATGCAAATTTAAGTTTAGTGGCTACCTTAGGAGCTGGGAATGCGAACTGAACAAATGCCCACACCTTCAGTCTGCAAACAAATGTGTTGTTTGCATTACAATTAGATAAGAGTTTTGTTGTCCATTCCCACTTTCTTTCCTTTTAGCTTTCAAAGACTTCTGGCTGTCACTTTCCCTGAAGCAGTCTTGACATTACTTGTTGGAAGGTTAAAAGCTAACACAGAAGTTTCTTCTAATCTGATTCATGGGACTCTATTACTGCACTAGATTTGCCTGGTGCTTCTGTGAAAGTACCGTAATAGCGTAATGCTGATAGTGACCATTCAATTCAAGACAAAGTTTAAATGAATGAGTTAGAAAGTGGAGGGATTTGTAGAATTGCATTCTTGTCTAATTCCTTTATGCCTGATTGGAACCCTTGCTTTGCCTGTTTATTTTTATCATGCGCTGATGAGTGGATTTAATCAGGTCATGCATCTTTTCTCTATTTTGCTTTGTGTAGCAGATATGCCAGATGGAGTCCAAAGCATTATTTCAGTCAGTGAAGCAAATAACTTTTTTTTCTTTTAAAAGCAACATTAACTAATGAGTAGGGGAGTTGCTGTAATGAGGAAGGGCCACGTATCAAAATCAGCAGTTCCTTTTCCTGCATTTTGGTATTTGAAGTTTTGTCTGCAAAAAGACATCTGGATATTACAGTTTGCGTGCTAATGCTTCTGAGCAGCTTGAACCTGGAGATAGATTTATCCTTTCCCAGTTATAATTGACACTTGAAATGGTTTCCCAAGTCCTTTAGTAATAATATTTTTATGAACAGGATGAATTTAGAATCCTTTCCATACCAATGTAGGCTTAGCAGCTTGCCACCTACTGGCTGGCGATCTTTTGTGATGGAGTCAGGTGGGGCTGCGCTCGATCCAAGAAATGCATGAGTGAGGATCCAAAGAAGGATTTCCCTTGGCTTCCAGTAAACTACTGCTTGCCACCTGGCTTTTAGCCCAGATGACTGCAAGGCAATATGTCCCTTAGGAACTACTTGCCAGAAAATTTTTTGCAGGTGACAGGTGCTTCTCAGCATACATCTAGTGACAGATTGAGATTTCATGTTGGGAGCAGCTGGATGGCCTACAAGTTCAGTTAAGAGGTGCTTCCCTTAAGCCAGCAGGTTAATGGCAGGAGGAAGGTAGCACTGCAGGATTTACATGGCGGGGAGCCTAAATTTTTTCTTCCTGCTCATGTCTTTATGAAAAAAATGAGCTTCCTAGAGAAACTTGGCAACATTCTGAACCATGTGATTTCAAACGTAAAAGGCCTTGGTACCACATCTTTAATGCAATTTGATTTTCATTTGATTTATCCAAAGTTGGCTCTTTTGCCCACAACCATATGACATAATGTGTAAATTTTTAAAATGGTATTTTTGCTACAGCAGTCTAATCCAGGAGTCCCTCTAGTTCTAGTAGTTACCACATTTCTTAAATAGAGCTATACACATTAGAGTTATGAGCACTTGTATTTCAGAACCAACAGGGATAAACATAGCTATTGCATGATTTTTTTAAAAAAAATGGGATAGTTTGAAAAATTTGCTGAGAGGAACTTTCTCACTCTCATATATTCTAGTGCAGCTTTTGGGAAATGAATTTGAAGCGCTGCACAATTCATGCTGAACACACACAAACAAGAAAAAAATGCGTGCACATAGAAAGGGAATGATTTGTTATTTATTCCCACAGATGAGTTAATGTACCCGTAAGTGAATGTGTACCTCTAAATGTGCATTAATATTATTAAATTAATGATATTTGAACTGTAGCACTGAGGCAAAGAAAATGGTTTGGTATTCTGATTGGTAAGGATTGTTTAATCATAGTTTACCAATTAGGACATCCCTGGAAAGGAAGGGAGGGAGGGAGGGAGGGAGGAAGGAAGGAAGGAAGGAAGGAAGGAAGGAAGGAAGGAAGGAAGGAAGGAAGGAGGGAGGGAGGGAGGGAGGGAGGGAGGGAGGGAGGGAGGGAAGGAAGGAAGGAGGAAGGAAGGAAGGAAGGAAGGAAGGAAGGAAGGAAGGAAGGAAGGAAGGAAGGAAGGAAGGACGGAAGGAAGGAAGGAAAGGGCAGAACACCTCATGTTCTGCATCAGGTTTGTATGGCCAAACCAAGCCAATCAGTAAAATCATCCTGATTCAATAGGAATGAAATAGTGTGTTGAACCTTCCTTACAAAAGTCAGTACTGCATACCACTCTTCCACCACTTCCCAGTATTCCCAGAGCATGCTTAGAAGACTTGGTCTTGAGATGTTTGAGTTGACCATCTGGCTGAACACAACAAAATCATACAATTCATTACAGCAATATTTTCTAATCTTCAGACCAACATCTTATTCTCTTACAACATTGTACTTATTTTCTGGTGAGTTTTCCTATTTCGTTATTGGCAGAAATCAAGAATGAGGCTTTTCATGTTTTTATAAAATTGGACACATAAGATATCGGGGGACATTTTAAAACTGTCATGGAATTCTTTTTTTACGTAAAGTGGCTTTTAGTGTTTTTTTTAAAAAAAAATAGAACAAAGATTAAAATGTATAACTATAACATCATATGCATATGCTTTAATAATTCACACATATATACAGATGTGGAAATGGATTATTATTCAGATACATGCCATACTGACAATGGCTTGCATGATGCTAGAACTGGACATACCTTCCTCCAAATCTATATTTTTGCTTGTTGACTAAATACCTAATTGACTTTAAACTGACACCTGAGGTGAGATGTGTACAATGAATGATATGAAAAAAAATGGTTTCATTTCTCCTTTCCCTGTTAAAAACAGGGTCACTAAATGAGCGGCCATAATTGTTCCCAGCCTTGATCTTCTCTGGAAATAAATTCACGTGCTTTTTCTAATGAGGAACTGTTGGGGAATCAATCCTCCCTTGCTAAAATAGTTGGCAAATAGTAAGGATGACTGAAGGTGAATGAACCCCTGGTGGCTAAAGTTTCAGAACTCACCATGCTCGTGGCATGCAAAAGGGAAAGTGATTTCCTGACTGAATTTCATTCGTAAGGAAGTATAGGAAGTTTTTGCTTAATAACCGGTCGCATAGTAACTATTTAAACTCACAACAGACATCTCAAAAGATACAACCCCGTTCTAGAGTTTAGATGGTAGTGCAGTGATGGCGAACCTTTTAGAGACCAAGTGCCCAAACTGCAACCCAAAACCTACTTATTTATCACCGGGTGCCAGGTGGGCGTGGCCCACTGGGTGGGCGTGGCTGTGGTTGTCATGGCAGACTGGGTGGGTGTGGCCAAGGTGGACGTGGTCACCTTGATGTTGCTTATGGGGAGGGATGCCTGTGGGGGCCAGACAGGGTTGGGGGAGATCCAGGGGGTTTTCTGGTAGGTGGGGCGGTAGGCAGGAGGCTCGTCCTGCAGGATGAGGTGAGGCAGGGTGGGGATGCCATTGTCGCAGGGCAAGGCAAGGCAGGGGCCTGGGCGGCTGCTGCCTGACATAATCGGTCCCTGCACACAGAGGCCAGCAAGCGCATGGGGCTGACAGTGTCCATCAGCAGCCATAGCCTGCTGGCCCCTCAACCGGCGGACTCTGGGGCTCTGCAGCCTGCCACCAGCAATTCAGAGAAGCTGCCTCTGAGCTGGAAAGCCAGCCGACAGCTGAGGAGGCAATGTAGTGGGTAGTGCCCTAGAAAAGGAGAGCATGCGAGATCAGGAGGTGCTGGGATTCATCCGACCACGTGGGACCTCGGCGACTTAGCAGGCAGCTGGTTGAAGAGGGACAGTTGCCATCTCTGCGGCATGGTGCGCGTGCCCACAGAGAGGGCTCTGAGTGGTAGTGTGTATGCATACTCCAGTCACATGACTACATTTTGGGCTATGGCAACAGGCTCACTTATACAGTCAGTTGCAGTGTTCTGTGGTCACCTGACCATATTTTACAACATTTCTTTACCTATTTCTGGACTTTGGGGTTGATTTCCAGCAAAAGAATGCCAGTAGGAATGAATAAACTAGTTTTATAGCCACTGCATTCATTAAAGACTGCTGCAAAAAAAAGGTTATAAAATTGAGTCAGTCACATAGTTGCCTTGATTTATGACTGTCATGACTTCTGGTGGAAATTCTGGTCTCCATTATGGTCATAAGTCAAGGATTTCCTATATGCTAAATTGACCCCAAACTTCTACAGATTGGCTCATCTGGTCATGATGCAGACAATCTGGGAGCTTCTAACTTCAGCTTTTTACTGTGCTCATTTTAAGTTGGCGCCACCATCTAACTGGTAATCATGTGGCTAGAGTGGACCAAGCTCCATTAATTAAACTGAGTGCACGCCTCATTAGTGCTTACTTT